>NC_092874.1:352783069-353414319 GCF_028372415.1 Notamacropus eugenii | reverse complement strand
GGAGGCTAAGGATAGTAGACCCCTTGAGTTGAAGAGTTCTGAACCACAGTAGGGCTAAAGTCAATTGAATGGCATATCTGCACTTAATCTAGTGCCAATCTGGTGAGCCTCCAGGAAGGGGACTCACCAGGATTTCCTAAGAAGAGGTGAACCAGACCACATCAGAAATGGAGTAAGTCAAAGCTTTTGTAATGATCTGGCTAGTGAGTAGCCACTGTACTTCTAGCCTGGGTGAAGTAGGGTGACCCAGTCTCCAATAACAACAAAAAATGTTTAGTTATTCTGCTTTTTGCAGAGAGAGAACTCCAGAAGATTTCTGCATGATTGAAGTCCCTCATCACTATGTGATATCTCTGTGCCAGATATTATGTTTCTCAAACTCATTTATTTCCTCTTTCTGTTCAAATAGATTATAGCAGAGCTGTCAAACCATACATGGTAGACGAAACCAGATTAAAATATAATTGGGAAAGTTTAATAAAAATACAAGAGAATATAGTTAACATAAATATGTGGTTTTCTAAGTGAATATATGACCTGTAGGGATCCTTATATAGTTTAGTGGCCCCCATTTCTATTTGAGTTTAGTCTATAGAGTACTCTAATGCTAAATTCTCCTTCCTTTCAGCTTCACCCAAATAGTGTTTATCAGGCTTCCATATTCTAGTTCCCATATTTCCTAATGTGAGTATACTTTATTAATTTTACAACGCTATCCTCCCCATCACCACCACTTTATAACTCTCTTGTTTCTTCTGAACAAAGTATACCCATCCAGAACCATAGTCCAGTCTTTAGTTTCATCCTACCAAGTCAGTGAGGTCAATTCACACCCTCATCCACCTTCTTTTAAAACCTCAGTTCTTACTTTCTAACTAAATGTTGAACATTTGTATGTAGACACTGGAAACCATGGGTATTCATAATGCCTCTTTCCTTGAGTGAGTATTGTCATCTGTTTTGATGGGTCTTAAGAGGTTCTGTTATATCTTGGATAAATGCACAGAGATAAGAACATCTCTGTCTAATGTTGTTATCAAAGTTGACAAATAGATATCTTGGTACCCCTTAGCAGAGAATCACTATCTACTACTTACTTTTCTCTTCCACTGACCCTTGGTGCATGATTTTTCAGCTGATAATTTTTTGTGACTCTTCTGCATCATCCTTGGGAAAACAAGTGCCTTCTTTCTCCTCAAAGCATCCAGCTCCTTCCTCTTTAGGAAGAGTCTCAAATTTGTCTTTAGACTCTAATTTGCCCTTGTACATTTGCCCTTGCCTTCCCTTTCATCTCCATAGAACACTCATTCAAGATGGTGGAATATCAGCCTAGCAAGTGTCAAGTCTCCTCCACTCTGCCTCAGATCTCTCTTTCCCCATTGAAGCCTTGCTACTACTTCAAGAACCTTCATCCTCCCTAGGATCTGTGGGAATTAAGTGAACCACACTGACTCCTCTTGTTAGTCAATTCTAGATGTAGCTCAGCTCCCTTTCTATTTATTTATGGGTCTAGTCCAAAAACTTTATTCTATAATAAGAATTGTGAGAAAATTCTATTGCATTGTTTGAACTTTGCCCTGAATGGGTGGGAAGATGGACCATGCTACCTGTTGCAAACAAACCCTCATCTAAGGACCTAGGTTATGTTACCAGAAACTCATTCAGATCCAAAGACTGATGCAAAAAGTAGTCTCACAATTATATATCTCAAGCTACTGATACATTTTATCTGAAAACTGGCCCTGTACTGGGCAATCAGTTATTGTTTCCACGTTCCTTTGATTGAATACAAATACTTGGCAGGGAGCTGGAGGTGGGGTGGGCACCTGTTTCTCTTTTCTTTCTTTTTTGTTGTTTAAATTGAATACCTTTCCCCAATTACATGTAAAAACAATTTTAACATTCTTTTTTTCAAATTTTGAGCTCCAAATTTTCACTTCTCCTCCTCTCCCTCCCCCATTGAGAAGGCAAGCAATTTGATATTGGTTGTAAATGACACCTCTTTTTCTAATTTCAGGAAATTGACCTGTTCACTCCCCCTTCCCCCCGCAACTTGGAAAGTCCCTAATCTTTCCTCCAATCAGAAATCAGATTACCTAATTTTGTATCCTGGATAATGGTTTTCTTTTAATTAATTGGTACTTTTTGATTAATTATTTTTAATACATAAAAATTTGTCTCACTCTGTATTCAGGGTCTTTGGACTAACTGGGGAATCCATTGACTCGTTTATTATGTCTATTTTGCTAACAATTATACAGCTGGGATTGTTTCCTCAGTTATTATTAATTATCCACCACACAACCTGGAGTATGTCAATATCATGAGGGCTGGAAGGGGGGTGTGAGACCCCCACAAAGACCGATGTACTAGGGGCAGGTCATCTGGAGAAGAATTCATGAACTCAAGCATTGCTGAGGTCAAGGTAAAGATTTATTACACTTTTCAGCAGGCAAGAGTTCTTAGGGAACCTGCAACCTCAGAGGGGTACAGGGAAAGTTTATACAGGATATTCCACAGTAAAGTTTGTGCCAAATATGCTAAATAGATGTTTTGTGGTAGGATTAGGAAGTGGTTAAGGAGTGGTCAGTTCTTAAAGGAACATGAACTTTTGGTATCTACTACACAGGCATTTTACCCAAAATTCATCAGGAAATAGCCTGGGGGGGGGGGGGGCGCTACCTGGTGGTGTGGTTTTAGGCTTGAAAGGTCACTAAGTCAACTAGTGGTCAGGGCTAGCTTAGAAATACCAGGATGCTCTCATCAATGTCTTATTAGACAAGATAAACGTAAGGGAGTGTACATACCTCTAAGTCTAAGATACATATGATTGGTCAGTGAGTAGTAAATATCGTAATGACCCAGTGCACAGCCGATTCAGCCAGTGCACAGCCGATTCAGCCAGTACACAGCTGGCTCAAACTAATGAGTTCTATAGGTGCATCTAGCTGCTATAGCAGGAAGGGAGATAATGCTTGTTGCTGGGGCAAGCTGTGTCCTTGGGCTGGGGAGAAACTGCCTGGGATAATATTTTGAGGCTAGGGAGAAATGGGATTTTAGAATTGGGGTACAAGCACATGCACCCAAGCACCCTATCAATTTCACCTTCTCCAAGTTAGAAGGGAGATGAACTTACACTTTGTACAAAGTTAACAATCACTCAGATTTGGCAAAAATATAAAAACCAGATACCTGGTGCAAGTCAAAACACCAGTTTCCCCTGTTCTCCATAATGATTACAATATTCAGTCTTGTTTCTTGAAACTGCTTCTGGGTACTTACACTTTAACCTTAAGCACCTGTCTAAAACTTTTGATGAGAGACTATTCTTAAAGGGCACTTTATTTTAAAAGGGGAAAAAAGGGAGGGAATTCTGGTGACTGTAATGTCTCACATATTAAACAAAGGTTCATTCCTTGATTACTAGTCTGAGATAAAAATCATTCCTCACACTGAGACAAAAATAGATGGCAGTTTGCAAAGTAAAAAAAAAAAGCCTGTGGAAATGAGACAAAGTGAGACAAGGCATCCAGACCTGTGAGAAAAATCAATTTGATGGCGAATTGACAAACTTGTTTAATGTGTGGGCCCAAGATTTGAAGGCTGACCTGTAGAGACCTTCTCTTAGACATGCAGCAAAGTTACTGTCAGTTCTCTTAATCTGTTCAATTATACAGCAGAATCTCAGAGGCAACTTTTTTTTTCTGCAAGCATCACTTTGTATTAACCTTTCCTTGTGTTTGAAGCACCAAGTTATCTTCCTCTCTCTTTTTCTCAATCCAAAATAAATTATTAAAACCAACAACTGTTCTACAATTGCAAGTATTATCCAAACAGGAATGCCAAGTCTGGGTTTGACTGAAGTGAAATCAAACAGAATGAAAGCTATGCTCCACATTTCCATACTAGTTGGGTCATTCATGGCTCTAGTAGTCAGTAATTAAAATCAGCGTGAGGTTTCTCTGCTGAGACAATGTCCCATCATACCTCAGCCTAGGCAAAAGAGGGCTATGACAGAAATGACAGAAATCTATTTATAAGCAGCCTATTTTTTAAAAATGTATGCAATTCTTCTTCAACAAATTGCTACAGCAAATTGATGAAATAGGGAAATTTAGACACAGAGGGAGTTAGATCAAAAAGAAGCTGACAAAGCTAACTCACTTTAACACCTGCCCAGCAGAGAACTGACAGCAAGAGAACTTGATACTGCAAGAACAGATTTAACTCTGCATTTCACACAAATAGGCCAATCCTGGAAATAAACGTATTCTTTCCCCCCTCTAGTTCTTCTCTAACCTGTCACCAAGTTGTGGAGGTGACTGTGTTTCTGATGGCTGCAACAATGGCCTACAAGTGCTGGCAGGTCTTACCAACCTGGAAAGGTATAGACCCAATCATGATCTGTGTATTTGTCATCTGGAAACTAATATAGCTCAATTCACAGACTCATTACTAGGTGGGCCACAGGGTGATAACTGGTTTTTTTTGGATATTGCAGTTTTCTCTAATATGTGACAGGTACAGCTAAACCATGACTGCTTTCAACTAATTTTGTAATATCTCATTTAAGTGCTATTCGTTTAAAGCTGACAGAGCCCTCAGAGATCACTTAGCCTAAATACCTTCATTTTACAAATGAGGAAACTGAAGTCCAGGGAGCTGACATAAATTGCCCAGAGTCATTCAGATGGTATCCTGTGGGATTTGAACCCAGGTCTTCCTGACTCCAAGTCAAGTATTCAATTCACTAAGCCATATTGTTTCTCACTGTGAAGGATAAGTTTGCTATTTAGGGTTTTTTGCAGCTATAAGTGCCATCTTTCCTTTGTGAATGTAAATAAATTAAAATCTTCTGCTAGAAATGTATATGTGTTAGTAATTGAGCAGTTGCCTGCTAGCACATCTCACAGATATAAGTCTCCCCAGTACAGGAAATATTGAGGGGAGAAAAAGTCCTGGGTGAATATGAGCCCATTTGTTCACTTTAGAGTCTGGAGACTGAATCAGGAGAGTTTAGAGATAAAATAAATGGATATCTTGGGTCCTGACTGAAAAATGGTATGTTTTTTCTTTGTTTTTCCCATGAGGCCCATATGAGCCTATGTGAGGGATGAGCCCACTGGCTCCAGACATTGTGTTACAGAGCCCAGCCAAGGCCAGAAGAGCAGACTCCTACGTCAGAAGACAGGTCCAATGAATCAGCAATGCTGTCCTTTATACCCTCAACCAATAAAATGTTCAAAAGACTTAGAGCATGGATCTGGAAGAAAGGGTACCATATAATGCTTTGATTCACCACCATTTGCTATCCTACAGCCCCTGGAAGTCAGGAAAACTATTTTTGATATGAAGCAGAACTTTTCCTGTATAATGGAGAGGGTCAGGAGACCATCTTTGGTTGCTGTGCCCCAAACATCAGTCTGGCACAGATTTATAGATCTACAGTCTTTGTGAGATATAAGGATATTCTTTACCAAATATCATTAGACTATGTAAATTTTATGCATGGGGTTTTTTTCTCTTCCCAGAGTAGATCCTGACTTACCACAAAAGCACTCATTTGGAGAGAGGTAGGAATCAATATGGGCTTCAAAGGCAGATCACCTTCCATACCCTTTTTAAGAAAAGATGCTACATACTTTACAAATGGCACCGTTTCATCATACCAACTTACAAAGGGCTGTGATGTGCAAAAGTGGAGGGTTACCCACCCTCATAAAACTTCAGATTCTTGAAATGTTAACATTTACCTACCTAGAGAGCCTCCAGTAAATCCTAATCTGATACCTTGTGTGGAGGTGATGATGAGCTTGCAAAGGCCACTCCAGTGAAGTACAGGTTCTTACAGCTTCTGTCAACTGGAAAGGCTCCAGGCAGAGATCTGAGGTAACAAATCATATGCTTATTATCCAAGGACCGACCTAGGTAAGTTAAAAAGGGATACCTCACAGGATGGACAGAGAGTGATGAATTTTTCAGCCCTCATAACTCTCAAAACCCTCCAAATTATAAAGGCATTGTAATCTGCATACCTATATCAACTAAATCATGGATTCTTGCAGTATTCAAATGTAGCAAGACCCTACACTTGCTTTCCCAAATGCCTACATTAGTAGGTGAGGTACGCGGAGCTCAGCTACCTATACCTCCTCCTCAGGGTTCTAGGACTACCCCTGAGGTTTTGGGGTATCTTTCAGATTCTATTGACTCAAGCCATCATTCTGGTGGTTTCTTCTCAATATCACTTTCAGTGATTAGTGCCCTAATATCAACTGATCAATTAATAAACACTAGTTTTTTTAAAGTGATATTTTCTGAGAATGTATAGCAAGAACAGAAGTGTAAACACCTCCTCCTAAATTGAAAGCATACCGTCTACCACCTTATTCCCTAGGGAGAAGACACCCAAACATAAAGTAGACATATAAACATATGCCATGCTGTCAAATTCACTTCTGAGTGCAATCTAACTAATGGATAAATTACTTTTGTCTTTGCAGGACACAACACCTTGGTGGAAGAGTTGATCCACTGCTAGACTAGGTTAACTAGGTCAGTCCTCATGACTGGGTCCTTACTACAATGAGTTACTGATGGCTTTTCCAACCTTCCACAAGGTGCTGGTCCTAGTTTGGTTCATTCCATCTTGATATTCATTCATCTGAGAGATCAGAAAGCAAACAACTAAAACTGGCACAGGAATAGTAAGAGGCCTGAGGTCTCTCTCCTCATCTGCATGCTTACAACATTTCTTCCCTCACCAGGAAACGGAGATTTGGTCTTTCCATTGCACACATACTCAGCTCCAGCTCAGCATCTAATTAAAAAGCATTTCTTTACCACACAGCCAGCAGACAAGAAACAGTCATAGAGTATCTTTGTATGGTCTGAATTAGTGGCACTTCCAAAGCAAGCTCGCCAAGACCCTCACCCCTCTATCGATTGGCAGGGTGGAGCCCACTTTATATGCTCTTAGGATTGTACTCCCATTAGCTAGTCCCTCACTACATAAATATATACATATATCGTAGAGAGAGACACACACACAAATAAATGATTGGTATATTGTATATATATATATATATATATATATATCCACTCATATACATGTACAAATATGTGTATGGATATGTATATATCAACCAATAGAAATTTAAATTAGAGAGTAGCTGCCATCTGTGTAGAATCGAGTTTCTTTACCAGGAATTTGCTATACCAATGAAATCACAGATTCAGTTAGAAGGAGGGAAGGAAAGAAAGAAGGAAGAAAAGAAAGGTGGAAGGAAAGAGGAGGGAAGGAAACATAGAAGGGAGAAGAGATGAAAGGAAATAAAGAAAGGTGGAAGAAAAGAAAGATAGAAGGATAGAAGGAAGGAAAAATAGAGAAAAAGAAAGAAGGATGGATGGATTTATTAAGTACTTCCTGATTATCTGCTGGAACAAATGCAAGCAAAAATGAAAAATAATCTCTACCTTCAAGAAGCTTATATTCTAATGAGGGAAGACAACACACAAAAAGGAGCTGAAAATCAGGGACAGGGATAAGGGGATGGTGTAGAGATAAAACCACTATGACTTCAAAGTCCAGAAGCCAAGAGTGTACTTGGGAAGGGAATGAAGCCAGCTTCAAAAAAAAAAAAAATGGAGGCCCTAAGAAGAACTCAACAGAAGAAGGGGGCAAGATCTTACAAAAGAATATTCCAGGTTGAGAAACTTTGAGGATGGTTAAATATTCCAGAATGAAGAGATTTCAGGCTCTGATAGAAGTTTCTGGATGAAATAGCAAGAGAGGAATTGCTTTGATGTTTAGAAACCAGGAACAGGGCCAGAAGGGGCTTTGTCCAAATACACATGTACCCATATCTATACGTATCTATAGCCTTCGTTCCTCTAGCATAAGTTAGGGGCATCTTGGACTTTATACAGTGGTACTTTTATTGAGTCCAGTTCTCATCCCAAAACTCCAGGCAGAATCACTACATCAAACAGTCTAAAAAGATGACGCTAGCTCTTCCCTTAAATGTATATTAGCCATAATGTATAGAGGAAGGTTTAATTAGAGGTTTGAGATACAGATGAGAGGAGGAGACAAAAACAAACCTTATTTAGAAGAATGCCGCATAATGCGATCACAGTATTGGGTATAGAAGGAAAGATTCAGTCTGGAGGCCAGGGTGGACAGAATGAATATTTCCCAAAACGACTGCACTATAAAAGCATAAAGCTTATTAAAAAAAAAAAATGGATTTCCAGACCTGCTCACAGAAACTTCTTTAATTCAATGCAATAGAAATGCTGTTTTGATGAATAATATTATAGAACTCGAAAACACAGTAGGTGGAAACATGTCAGGCACATTGTGGCTTTAATAGGATATGTGGGCTATCCTGGGAACCTAACACATTTAATATTGTTTCCCTTGTAAGAGCAATGTTGCACAGCTCCCACCTCCAACTGATGTAACCAGCAAAACTCTCTGCAACCCGAGTCCTTTGTCAGGTGAGAATGTCTCTTTGACTGATTTACAGAATCAATTGGTCCATCAAAGGAAAAAACCACATGGGAACAAGCTGACTCATTAAGTTGGGAAGGAGTGAGTGCTTCAGGCCATTGGGTGAAACCAGATTCAAAATGTATTGGGATTGGTTGAAAATTAGACTTATATCTGGGTCTATATATGTATGTGTATATATATGTATATGTGTATATGTATGCATATGTATTATATGTGTGTGTATATATGTATATGTAAGTATATGTATGTGTGTGTGTATATATATATGTATGTATATCTTCAGAGGGCAGCAAGGTGTCTGTTAGGGGCGTGGGGGTGGGGGTGGAAAGGGAATGAGCCCAGAGCAAGTGTGATACTTCCCCCCACTCCCACTGCTCCCCCCACCCCCACCCACCTGTGCATCCAGCTGGAAGCTGAAAGACATTCCGGTCAATGAGGAAGGGTATCTTGGGACAGAGAATATCGTGGCTTCAGGACTCAAAAACACTCCATCCCTCAGAGCCAGCAAAGGGCTACACTACCATGGGAGAACTTTTTAAGGACTCCACAATGGGACAAGGGACTCGCCTTTAAGAGCCGAGTTACCCCTTGACCCCTTGTGCTCACTAAGCTCCATGTTCTCTGGGACTCGCTGTGTGCTGGTGGAAGAGTAAGTCAAAATTTTTTTGGGAAGGGGGGAATGTTTTGTACCAACCCTTCTTGCTAAAAATAGCCTTTATACAAACTTTTATTAAAAGCTAATTAACTCTGTCTGGAAAATTGACATTAAACATCCAGGGAACCCATACATGGGTGCTTGTGAACCAGAAAACCACTCCTTACAACCCTGAGTAGAGAGGTAGTCTGCCATCCTCTGGGGATACAGCCCACTAAAGTCAGTGGCAGTTGGGAAGGAAGATATTTTCCTGGGAACTTGGGATACTGAGAACAGGTTTGTTTTTATTTGCAAATTAAAGGGTTGCCTTCAAGCTTCCAATATTTAAATTATTCCTCAAAAATGTTTTGTGTTCAGAGGTACCTTGCACCCCCTTCAAAGTCAAAATGTAGCTCTGAGGATGTTTAATTTGAACTAAGGAAGTAATTTGTACAACGATTAAGAATCTGGTTGACTTTGCAATACTAAAATGCAGGGTTGGAATACTTCAGTTAGGAGGGAGGGAGGGATGGAGGAACGATCACGCAATGCAGGAAGGGAATTTTGTTTTGTTTCAGTTGTTAAAGGCTGCCCAAATCTCAGGTCAGTCAGTTTTTCAGGTGTTGGTCTCAAAAAGAATGTGTTTGTGGATTCCATGTTTATCATGGATGCTATGCAAAAGATTAGACTGGCCTACAACAAAGTCAGGCTAAGGTAGATTTGTTTCCCTCATGAGGGATTAAGGGACTCTGTGAGGCAGTTTGTGAAAACTATATTTTAGAGGTAAAAGCTTCAGAACTCAATCATGTGCTGGAGGTAAAGAAACTCATGCATTTTTACCATAGACTGATGGATCAGTAATCCAAATGAAACGGCTGGGGCCTGAATGCATAAATGTGAAATCTTCTAATATTTCTTTTTGGGGCTGACATTGTGTTCTCTGCATAAAGATTTACTCTAGCAACTCTTTCTCCATTTCCACCCTCCATGTCTGGCCATGTCACTTAAAATTTACAGAGTTTATTACTGTAACAGAATGGTGACATTACCTTTATTTTGAATAGGATGTTGTGTTTTCCACATGTTGCTGAAGCCTCGAATTGTGTTAGATCTCATGGGAAATTTGTGATGGTGTCAGGTAAATGCCTGTCACCACGGCAAGGGCTGCAAACATAGCGTAACCCTTGATAAAGACCTGGACAAAATCATGAGAGGTTGCAGCAAGTAAAACAATGTCTGATCTTGTTTCAATAAGTCAAACAGACATCATGTAGCTCAGGACAAACAACTCTTATCAAATTACATATTTTTAATTTTTATTTTCCAATTACATGCAAAAACAATTTCTAACATTCATTTTTTAAAATTTCAACTTCCAAATTCTCTCCTTCCTCTCCTTGAGAAGGCACGTCATTTGATCTAGGTTATACATGTGCATGTTATCATACTCTACCAACACTCCATCACTACTAAGAGAATAATATATGTTCACACACACAAGGTTCTATACATTAGCCTCCTGTGGTTACTTAGTTGACCATTTGCCCTCTTTCTAATCCATTCATTTTGCCTTTTACTTGCCAAGCTATGCATGGGTGTCCATGCCTGTGAGTATTCATATGCATGTAAATGTACAATAGACCATACCATACTCCTTCCTTGGTTACAAGGTGAACATTGAGATAAGCAGTTATTCCTCGTCCTTCTTCCTATCACTGTATTCCTAGCTTCAAGCTAACTACTTGGTATTTCCTTCCTTTCAGCATTTCTTTATATTAAAAGAGAGAGCATAGTATGATGAAAATACCACTGAACCGGAGTAAGAACCCTTACTACCTATGTGACTGTGGTCAGCTCTGAGCCTCAGTTTTCTCATATGTCAAATGGGGATAGCCATACTTTTGCACTACCTGCCTCATGGGGTTGCTTTGGGAGTCATGGAGTGGGAAAAGAATTACAAGTTGTTTTATTGTTTTCTGGTTTGTTTTTTAAGCCCCAACTATCTAGAATAGTGTGATCCTCAGAAAATATCAATTAATTCTGGTTGCCAGTAGACCCTCTGGGAATATTGATGGGTCCTCCTTTTACTTGGGATGTTTGTCCACTAAGATCAGCATAAAAGAACCTTGTGCCCACAGATGCAGAGTAGCCCATGAGGAGAAAAATAGTCAATCCCTCCCTAATGCAGCAACTCATAGCAGTCCTCCTCGCTCTGGTGGAAAGTCTTTTGAGAAGACACATATCTATATCTATGTCTTTATCTATCTAGACATGTACATATATACGTATATATGTGTGTGTATGTATATATATACACGCACATGTATATGTATGTAAAATATAAATTTTTTGTATGTGCCTTCAGTTCCAATTCATCATCTCTTGTGCCATCAGTCCTTTGAGTTCTGAAGCCAATTAGAAAGCTTACCATTGTTGCCACCCTTTCGTCACTAATGGCCAAGGATAATCTCACTAAGTCTCCACATAGGATTGTAACTGGGTGGGGAAATACCTGTATGTTCTGTATAACCTATTAGAAAGGGCAAATCTGGGCACGCTTTATGGACTGGAATCTTGTCTGCCAGTTTCTCTCTTTCCATTCCACATTGCATTCCCAAAGATAAGTCTGGAAGGTGAACAATGCTAGCTTCTTACCTTGCTTATGCCAAGATACTAGGAAGAGGCTTTTTTTGCTTTGTTGAGGTTGTGTTAGAGATCCTGCAGAGGGCATAGGTTTTACTGAGTCTAAAAAAGAATGTATTTTTGAAATATGGCAGAGTTCAAAGAACTGACCTGGCAGGTTCCTTTGGTTGTCCAGTTAAAAAGGCCTGGAGCTCACGTATAACTACCTAGTCACCAGAAGAAATGTGAACTCTTAAATCCTATACATATCTAAGGCAGTGGTGTTGAAAGTAGGGACCACGCATCCCCAAGGGACCATGGGATGGCACATTGGGTACATAGCCAACCAAACTTGGGGTAGGTCACATCCCACCCTCCCTCTATTAACCAGCTTCAGATTTTCTCTCCAACACAACCCCACTATTCTTTTCACCTGTTCTAAGCTAATACTCCCCCCACTCCACCCCTTCCTACTACTGTGGGAAGCTGCCAGTCTCTCCTCTTCTGCACCAGATATCAGTAGCTCAGGGCAGTTATAACCTAACAGTGACGAATGTTGCGAAAAGAGAACTCCTTTCCCTCCCCTCATGCACTTGCCTTCTCTCCTAGATCACCTTGCTGCCACAGCAGGCATCTTTCAACGAGTTTTAGACTTTGGCATAGCAGGTGCCAAGTAAGAGATACACACACACTTGGTTTTTTTCATGGAACAAAGTGAATTGCACAGTGTGGCTGGGCATATCTGGGTTACAATTTTCCTCACAAATCTCATTTTCCCCTTCACATCTACCCCCTATCCCAAATTTTCCTATTACTATTGAAATAGGAATAGCGCCCAGGTTGTCAACCTTGCTGTCATCCTCACATCCTCCCTCTCACTAAGCCTTTATGTCTAATCAGTTGCCAAATCTTATTTCTGTCTCCATATCTCCAGCATCTGACCCCTTTATTCTCCTCACAGCACCACCAGTGTTGAGAGACAGGGGTAGAGATCTGGACCTAAAGTTTAGGAGACCTGAGTTCAAATGCAGCTCCAGACACTAGCTTAGCAAGTCTTAATTTTCTCACACTGCCTTAGTTTCCTCAACTACAAAATGGGAGTAATTCACAGCGTTGTTGTTGGGATCCAATGAGATACTTGTAAAACCCTTAGCATAGTGTCTGGCACATAGTAGGCACTCCCTTCCTGTGACTGGTTCATGTCTTCACCACCTCTCAACCATATTATTACAAAATGCTCCTAACTGGTCTCACTGCCTCTCTCCTTGTGTCTCCTCTTTCTAATCCATCTTCCATATGACTGGCACATATTGCTCCAGTACTCCATATGCTCTAGTAGCTCACTATTACCTCCAGACTCCTCTGTTGGCCTTTAAAGACCTTCACAACTTAGCCTCTGTCTACTCTTCCATCAGTCCTGTCCCAAACTGGTCAGTAGTTCTGATTTCTGTTTCTGGGCTGTTGTGTTCCAGGCTGCTGCTGGAGGCACTTTAAACAGGCTTTCAAAAACCAATTGTTAAATTTTCCATGAGAACATTTACAAAGCAAAGCAAAAAACTACAAATCTGGGCTTGATTTATTGTCTTGTTGGTTGTCTAGACCTAAGAAAGTGAGAGAGAAAATGTTAACGATGCAGATTAATTTTAAAAGCTGCCTATATCTTTTCTTTTCCCCCAGAAAACAGGTTATAAAACCTTCCCCAGCATGCCTCTGTCTGTGTCCTGGCCTGGAATGCATTTTCTCCTTGCCTCTGCCTCCTTAAATCCCTTCTTTCCTTCTTTCTTCTTAGAGCTACATGTTTCTTTCCTGATCCCCCATCTTATAGATTCTGTATTCACATATTTATGTGCATAGACTCCTAGATTTCCATCTAGAAAGGGTCAAATCTTCTCTGAAGCCCAGGGAGGTCATGTAGCTGATAAGCATCTGAGGACATCTGAGCCTGGGTCCTCTGAGTTCAGATGTTCTCTCTCCAATATCTTTCACCCCCGAATATAAAGTCCTTGAGGCAATAGCCTGCTTCACTTTTGTCTTTGTGCCTCTAGGTCCTAGCAGGATGCCTGTAACCCAACAGGCACTTCAATTCTTGCTGATTGGTCATTGGAGTCTCTCATTGGAGAGAACTTCCAAATCAATGAGCTCATTTGAGATCAAAGACATCCATTCGAATATTTGCGCTTCACCTGCTTGGTCTCAGCATCTAAAACCAGCAAAATCGTTAAATGCACAAAAAAGCCAAAGGAAGAATGAGAGAAGAATTTGAAGGCAGGGTGGCAAAACCATTTAACTGAACATTTACTGTATTCCAGGGTTAAGTGATAGAGATACAAACACTCTGGGGAAGGAAAAAGAAGACTGCCTTTGCTCTTAAGCAGTTTACATTTCTAATGAAGGAAAACACTTAAAAGGAAGTTAGGGAGATGAAGAGGGAAGAGAAAATGCCCTCATTGGGAGCATGATCACCAAAGTCCAGAGTGTCAGAAGACACATAGATCCATATTTGAATCCTTCCTTTTTGGCTACTTGAAGTGTTTTCTCTTTGACATGGGAGCTCCAGAAGGGGGAAGAGAGGGTACCCATAAAGGGGATTTGATGGCCAAACTCCAGAGAGTCAAAAATGAACCTGGACCCCTCCTCAAAATGGAGGCCCATAAAGAGACTCACCAAAGGAAAACATGAACCAGAGTTCTGGAGTGTTCCTGGGTGAGAAATCCTCAGATACCAGAGGTGGGAATAAGTGTGCATGGGGGGGGGAAGCAATAGTAAATAAAGACCAGTCAGTCAGAAGTACAGCTGGGAGGGAAATGAAAAAAGAGATATAAGATATGTAGTACATTGCAAAGAACCACCACAAAACACATTTGTAGAATCCTATATTCAAGAGCTGGAAAAAAATACAAGTATTTCAATAGAAAGTATTTATTTTGTAAGTGCTACCAAAACAAGCAAATAAAAGAACTTCAAAATATCCCTGCACCCCAAGTTTACATATGCCAATACATTCTCCACAAATTTCACAGGTTATATCTCTTGACAAAGTGCTTTAAAGAGTGTTTGAACTTTTATTTAAAAAAATCCTAAATTTGTTGACCTCTTCTTGAAGGACAAGTGGCTAACAGCTATTTGGCAGTTATTTTCATATATATATATATATATATATATATATATATATATATATATATATATATATATATATATAAACACACATAATCTGTCCCTAAAAGGTAAAAAAGAAGTGCTATCTTATGTTTTGACATCAACTCCATTTCTCAATCTATCCATTACCCTTCTTCCATCCAGAGAATTCTTCATCACATACGATAAAAAGGAGAGGGGGAAGCACTTCAGCTAAGCTAGCCAACACATCAGTCAAATCTGACAGTATATGCACTGTTCCATATCCATAGTCTCCTATTTCTGCAAATGAGGGTCAGGATGTCCCAAAAGTCTCCATGCAATCTTAAAGTATTAAAGCCCAAAAGCTTTTAAGTAATTAAAGCTTAAAATTGCACAAAAACCTTTGGGACACCTTGTATTTTGGGAATCAAGTTTGGTCTGTATAAATTCACAACATTAAATTTTTTAAATTGTTTTTTACATTTCCATTATTGTACATTTCCATTCTGTATAAATACAGAATCGTAGAATTTAAGTTACAAGGGACTTTAACAGCCAACTAATCTAACCCATACATGAAGGAAGCCTCAGTATAAGTATACTCAACAAGTATAGTTCACTTTCTACTTGAAAACTTTTTGGATAGTTCTAATTATCAGGAAGGTTTTTTCCTGACTTCAAGCCTACATGTGACCTCTAACCCTTGTTCCTGGTTCTGCCTTTATCGGCCAGACAGAACAAGTCTAATTCATTCTCCATATGACAGCCATTCAAATACTTGAACGTTATCATCATGTCCTTCTTGAATATTGTCTTCTCCGTGCTAAATTTCTTCAACCAGTCTTATGCCTCTGTTCTCTTCATTATCTAGTCATTCCCAAATCTATAGTCATCTACTATGTCTCCATTTCTTTTTTAGTATAGAAAAATGCTGCTACAAATATTTTGAGCTATGTCAATACTTTGAATTGCTTAGAGTACATGCCTAGAATTAAGATCCCTAGATCAAAGGGCAAGAACATTTTAGTCACTGTCAGCATAATTCCAAAATTCTTTTCAGAAGGTTTGTACACAACTCCATCAAGAGACCATTCATGTACCTGACTTTTCACATCTATTCTAACTCCTATTTCCCACCATTTGTCATCTTTGTCAATTTTGTAGATACCAGATAAGACCTTAAAGTTTTTTCGATCAACATTCTCTTATTTGTGATTTTGAACAACTTTAAAATGGCTGTTAATAGTTTTTAATTCTTTTTGAGAAGTCTTATTCTACCTATCCTTGGTCTGCATCCATTAGGAAATGGCTTTTGGAGTTATATATCTGTAAAAGTTCTCTATCTTGTATAGCAGACAAAAGGGACATTTTATCAAGAATGAGATATGATTGTGATGGAATACTTCTGTGCTATAGGAAATGATGAGCTTGATGATCTTGGAAAAACGTGGGTTAGTGGCAGCTAGGTGAAGCAATGGATAGAGCACTACCCCAGGAGTAAGGAGGACCTGAGTTCATATCCAGTCTTAGACACTAGACATTTACTAGCTGTGTGATCCGAGGTCAGTCATTTAATCTCAGCTGCTTTGCCAAAAACAAAAACACCCCCTCCCCAAAGAAAAAACCCCAACATGGATAGAATGCACAAAATTGTGAAGAGTGAAATAAGCCAATACAAAAAAAAAATGACAATTCTACCTAAATCAATTCACTTATACCAATCAAGTTACCAAAAAATTATTTTACAAAGGTAGAAAAAATAGCAAAATTCATCTGGAAGAACAAAAGGTCAAGAATGATGGGTAAATGTGAAGGAAGGCAGCCTTTGTAATACCAGATTACAAAGTTATAATCATCAAAATAATTGGATGCTGTCTAAAAAAACAGAGTGGTGGCTCAGAGGAATAGATTAGGTGCACAATCCACAGTAGTAAATGACCATGATCTGGTATTGGTTAAACCCAAAGATTCAACAACTTGGAGAAAGAACAGCCCATTTGAAAAAATTGCTGAGAAAACTGGAAAGCAGTTTAGCAGAAGCTGAACATAGATGAAAGCAGCAAATTGGCGGAAAGGTTTACAGCAAATTTCTCTGATAAAAGCCTCATTTCTCAAGTAAATAAGGAATTGAGTGAAATTAATAAAAATAAGAGCCATTCTCCAGTTCATAAATGGTCAAATGATAACAACAGGCAATTTTCAGAACCAGAAATCAAAACTATAAATATCCATATAAAAATATTCCAAATCACTATTGATTAGAAAAATGCGAATTAAAACAACTCCGAGATACCACTTCATATCCATGACTGAAAAGGAAAATGAGAAATGCTGGAGGGGGATATGTAAAAAAGTGGTGGAGTTGTGAACTGGTCCAACCATTCTGGAGAATAATTTGAAATTATGTCCAAAGGGTGATAAAACTGTGCATATCCTTTGAGCCAACAGTACCACTACTAGGTCTGTATCCCAAAGAGAAGGGGAAAGAATTTATGTTCACAAAAATATTTATGTCAGCTCTTTTATGGTGGCAAAGAATTGAAAACTGAAAGGATGTGCATCATTTGGGGAATGACTAAACAAACTGAAGTATATGCTTATGATGGAATACTCTTGGGCTAAAAGAAATGACAAACAGGATGTTTCAGGAAACCTAGGAATATTTGTAAAAAATATGCAAAATGAAGTGAGAACATTCTATGCAGTAACTGCAATATTGTAATGATGATCAACTGTGAAAGACTCAGCTATTCTAATCGATACAATGATACAAGGCGATTCTAAAGGGACCATGATGAAAAATGAACTCTGAATATAGACTTAAGTGAAAAAATTTACTATTTTTCTTGGGCTTTTTTTTTTTTTTTTGCAACATGGCTGCTATGGAGATATATTTTGTATGACTTCACATGTATAATTGATATCAAATTGCTTGTCTTCTAAAGGGGTAGGGAAGGGGCTAGAGAGAGAGAGAGAATTTGGAATTAAAAATGTAGAATGTGAATGTTATAAATAAATAAAAGTGGGGAGGAAGAGGATCTTTATCCATAAAGGAAGAATTTCCTGATCTCAGTGCTTTTTGGAGAGAGAAGGGATTTGTCCACACAACCCCTGGTGCTGGGAAGAGAGAGAAAAAGAGACAACATTCATGATATTAGGAAGGAAAGGGGAATTTGCCACTCCATTCCCTCAAGCCAAAATAATGATTTTTCTTTCAGACACTGGAAATCCAGTGGGGAAGGGGCTTACCTGTCTAAGAGCTGCAAAGTATATTTTTCTTCCAACAGAAAGTTCAAAAGATAGAATGCAATATGTTTTGCAGAGACTGTGTTGTAGGCTCTTGTGAGGAAACAGAAACTCACTAGAATGTAAGGTGTTGGTTGACCCACTGGTAACACCAAGTTCACAGTTTCCTTCTGAAAAGGGTCCAGCCAGATTTTTGGAATTGTGCTAAATTGAAAGAAATTTAGGACCCTGCTGGAAAAGTAGGATCTGCCAGAGAGAAAGAAGAAATGAATGTATTATTTGCTAGCTATTATGAGTCCTTTTATATGCTTTCAACATTTGATTCTTAATATACGAGTTTATATATTTTGATATTTATATTTGGCGAATTTTCTGTAGGGCAAAATAAAACTCTTTTGTACTCAAATGTGCATGTAGAGAGGTATGAGAAGGACCACCTCTTCATTAGTGAATACAGAGGAGAAAATAAGAGATGGGGAACATGGTATTTGAGTATTTGTAGAGGAAGTGGGAATCCTTTATCTACATTTTTGGAGGTGTCATAGTAAGCTATATTTGGAGATTTTCCTGAAGCAAATTCCAAGGAGGAGCAATGAACCAAAGAAAATGTGAAGTTTTTTTATGACTCTAAAACTTGTTCTAACATAAAGGAACTTCAGTATAAATGTTGATGTTTTTTCAAATGACCTAGTCTCACAGTTCCTAAATCTTTTTAACTCCAAAGACCTACTGCTTCATTCTACTATAGCCACAAATGGAAAGTCATACCCTTGGTTCGTCATCACCTGCAAGTATTTCACTTTCATGATCAAGAATTTGAATTTCCTTCTCAAACTCTAAATTCCTATCATTCCATCTCTCCCTATGCTTCCTTTCTCCTAAATCATTTTCTTTATCTTTACTATAACCTCAAGCTTCTCCACATGGCTTCCCTAGGTCATCATGCCTGATCTGATTTCACTTTTCTGCTTTCCTAATTTTACTCTACAGTTACTCAGTTCAACATTATATTATCCTCATTTTGAATCCCTTGCTAAAGGATTCCTGTCATTACTTGTACCATGCCAGACCCAAACTTGAATTGCTTATGTCATGTACCTTCCTTTAATGAAAAGGTTTGTTCTATGAAGTTTGGATTCAGTCAGAGGGATGCAACTGATGCCCTAGAGGGTCACATGTGGCTGGGTCCAGTATAAATTTATATAATCTGATTCCAATAGCTTCATGGCAGTCCTTTTATTCCTCCTTAATTGATTCTCTGTCTTATTCACAGCACCTACTTCAAGCTTCTCTGCTCAAGTCTCCCATAGTACCCAGTGTACCTTATCAGTCATCTTTCTTCACTGAGGAAAAAAAGAGGCCATCGTTGGGAACTCTCACTTCTTCCTTTAATCTACATCTCAAAAACATTTGACATCTCTTATTTTCTCCTCTACATTTGCTAATGAAGAGGTGGTCCTTCTCATACCTCTCCATGCACATTTGATGTCATTCCTTCCCACGTCTTCCAACAAATTGTCCCCACAATCAACTTTTACTAATCTCTTTCTTTCTACTGGCTCCTTTTCTGCCATCTACAAACACACCTAGGGCTCTGCCCATTTCAAAAAAAAAAAAAAAGTCCTCATTTGACCCTACCAGCCCCTCAAGCTGTCCTCTTCCCTTTCACAGCCAAACACACAGAAAAAGCTATTTACCTTTATTGCCTCCATTTCTCTTCTCTTCTCGCTCCCTATTTGACCCTTTCCAACCTGGCGTCTGACTTCATCCTTCAAATGAAATTGGTCTCTAAAGTTCCTACTAATCTTTTAACTGTAAAATCCAATAGTCTTTCCCCAGACCTCAAGCTTCTTGATCTTTTTTTAGCACTCTCTTTCTTGATGGTTCCTCCTCTCTGGGTTTTTATGACACTGATCATCTGCTCTTTCCCCCGTCCCCCACGTCTCCTCCTCTTCCTTTTCCTGTATGATTGCCCCTCAGTCTCCTTTACTGTATCTTCATCTCTATCCCACCACCTTATTGTGGATTTACTCAAGGCTCTCTCCTGGGTAGTCCCCTCTCTTTTCTCTTGGTAACTAATGTTTTCATGGGTTTAACGACCATCTCCTCACAAATAACTCCCAGATCTATGTAGTCAGCTTTAGTCATTCTCCTGAGCTTGATTCCCATGTTGTTAAATTTGAATGGGATGTTCCAGAGACATGTCAAATTTATTATCTCCAAACCAGAGCTTTTCCCCTTTATCCTCATTCACCATCATCCAGACTTCTCTGTTTCTATGTAGACCATTACCATCCTTCTAGTCACCCAAGTTTACAACCTTGGGGTCATCCTTGAGCCCTCACTCTCCCACACTCCAGATATCTCATCAGTTGCCAAGATTTATTAATTCTACCTCCACAGCATTTTCACCTATATCTTCTTGTCTATGGGCCACTAGTTTTAGTCCCTACTCACTTGGATTACAGCAATGGCCTCCTAAATCATCTCTTCGCCCATTTTTAATCCGTCTCCCACATAATTTCTCGAGTGACATTCCTAAGCACAAGTCGGACCATATCACATCCTTGCTCAAAAAATTCCATCTACTCCCATGGACTCCAGAATAAATACAGTTTCTCTTTTTGGCATTTAAAGGTCTATTCAACCTGCCTCTGACCTACCTGCCCAGCCTTATTTTATATTTTCCCCTTCATTCATTCTACAGTCTAGCCACTCTGGCCTTGCTGCCCCTCACACAGGTTATCCTTCACACACTGAAAGCACTTCCTCTTAATCATCTACCTTTTAAATCCCTGGTTTACTCCAAAGTGTTACCTCTTCTGAGAGGTGTTTCCTGACTTCCCCACTGCCACTGCTTGCGTTCCTAAATTACCAGGCATTTATTTGAATTTTCCGATCTGTATTGGTAAAGGAAATTCCTCACTGGTAGCTCCCTCCAGCAATTAGGATCACAGGTCTGGTTTTTTAAAAAAGTATTTTATACATATAATCCATTTAGGCTCTGGGCTCCTTCCAACCTCTGACTGCACAGGTAGTTAGGGTCCTTCAGAATTCTGGGGGTAACCCACTGGGGGGAAAGGGAATTCTCTCTAATGCTATCACTCCTTTTTAAAAAATATTTCGTCAGTTTTAGTTCTCAACCTTCACTTTTATAAGGTTTTGCATTTTAAATTTTCTCCCCCTCCTGCTCCTTTCTCTCCCCAAGGTGGCATGCCGTATGATATAGGCGATACATATACAATCATATTAAATATACTCTCATATTAGTCATGTTGTAAAGAAGAATTAGAACCAAAGGCAAACACCATGAGAAAAAATAAACAAAGAAGGGAAAAAAAGAGAAAATAATATACTTGGATCTTCATTCAGACTCCATGGTTCTTTCTCTGGATATGGATAGCGTTTTCTATCATTCTTTTGGAAATGTCTTAGTTCGTTGTAATGCTATCACTCTAAAGGTCCTTCCAGTAGCAATTAATCAGTTACATTTCCTCAAGATCATATCACCGGTGATTAGAACCCCAATGTCATTTTCATCAATTAATATCATCAATTAGCTCCTATGAGGGATATTTACTGAGAAAATAGAGCAAAACCTGAAGTGGAAAAAAAAAGTTCCAAAACTGGGACCACCCTCTTCCCTCTAAACTTCGGAAGAGTAAATGCAAAATTAAAGTGGTTTCTATAGAATTTTCTCCCTCAACGGGGGCATATTCTCCTATATACCCCCAATCTGTCAAGAAGGTGGGCTCATAACCAAATGTGGTAGCTCCAAAACATTGTCCCCACCAAGTACCCTTCTGGACGAGGCACGGCAGATAGATGTCCCTTTTTTGCTTTCAGGACATGGTATCCTGCCAGTTTTCTCCACAGCTGCTCTGGGTCAAGCCCTCCCCACTTCTGGGCTGAGCTGTGTCACCGGAGTCAGCAGCTGGCCCTATTGCAGCCTCTGCTATGGACTCTTGTTTTACAACTTCTAGTAGCTCTTCTGACTTTTAGATGCTCACAAGGTTATATTGAAGTTTGTTTTAGCTCTGATACTACTTAACCTAAAAGCAGGATAAAAACAAACAAGAGACAGAAAGCAGAGTACCATGTGATGACTAGGTGGGTGATGGGTTCCTGCATCAAGAGGTTCCTTGTAGCATTTCTTCCTCCAGACTTGAAAGCCACCAGGAAAGAAAGAGCTTTGGTCTGTGTGTTTTTTGTATGCATACTCAGTTCAAGGCATAGGAGCCAATTACCACATAGTAAACTGATAGGAAACAAACACCAAATATCTACCCATGCCCTGAAATCAGGGTCGTGGACCCCCACTATTCATTATTACACATTTTCAGAAGTTAATTCACCAAACCTCAGCTCAGATTGCCAGAATGCAGAGCATGCTGCTAACGCTTCAAGGGGCAGCTCCCATTGGCCAGTGCCTATCACAGGTAACATTGCATCCATGTTATCTCTTCCTACAGGATTTGTTTCGGTAGCACAAGTATCTAGCATATGTAGTCAGTACTTGGTTATTTAATTTTGGAAATTCCTGAAATGGAACCCAGTCAGGTAGGGTGGTAGGGTGGAGTGAGCAGAGGAGGAAGGCAAGTGAACGGGACCCAGAGTGGCAATGATTTGGTCACTGGAGATTAGGAGAGTGCCATTAAACTTGCCAGTTTGCAAGGTTTACAAAAGGGCCATAAGACCAAGCAAGCACCCATCATCTCTAGGAAGATTTAGTTTAACCAATAAAATCTCCTTCTGCTGCCACACAATACTGATATATTCATCTGAAGCAAATTTTATGAATTGAATCTATCACACATCCTTGTTTCAATAATCAGTGCCCTTAGGCTTTCACAGTCAACAGGCAGTCATCTGCCTAAGTGCAATTTTACTCATTTTTCAGTGAAGCCAGACCCTGGAAAAACACACTTGAGCACTAGAAAATATTATCTAGATCTGTGACCCACCCTAGAGGCCTTTGGGCCCACAGATCAGGGAATAGATTATACATTTTTTTTTTCTCATCTGTGACCAACAGACCAGAAAACATTCTTCATACATTTAGCTTTTCCAAACTGCCAAGTATAAGAAAATATAACTCAAATAAATTACCTATATGTGGGAGTGGATAATGCTGATGTATGTTTGTGTGGAGAGGTAGGAGGTATATAGAAAAAATGATTCCTGGCTTTCTCTTTCAGGAGGTTAATGTAAACAGACTCAGGATTTTTAAGCTGCTCCAAAGAAACATTAATATGGTGAGAGCACAATGACTTAACTTAGATTTTTTTAAAAAATGTACAGATGATGGAAGCAAGGGTAAGTAACTAAGGGTGAATAAAATTGCTTGGCAAAGTCCTGCAACGATAATGTCAGTGGTACCAAAGCTCAAAATTATCTGAGACTGGCAAAGAAAACTACTGTTAGTGAACTTTAATCTTTGAAGAGAGGAGTGATGGGCAAAGTTCTGTGTTTGTATTTAGGAAGACTTGAGGGTTGGATTTTGTTTTTACTCATTTTGTGACTCCATTTGAGTAATTAATTCCATGTGCTTCAGAAAACCCCCTAGGACATATCTCGAGTCATTGGGGGTTTATGTTGGTGGAAGGAGTTGTCATGCCTGTAATTCTCATCGGTGAAGAGATCACAGATCTTGCACATTTCTGTTGACCAATTTGAAAAGGAAGCTTTGATTTTTTTTTTTAAAGTGTGGCTTCTGGAACAAGTTGTGCAAGAATAATCTCATTTCACTATTTGAATAACATTTGCCCAATCTGGATTAATACACATATACATCAAGGTAATGCTGTAGGCTTAGTTTACCTGGATTCTAGCAAAGCATTTGATGACATCTCCAGTAATATTCTTGTGGAAAAAATGGAGAAACGTGATCTAGATGACATGCTCATTAAATGGATTCAGAACAGCTAGAATTTCTTCACTTAAAGGTTGTTATTGTCATAGTGCAGTGGAGTGCTCCAGGGACCTTATGCTACTTAACATTTTTTATCAGTGACTTGTTAAAAGACTTTTAACGGGGGGATGGCATATCATTATCTCAGCTGGACCTTCAGAGTAGCAAAACTTCCCTAACCCTAAATTGATTGTCTCTCTTAGTACATTGGCTATTTCAGGGTCACTTTTTCTCAAGCTTCTTATAACAATCCCCTCTCAACTGAAGGTCCCAATTCATTCTTCAAGGAAAAAACTCATGCCAACCTCAATGAACTCCCTTCTCTCTCCTCATCTTAGATCCCTCTAACATCATCCACCACTATTCTTTTCCTTTACTTGAGTGTCCAAGGAAGAGGTAGCCCTTCTCCTTGTTAGGGTCAATCCTACATGAACCCTGGATCCAATCCCCTGTCATCTTCTCAAGCAAACTACTGAAGACCAGCATATTCTCTAGTCATCTCAAACTCCGCCTGTCCAAAACAGAACTCATTACTTTAACCCCAAGACCCCCTCCCTTCTGAATTTCCCTATTAGCATTGAGTATACCTCTATCCTTCCAGTCACCCAGGTGCACCACTTCTGCATTATCCTCAACTCATCACATTTCACCCCACATATCTCATCAGTTGCCAGATCTTGTCATTTCCACCTTCACAACACTTTTCATATAAGTTTCCTTCTTTCTGCTCACACAACCACTACTTCAGTTCAAATTCTCCTCCCCTCTCAACAGCTATCTTCAAAAATTTGAAGGGTTACTAAGTTCATCTGTTCAGTCTCAAAGGGCAGAACTAGGAACAGTGGATGAAAGTTGTAAAGAGACAAACTTGGCTTTGATGGAAGGGAAAACTTTCTAAAAATTGGGACAAAAAATTGGAAAATTCAAAAGAATTGGAGCGATGATGTTATGTGCTGCCTGGGGGAAAAGACTGGATGACCACTGGTCAGATATTTTATAGCAAAGATTCTTGCTAAAGTTTGATTTCATGAACTGGATGGCCCCTAAAGTTCCTTCCAATATAATTCATTGATTCTGCCCATTTTAACCCCAGGTAGTTACTTTTCCTGCATCAGCAGAGTGAATTCATTTACACATCTATGACAGAGCCTGTTTAGAAAGTTTAAAAGCATATTACACTGGAAATGCATCCTAATTAATAAATGTTCTACATTTTTATGGGAGAGTGTTTAATATTTAATTTTTCAATAATTTTATCATTTATAATTTATTAAATTTACTGTTTGTGGCTTATATTGATTAAAAATTCATATATTCACTGTCTTTTGCTCAGTTTTCAATTACTTTTTAATGTAAAATAAAAAACTGTATGCTGGTAAGCCAACTGATTTATTTTAAAGTCTTAGAGAATAGTACATCCAGATCTAGTGAGTAAGACTCTATTTATATTGTCCCATATTACTCACTATTCCCTAAAGAAATATTTAATTCATATAAATCAGAAGAGTATTTCAGAGCTTCAGACCACCTTTCACAAGTGAGAATGGATGTGATAGCACCTGTTCTTCAGCTGGGGGAGGAGATTTTGTTACCCTGACAATTTTCAGAAGGTGGGTGGCTAGGAAAGGGGTGGCAGCACCCAGCTTAAGTGCCCCTAAAATTCACTGTCTTATTTTCCTAAGTCTAACCTAGATGAGTAGTTTTTTTGTTTAGTTGAGTAGTTTTAAAAGTGGTTTGCAATCCTCTTGTGTAGAAAGAAATTCATTATGTTAACACTTTTCAAGAGTATAAAAGATGTCAAGGAATTAAAAAACAAGATCTGTCTCCAGACAAATTAGGCTGCTCTCTGATGAGTATTGAAGCTAGATTATGTGGGAGGCTCAGTGGCATCTTTCATTAGTCATGAATGAATACAAGCTATAGGACTGCTAAGGACCATTAAGAATGTTAACGCTAAGCTACTGTCGGTAATATTTGAAAGATAGTGATGAACAGGAACGGTAGCACAGGACTAGAAAAGAGCAAATGTCCTGATTTTCAAAAAAAGAAAGAAAAGAAAATCTGTTAAGCATAAACTAAGGAACTTAATTTCAATTCCTGGCAAAATGTAAGCCCTTCACTAAAGGTCATGAACAGAGAAATTCTTACCTAAATTCTAACCCAGTACTACCTCTTGCAGATCCCTTAAAAGTAAATTATTCAAACGATAATTGTACATTTGTAAAATGAGCATTAATGAGTTCTTGAATCACTTTTGCAAAGCACATTTGAGGTCTCAGGATAATATGAAGTAATTTAATGGACCCCCCTCAAATGCCAATTTAATACAAAATAACACTACCAAAGACAATTTACAGTTTTAATGTCATCACAATCACAGTATCAAAGGGACACTTTAGAGAACCCAATAAAATAATAACAAAATTCATTTGGAGAAACAAAAGACCTTACAATATCAAGGGAAATAATTAAAAAGGTAGGAATTAAGGGGGAGGGGTGCTTCCAGACCTTAAACTATATTACGAAGCAGCCGTCATCAAAGCCATTTGGACTCAGATGCAAAATAGAGGTAAATCAAGGGAACACACTTTTTCAACAAAGAATCAGAAACAATGGAACTCAAAAACCCAGTATTTGATAACCCCCCAGACACAAATAACTTAGGAAATAGCTCCCTGTTTGATAAGAACTAGTTTATCCAGAAGGATTGTGGAAAGATGGGCATACACTGTGAAGTGTGCTGGAGCCAGCTTCAACCAGCTCTCAAAACCTGTTAAATTTTCAATGTGAATATTTATACTTTAGACATCAGCAAACACTAAGCATGGCTTAATTTATTGCTACGCTGATTGTCTAGAATTAAGGAAAGTGATGGGAAAAATGTTAATAATGCAGATTACACTTAAAAGTGTCATGAGTACATCTTTATTTCTTAGCTAGCCAGTTAATCTTTTACTCTTTTACTCCTGGGCATGCCATTGAATTGTTGATGGAGCTATGAAGTGATACAATCATTATGGAAAAGAAAATGATGAAACTGTACAAATAGAGCAAAATGCATATATTTTTTGATCCAGAGATTCCACTGCTAGGCACATACCCCAAGGAGATCAATATACATAAATATATATATATATCAGCACAAGTTGTATGGTATGTAAAAGACTGGAAACAAGGCAAATGTCCATCACTGGGGGAATGTTGAAACAAATTATGGATGGAAAGAAGGAAACAAGCATTTATGAAGTACCTACTATTTGCTAGACACTATACTAAGTGTTTTCCAAGTATTATCTCATTTAATTCACACACTAACTTTAGGTTGGTAGGTAGTATTATTCCCATTTTACAGTTGAGGAAGTGGAGGTGGAAAAGGGTTAAACAACTTGCCTAACGTTACAAATCTAGCAAATGTCCAAAGCCAGCCTCAGGTCTCCCTGCCTCCAGATCTAGAACTCCAACTACTGTGCCACCTGGCTGCCTTGAATTGTGACACATAAATGTAATGGGATATAATTCTGTCTTAAAAAACAACAAATACGATGAATATAGAAAAGCAGAGAAAGAATTACATGAAATGATGGAGTGAAATAAGTAGCAGCAAAAAAAGAGACAAAGAGGTACTCCCAGTGACTACAACAATGGAAATAATTTCCACAAGACAATCAAAAGTGGATATTGTAAAATTACAAAGAATAAGCATGGCCCCAGAAAAGAGATATTTGAAAATGCTCCCACCTCCTCATTTGTGGAAGTGAGAAGCCCAGAAGTGTGGAACATGGCGTAGACATTCAGACTTTTTCAATACACTGTTTTTGCTGATTTTTTTCCCTTTTGTTTTTTTTCTTTAAAATCATATTTTTATGTGGGACGGTTCTCTGTCAGGGCAAAGAGGAGGGATAAAAGGAGAAATTTTGGTGATGTAAAACAAGTTTATCAATAAAAAATATTTTAGAAAAAGAAAACGAATATTACAAGATTCAAAGAACAACGTTGACCCCAAAGAAGAGATATGAGACACCCGTTTCCTTGACTGTTTTGCAGAGGTCCAAGGATGTGGATCACTGAATGTATTATCAGACTTTTTTCCAATATATTGATTCTCATTAGACTGTAAGCTCTTTGCAAACAGAGACTTTTTGCCTAGTACATAAAAGGTGCTTAATATATGCTAATTGACTTGATGGGCTTTACTGTTTTCTTCTTTTTCTTTTGAAAAAAGAATCTTAGTTATTAGGGATGGTTACAAGGGAGGGGAGGAGGAAAAGGACTACAGAGGTAAAATGAAGTGATATAAAACCAAAGATATAAATAAAATTTGTTTTTCAAAACATATAAGTGGCAAAAGCTGAGTTTCAGACAACAGCACTATATAGGATTTAGAACTTGAAAGGCTGTCTAGTTCACCGTATTCCCCTCATTTAAGGAAACTGAAGCAGAAATCCACTAGGGTTAAGTGACATGCCCAACATTGCATAGCTAATTAGTCCAGACTTTCCACTATTTCACATTTCTCTCTTTCCTGATCATTCATAGTACTTACCTATTGCATTGAGATATTCTCTATAACATACAACTAGATACCTGTTCTAGTGTTTTTATTAAATTTTGTATAATAATGCTTCATATTCACATAAGTTTTCCTATCCGTTGTCTCATTTCATTCTCACAATAACTCTGTGAATTCGATAAATTGGTGACTCCCAAATTCACATAGCTAGTGAATGGCAGAGCCAAGATAAGAAAACAAGGCTTCTGACTCTTAGGCCAGGACCCCATGCTTGTTTTATGGGGGTTTTTAGGGAAAAGGGCACAATAGTTCTGTCAGTGAAGGCCTTTCCAGGGAAATTCATTGATACTGAAATCTATAAGCCATTAGAAGGTTTATCTTAACTTTAGGGACAAAGCACCCCTTTTTGGAGATGTTCTTTCCTGGTTCCTGGAAAATTCATCTTATTGGTGTCTTTAGCATAAGATATTTAATTAGTCATTTATTGAGGTCTAATAATAGTAAAAAAGTAGCAACAAAGTAGAAGTTCATCAACGGCGAAATGACTAAACATCAATACAATGGAATATTATTGCACAATAAGAAATGAATACTAATAGGAGATGTTATAAGAACTAACGGGAAAGGAAGTCAGCAGAATCAGGGAAACAACATATGTAAGGACTCCAACAATGTCAATTGAAAGAGCAACAACCAAGAAAATCATACTATGTCATGATAATGACCAAGCTTACTTCTGAAGAACTGAAAACGTGCCTCCCTCCATTCTGGGCTGAAGTGAGGGACTCTGAATGAACGATGGCGGAAATACCGTTAAACTTATTTGATAGTTAAGTAACTCTCAATCAAGTCTTCCTTAGAAGAGATGGCTCTTTAAGCCAGAGAGGGAGAAGGGATATATTTGGAAACAAAGGTGATACAGAAACAAAGGACAGTGTTATAACAGTGATTACTGTAGTCTCCCTTTCCTGTGTGTTACATTTTATCCTTTCCTTGGAGTTCTCCAATACCCTTAAGGGGACTTGGGGATTGGTTGTCCAGTCTCTCTTTGGACTCTGTTGTCAACAATGATGTTTCCTTAATTGTAGGAGTTCCCTGCACCCCACTTTCACTCAATCTCAATAATTGGATGAGCTTTAACAAGAAATAATTACTTCAAAGGAATAGCAAAAATAAATGTATAATCTTCCTTCTCCCCAATACTTGGGACATAATCTCCTCCTCGGACCATCTCATACTCTAGGGACAGTTCCTCCATAGCATAGTCCCACCAAGTTCAACGTATAAAGCCCACCTTGGACTCAAGTCCTAGGTAATCTGGTTTCTCAAGGCTTTCCTGCTAGACTAGCTGACTGCAACATTTGGCCTGGAATTCTTGTCTTCAAGATCACCATGAATCCAGGTCCAGTGGGGATTTTACTACCTGCACTGAGAACTGAAAAGGGCAAATCATATGGACCACAACAAAACACCAAGCTAGTTTCTTAAGGCCACAGGATAACAACACAATCCGTTCATGGTGCCCATGCTATGGGTGAATATAACTTTTCCCCTTTCTGTGGGAAAGAAAGTATATCTGTCCCAGCTTCATAGTTTTAAATGCACATCCTGTTTTGGCTATGCATCCAGAGCAAAATTACCCTCCATGGGGTAGGCGTACATAGGATGTCTTCCTCCAGAAGCAGGGTGTCTCCATGTTAGGTGATCTGAGCATGTGCAGGAAAACTCATGTTATATCATAAGAACTTTTTTTAATTAAGAAAAGAATAAAACAAGCCTAAAAGATGAAAATCTAGACCTCTTCTTAAGCATATCTTTCGAATATAAAGACTTCAAAAGTGTTTTCTTTAAGGAGTTCCCTCAGATAAGTCTTTGACTTCTTTTTGCTTTATATATGTGTGTGTGTGTGTGTGTGTGTGTGTGTGTGTTTGTGTCTTACCTTGAGGTAACTCAAGTAAATAGTTTAAAACTAAATGAAAAACCAGAATGTTGCTCTATTCTCCTGGAGATATGACTAGTATTCATTCCAGTATACTTATTTTATTTTCCATGATGTTTAGTCATGTGACAAGAACATTTTCCTTTATTTTTGGATTGACTCTAACATAACACCAGTGAAAATCGTTAACATTCCCAATTTGGAAGAATCATAAGGTAAGTAGAACTACTTTCAATCTGAAACCCAGTATTGTTTCAGATGTGGATGGATTGGGTTGGTCTCTCTCTCTCTCTCTCTCTCTTTCTGTGTGTGTGTGTGTGTGTGTGTGTGTGTGTGTGTGTGTGTGTGTGTGTGAGAGAGATGACAGTCTTTCAGCATTAAATGTTGATAGTCTCCTTGAAAAATAAGTAGTTCAATAGTTTGGGTTTGTTTTTTTTTTGGCAGAGAGGTAACTTTAAAGAAATCATTTTTTTCCTACACATCAAAACAATGAAGATTTGTGAGAAATACAGGTAGTCCCCTCTTTCCAATAATGTGTTTCTGGAAATCATAATGAAAAGCAGACCATTGTAGAGCAAATTATATTTTCCCATAAGAACAATGTTACATTTGGGAATTGTATCTCTAACTAAGGATTTGGCATCAAATGTAAAATGAACACAACCATAAAATCCAAGTCATAACAACTCTAAACCTTGGCAACTGCTAAAAAGAGAAAAATTATGTTTTATAAAACTGGAATGGGAGACTGCTGGGTCAACTGACCCACAAGGTGGAAGGCTAGATATCTTCTCCAGTCTTCACAAACTCTCAAACACTCCTCCAAAATGGAGTTGGGCACCAGACATACAGAAATTACAGCTGTCTCCATGAGTCAAGATACTGAGAAACTTAAAAAAGGAACAGAGGCAGAGAATGTTTTATCCTTTACTAGCTCACTCAAGACTCTACCCACAAGATCTCACCTTCAGGGAGGGCACACAACGTGACTCAACAATTTCCTGCTATTCTGACAGTGTACACTGCCCCTGACCTTTGCTTGCCATCATGTGACCAAAAAAAAACAAAACCCCAAAAAACAGCAGACCTCAATATGTGAAGGAGGAAATATAAGAAAGTGGGAGTATGCTTTGTCCAGAGTGACATTTCTAAGCCAGAGGACTAAAGGACAGAGGGTACTTGGATGGAGTGTCAACATGTAGGAGTGAAAGTCTATACCCCTTGGAAGAAAAGGGACTGGCCAAAGAAAAGCTGTGACTAAATACCCCCTCAGAGGTCACTTGGGGGCAGGAACTAAGGCCAGTGAAAAATGAATTCCTCATTGTGAAAAGAAACTGAAACAGCTATTTGGGCCAGCTTCCAAGGGAACCAACCCCAAAGAGGAAAAAAAAACAGAAAATAGGCAATAGGAGAATACAAGGGAAAAAAAGGCTAAAAGCACAAACATCTGGAGGAAGAAAACTCAGTGAAAAATCTAAAACCCAAGTAAATAAATCAACAAGGAAGATATTAAAACAGAATTGAAAATGTTTACCAAGTCACCTCAGTGATTGCAAACATCTCTAAATTAATATCGGAAGATAAAAGAAATTGAACCAATACCTGACAAAACAGAGAATTCTGTGGATTCCTAAGATAGCATAAAACCACAGCAGGATGATCCTGGATGATTCAAGAGAGAAATCAGAATACTGTAAGAAATTAGAAGGGAATAAATGTAAGAATTTATGGCAGAAAAAAATAGCAGAATGGAAAAAAATTTAGTCACGTCACATGACTAAATATGACATAGTGTGTTTCTCCAAAGAAGGAAAAGAGGGAACAATTGATTGGAAATACAAATATACTGAAGGGAAGGACAATCTACTAGAAGAAAAGCAAAAAAGGCAAAAATATCAAAAGAACACATTGACCTAAATGGAGACCTTACAGTGAAATCCTAAATCATGTGTTAGCCAAAGAACAAATCAATGAAACAATGAACAATTATATAAAAGAAAATTATAATGATAATGAACAATTATATAAAAGAAAATTATAATGATGAAACAACAAGTCAAAATTTCTGGGATGAGGTCAAAGCACTCAGGGGAAAGATCATATCCCTATTAATACAATATAAAAAGATAGAATTAATGAACAGAATATTTTTTTTAATCAGGAAGCCAAAAAATAAAAAAAACTCAACAGAAGAGATATTAAAAACTAAAGAAGAAATAGATAATCTGGAAACCAAAGATGCTATACAAATAATAAATAAAACAAAATGCTGATTTTTTAAAAAAACTAATAAAATTGAAAAACTTTTAGCCAATCTATTTAAAAAAGAAACCAGAAGATCAAATCAATAAGTTAGCAAATGATCAAGATGAAATCACATTATATGTGTATTATATGTACATACATATGCTAATAAAATTGAGAACATAGAAAAATAGAGCAAGCCTTCAAAAATATAAAATATACAAACTGACAAAAGATCAAAGAGAAATGTTAATTAACTCAGTTTCAGAAAAGGCAATAGAACTAGCTATAAAGGAATTGCCAAAGAGAAAACTTGTGCTCCTTCTCACAGAAAAAGTCTTTCAAACTTTTAAAAAACAATCAATACTCATACTACACATAGTATTCTCAAAAACTGAGAAAGAAAACAACCCACAAAATTCTTTTTATGAGACAATTTAATCCTAATACCTAAACCAGGGAATGACAAAATACAGAAGAACTATAGACCAATATCATTAATGAGTATTGATTGATAATGCTTAAATAAAATCCCATCAGACTACATTAATTCACCCAAGAAATTCAATCAATAAATATAATCATTTTGGATTTTTACTAGGGATGTTCAACATTAGGACTATTACATTTAATCAACATAATTAATCATTAAAAATGTAGTCAACAAAAGCATCCAGAATCATGTGACTATCTCGATAAATGTGGGAAGAAGTCTTCAGCAAAGTATAGCACTCATATATATGTATGTATGTATGTATACATACATACACACAATACTAAGTAGAGGCATAAAGGGATCCTTTTTAATATCATAAAAATAACAAATCATATGCAATAGAGATAGAGTAGAACTTTTTCCACTAAATATAGGAGGAAAGCAAGGACATCCACCTCCCTCACTATTATCTGATGTAGTTCTGGAAATTCTAGTAACAGAAATAAGAAGATAGAGGTATAAAGATAGAGCAGAGATAAAAATATTTCTATTTGCTGGTGATATGATGGGGTTCTTGAAAAATCCTAGAGAATCAGCAAAGATAGTCATTGAGACAATAACTTCAGCAAAAGTTTCAGGCTACAAAATTACAAACATTAACTATATTTCTGTATAACAAAACACAAGAGGCAGTAATAGAAGGGGAAGTTCTATTTCAAATAACTACAAAGTAGATACGGTTTCTAGGGATCAGTCTACCAATGCACACAAGACTTGCGTAGATTCAGTTACAAAGTGCTTTTTAAAGAACAAGGCACAAGTTAAATAGCTGGAGGAATATCCGGTACTTACAACTGAGTCATATGAATACAATAAAAATGGCAATACAGCCAAAGTTGATTTATACTTTTAATGCTATGCCAACCAAATTATCAAAGGTATACTTTATAGAACTTGATAAAATAATAAAGTTCATTTGGAAAAAACAAAAGATAGAATATTGAGGGAAATGTTGAAAAGAAGTAGGGATGAAGGGAAAAATAATACCTCTACCTAATAAGAAAATGAGAGAAATTCAAATATTATGATAATAATAAGGAAAAATACAAATCAAAACAACTCAAAAGTTTCACTTCACACCTTGAAAATTGGAAAAGATGAAAAATGATGGGAATAGTCAAGGTTGGACAGGTTGTGTGTGGGAAACAAAAGGAGGAATTCTGTTTCCACAGGATTAAAACTCCTCCCAACTTTGCGTGATAGCAGAATGTAAGCCAGAGGTGACTGGTGCCAATCAGAGCTGTGACCTAGCAGGACCAGGCTTCTTTCTGATCAGGTAAAAGGTCAGACGCTTGTATGTATACTTAATGAGCTGTTTGAAGGGAAACTTAGCAGGGAGGAGAATATGAGGTGGGAGGTTCAGGAGGCATTTAGCCAATGGAGAGCAAGGGTATATATTATATTTGAATTGGGAACAGCATAGAAAAACATTGCATTTATCTGAGCAAGTGTACTCTCCATTAGGGATTCACTAGGAATGTAGAATAATTGGTTAAAATAAAATGAGAATTTTCCTAGCTTCACAGGGAGTACTGCTCTTTGTTTAGAGTGAGCATGTTTCTCACATGTGGGAAAATAAGCACACTGTTGCATTATTGGTAGAACTATGAATTGGTATAACCATTATGGAAAGCAATTTGAAAATGATTAAATTAACTAAATGTCCGTATACTCTGACCCAGACATGTATACACCAAAATATTTATAGTTACACTTTTTGTGATGGCAAAGAACTGGAAACAAAGTAGATGCCCATCTACTAGGGAATGGCTAAGCAAATTATGGTACATTAAGGTAATGGAATATTACTGTGCTGTAAAAAATGACTGATGAATACAGAGAAGCATGGACAGGTCTTCATGAACTGATCAGTCAATCAACAATTGTTTAAGTGCTTTCTGTATGCCAAACATTATGTTAAGTCCTCTGAATACACATACAAGCAGAAAGACACTTCCTGCTCTGTATATAGCCTTATTGATTGACTAATAATATATTCCAGAAATTTACAAGGAATTTAAGTCATTTCAATATCTGTGGTTTTCAGACTTACAGTCTTAAGTATACAACTTCTTCTGCCTTTTAAAACATCAGGATCATTTTTCTTTCTAACTCATTAACATGTGTCCTTTTCTTTAGGATCTTGAAAAAAAAATCAATGACAGCAGCTCAGTCATCAAATCTACCAGATCTTTCTGGTATAGGGTCTTCCAATTTGGGAACTTTGATTCCTTGAGGGGAAAGCTGGCTGCTTTCTCAACATTTCCTCCTCTGACTTGGCCTCCATTTGAACTTTTTTTTAACTAGTGACTTAGAATGAGGTATATAGATCATGCTATTTTGGTAAGAATATAATTTTATTGGTGTAGATAATTTCCAGGGAGGACATTTCTACTAATTCAGCTTGTCAACTTTATTATAAATTAACTCTCTTAGAGAGTTGCCTGAGGCACATGCAAGAGGGCCTGTGATAATACTACTACTAAAAATAATAGCTGACATTTACATAACGCTTTAGGGTTGGCAAACTATTCTGCATACATTATCTCATTTGATCTTGAGCTAGAGAGGAGAACATTGGATCACTGATAGCATGAGAGTCAAATCAGCAGATGACACAGAACTAGGAACAAACACATTGAATAACAAAACCAGGATCCAAAAAACTAGGGATAGGAATAAATATTATATAGTCTTCCTTAAGAGAAGACTTAAAAGGAATATGATAGATGTCCTCAAATAGAGCTGGACATTCCGTTCTTCTTGGACTTGAATATCAGAACTCAACCAATAGGTTGAACATTTCCAAGAGTCAGATTTCAACTTAAGGGAGGGGAACACTTCCTAACAATTTTAAGGCTATCTAAAAATGACATCTGCTTTCTTGGATACTTCTTTGTCATTTGAGATCTTTCATAGAGGTCAAATGACCACTTTCAGGAGATGAGTCTTGGTCAGGCCAGGAGTTAGAGGAGAGGACCTCTGATATACTTTCCACTTCTTTAAATCAGCTATTCTAGTCCAACCCTGACATATACCCTGGATTTTTGGAGAGCAGATTTCAAACAATTCAGAGAAGGATGGTAGGAGCCCATAACCTAAAAGTTTCCTGGGTAAGTCAGTTCAGGAGGAATAGGAAGCATTCAATAATAAATTCTGAAGACATCAAAAGGAAACATTTCAGATAGGAGGAAAAGGGACTTTGTTTACAAAAACTGGTGAACTTGTTAACCAACCTCATGAGATCTTAAGGCATGGACAGAAAATGGGGGAAAAACAGGGAGGTTATAGAGAATAACGATGATCGTGTGACACAGTCTCCTAACAATAGCGTTAAGAGTGCTCCGAGTGAGCCAGGGTTGGTTGGGAATCTGAAGCTTTGAAGACAAACTTCACCGAACAAATGGTTTGTTCTATGAAATTTGGATTCAGTCAAAGGGCCACACTTGAGGACCTAGGGCTACATTTGGCCTTGAGACTGCAGGTTCACCACCTCTGCCTAAGGACAAGTTATTGGCAGGGGAGGGGGAGAAGGAGATCAAAGAAGGTATAGAACTGCTGTTTGAGGAGATAGGACCATGATAAAACCAGACAATGCTGTTTAAGTCTTCTTTTACTTATGTTTTATCTCCCAAGGAGAACGATCTTTGAGCTGGAAAAGACAGAACAAAAATGACTAATAGAGAGTTGAAATCCAAAATAATTAAGGACCTAATGTGATACCTTACTTTGATGAGTTTGTCATCAAGTCCTGGCTATATTCAAAAGTATTGAAAACAGACTGATGTCTTGATAAGATCTTTGAAAGATCATAGAGAATGAGAGAGTGCTACAGAGTTGGAGAAAGATAAATGTCTGTTTTCAAAATGAAAAGAGCCTAGAGCCTGAAAAACCTTAGACTAGCGAACTTCATAATTAAATAGTTGTTAAGTGTGCATCTGAAAAAGGAAACCATGGTCACAGAGTCATGGTGGTTTTATCAAGAATTGGTCATGCCAGACTAACATTGTTTCCTTTTTTTGATAGGGTTACTAGATTGATAGATCAGGAGAGACTACTGGGAAAAATTGGATGGAGGGAGGATACTATCTTCTCCACTTTCTCTTAGCATGGTTTCAGTGGCTGGGTATAGAGATCTACTACAGCCCCTTCCAGCTATGCAGTACCAACTTCCTCTGCATCAACTTTTAATCTCCTGAACCAGTCTGAAGGTACCCAGTGCAGGTCCTTAGGATCTAATTCTAACCTTCAAGAATTAACCCCACTAGGGCTCCCTGGATGCTGAGCCAGTCACCTACTTCTTCATCTCTATTTCCATATGTCAACTGGTGAAGCCCACCCTTCAAAATGCAGAAGAGTCCAAGCTGTGTTGAAAGCAGAAAAGTTTTAATAGGAGGCAAATCAGACAGTACTGGCGAGGCCCTACGTACAAGGTACAGAAGAGCCCACAGCCCAGGAGCGGTAGGGAAAATTTATATAAAGGGGAGTTTTGGGGTTGCAGGTGGAGGGGAGGTGAATGTTGGGAAAAAGAATGAATAGTGTCTCCCAGAAACAGGTGGAACACAGAAGCAGGATGCTTTGCAAGAACAGTTGACTGCAAGGCTGGTTTGGGCCAGGTTTGTGGGGCACAGCTCAGCAAAGTCAGTCAATGAACACCAGCAAAGGCATCTGGGAGGGAGTGAGCAAGACGTCGGCTCACTGCAGGCTCCTGATTGTCTCCTTTTGGTCAATGGACTTACACTGTGTCCAGTGCATTTGCCTGGTAAGGTAACTCATAGAAGAAAGACATGAATCTGAGGAGTACTTCCTCACATGATTGTAGCAGCCACAGTTTTCTTATTGACATCTCCTTTCCATGTAGCTCTCATTTGTTTCTTTTTCTCTTTTTTATCTCCAATTTGCACTGCTGCACACAAGTCCTTATCCCTATAGCCATGAGGCCTATAGGGCTTTTCTGTCCTCATAGAATTTTCTCAGTAGGAACTTGATGTTGTGTTGAAAAGCTTACATTAAGGCTATTGGCACTCCCTGCTCATGTTACACAAGAGGTTTATCATGTGGAACTGGGATTAAAGTTGCTTTAGTTGACCCTGCATGGAAGAATTAGAAGCAGCAGGTAAAAGATATAGGCAGGTTTGGGCTCAGTGTAGGAAATACTTGCATATAATGAAAGTTATCTAAAAATGGAATAAGTTAATTTGGAAAGTAGTAGGTTTCTTCTCACAAGAAGTCTTCAAAAAAGGCTGGATGACCACTTGGCCATTTTGTAGAGGGGATTCTCTGTCATGTTGCAATAGAGAGCTTTTAAGGTTCCTTCCAAGTGTGATAATCCATGAAATGAAGTGAAGACTTTCTGTATCTAGTACCTCCTGTTTTTCTCCTCTCAATGTCTTCTTAACCTTCTACAATCAACCTTAAGATTTCTTCATTCCACCAAGACTGCTCTTCCCAAGTTACCCATGATTTCTCAATCACCTGATCCAATGGCTTTTTCTCAGTCTTGGTCCTTCTCTACTTCTGTGCACCCTTTGACATGGCTGATTCATCTCTTTAATCTTCTCCTCGCTTTAGGTTTTCAGGACACTGCCCTTCTTCTGTTTCTCCTCCTGCCTATCAGACCTATGTCTCCTTTGCTATATCTTCATCTAGATCATGCCTTCGTAAGTCCTACAGAATTAGGTCCTGGACCCTCTTCTTGTCTCCCTCTATGCTACCCGGTAAACTCTTCAGTTTCCATTAATTTATCATCTCCATGCTGATGATTCTAAATCTACCTGCCCTGCCTCAAACATTCTGCTAACCCTCCATTCTTGCAACTCCAGTTGCCTTTCACACATCTCAAACAAGAGATCCAGTAGACATCTTCAACTTGATATGTCAAAAACAATATTCATGACCTTTTCCCCAAACATTCCCCCCTCCCTCACCTCCCTGTTACTGTAGAGGTAAACACCACTCCCCTAGCCTCTAATGCTGCAAGGTAGGTGTCATGCTCAGCTCCTTGTTATCTCTTAGCCCCCATGCCCGACCTCTTACCAGGCACATAATGGGCACTTAATAAATATTTATTGACTGTGTACAGTAAAAATGAAATGGAAAATGGCTAATTAGCAGCATTACAAAAACTATTTATGTCCCAAAACAACTTGAATGTTGAGCCTCCTAATTGAAAGAGTAGTAATTATAAGTTACTTACTTATTCTTTTCTAAGCCTTTTACAGGTACTATGATTTTTATGCTTAGAATCCCCCTTTCTGAGTGGGAGCAAAACTTAGTTGTTACCCAGTAGGTATTTGTATTCTGTAACTCCTTTATATCCTACCCTTCCCTACTTCTTTTTTTGGAAAGTAGATTAGAACCAAAGGTAAAATTATCCTAATTCACCTTAGTAAGGTAAATAAGCCAATGAATGTGAGAATTTCAGCACCTAACTTCACCCATTGAGAAGTTAGATTTTCTTCAGAATTTAACCTTGGGCAAACCAGGCAAGTAAAGGACAAAAATTGACAGAGCTGAGTGGTGCCTAGATTCCACAAAAGGAATCATGGGGGAGGAAGCATAGTAGGTACACCTGTTTGCATTGAGGAATTTGTTTAGTCATAGCCAACCCTTCATGATCCTATCTTGGGATTTTCTTGGCAAAGATACTAGAGTGGTTTGTCATCTTCTTCTCCAGCTCATTTTTATAGATGAAGAAACAAAGGCAAACAGGGTAAAGTGACTTGCTCAGGATTATACAACTAGCAAGTATCTGAGGCCATTGGGTCTTTCTGACTCTAGGCCTAGTTGCACAACCCAGCTGCCCTTGAGGAATAAACTGAGGAATATACTTTCTGGAGGAATACACCCATGCTGGTGTATGTCAATGGATTTCTGAAGCATTTGTGAACCATGTTGTTCTTTATCATGTCATGCTGCCTGGATGACCAGATGCATTTCCATGTGAATGGAAGTTGGGAGGAGGGGATGTCTAAAGAAACTATGTACTGGTGGATTCTTATTGTATATCTTTGCTGGATCAGGGCAAAATCCATCTCCATTTGTTAACTGTTCAAAGACTAACATGTTTTTGTTTATCACAACATTTAATCTGAACTAAGAAAGTAATGGTACAAGAGCTACCTCTGACAGAGTCCCTGATATTCTCAATCCCAAATGTCCATGTATCCCATTCCTGAGAAATATTCCATAAAGTAAGGGTTGTGTCCCTCCTAGCATACATCATGGTTCTTCTGGGGGCAATCTCTAGTTGTTCTGACCTACATCTGGCCACTGGACCCAGATGGCTTCTGAGGAAGAAAGTGAGGCTGGTGACTTTGGCTATACCTCCCTCACTTAAATCCATTTCACTTGCATGTCATGGAATCAACTTCCTGATGTCATGGTCCTCTTGGAGAACTAAAGATAAACAACAAAAGAACAATGGTGGTTCTGCTATTACGTTAGTAAAACATCAAAAGGTCCAGGCTATATATCCAGTACATAGGCATATATAGTCACATAATATCTAAACATATATGTACATATATGTGCATAAAGATATTTATATACACAAATGTACCCATCAGGGGGAAGGGAAAGGGGTTAAGCATTTAAATAGTACCTACTACTTGCTAACTAGGCACTGTGCTAAGGATTTTGTAAATATTCTCTCATTTGATTCAAGAAATGGCCTGTGATAAATCTGTCTTCAGACTCATGAAACTTGTGTATGTTTCTTGTGTTTTCTGAGGTGAATCCTAGCCCATGGAAGGATACAGGTGGCAGCAGACCCTAATGCCTCCCTAATTTTTAAAAAATAACTTTTATGATTCTTTTTGTGTTTTACATCGAAGTTGTGACAGTCATGATATATATACTGTTCTCTTTAACCAAATGAGGCTGTACATTTCACAAAGAACAACAGGTATGCAAAACTAAGCAGATAATGACTACAGCTGATAGCACATGCAACATTCTGCATCTCCAGTCCCCTGATGTTTTACTGTAAAGAAGATGTTTCTCTGGGACTTATATTGATTAATACAATTACTGAGTGTTTTGCTTTATTTTAATGATATCTTTGCATGCTTTATTGTAGTCAATGTACATATTGTTCTCTTGGTTTTACTTTTTTCTCTCTGTGTCAGTCATTTTCCCCTAATTCTTAATATTTTATATTTCTTTTGTTTCAATAATATTCATACACTCTAGTTTCTTGAGCCTTTTTCCAGTTAACGAACATCTTTTTCATTTCTAGTTTTTATACTCACAAAAAGTGAGACAGTTTTGGCATTTATAAGGCTCCTCTGACTACAACCTCCTTGAAAGGTATATTCCTGCAGTAAGAGCTCTAGTTCAAAAGGCATGGACAATTAAGTAACTTTTCTTGCATAATCCCAACTGTTTTCCAGAATGATTGGACCAATTCAGAGCTTTTCCAATAATTCCTGTTGTTCCATAGACTCTCCTACCTTGACTATTTCCTTCTTTTTTGCCAATTTTCTGGATGTAAAGTGAAACCTCATAGCTGTTTTAATTTTTTATTTCTTTTATTAGAGCAATCTTTCTTTGATTTTTGAAAGCCTGCAAATCTTCCTTTGAAAATTGCCCATATCACACACATATAAAACATACATATGTGTGTATGTATATATATGTATATATATATATATATACACCTAATATGTGTGTATAAATACATATGTGTGTATATGTATGTTTTCACAATTAGATTTTTTTCTTGTTTCCTACCATCTTTGTACATCTAATTTTATATCCACAGCATGGATCCTTATGGATTGTCTTTATACTTGTGTGGTCATGTGCCCTGAGTAGCCTATTTCTGTATATATAGTAAGCACTGTTTTACAATAACTGCAGATTTTTCAGGATTATTTTTCTTCCTCTCTTTTGCCCTCTTCCTTTCACTCAATATTTCTTCCATTTGAATGCCAAGTCAAAGTCATTGGTTGCTGGAGACAATGTCAGCTAGCAGACAGAAAACTTCAGCACCTCCTTACACAATCCCCTGAAGAACTTCCTTAACTCTGCAACAGACCCAGTGCCAGACTGTGGCTGACAAATTAGACCCTTCACGTTCCTAATAGAGAGAGGAAGCTGCAGAAGAGTAGGCACCTATGCAAGAACGCATTAGAGTGAAGTAGCATGGGACCCTGGGTAGACAGACAATATGACTGCTACCATCTATAGTAAGTGCAACAGGAAATGATGGGAATGTGAACACAGGCAGGAGAAGAAGGGCACCACTGCTTCCATTAGCAGCTACAACCAGCACTGGCAGTGTCCTGGGAAGCTGTGGAGGGGGAGCATGAGTTATATCAAGTTACAAGACAAGAGAACATCTGAGCAACCCATATATCAACTAATCAATAAAGATTTATTAAGGGCCTACTGTGTTCCAGTTGCCGTGCTAAGTACTGAGGATACACAAAGAGGTAAAAGTCAGCTGCTGCCCTCAAAGAACTCACAGTCTAGTAGAGGAGACAACTTGTAAACAAATATATACAAAGCAAACTATGGTAGAAGACAAATAGGAGATAACTAACAGAGAGGAAACACTAGAGTTGAGGAGCTAAGGAAGCTTCCAGTAAAACATGGGATTTTAGTTGGAAGTTAAAGGAAGCCAGGGAGGTCAGTAGTCAGAGCAGAGGAGACAGAGCATTCCAGGCCTGGGGTACAGTCAGAAAGAATGCCCACAATTGAGAGATGGAGTGTCTTTTCACAAAACAGCCACGAAGCCAGTATCACTGGGTTGAAGAGTCTATGTTGGGGAGTAAGGTGTAAGAAGACTGAAAAAGGTGTGTGTGTTGGGTGGGCTAGGTTATGAAGGGCTTTGAATGCCAAACATGAAGAATGACTAAAGAGAAAATCACACCTTAGAGGAGGAGCTGGAGAGAAGTGTAGGGCCAGGGAGATGGAGTGGCCAGCCCTCACTAGCTTAGTCTACCTTCTACTTGGCTAGATTGATAAACTGCAAACAGACTTCTGACCCTTCCTTGTCTGTGTTCCTTCAAGAGTTAAATGTTTGGAAGATTTTTAAAAATAATATTTTACTTTTTCTCCCCAACTACATGTAATCACAATTTTTGACATTTGTGGGTTTTTTTGTTTTGAGTTTCAAATTCTATCCCTCCCTCTATCCCCCCCAATCTCTTTGGGATACAGACCCAATAGTGGTATTGCTGGATCAAAGGGTATGCACAGTTTTATATAGCTCTTTGGGCATAGTTCCAAATTGCTCTCCAAAATGGTTGGATCAGTTCACAGCTCTACCAACAATGCATTAGTGTCTCAGTTTTCTGACATCCTCTTCAGCATTTATCATTTTCTTTTTTTGTCACATTAGCTAATCTGATATGTGTGATATGGTACCTCAGAGTTCTTTTAATTTTCATTTCACTAATCAATAGTGATTTAGAACATTTCTTCATGACTATAGATAAGTTTGATTTCTTTGTCTGAAAGTCTTTGACCATTTATCAGTTGGGAAATGACTTGTATTTTTGACTCAGTTTTCCATATATTTGAGAAATTACAAGGATACTTGGTGTAAAATTTGTCCCTTATTTTCTGTTTTCCTTCTAATTTTGGTTGCATTGCTTTTGTTTGTACAAAAACTTTTAAACTTTATATACTCAAAATTATCCATTTCACATTTTGTAATGCCCTATCTTTTTTAGTCCTAAATTCTTTCCTTACATGTAGATCTGATAAACAAACTATTCTGTGCTTTCCTAAATTGCTTATGGTATCACCCTTTAAACGTAAATCATGTACCCATTTTGACCTTATCTTGGCATATGATGTGAGGTATTGGCTTCTACCATATTGTTTTCTAATTTTCCCAGAAGCTTTTGTCAAATAATGAGTTTTTGTCCCAAAAGCTTGGATCTTGGGGTTTATCAGACACTAGATTATTATGGTCATTTACTACAATGTATTGTGTACCTAATCTATTCCACTGATCTACCACTCTGTTTCTTACCAGATTGTTTTTGAAAATTACCACTTTGTAATACAGTTTGAGATCTTATATGACCAGATCATCTTCCTTCACATTTTTTTTCATTAATTCCCTTTATATTCTTGATCTTTTGTTCTTCCAGATGAATTTTGTGACTTTTTTCTAGCTCTATAAAATAATTTTTGGTAGTTTGGTATGGCATTGAATAAGTAATTTAAAAGTAGAGTTGTCATCTTTATTATATTGGCTTGGCCTACTGATAAGCACTTTTCCCGTTGTTTAGATCTGAATTTGTGTGAAAAATGTTTTGAAAAATTGTGTTCATATATTTGCTGGGTTTGTCTTAGCAGGCAAACTCCCAAGTATTTCAATATTGTCTATAGTTATTTTAAATGGAGTTTCTATTTCTATGTCTTGTTGCTGAACTTTATAGGTAACATATAGAAATACTGATGATTTGTGTTGATTTATTTTGTATCCTGCAACTTTGCTAAAGTTATTAGTTATTTCAAGTAACTTTTTAATTGATTCTCTAAGTATACCACCATATCATCTGCAAAGACTGATACTTTTGTTTCCTCATTGGCTATTCTGATTTATTTCATTTCTTTTTCTTCTCTTACTGCTATAACTAGCATTTCTACCAATATTGAATAATAGTGATGATAATGGGCATCCTTGCTTCACCCCTGATTTTAATGGAAGGCTTCTAGATTATCCCCATTACAGCTAATGCTTGCTGATGTTTTAGATAAATATTACTTATAATTTTAAGGTAAGCTCTCTATATTACTATGCTCTATAGTGTTTTTTTTTTATAGGAATGGATTCTACATTTTGTCAAAGGTTTTTTTCTGTATCTATTGAGATAATCATATGATTTCTGTTGACTTTGTTATTGACATGGTCAATTATACTGATAGTTTTCCCAATACTGAACCAGCCTTTCATTCCTGGTATAAATCCCACCTGGTCGTAGCAAATGATCCTTGTGATATATTGCTATAATCTCCTTGCGAGTTTTTAAAATTTTTGCATCAATATTCATTAGAAAAATTAGTCGGTAGTTTTCTTTTTCTGTTTTAGCTATTCCTGGTTTAGGTATCAGCACCATTTGTGTTGTAAAAGGAATTTGATAAGACTTCTTCTTTGCTTATTTTCCTAAATATTTTATATAATATTGAGATTACTTGTTCTTTAAATGTTTGGCAGAATTTGCTTGTGAAGCCATCTGGCCCTGGGATTCTTTTCTTAGGAATGACTTTTTCTATAATTGGCTTATTTAAGTATTCTATTTTCTGTTAATTTGGGCAATCTATATTTTTGTAAATATTCATCTATTTCATTTAGATTTTTGGATTTATTGGTGTATGAGGCAAAATAACTCCTAATAATTGTTTTAATTTTCCTCTTCATTGGTGGCAAATTTACCTCTTTGATTTTTGATATTGGGTATTTGGTTTTCTTCTTTTCTGTTTCTTTAAAACAAATTAACCAGTGGGCTTTTTCTAGTTTTGTTTAATTGTTCAATTGTTTTCTTTCAATTTCATTATTCTTTCCTGTGGTTTTCAGAATTTCCTATTTGGTGTTTAATTGGGAGTTTTTAATTTGTTCTTTTCTAGTTGTTAAAGTTGCATATCCAATTCATCAATCCACTCTTTTTCTATTCTATGTAAGAGTTTTCCCCTAACTACTGCTTTGGTTGCATCACATAAATTTTAGGATATTGTCTTATTGTAGTCATTCTCTTTAATATCAATTGTTTCTATGATTTGTTCTTTGATCCACTTATTCTATAGGATTAGTTTGCTTTCCAATTTCTTTTTAATTTATCCAGTGCCCTTTATTGAATGTAACTTTTGTTGCATTATGATGTGAAAATGATGCATTTAATATTTCCACTTTTCTGCTTTTGGTCGTGAGACTTTTTTATGCCCTAATACATGTTTAGTTTTTGTGAAGTTGTCATGTACAGCTGAGAAAAGGTATATTCCTTTCTATTCCCATTCAATTTTCTCCAGACATCTATCACATGTAACTTTTCTAGAACTCTATTCATCTCCTTAACTTCTTTCTCATTTATTTTGTGTTCATATTTATCTAGTTCTGAGAGGGGAAAATTGAGGTTCCCCCACTAGTATAATTTTATTATCTATTTCCTTCTGTAACTCCTTTAATAATATAGATGCTATATCATTTGCTGTATATATGTTTAGTGTTGTCTACACTACCTTTTAGCAACTTTCCGTCCTTATCTCTTACTAGATCTATTTTTGCTTTTGCTTTGTCTGAGATCATGATTACTATTCCTGCTTTTTTTTTTTTACTTCAGCAGAAGCCTTATAGATTCTGATCCAACCCTTTCTCTTTACACTATGTGTGTCTCTGTGCTTCAAATGGATGCTTCTTGTAAACAACATATAGTAGGATTCTGGTTTTTTATCCATTTTGCTATCCACTTCTGTTTTATGGATGATTTCATTACATTCACATTTATAGTTATGATAACTGTGTATTTCTCTCCTTCCACTCTGTCCTTCCTGACATGTTTTACTTCTAATCACCACCACACCCAATTAGCCCCAACCCCTTCAATTATCCATGTCCCTTTTTTCTTCCCTATATCCAACTGAGTGTCTATATCATACCACCTTTGAGCCAATTCTGATGACAGTAAGGTTCAAGCATTGCTTGCTACTTCGCACCCCCATCTTCTCCTCTAGCATAATAGTTCTTTCACACTTCTTTTATGTGAGATAATTTACCCCATTCTAACTCCCCTTTCCTTTCTCTCCCAGTGCAATCATCTTTCTCACACTTTTTGGGTTTTTTTTTGAATTTCATCCCATCATAGTCATCACACCCATATCCTTTTTCTATGTATACTCCTTCTAATTGCCCTTATAATGGTAAAGTTCTTAAATTACAGATATCATCTTACCATTTAGGAATAGGAACAGCTTAACCTTACTAAATCTCATATTTTCTCTTCCTGGTTTCTTTTTTTTTTTTTTTTTACCTTTTTATGTTTCTCTTGAGAGTTGTATTTGAAGATCAAATATTTTATTTAATTCTTGTCTTTATTAAGAAATGCTTGAAAGCCTCTATTTCATTGAATGTCTGTTTTTCCCCCTGAAGGATTATTGCTTAGTTTTGGTTGTAATCCTAACTCCTTTTCCTTCTGGAATATCATGTTCTAAGTCTTCTCTGGTTCTTTAATGTAGAGTAGAAGCTGTTAAATCCTGTATGAAAAGTCCTTTAAAAAGATATTGCAGTATAATAATTAATCCCCCTTCTGAGTTTCCTTTTACTTTAATGCCTTCTTTTATGCCTCCTTGCTCCTTAGAACCCCGATGGTCTTTATCCTTTGCCGACTCAATGTAAGAGTTTTGTTTTGTTGACTTTTAATAGTTCCTGAGTCCACAGAAACAAAAGGACTAGTGAGAAATTGTACATTAGAGATGACCAAGAGAGTAAGCTCGCAATATAATCTAGGAAGAGAGTCTCTAGGGAGCAAACCAAGAATTCCATAAATATAAATTTAATCTAACATAAGCTATTTTCCTCTCTGCTTCATGATTTACTTTATGATACAATTCTGAGTTGCCCTATCATGATGGATATCTGTAGTTCAATCTGTATATTTATCTATATTTGGTCCTATATCCTTATAATTCACTACAGTAATCTAAATTAGACTTTAGTATTGAGGGATTACTTTAATAAAAGCTCCACTTTAATCCAATAATCACAATGTCTTTTTTTGAAGCCAAGTGGTTCTATGGCAGGATGTGATTTAAAATATAAATTTGCTTCCATCACCAGTGAAATGACAAAATGATAAAGTCAAACTTGCAAAGCTTCCTCTCATCTGTTATTTATTTCTTTAGAAAATGAACAATGTAGACAACCACGTCCATCAAGGCGGCATTTATATTTAAATCTAATCTAATCTTAAATTAAATTAAATTCTAATTCTTTATTTTCTATTATGTTAATGATCAGTGAAAAACTGCAAGAAAAAAAGAAAACAGATGGATTAATTCAGTAAATAACCACTGTTTATCAGTTTATGAAGTGAGAGGAAAAAGTCAGGCGGCTTCCAGCTCCAGAACTACAGAACTTAATTCTGTCCCCCGTTGACTTGGTTTAGTACTGTACTCTAAGTGCAGGCCCCAGGAATTTTATTACTTCTCACCTAACAATCTTTCATTGAAATGCATGAGAGGGGAAAAGGAATGGTTGTTTCTCAGTAAGATTTGTAATGGGTTGTCATTTTAAGGGACATAGCTTTTAAGACACAGAAACTAGGAGTTGTTTCGTGTACCCTGAGCATATTAAGAAATGGGATTTCTTCCTTAAAATGCTGGCAGTACTTTGGAACACCTCTTAACTCATCAGTTTTCCATCTCTATAATATATAGCAATATTCTAGGCTATTGGAGTTATGTGCTAATGCCTACTAATTAGAGAACTCCCCACTGTTTTATAAACATTGTTGAGGAGGCAGTGCCTTTGTTCCCATCTTAATGAAAGTATATGTAAGCCTAATCAATTTTTGCAGTCTAGACCATTAGATTAAAAGTATCACAAGGGCAAAAACCATTTCTTATTCTTTCTACATCCTTCTTGATCTCTCTACAACATTTGACAATATTGATCAACTGCTAATGGATATTCTCTCTCCTTGGGTTTTCATGACACTTATTTCTTGGTTCTTTTTGGCCGTATCTAGCTGCTCCGTGTCATTTCCTTTGTTGGGTCATCATCTTTATCACGCTCACTACCTGTGAGTATCCTTCAAGACTCTGCCCTGGACCCCCTTTTCTCTCTGCACTCTGTTACTTCGTGATTTTATCAGCTTCCAAGGTTTCAATTCTGGTTATACTGGTTCTCTATGTGGATTCTCAGATCTATATATCCAGATCTAGTTTCTCTATTGACTTTTGCTCCAGCATCACCAAATGTCTCCTGCCATTTCAAATTGGTTGTACCATAATGACTTAAAATCATTATATCCAAAACAAAACTAATTTTCTTTTCCCCCCCAAACCCATCTTCTAGAACCCTTGTAACTAATGAAGAAATCATAATCCTCCCAGTTATCCAGGTTTGACTCCTTTGTGTCACCCTCAGCTTCTCACTCTCACTCACATTGTATATCTAAAGGCAAATAGTCTTGTTTCTACCTCCATAATATGCCCCATATAAATCCTCTTCCCTGCACTCCTACAGCTACCTCCCTAGTTTAGGTCCTCATCACCTCTTACCTGGATTTTTTCAACATCTCCTAATTTATCTCCTTGCCTCAAGTCTCTCCCCACTCCAGTTCATCTTCCACTTAGTTGCCAGTGATTTTCCTAAAGCACAGATCTGACCTGTCAAACTTCACACCTTGAACTTGATAGCAATGCCAGTGGCTATTACCTCTGGAATGAAACGTATATTTTGTTGGCATTTAAAACCCTTCACCATAGGGCCCCTTTCCTATTATTCTCAGTCTTCTTATACATCACTCCCTTCCATGCTATCGACAGTCTAGCTTGCTGCTCCATTTCCCACTCCTATCCTATCATTCTGGTTGTCTCCTGTGCCTGGAACACTCTCTCCTCTTCACCTCTGCCTCTTAGGAACTTCAGCTTTCTGAAGGATTTATTAAGGATTTCTTTTATGGACTGTGCTAAATACTAGACATACCCCTTAAAAGGGCAAAAATAGGCCCTCCCCTCAAAAAAGCTTACATTCTAAAGGAAGTGACAACATCTATATAGATACTTATAAGATACATACAAAGTAGATAACAAGTAATCTTGTGGGGTTGTCTAGAAGAATGTCAGGTGACTTTTACTCTGAGTCTTGAAGAAAGCCAAAACAGCAGTCCCCTTCTTCATCCCTCTCATCTTGTCTCCAAGATGGCTCCCATTTATACCGTATATGTGCACAGCTATTTTTGTATTGTTTCCCTCATTAGAATATGATCACCTTGTGGGCCAGAATAATGTCTTTTTTGTATCCCTAGTGCTTATCCCCTTCCCTAATAAAGACTTGTTGACTCTCTCATTTCTCATGTTGAAAATGATTCCCCCAAGTAGACTATGAGCCCCTTCTGAAAGGGACTTTTATCTTTGTGTCTTCAGTACCCAGTTGGCATTTAATAAATGTTTATTGACTAAAGGACCAATGAATAAAGCTCCTACACATAATCTGATGTGAAGAAGACACACCATCTCCTGACTCTGGGCACTCTCCCTAGCTGTCTCCCAGAGTGCCATCTGTCCTCATCTCTGCCTCCAAGCTTTAAGTCCCAGAAAAAATTCCACCTTCTACAAGAAGCCTTTCTCAATCCCTCTTGATTCTAGTGCCTTTTGTCTGGTTAGTATTTCCAATTTATCCTGTATATAATTTGCTGGTACTAAGTTGTTTACTTCTTGTCTTCCCCATTTTATGGTGAGTTCCTTGAGAGCAGAGACTGTTGTTTTTTTTTTTTTATAGCTTATTCCTTAGACTTATTTGTAAGTCAGTAGTTCTTTATATATGGTCCACCTGCTACTTCTACAACACAGTCCTGGAGGTATGTTGTCTTAATTTCTACTGAATTGGGGAAGAAGAAATCATCCAGAAAATCTTTAACCATCATGTGGAAAACCTTGAAAGTCCATGCTTTGCCCTCAAGGCTCCATTATTATCTTTTACTACTGCTCAATCCATTTCATTATCTGATCTAAATTAATTCTCCAGTTTTTCTGGGATTCTGCTGGGCAGCCAGTGTACTATTTCATGGTTATAGGAGGCCATGGTTTCTTCATAAACAATTTGTAGCTTCTTTACACTGTATCCCCTCTTTTCAAGTCTTGTATATAATATAGAATCATCTGTTTGAAGGGCAAGAATGACATGAAACCACTGTTCAGGGAAGAAGTCATGGAAATCAACAATAACTCCGCTCTCTTTTATTTTCTAACTCATCACTACTCTGTCTTCATCCAAAATGGTACATTTCACATTCTTCATCAAAGCCATTATGTAACTACCCTTCTTGTGCTAAATCACCCACATTAATGTATGTCAGTCCTGTTCTGGATGCAAATTCTTCACCGAGTGTGACCTTTCTAACCACTGGTGTACCCATGAAGAGGAAGTTGGGCAGCCTTGTGGTCTGGCCACTCCTCTTGCCTGCTCTCCATGAGGGAGCAGCAGGCAGAGGACAGGCAGGAGCCGAGAGGTCGGGTCCAGGGTCCACAGAGACTTTTTTACCTTTTTCTTCTTTCATAACCCCAGCACATAGCACAGTGCCTGGCATGTAGTAGGGGCTTAATACAAGTTTTTAAACTGATTTTATAAGTCTTTTCATTTATAAAATGAAAGGTGTGATGATTTCTAACTGCCATAAACTTCATCATGCTATGATTTTTCACCATTTTATCTGCTTTCATTAGTCAAAGGACAACTTAGAGATTTATGAAGACTCAATCACATTGACTATTCCGGGTGAGTCACTACTGCCTTCTAAAAATAGTGAGCTAGACTAGTAGAGGAATTCATATAGAGTCCACAGTCCCCATGACAAACATTAAAAAGCATTATTTATAACACAAAAAACAGAAGCCACTGTATTTTACTTCTTTTTTATTTCAACCCATTGCAAGGTCAAAAGTTTCACGGAAAAATAGAAACCTACAAAGGCTGAATTTTCTTGTTGCACTCGGAAAGGGGCATTCAGGACAAATGACCAAGCTTGTCCACTTGAGCAATGTGATGCATTGTCCTTATTCTGAAAGGGCTGTAGACAGTTTGGAGAAGATAAAAAGCCCAGCATTCAATTTGTCTACATATATTTGTGACATTCCAAGCAAAAATGCTACATTTTCCAGAACTGTTGCAAACCTCATTTTGAAGCATCTAATTTATAAGGACACACTGAACAACAGTCCCTAGAGTCCTTGCAGTGGATGAGGTTTTGGTTGTCCTGTGCAGTGAATACTTTGGGGCTAGATGTGAGCTTTTTCTGAATGTACCAAATTGAGATTTGCCTGTGTCTCAAAGAATAAATGCAACTCCTTTAGTAAAGCTTGAGTATTTTAGAGCACTGTACTTCAGGTTTAAACAATGCAATGTTTAAGGGGAAAAACTCAAGTACACATCTCCAAAAACATTCAGCAACTGAACAACACCACTCTGGAGGTTATAACTTCCACCAGAAGCCATGACATTTCTATTTTTGATGGCTGTCACTTCTTTTGTCATTTTTTTTAACTATTTAAAATATATTCAGACATATATAGAAAATTAAACTTTTGCTTATTCATTCGAGCTATGACTACACATATTGTGTTATAAATCAGTTTTAGATTAAAAACCAGTTAAAATATTGCCAACTAAGGTATTTTTTCAGTAGTTGGGAAATGAGTATGAAAATCATATAGTACAAGGTGTAAGAAATATAGTTTGTTGATTATAAACAGCCCCTTTCTTCTAGAGTAATAATGTCCTTCCAGAGAAAGTTAGCAATCTCCTGCATAGTCATGGAAAACTCTTATGTTGCTTACTGACTAGGTTTTCTTTTTAAAATATGATTTGGACTTTTAAAAAACAGGCAACATTGACATGGTAACATAATCAGAGGAGACAGTTGTTCAAAAAAGTAACTTTAAATAAGTGAATGATATACATATTTAACACCATGCTTACTTCCCAAAGCTACTATCATCTACAACTTTGGGGGAAAATAAGGTACCTGTGGAAATGGAAAACTAATTTGATATATCTGTTGAAGACAGAATAGTGGCTAATGGCCATAGTATGGAAGAATAAATAGCAAATTTATGAAATAGGGCTCTGTTTCTAGCTCTACTCTGAAGGATAGTACACTTTATGTTAAGCAGATCCTATGCCTTGATTACATATGTCAACACAGGAAAGAATTGACTGAGTTTGGGTTACTGCTATCAAATATTGGACATGGAAATTAAAAAAAAACATTTTCATTTACTGATAGGCATTTTACTGATAGCTAGACGTCTTTCTTAAAACAAATAAATGATTAATATTGACAACAAAAGTGTAAACAGGAGTGTAATTAACAAATTTTCTAATTGTTAGTCAACACTCATTCTTTACCTGTGACATACCTACCACTCAAAAAACAAGAACATGCAAAAACAAATCCTTCCTACATATCGGCATTTCTAAATCCAAAAGAAAAGGAAACAAAAACCAACTGAAAGATTGTCTATTTAAATATTAATTAGTTATCGTTCATTAACATTCCTATTAAAATCATAGAAAAAGATTTTCATAATTATTAAAATTAAGAAAACAATTAAATGATCTATAGATTCTGTCATAACAGCACATCCTTAATTAAAATGGTGGCTTCACTGTACATAATATGGAGATTAGTCCCAATTTTAGTCAAAATATAATCTGCTCTTAAATTGGTGCTTGCAGTGAAACCACAGCTAACACAAATATTAACTTAAACCCTATGAAAAGCTTTAGTACTCTACATAACTCAAACCACTTGTAGAACAATGAATAATTTACTGAGTTGGCCCAGAGAATTTAGATTGCTTTTTGCTTACAACAATTTTACAAGGGCTCTACTCTGTCTAGTGCCCACATCACCCCATGGTGGTAAGTTAGATGATGCTCCCGGATGCACTCAGTTCGACACTATGATGGTGCATTACATGACTCCCTAGTGGCCTGAAACAGTACCCAAATGCCAACAAACGACATCTGTAATAGAAGGGATCTGGCACAAGGTGTTTTTTTCTTTTTAATACTGGTTTCTAGGGCTCATAATCAGTGTAAGATCACTTCTATTTAACTATGGCTTGTCGAAGTCAACAATTATATTACATCAGTTAAAGAAAGTAGCCACTCCTTTGGGGAAATCTGAACATTTTAAAGATAGTAGGAATTTAATGCTCAGAATAATAAATCCAATCTGGTTATTCTATCTTAAATATTTTTTCAGAAAAGGGCCCCAAACCTAAGATCCATTGTTTTAAAAATCCTTAATTTTGAAAAATAAAAAATAAGAGACTCATCTGGTTAACAGCTAACATCTGTTCTTACATTCTGTAGGATCCAAATGGCAAATACACACTCACTCGTGCACACACACACACACATATAGACACCGAGGAAGGTGAAAGTTAAAACATTCCCAAGAGATCGTATCGTATACCCCAAATCTGTAATTCCTATTACACCTGCTGAATATATCAGAGAGCTGACTTAAATACTAAAGGGAGTGTTAAGAGGCATTAGACACATTGGGAGTCCAGCCCATCTGATAAGCGCGTTCCAGGGTCCTCTTGCAGTCTTGCAGCACAGTGCTGAAAGTTATGTGTGGATACTGGTGTACAAGTTGCTCCACGGTCACTTCATTCACCTACAACCAAAGACGAAAATCCAGGATATCAGAAGCAACAAAGATAAATGAAATCACCTCTAAATCCTTCCATTCTAGGAGAATCGGAGAATCGAGATTTCCAAAGATCATTTAGTCCCCTCTGCATTCCAAATGAATCCTCTCTCAAATGTACTAAACCAAGAGGTTCCTCTTCCCAGCTTTCTCCTGGGTTGTAGAACTTAATACCAAAAGGGTTCATTCCATCTGGGATCGTTTCTCTCTAAGCTCATTTGATTTTGCAATGTGTAAATCGCAGCATAACAAATTCAAACTATCAATATCCAATAAAAATCTAGCGATTGTGAAGTGACTTATCAATAAGATAGTTTTGAACTATATAAAGGGCACAAGGGAAATCAGAGCTTACTTACTGTTACCTCTTTGTGTAGGACAAACACATGTGTAACGATACAGAGGATTCACGACAAGCTTTTAGGAAATTTCTATTTTTGTCCTTTAAATGTAATGGTATCATAAAATTCAAGCCCTTTATGAAAAGGGTTGAAATTTGAGAAATCAATAATTAAAACATACAAGGCTGGCTAAGGCTGGCAGGTCAGGGATATCCCCATGGACCTTAACCATCTTGATTAGACAAGGAAACCAGACAAGCCTAATTAAAACTAACACCTTTACAATTGCAGTGCTGTGAAGGGATTAATTTGTCAATTATTTTAAAGGGGATTGCCATTCATATCACAGAAGGAGACAGCTTCTTTTTCCCTTTAGATCAATAAATGATTAACCTAAGGACCACAACTTTTAGGTATTTTTATTTGAAATCTTTATTAAAGACTGGATCATTTTCAAATTCATCATTATTTTTATTTCAATATTTAACAAGCTAATCTGAAAGAAGATGCTAGTGATATAGTACATCTTTGTGGTTCCTCTCTCATATCCCGAAGAGGAAAAAAAAAAACCACCCAGGTGGGACCAATGGGGAAAACACACAGAACAACTTGATAGACTAACCCTGCTTATAGCAAAGGTTGGAAGGATAACGAACTTGAAGAGTCAGATTTTTCTTGTCCTCTGAAATGTCAAGATGTCTGTGTTCTCCTGTACTGGAGTGCTCTGATAGGAATCCAGAGATTTCACTTTTGCACACATTTTTTACCAGTGACTTGATCATAGATGTAGGCATGTCTTTCCCAGAATATCTGACCACACAAAATTGATTTGCGTGTAAAGGTAATCTGACTTCAAGTTCAACTAAGCAATTGTTCTAATTAAAAAAAAAAAGATGTTGCTTTTGGAAAAACATCTTTTTATGAGTCAAAATGAAACCCATCACACTATTTTTTAGACTTAAGCAGTAATAAGCAAGTAGATATGAGAATATAGAAGTATTTCATTTGAAAAAAATCCCACCTTATGGAGCTTCTTAAAATACTACTTTATTCAAGAGAGGTTTTAGTAAACACTATTGTCTAAGGGCTCAATCCCCCCTCCCCCAATGCTCTCCCACAGAGTCAAGATTATTTCAGTACTAACATTTTCTTCCCTTTAGAAAATGTTATTCTTTGTGGCTTTTAATGAGAAACATACCATACCATATCCCAAATGACCTATTTTTTAAAAAGACATTAGGGATTTGGTGGGGTGTGTTTTTTATTAGGGAACATTAGTAGAATGTTAGAGCTGGAAAGGGCTTAGAACTCATCTGTCCTCTCATTTCATAGATAAGGAAGTTGAAGCTCAGAGATGTTGAGAGATTTGGCCAGTGTCACAGAGCAAGTTAGTGCCAGACCTGAGACTGTGTTAACTATTTTGAGACTACTGAAGCTGAAGGTCTTACTGAAATGTACTGCTGGACAACTTCTGTACTAGGGGCTTTTAGGGAACTGATTGTCTGTGGTTGGGCTTTTAGTGAAAAACATTTCTATTTCATGGTTTATATGTATACGTATATGTGTGTGTGCGTTTGTGTGTGTGTGTATACATGTGTGTGTATGTGTGTATATATATATATACATGTATAGTCTACTATAGTCTACTCTAACCCTTTATTGTACACCAAGATCATTACTTTTCTTTTAAAAGTACCCAGGAATTAGGGTATCATTATTCACTTTTAGAACAGACCCACTCTAGGGTTTCTTTTTAAGCAAGCTCCCCTAGGACATTTAAAATATATGCCAAATTAACAAAAATTCAATTTAAATGCCCCTGTCTAATTCATGGGTAAATCTGTTATATGCTAAATTGCAACAATAACATGGCAACTTTGCCTTGTTTTGATGTGACATAACCAATATTAATTTTATCCCATGTAGTCAGAATACAACTTACTCAAATCCCTTTTGCTAACATGGAGCTCTATAGAATTGGTGGTGGTAGGAAACAAATACTAAGTTTCAGAGCTTTGCTGGAATCATACAACAGAAAGAATATGAATTCTACAACAGAAGCTGTTAAGGTCAAGTAAATCCATTAGCTTCCTATAGTAAAGACTATTTGATATGTTTAGTGTTTCCTTGCCATATATTGTGACAAATTCTTTACTAAAGTCATGTTCTTTTGCCCCCTTCAAATAAAAATTGTGCCTTTTCCTTTGGACAGACTGCCTATAAAATTTACAGAAAGGGTTTAGCAGAAACAAAGCAGCAAGGTAGTAAAAGTCATTTTAAATCATTACCCTTACACACACCTGCAGATTCTTTGTCACAACTCTAGAAATTAGGATGAAATGGAATTATTCTCTGTTCCAAATCAGAAAATTATACAGTAGAAAAGGTGAATATGAAGAATTTAAGCTTAAAAAATGCTTCACCATGATTTCAGGGTCTTTACATATTCAGTGTCTTTTGCCATGACTGAAAACTATCAGTGACAACTTCTCTATTGCATGTTTGATTTGAAAAAATGCAGCACATCTTCAAGAAACGTGCAGCACAATCATTTGGGGGAAATTACAGTGATGAAAGGGAAAAGCAGGTAACAGGTATTTTTTTTTAATGGCAGAAAGATTAGATTTTGCATTTCTCTTCAAGCCTGCAGAACCATAATTTACATTTTCAAAATTACTGAAACTTTTTAAAGAAGGTGGTAGCAATTTGTATGGCATTTTAATCTATTTTGAGTTAACATCTATTAGTAATTTTTGAAAATGCAAGGCAAATTGCTATGCTAATTATGGTAAATCATACATTTTATTGCCGTTGCTGCTACTGAACTGTGATGAGAGAACTTTTAAAGTTTTGGTTTCAGCTTCTTAAAGTTAGGGCATTTACCTGATTTTCTAGGCTTTTAAGTTATTTCTCTATATCCATAACAGAAGTATATGGTTTTCCTCATAACATCCCCAAATCCCAAAACAAACTCGGTTCTGTCCTCAATTTCTTCTTCTTTCCACCTTCCATTATATACAACAGATTAATTCAAGCAGAGATTTTATAAAACAAATTTCTGTTAAATAGGTTATTTTTTCCCTCTTCTTTAGATTAGAAAATAGGAGATGTGTTTGTGAAAAAAAATGGGCAAATGGATCATACTTCAGAAATCAATAAATCTGTTTAAATAAAAATTAGCACAATACTAATAACACAATAATTATAATGATGAATATTTTCTGTATCATATTAAAATGAGCCATTCAATGAAAAATAAATTATGTAAAAGACAATACTATATGATACTACAACATCCTGACGGTAGGAATCTTGTCATATCTAAACATTCCTTTTCTTTCTCGGTGCCTAGCACAGTACACCATGAACACTAAATAAATATCATTTGAATTAAGGAATACAAGAAATTCAAGTAGCAAAGTCATCAATCTCACATGCTGTTGCTATACGAGATGTAAGGTCTTAGAAATTTAGCTTACTCTAACACAAACCTTTAAATCCCATAATATTTTTCATTTTACACCCATAGGAAATTTTAAATATATTTTTTCCCACCTTGAAATGACTGGGATTCCCTTAGGTTTGCTGAGATCATCCAAGAAACCTACGCACCCAATTTGTTTCAGTATCCTCAGACAAGAAGATAAAGAATGAAATGCCTAATCTTTGCTCAGCTATTTTTTTTTCTAAGGAAAGTTGTAGGAAAATGATCAAATTAGCAAGCTACATTTTATTCGTTAATAACTAATGCCTTACTAGGAACTTTTTTTTTTGCTCTTTAGTTTTATTTTTGGTTCCAAATTCTCTTCCTTTCTCCAAACCTTCTTTCCCCATTATTCAGCATCCAACTGTTTAGATGATTACTCTTGTAATACACCTCAAGATCTACGACCAGGAGGCCTTTTTCCTTCATACTTTTTTCTATGATTCCTTTGACAGTCTTGGACCTTTTAATCTTCCAAATGAACTGTTATTAATTTTTATAGCTCTATAAATTTTTTGGTAGCTTGATCGGTATAGCACTTTAGATGGCATTGCTAGTTGGCCTACATATGAGCAATTAAGATTTCTCCAATTATTTAGACCTATCTTTACTTGGGTGGAATGTTCTGTAACTGTATGCATAAAGTTCTTATGATGCCCAAATATTAGACTGCAGTTATTTTAATGGGATTTCTCTATCTCTTCCAGCTTGGATCTTTTGGTCATATCTAGACTGTGATGATGACTTGTTTGGGTTTATTTGATATCCTGCAAATTTGCTAAAGTTGTTGAACATTTTGAGTAGTTTTTAGTTGACTATATAGGGTTCTCTAAGTACCATCTGCAAAAAAACGATAGCTTTGTTTCCTCATGATCTATACTTATTCCTTCAATTTCCTTTTCTTGTCTTATTGCTAAGGCTAGTATTTCTAGTACATTATTTAATGATATGGTGACAGTGATTTATCCTTGATCTTGCTGGGAAGGCTTCTAGCTTTCCGCCCTCTTCTCTTGGTTTTTAGATAGATACTACTCCACTTGTTCTTATTCTATTTAAAAAAACAGGAATGGGTATTGTTTTTTGTCAAAAGCTTTTCTACATCTATTGAGGTGATTATATAATTTTTGTTATTTTTGTTATTGACATGGTCAATTATGTTTAATGTTTTCCTAATATTGAACCAGTCCTACATTCCTGATATAAATTGTCTAGTCATAGTATTTGATTTTTACATTACTATAATTCCCTTGCTAGCTATTTTATTTGAAAATTTTATTTAGGAATTAAAATGATACTTGTGTCATTGAAGGAATTTAGTAGGACTCTTTTTTAACCTTTTTTCCACAAGTAGTTCATATTGGCCTGGGAGACTTGGAATTTTACTTTAATATTACTGAGAGTTTTTATTCTGGGATTTCTTTCATAAGGTGTTCAGTGGATTCTTTCCATTTCTACTTTGCCCTCTGGTTCCAAGACAATTTCTTGAAATATGATATCTAGGCTTTTTTTTTTTTTATCCTGGCTTTTAGGTGGCCTAATTATCTCCCCTTGATCTATTTTCCAGGTCAGTTGTTTTTTCCTGAGATAGTTTACATTTTCTTCTATTTTCATTGCTTTGTTTTTGTTTTATTGTTTTTTGATGTCTCACAGAATTGCGAGCGTCTACTTGACCAATTTTAATTTTTAATGATTTATGTTCTTCAGTTTTTGCTTGCTTTGGCACCTCTTTTACCAAGCTGTAAATTATCTCTTTGTGATTTTCTTGCATTGCTGTTATTTCTTTTCCCAATTTTTTCTCTACCACACTTGTTTGATTTTAAAATATTTCTTGTTGGGCTTGTGTTTGATCTGCATTTTTTTTCTTCGAGGCTTTGCTTATAGGTATTTTCAAATCATTATTTTTTTCTGAGAAGCTTTTTATGGTCAGTGTTTTTGATTTATTTGTTTTTTGGTTCATGTGACTAGCCTATTTCTTGACTCTCTTAGAGTTGGGTACTGTTCACCTTGCATGGGATGGGAGTTGTGGAATAGGGGTGGGGTGGGGAAATGGCTAGCCTGAACTTCAGTGCTTTATATCTTTCTGGTGCTTCCACAGCTTGGTATGGGGACTTGTAAGTTGGTAGTGCTTCTAAAGTGGTTTGATCTAGCAAAGCAGTCTAGTCATTTTCCTCCTGGTCTGTACTCTGGTTCTTACTCAGATAGACCCCCTGCTCCCTTGGGACCACAACTTCTCTCTGCCCTGTAATTGATGCCTGGAACTAAGAAGCTGACAAATAGTGACTTGTTCCATGCCCAGCACTAGCATTGGGCTATAAAGTGCTCTTGGACTCTTGGAGTCACTTTATAACTAGGCGTTCAGTTCCCTTTCCATCTCTGTGCACTGGCCTCTCCCAGCACCACCACCACTGCTGTCACAGCCACCTCCAAGGCTCATAGCCTGTGGCATTTCTGCTGTGCTATGCTCCAGGGTAGCGCCCATGCCAATATCTACAGATGTCCTTTCTTTCTGCCCTCTAAACTGTCCTGGGCTCAAAAAACAACTCACTGTGCCTTTTTTTTGGGTATCCTGTTCAGAATTCTGTTCTGTGTGCTTTCTAAACCTGTTCAGAGTGTTGTACTGCAAGAACTTAGAAAAATGCTCACTTTACTCTGCTTATTATTATTATTTAACCAGGGACTATTAACACAAAGTGCTCATTATTGCTGAACATCTTAGCTAACTTCCAAAGTTTAGCTATAGCACACAATGAGTATGCTACAAGTATGTGTGTAGAGAAGTAGATGGACGGATGTGTGTGTTTGTCCTCTGTTGCCGAAGAAGACCATGCCATCAGAGAAATAATGACATGACTTGCACTTGACTTTGTTTTAAGTGAGGGAGGGCTGTGCAGGTCACCAGCCTCACTTCTCCTCTCAGGATGACTGGAGATGACCCAGGATGAGGCAATTGGGGTTAAGTGACTTGCCCAAGGTCACACAGCTAGTGAGTGTCAAGTGTCTGAGGTGAGATTTGAACTCAGGTCTTCTTGACTCCTGCACTGGTGCTCTATCCACTGCACCACCTAGATAAATAGATACTAGACCCGTGACTTCATTAGCATATATCCTGGGTGAGGAAATCTCCTAATCAACCATTTTATGGATTTGTAGTCTTAAGTAGTTGCCTAGAGCAATGAGGGGCTAAGTGAATTATTTAGTGTAACACAGAGTATGTCAAAGAGGGGAACTTGATACCAGGTCTTCCTGGCTTTGAGGCCTTCTTTTTATCTACAATGCCATGGCATGTGCTTGTGTGTGTGTGTGTGTGTGTGTGTGTGTGTGTGTGTGTGTGTGCGTGTGAATTCAAAGTTTCAAAAAATTTTAAAGATTCTTAGAAAAAAGGAGGGTAAAGATCAGCTTTAAACAGAAACCATGTTGTCCTTGTAATATGCTTTAGATCACATGAACAAAAAACAGGAAATAGAAATAAATAAGTTCAGGAAACTTAAAAGCCTATTACGGAGGTATGACATAGTAATGATGAGGGTCTTCTATAGTGTAGATGTTTTCTAGAGCTTTTTTCTTGCTAAAAGTAAAGCTAAAAATTTCTTACCTCACCTTCAAGATACTATATCCTTAGGTACTGAAGGAAATGGAAAATTTGATTTAGACTGTCAGTGAAACATCATGGAAACCTGAAGAATTATCAGAGAAATGGAGAAGGGCAAATATGGTGATTTTCAGAAAAGAAAAATGCATAGAGCATGCAAACTTGAAATTCAGTTTTCAGCTTAACTTGAGCAAACCTGACTTCCATTCTTGGTGAGGGACTCAACAGAAAAAAGCCATCTTGAGACATTTATGGATGAAATCGGGAGGTCAACAAACAGGAAAAAATATGGAAAAGATCTGCCATTATGTTTATAATAATCCTGGACTCTTTACATCATAGTCCTAGACATGGTTATAGAGGAGACAGAAATGACACTGATGAGAACAAAGCTAAATATACACCAAATATACACAGAGGAACTGTGTGTGTATCTGTCTGTCAGTCTTTGTATCTATCATATCTTGATACATACAAATAGACACTGAAATTAAACAGAGGAAGAGGGAGGGCTGAATTGCTCTGGGGAAATTTTGAAGTTCTTTTAATATCCACAAACTTCTTGCTTTATTTATTAAAGGTCCACCTTTTAAATAACAGTCTACCACAGTTCCATACAAGACATGGAATACTACTGTCCCTGAAGAATTAAAAATTAGTAATATTAATGGTGCAGTGGAGAGGTGTATTTAAAAATTTGAGTTGAGTATTATTATAGAGATGAGGAGTAAGCCGTGACCACAAAAAGTCAGCATGGCTTCACGCTAGATTACTTAAATTTCCTTTTCTGACATGGTATTATTGGATTGCTAGATCATGAAAATGATAGCTTAGTTTGAATGGAGACCTTCAAAGATGCTCTGGTTAGCTAGCCAGAAGAAGTTAAAGAATGTCTATGCGTCATTCACAATCTTTCAAAGATACTTCCCTTAAATGTCATCACAAGTCTCCTGTATGCAAACTCTTCAGCTTTTCCATATGGGTCAGCTACAAATTGATGCACTACACATTGACCAGACTCCCATTATACAGGGCAAAGTAGTTTTCTCTTAAAAGCTATTGAAAGTGCCTTCAAGAATTAATTAACTTAGGAGACAAAGGCCTGAACCATTGACATAACTTTCTTATTCCAAATCCAGTCATTCCATAGCTGGAAGCAATGAAGAGTTTGGTCCTACCCAAAGTACCTTGGTGCTGAGCCAGCAAGTGTGGTCAGCTAGGATCAGGAAGCATAGCTTTTCACAGGCTCCCACAGATGGCTACTGTAGACCTCATATTACAATTCAACTCTCATTATACATGACACACAGGTGGCCGAAATAAAAAAAAAAAAATGTCAACATAGGAGTCCGGAATGCCTCCCCTAACACTTGACTGTTAATGGTGTTATGGGAAGCTCCTTCTAACTGAACCAATGCTACAATTATGATTGAATATTCTTTCCATATTATATGTTGTATGAACTAAGCTGAGTGGACTTATCATTTCCTTCTATTTTCCTTGAATATTACTGCTTGCTTTTCCCAAGGCTGTGGTTTGAAATGTTCCTAATAGATTGGTCTCCAATCACATATTCATTCACCTATTTATCCTTTCATTCAACGACTATTTACTGTTTGTTTTGGTCTCGTTAAGATTTGAAAAGCAAATTGTAGTTTACAAGAAAATCTCAAATCCCTTTAGGATCCATTAGAAAGAAAAAAAATTGCCATTCTAAGTACAGCCTGTGCTTTCAACCATAACCTGAACACCTATGTGTCAAGTATAATGAGGGCTGAATATGGGGTCTATAGGAGCCATCTCTGAACAAGTATGTGCAAAGCTACCCCTTTTGATTCTAACTGACCAGCCTTGCTAGTTCAGAGCCAAGGTACTTTGGTGTGACAAAACTCCTCACTGCTTCCAGCTATGGAAAAACCTTATGTGGAATGGCATGTACTTTGAGATGATGAAGTGCTTCTCTATTGATAGCTGAGCTGAAGGAGCTAGTAATTCAGTAGATTTTTAAACAGGGTGCTCTGCTCCTAAAACTGTCTTCTTTGGACACAAAAAGCTGGGATATTCATTAGAAAAGCAGAAATGTTACCAGTACATGGCAACCAAAGCATATGTCCTGCCTAGATGAGCCTGAGACTGGATTTGGGGTTAGTTCTGTGTTTTTGCTTTCATGATCTTAGGTTAATAAGCACTGATCCCAAGGATGGACAGATCCATGTTTGGAGGCCACCTTGTGAGTTTAATAAGTTTGCAGTTCTTGGGTCCACTGGGTAGAGCTGACCAGGAGAATACCAGAGACAGGAAAAGGAGTTCAACATTGGGTCTAACTAGTTAGAAGTCATGGATATGGAGAGAGACAGTGGAGAGCCAAGCTTCTATTGAAGTTTAAGTATTAATTTAAGTTTAAGTATTAATCTTTTAGAACACTATAGTTATAAACCGGCTTACTGAATCCTAAGATAGAATATCAATGCATGCTGTGAGTCTATTGTATCTATCATTATTTCTTTTGTGTGTGGAAAGTATACGTGCTATACTTCATGCATATGGTACGCTGTATAAATCCAGTCAGCATGGTTAGTTCACTCTTACTCTAAGTAGGTAGACCATTCTGTGAAGAGGTCCCTCGGTGGTGTGAGTTGTTACTGTGATCATTTCTATAGTTAGTCATGTGAACAGATGCATATAAACCACTAGGCATAAAAACACACTGGTGAGGATTGAAGAACTTTGAGGAAACTCTTTGTGGAAATTATACCCCTCCCTTATGTGTTACCTTGGGAAAATGTTATGTCACCCTCAGACAACCGCACTTTAATTCACAGCTCATTACACTGTCCCCTTGGGCTCTGATTTTTATCTTAGTATCAATCACATTTCTAAACTGGGCATTGCTTTCCATACCAGAATAATCAACTCATCAACCTGTATCTTAAGTTACTGAAAACAAAATTTTCAACAAGGGGCTGTGGCTATTATTTTTAATAACAGTTCTGTTATTTTATTATTAAACTAGACTTCTCACCAATGTCATATAACTAGTCAAGAAACCAAGTCTTGTAGGACTTAATCCTTTCATGCCTAGAATTTTCATCATGGGGCTTCACTGTCTTGAACAGTGGTTATCTCAGTCACATACTACAAAGCTGATAATCCCACTCACTGACCCTTCACTTCTCTTGCACACTTTTCATCTGCCACCAGGAGCATACCCCCTATATCCCCTGAACACCTCCTCTTCTCCCCCATCCCTACTCCAAATTCCTCTGCTTTTTAATTCTCAAACTATTATCCCATCAACCCTCTCATTGCTCCTGGAATGAATGGATCAACACACTTCACTAAGGTTACACCTTTCATCCACGTATCTTTCCAAACCACATTATCTGTCCTTGTCCTTCCCTATATGTGAAATTTCTTCCTTTAAGGCAGGGCCTGTCTTCCTTTTTTAATCTATGTTCTCAGAACATAGTAATTAGCACATAGTAAGCACTTACACTTTGTCACTTATTCTTTGTTAGACAAAAACGTCAGTATCTGTTTTTGGACTCCATGCTGAAGTGCAGACAACTGAAATCCATATGTCTGATTCAGTGGAATTTGGAATGGAAGGGCTTTACATGGACTTCAACGTTCTCTTCTGTAAAATGAGAGGGCTGACCTAATAGCATCTTCTAAATCAGAGCTATAACCATCTGGTTGTTCTGGCATTCTTCACAGGAAGTCTCAGTTTTCTCCCAGCCCATAACCCCTGCACTGGCTATACTCTCCTTCTTTCCTTATTGTGACACCTTGGTGGAACAGTTCCACTCTACACTGTTTTCATATCTTGAAAGTCCCTCAACTTCTTGTCATATCATCACCTGTGCCCTGCAGAGCCTCAGTGCAGATCACTGCAATGGTCATTTAAATGGGAAGATCTCTCCCATCCATTAACAGGCTCATGTGACCTCCCTGGGTCACATGGAGCCTGCGGTGGTGGGAGGAGGTTGCTGAACAGGTGGAAGAGGAAGAGATAGAGCTGAGAGAAAACTGGTCAGAGTTTAGTCAGAGTTAGGAAGGAGGCAGGCTAATGGGAGTGAAACAGCTTGTTTGTGATTTTGTTTAAGGAAGGCTGCTTGTGATTTGTCTAATGGAGCTGGTATATGGGAAGCCTCGCAGGGGGAAAGCTTGAGGATGGTGTTGTCCTCTGCATTGTTATTTTTGTTGCTGTCATGGATCTGGCTTTCTGGTGTCTGAATAAATGTTTTGGTTCTGTGTTCCATTTTGCAATTCAGAACTGAGCCGGGATATTCATGGCCGCCTTGGTGCTGTGAATATCACATTGGTGCTACCACCTACTGCCTTCACTTCTACACTTGGGCTGCTAAATGAAGATGGAGAAAGTCACACAGTAGGGCTGACAGGGTCCAACACAAATTTATGTTACATTAGCTCAGCTGGGCCCTCAATGCTACTAGGCAGTTCTTTTATCCCTTTGTAATTAATTCACAGTCTCACTCACCACTATAGCTCTTCTAAACCTTTTCATCCCATGGCTCTCCCTCCCTCTTCACTCACTGCTAAGAATCTTGCCTCATACTGAGGCTGTATGTTGAGAGCTCCTCATCCCCTCTTCTTAACTCACCCTGATGTCTTCTGCCAATTCTTCACTTTCACCCCTGTCTCACATGATAAGGTGACCTGTCTTGCCCAGGTCCAACTACCTATACGTGCACAAGTGATCCCATTCTATCCTGTTTTCTTCAGCAGATTGGCTCCTGCATCATTTCCACTCCCTTATCTTCAATCTCTTCCAGTCTACTGGCTGCTTCCCTACTACCTAAAAACATGCCTTTGTCTCCCCCATCCTCAAAAAACTCTCACTTGATCCATCTAGCTCTATTAAATAATATCACATATCTCACCTGCATTTTGTGGCTAAATTTCTTGAGAAGGCTGTCTACAATAAGTAACTGTAATTCCTCTCCTCTTACTCTCTTACAGTCTGTCTTCTGCCCACATTCTTCAATCCAACTCCTTTCTCAAAAGTTACTAATGGTTTTTTAGTTGTCAAACCTAGAAGTCCTTTCTCAGTCCTCATCCATCTTGACCTCCTCTCTAAAGTCTTTGACACTGCTGATCACCCTTTTCTTCTTGATTCTTGTCCTTTCTGTAATTTTGTGTGACACTATTGTGTTCTGGGTCTCCACCTACCTACCTGACAGCTCCTTCTTAAGTCTACTTTGTTGGATCTTCATCTAGAGTACATTTTCTAATCATGGGTGTCCCACAAGACTCTGTCTTGAGTCCTTTTCTCCTTTTTCTCTATACTATTTCATTTGGTGATCTTATCAGCTCCCAAGAATTCAATTATCCCTTCTATGCTGATTTTCCAATCTTATTCAGACCCCAGGGCCTCTTTGCTGACCTCCAGTCTCAAATCTTCTGTGGCCTATCAGACATATCAAACTGGCTGACCTGTAGACATTTTAAACTCAATGGGTCCAAACTCATCTTTTCTACCAAACTTCTCTTCTACCTACCTTCCCTGTTGTTATTACCATTATTCTTCTAGTTTCCCAAGGCTCAAATCCTAGTTGTTAAATTTATATCCTCATTCTTTCTTATTCATCTGTCCCTAAAGTCTTGATTTTTCTGTTGCAACATCTGTCAAACATACCCCTTTCTCTCCTCTAATACTGCTACCACTCTGGTAAAGGTTCTTATTTCCTCGTGCCTAGAATACTGCAATAACTTGCTGGTTGTTTGCCTGCCACAAGTCTCTCTCTATTCCAGTCTATCCTTCACTCAGCTGCTAAAGTGATTTTCTCAAAGCAAAGTTCAATCTTCTTACTCCCCTACTCAGTAAACTCCAATTGCTCCCTATCACCTCTGGGATCAAATATAAAATTTTCCTTTGGCTTTCAAAACCTGACACACTTCCCCTACCTTTTTATACCTTTTAATACCTTTTGTACCTCATATTCCCATATGTACTAGCCTCCTTGAGTTACTGACTCTGTGCATTTTCACTGGCTGTGTCTCTGCATGGAATGTTCTCCATCCTTTTCTCTGTCTCTTGGCTTCCTTCAAGTCCCAGCTAAAATTCAACAGGAAGCCTTTCTCAATCCCTCTTAATTTTAGTGCTTTCCATCTGCTGACTATGTCCTCTTTATCCTGCATCTATCTGAAGACATCCTAGGAAGATAAGGTACTGGACCTTGAGGTCCTCCCTGGAACTGAACTGTGAATCATCCAAAATCTGCTGCATGGAGTACAGCTCTGAAAGGCTGGCCACATAGCCTGAATGTCAAACAAAAGCTTACTTAAAAGTCTATTTTTGGAGACTTCACATAAGGCAAATGCTCACAAGGAGGTCAAAAGAAGTGGTACAAAGATCTTCTCAAGGTCTCTCTGAAGAACTTTAGTATCAATTATGAGATATGGGAGACATTGGGACAGGACCACTCAGCATGGTATGATGGCATCAAAGAAGGCAATGTACTCAATGAGCAAAGCAGAATTAGAGTAGTACAAAGGAAATGTGAGATATGTAAATCTAGACATCTTTATTCCAAATGTTCAAACAGACTTATCTGTCCCCAATCTGTGATACAGCCTTCTGAGCTTTTATTAGATTGATCAGCTGCAACTGAAATGTACTCTATCTTGACCCCTACATCAGGATGTCCTCCAGTATGAAGGATGAAAAGCAATCCCATATCTATCTTGTTTGTACATAGTTTACATTTTGTCTCCCTTATTAGACTGTGAGCTTCTTAAAGGCAGGGATTGTCTTTCCCCTTTCTATGTTTATATCTAAAGTTTATTGCATGGCACAGAATTAGTGCTTAATAAATGCTTACTTCCTGATCTCTATGTGATGCCACTACTAAGAATCCTGGAGTTTGATTCCTGCTGGGGGGAGGCAATATGTTTTCTCTCGGATAATATGTCTCTGGACTGTACTTTTAATATTTCGACAAAGCCTGAACTTTCCTGGTGTTCTGGGCAAGGTTCTAGACATCCTGAGAATTAAGTATTTACCCGGTACCAATGTCAAGAGTCATTTCAGACGACACATATTCAAATGAGATCCCACCGTTCTTTGTTTATGTGCCCAGAGGCTCCAGAATGGGTCCATATTTAGGAAGGAAAAAAACAGTAATATTTATTTTAGTAACATCAAAAATTTGCATGCAAATGATATGAGTCATCTAAGTAAGGGTTTTACTTTTTGAAATAAGGCACTAAAAAAGGAATAGAAGAGCAATATGGATTTCCCATGATCCTGCAAAGTCTTTGACATGGCAAATAATTTTAGGCTGCTGCATGTATTATATAATCATTATAACTTTTAATGGCATTTCCCATAGTCAAGTAGTATGACTTCTCACTGTTCCCCTTTTATTATCCAGCATTAGATAGAATGTATATTTAAAGTTTGCTGATTTTGCCTCAGGGTCTGGGAGCAAGAAAGAGAGGTTAAAAGATAGAATTTGGTGATGCTTTCACTGTCTTTTTCTTTCCTCCTCTGAATAGTGAAAGTACCTATGTTTCCTAGTACTATGGAACTGATGCCAAATATGTGCCCAGAGACCTTAGATACTGCCTTAGTAGAGTTCATAAAGAAGGAAGGAGCTGATGAAAAGGGCTCCCCATCATGATGAGGACAGAGAAAAGATCTTCAGACTGAGCATCTCCTTTAAAAGTTATTTTCACTGTCTTTTTCTTTTCTATGAAATGACTGGCTTTTTTTTTTCTCATTAGCACCTCAGAAACTATTAAATTCTTATTTGCTACAGACTATCTGCATGATTCCAGGAGCCAGAAATGGGAACAATCTTGTAGGAAGGAGGTCTTTCCCAGGCTCTAACAGTTGAAAGAGAGCATTTTAAATGACAAAATACGAATAGTTTTTGAAATAAAATTTTATTAGGAACATTTCTATGTCTTTTTTAAGAGTATAAAATTCAACATAGTTATTAAAACTCTCTGAGCTGACATCTTCTGTGGATTTTAAAAATGGTTCATTGATGCTGTTTTCTTCCATTGCTTCTCTGCTTGGTGTCACTCTTACTACCCTCTTTCTCTTGTCCCTCCAAAGAAATAGAAGCCACCCCTTGCAGGAAATAGGCAAGCTAAACAACTCCCTCCATTGGGCGTGTTTGAAAAGGTATGTCTCATTCTGTGTCTCTAGTCCAACATCTCTGTCAAAAGGTGGGAAAGGTGGGAAGCATAATCCATCACTGGTTTCCTTACAGTTGTGGTTGGTCATTTTGCCGATCAGAGTTCTTAAGACTTTGCAAAATTTTTTTCAAAAATATTTCTCACCCCCATTCAAAAAGCAAAGAAAACAAAACACTTGTCACTTTGTAGTTTCTGCTTTTAAAGTTGTTTGTAACATTGTTTGGTAACGAACTCTTCCTTCTGTACGTAGGTCTGATAGGTAAGCTTCTCCTTGCACCTCCAATCCGTGAATGATCTCACCCTTTCTGTCTAAGTAATGTACCCATTGGAGCTTATCTTGGTATATGTCTGATTATAGATGGTGTTCTCTATCTTGTTTCTGCCAAACTACTTTCCAGTTTTCTCAACAGTTTTTGTCAAATCGTGAGTTCTTGCCCAGTAGAGGGGATCTTTGGGTTTACAAAGAAAGAAGGCTACTCAAAATTGTAAATATCAAGCATGAGTTGAATTAAGAGATTAACACCTGCAACCCACTCCTTCGTGGAGATGGAAGACCCATGGGTGCTGCACAGCAGCATGTTTCCAGATATTCTTCAATGCATTGAGTCAGTTGTGCATATTCTTTCTTTTTCTTTTTTGTTTTTAGAAACGCTGTATGTTAAGTGGAATTCTGTTGGAAATAAGCAGAATTGCTGACGATTTATGTCGGTTTGTTTGCTGAAGTTGCTAATTGTTTCAACTGGATTTTTAGTTGACTCATTAGAGTTCTCCAAGTTAACACATTAAATCATCTGTAAAATCCATTAATAGTTTCATCTTTGCCTTTTCTTGCTTTATAGCTATACCTAGTATTTCTAGCACTATACTGAACAGCGACAGTGATAGTAGACATCCTTGCTGATCTTACTGCAAAAGTCCCTCATTTATCTCCTTTACAGATAAGTCTGGCTCTTGGTTTTGCATAGGTCCTACTTATGATGGACAGCCAGGTAACACAGTGGATAGAGTGCCAGGGCCCAGAGTCAGAAAGACTCACCTTCCTGAGTTCAAATCCAGCCTAAGATGTTTACTAGCTGTGTGACCTGGGCAAGTCATTTAATCCTATTTGCCTTAGTTTCCTTATCTATAAAATGAGCTGAAGGAGGAAATGGCAAACCACTCCAGTATTTTTGCAAACAAAACCCAAAACCCTAATAGGGTCTTAAAGATTCAGACAAAACTGAACAAGTATTTATCATTTAAAGGAGAAGTCTATTTATCCCTATGCTTTCTAGAGTTTTTTTTTTTAAATAAGAATGAGTTTGTATCCTGTCAAAAGATTTTTCAGCATCTATTAATCATGTGATTTTGTTTGCTCTTCTTATTTAATATAGTTAATTAAATTATAGTTGTCCTAATAGTGAACCAGTCCTGTATTCCAGGTATAAATCCAACCTGGTCACAGGGAATTATCTTTGTGATATGTTGCTGTAATATCTGTGCTAATAATTTATTTGAAATTTATGTATCAATATTTATTAGAGATATTCAGTTATAATACTCTTTCTCTAATTTGATTCTTCCTGGTTTAGGTATCAAGACTGTACTTTATTCATTGATTGAACTAGTAAGATCTCCACTTTTCCCATTTTAAAATGTATCAGAATTAATTTTTCTTTATTTTGGTAGAATTCCCTCATAAATACATCTGGTTCTGGGATTTTTTTGGAGTTTACTTTGGGCTTCTTCAATTTCTTTTTCTAAGATTAGGTTATTTATGTCCTCTATTTTTTCTGATAATCTGAGAACTTTGCATTTTTGTAAATACATGTCAATTTTATTCAGATTTAGTTTGATGGTCATATAATTTGGTGACAATCTTAATAATTTCTATTCTTCACTGGTTATAAATTTACCTTTTTCATTTTTGATGCTGGTAATTTTTTTCTTCCTTTGATTAAAGTTAACTAATAATCTGTTTTGCTTATTATTCTTTAAAAATAGCTCCTAGTTTTACTGATTAATTCAGGGGGTTTTATTTGCTTTCAATTTTGTTCTTTTTTGATTTCAGGATTTCTACTTTGTTGTTTAATTGGGAATTTTTAATTAGTTCATTTTCTAGGATTTTTGTTGTATATTGAATTTATTCATGTGATTTTAATCTCTTTTACTAATGAAAATGTTCAGAGTCCTAAATTTCCTACTAAGAAATTATTTCGTTAACATTCTGTAAATTTTTGTATGTTGTTTTATTGTTGTTATTTTTAATGAAGTTTTTTTACTGTTTCTATATGTTCTTTTACTCATCCCTTCTTTAGGATTCTTTAGTCTCCAATTAATTTTAATTTATTTCTTTAATGGCCCTTTATTGAATATGATTTTTATTGCACTGATATCCATAAAAATGAGTTTAATAGTTCTACTTTTAGTCATTTGTTTGTTTAATTTTTATGACTCTAATACATGGTCATTTTTTGGTGAAATTTTGTGTGTATAAATACTCTTTTCTATTTCCATTCAATAATCTTCGGAGGTTTACCAAACTTTTCTTTAAAAAAAATTGGGGCATTAGATTTATTTAGGCTTGAGAAGGTTAAATTGAGGTTCTTCACTATTAGTTAGCTGTCTATTTCTCCATGTAACTCATTTAATTTTTCCTTTAATTAGTGAGATGTTATGCCATTTGGTGCATATGGTTATTAGTCTTGCTACTAATTTGTTAACATGGTACCTTCTGGCAAAAAATTAATTCTAGACAATCAATAGACAACTTCTGACTTACAATGTTTGCCCACTTCTCAGGTGTAAATGCTCACATGGAAAATTTAACAGTCTGCTCCAGCTCATTCCAAGTTACACAGAATATACACAGTTTATTCTCGTTTAGATCCTTAAGATTGCTCACTTATGTTTACCTTTCTATACTTCTCTTGTCTCCTATGTTTGCACTTCAAATTTTCTAAAACTGTTTTTTTTTTTTTTAAATAAGGAATGCTGCTATGTCCTCTATTTTATTAAAGGTTGAGTTGTTGGGTCTTTCTTCCCCCTCATAAGGTTTTACTAAATCTTCTGTCTTCTAGAACATCAAATTCCAAGCTCTTTACTCCTTGAAAGTGATGGCTGTTAAATCATGTGTGATTCTGACTGTGGTTCTTTGGTACTTGAATTCTCTCTGGTGTATTTTTTATTTGAATTGAAAGCTCTAGATTTTGGCTATAATATTCTGGGAATTTTCATTTGGATATTTCTTTCAGGAAGTGACTGTGTATTCTTTGTATTTCCACTTTGCCTTCTGGTTCTAAGAGATCTGGGCAGGTTTCTTATTTCTTGAATTAAGATATCTAGCCTCTTTCCCCCCCTTTTTTGTCATTATGGTTTTTAGGCAGTCCAAGAACTCCTAAATTTATCTTCCCCTATCTCTTTTCCAGGCTAGTTTTTGTTAAAATATACCTTTAGTCTTTTGATTTTGTTTTACTCTTTGAGATTGTCTCATGGAGTAAATTAACTTCTATTTGGTCCATTTTAATTTTCAGTGAGCAGTTAGGTGGCTCAGGTGATAGAGTGCCAGGCCCAGAGTTAGGAAGACTCATCTTCCTGAATTCAAATCCAGCCTAAGACATTTACTAGCTGTGTGATCCTGGGCAAGTCCCTTAACCCTGTTTGCCTCAGTTACTTCATCTGTAAAATGAACTGGATAAGTAAATAGCAAACCACTCCAGTATCTTTGCCAAGAAAACGTCAAATGGGGTCATGAAGAGTTGGATGTGACTGAAACAACTGAACAAAAACAACAAATTCAGGGAATAAGTTTTTGTACTTCTTGTTCTAAGCTGAATTCCATAGTTTTTATTTCTTTTCACATTTCCTCTACCACTCTTGCTTGTTTTTAAAATCATTTTTGCTCCTTATAAAAACAACAACAAACAACTCTTGCTTTATCCCCTGAAGAAGTTCCACTTGAACTTATGCCCAAGTTGTATTTTTTTTTTTGTTAAGGCTTTCTTTATGCATTTTTTAGAGTCATTGTCTTCTTCTGGGCTTTTGTATTGAGCATTAGGTCATTATAATAGTTCTTTACTGTTGAATTAAATTAATTGTTTTGTTTGCTTATTCTTTCAGAGAACGTCCTGACTCTGGATTTTATATTAGGATCAGATGCTGCATGTTTCTGGGGAGAAGGACTGGGTTTGTCTTTTGTTTCTGCAGGTTCTGCTGCTGCTTTTTGGGGGATATTAAGTATGTCTTTCTGGGCTCTTGGGGACAGTTCAGGGGCAGGACAATGTAGTCTGATCCAGGAGAGTGTCTGATTACTGCCCTCTTGAGCAGAGCTCTGAAAGTTCTTGATCCGGGTTTTGGATTCGGCAACGATAAGCTAGCTGGAAAGCTCTGCAGGTTCTCTTTTAGTCTGGGATTCATGCCCTGTCTACTTCATTGTAAGCTTCAGACTGAGTAGAAACTTGAAATCCAGACCTTACTCAGGTAAAGCCACCCAGATACATCTGAACTTGTTTCTCACTTAGTATACAGCTTAGGCCTTCCCTCACTCTGGAAATGTTCCTCACCCTGAAGCACATCATTTTTTTGGTTTTCCTTGGATATGACACCCAGCATGACCCAGAAGTGGGTAGTGAATGACTAAGGTGGCATTGGTTCCTGCTTCCAACGCAAGGTTAGGATCATTCTTTGTGGATTTGGGTTCTCTTCTTGCCCAGATAACAGCATCATGTTTCTCTTCCAGTTCTTAAGCACTGGAATGCTAAACCTCTGATGACCCAAGCTGATGTGGGCTAGAAATATGACTTGTGATTGTTTTTCCCCTTTGATTTTCCAATCAGGACATGGCCTGGTAGTTTTCTAGATCTTTTTGGAGGAGTTGTGTTGGAAGACTTCCTGTTATTTTTGCCATCTTGGCTCTGCTCCTTAAGTCTTTCAAAATTGCTTTCCTTAATAATCTTATTGCCTTCAATATCAATTGCTTACTTCATTCGACATTAGTTCATACAAGTCTTCCAAAGTTTTGTCTTGTTCTTACTGGAAGGGCCATTATCGTTTCTCCGTTACAGATAATACTAGCTTGGTTTCTTTCTTTTTTTTTTTTGAGATACTATTTAGCACATCATTTATCATTTACTATTTACCTATCGACTTCATTCCTATGCTTCTTGATGCTTTAAAAAAAACAACAACAGAAAAAGCAGCTGTTCTCTAAAAAGCTCTTTTGGTATTTGTTGATAGAATCATATGATTCTATAGTGGTTTTTTGTTATCAATATGGCTTGTTATGTTTAGTTTATCCCTCAGCTTTGGCTCCATAGCAACATTTTTGGTTTTTTGTTTCATTATTTATCATTCTCTTTGATCAAATTATCTATTGTTTCAATGATTTGTTCTTGGACCCCCAATTCTTCAGAGTTTAATTATTTAATCTTAACTTACATTCCAAATATTTCTTCAAAAGCTCTTTAATGACTATGACTTACAATGCAATTTTCTTAGTAATTTTATGTGTTCAATATTTCTACTTTTCTGAATTTATTTGTGAGATTTTTATGCCCTAGGGCATGGCCTATTTCTATACAAATGTTATGTACAGCTAACAGATAAACTCTTTCTATTCCCACTTAGTAATTGCCAGAAAGTTATCATATCAAGTTTTCTAAAATTCTGTTCAGATGCTTAACCTCTTTCTTGCTTTTAGATTTGTCTAGGTCTAAAAGGGGTGCAATGAAGTCCCCAATTATAATTTTGTTATCAATTTCTCCATTAAATTTATTTTCTTTTAAATTTTGCTACACAGTACATAAATATATGAGATTTTGTGATTTACTTATCTGTGGCTGAGATAAAAGTAAGACATCATGAGATGCTCTCTCCTCTACCACATCCTCTCTGGTTGTATACTCTTTTTCTTACATGTACAAATTAAGAGAAATAAATTCTCTTCCTTTTTCAGTTCTTTGTGAGGATTTTCCTTTCCCCTCCCCCTTTTTGCTATACTCTTTAAAAATAAACAAAAAGAACCATCACCTGGACTCACTAGATTTATTTTTCTTAACTCTAGCTCTGATATTTTAAGACAATGAAATTCTGAAGGGATATTTGTCTCTTCTTCCCAGAGTAAGTTATAAGCAGTTCATTAATATTCAGTCTTGAACAACTGCTCAAGTGGATGGATTTTTCCTGTTTCTCTTGATTCCTACTTTTGCATTTCAAAATTTTAGCTACTGTATTTTAAAATTTTCTCTTCATAAAAATAGTTGCTGCAGTTTTGTGAGATCCTGACTTTGGTTTCTTGGTACCATAAGGCCTTTCTTGGTACTTGCAGCATTTCGCTTTTATCCTGGAGCCTCTAGATCTGGCAGTGACATTCCTGGATATTTCCAATTCGGGATTTCTTATAGAAGGCAATTTTTGGATTCTTCCTATTTAAACCTTGCCCCCTCTAGTTCTCAGATCAGTCACTCAGTTAACAAGCATTTATTAAGTATTTATTATGTACTTAGCACATAATCAGTGCTTAAATAAATGTTTACTGATTAAGTGTGGGGGATACAAAGAAAGGCAGAAACGTGGACACTGAATATAAGTAGCTTAAATTCTAAAAGGAGAGAGAGCTCAGAAATAACTATGCACATATAAGATCTATACAGTGTCAATGGAAGGTAATGGAGGCATCTCCAGTGGAATGAGATTTGAGAAAGGTGGGATTTGAGCTGAGTCTTGAAGAAAGCCAGGTAATCTAGGATTTGAAAGGGAGGAAGAAGGGATTGCTATGAATAAAGGACAGCTAACACAAGGCATGGAGTTGGGAGATTGAAGCGCCAAGTGTGAGAAATATGAGGTAAGCCAGTGAAGCCAGGTGGTTGAGTTCATGGAATGGAGTAATTTAAGGGTATTGAAAAGATAGGAAGGGGCCAAACAGAGGATTTTATATTTAATGCTGAAGGTAACAAGAAGCCAGGAGACAATAGGAGATTTGTAATTTAGTGTTCTTTTCTGAGTTTTTGGAATGTGGTTTCCAAGTTGTTTGTTTGGTTGTGGTTTTGGGAGTCTCTCCTCGAAGAGCTTTCGATCCAGTTGTTTTTGATAATAGATGGCTTACATTATTACCTTCTTTTTGTTTTGTTTTTTGACCTTTTGACTTTTTTTAATTTTCATTTTCCCTTAGAGCCACTGAATTTTATTTGCATCATTCCGTTTTTTAAGGAGTCTCACAGTTGGAAATGATTTTCTACCTTCTCTGCTAACTTATTTATTCTCCTCCCACATTCTTCCTGCAAAGCTTACTTCATCAAAAAACCCTTGTGAAACGTTTTCAAAGTACTCTTGTCGTCCTTGCAGCCAGGGCATTTTGTCGTCTTTAACTCTTCATGACCCCATTTGGCAGGTTTTCTTGTCAAAGATACTGAAGTGATTTGCCATGTCCTTCTCCAGCTCATTTTACAGATGAGGAAACTGAGGCAAACAGAATTAAATGACTTGTCCGGAGTCACCCAGCTAATGTGTCTAAGATCACATTTGAACTCATGAAGATGAGTCTTCCAAGGTCCAGCACTCTATGCACTATGGTGCCACCTAACTGCCCTATTGTGGCATCATGTCTTTTGGGTTATCTCTTGAGTCTTTACGTGCATACTGTGTTTAGTGTTTTATTCTATTTATTCCTATCACTTGGCCTCCTTTCCTTGTTTAGAACTTTGTGCCAGGGCCAGGTTCTGTCCTCCACTGCCCTCCTGAATGAGATGATTAGGTCCTGTTTGCTCATCTCTGATTTCTAGGTCTCATTTTGGCAGGTGTACTTATTCCTGCATTTACTCACCTTACTCCCTGCCAAATACTCCTCCAATTTCTATCTCCCTTGGCATTTCTACACTCAGAAAGCTGGCTGGCTTTAGGTCTCCCTGGAATGATTCCTGGTTCAAGCATGCTATGGGAAATGTCATCTTCCCAGTCCCTCAGACTCGTAACCTGCAGCTCCACACTCTTTCGCCTCCCCACCCCTATATCCAAGCTGTTGTCAATGGCTTTAGATTTCACCACTGCAACATGTCTCAAATACGGCTCCTTCTCTCATCTGATGCTGCCACCACTCCAGTGCAGGTCCTTGTCACCTTATTCCTGAACTATCATAATAGCCTGTGGTGAGTTGGTCTGCTTCAAATCTCTCCACACTCATCTGCCCTCAATTCAGTTCCTAAGGTGCAGATCTGACCATATTACTACTCAATAAACTCCAAGGGTTCTCTACTGTCCTTAGAATTAAATTAAAAATGCTGTTTGGCTTTCGAAGAGTTTCATAAAATCTAGTTTCTCCTACCTTTCCAGGCGTTTGTTTTTTTAAATGTGTTTCTCTCTGCTATGCACTCTTCAATCCAGTGACATTGGCCTCCTTGATATTCCACTAGCATGATACTCCATCTCTTGACTGAGAACTTTCTCTAGCTGTCTCCTAGATGCGACAGTAAATGCATGCCCCTTCATCTCTACTTCTTGCTTTCCCTGGCTTTCTTCATGTCGTTGCTGTCATTTAGTCAATTTGTCATGTCTAACTCTTTTTGACCCCCTTTGAGGTTTTCTTGGCAAAGATACTGGAGATGGTTTGTCATTTCCTTCTCCAACTCATTTTGAAGGTGAGGAAACTGAGGCAAACAGGGTTAAGTGACTTGCCTAGGGTCACATAGCTAGTAAGTGTCTAAGGCTGGATTTGAACTTAGTTCCTTCTGACTCCACGGCAGGTCCTCTATCCACTGAGCACTCAATCTAGCTGTCCCGGCTTCTTTCAAGTCCCAACTAAAACCTCATTTTCTACAGAAAGCCTTTTTCAACCTCTCAGTTATAGTATCTTTATCTGTTAATTATTTCCTATATTCTTTCGTATATCATTATTTCTTTGTTTATACACATTTGTCTGCTTGTTGCCTCCCCCACTATACTGTAAGGTCTTTGAGGACAGGAACTGTCTTTTTGTATCCCCAGTGTTTAGCACAGTGCCTGGTAAGTAGTTAGCACTTAATAAATATTTACTGAATGACTGCTATGTGACTTCTTATTCTCTGAGAGAATCTCTGGTCAGAATGGTAGCAGATTTTAGGGCTGCTTTTGCCTGAAACTTGAACTGACTTCCCTAGCAGGACTCCAGTCCCATTGGCCACAGGCTTCTGGTTATCTTTTTTGCACAGTCTTATCCTAGATGGGAGGAGTTTGCAATTCTTTCTTCTTTGGATGTAATGATTATTTTTTATTCTAGTGTCCTTTATAAGTCTTTGCTATGGTGTATATGGGACAACTGGGTTATTCTACAATCTTTTGTGTTGCCATCTTATTTGTAAATGGATATTAAGATTTTTCTTAAGTCCATTTTCTATTAATTAGTCTATCAATCTACATTCTGCTCATGAAATGGTAGTTTGAATAAAGTGGCTCCCCCACTACTCATTCTTACCTATGTAATGCAAACCAAAGAGAACAACCTTTACAATGGATTACATAATTTCTGCATTCTACCTGACATAGGCAAGATGGTATGTCTGAAAGGCTTCCACTTCACAATTCCACTGGAAAGGAAAAAATTATTCTAGGCCTGATCCTCCTACGGACTAATTCTAGGAGGTAGGACAGGTATGTCCTGTTTTGTATCTACTACAGAATGGCGTAGATAACTGGCTCTCTAGTAGAATCTATCCAATGAAAAGGGAGTAAGAGGACTAAAAGTGACAGATTTAGAGCTAGAAGGCACTTTAGAGGCCACTGAGTCTAACCCTCTCATTTCAAAAAAGAGAAACTGAGGCACAGAAAGATTTAATGACTTCTAGGGTGACAAAATTACTAGCTGTCTGATCTGAACTCAGATCTTCCTGACTCCAAATACTATTTATACAATATATACCATGCTTCTCTGCCCTTTCATATTCAAGTTTTCTTCAATAACTTTTAAAAGAAAAAGGAAAAAAAAAGATATTCCATTGTACCCTGAGAGCTATTACCTTAAAAATAGACACAACACAACAGACACACACCCCTAACCAAAACAAAAAATAAACCCTAAACTAGAGTGATTACGGAAAAGTCACAATGAATTAAGCTCTGAAAAAGGGAACTCTGTACCACTTAGAGGCAGCCTCAAATGTTTACTAATGTGCTCTTCAAAATGGAGGTTAAAATATTACTCTTTAGTTGTAGAAATCTAAAAGTCTAAAAGCAGAGGGGGAAAAAAAACCCCTGAGATTGCAATGAATCTGCCAAATGCAAACTCATAAACTGAGTCACCTTTGTTAAATTCAATCATTTCATTTGGAGTCTGCCTTGATTGGAAGTGCTATGCTTTTTCAATACTATAACTGTCCTTGCTTCATGCTCTCTTTTCCCCAACAAATAAAGGTTATCTGTTAGTCCAAACACTGATTCTTTCCTTTGAATTACAGTGTGATGGCAACAAAGGACCAGGGGCATGAGCACCACCACAAAAATGCCAGTAGTGTTAAATGATAATCTAGGCAAGATAATTTTAAGCTTTTGATTCAGGCATTCTTAACCTTTTTAAAAGAAGTATTTTGAGGGACAGCTAGGTGGTACAGTGGATAGAGTACCATCCCTGGAGTCAGGAGCCCCTGAATTCAATTCCTACCTCAGCTGTGTGACCCTGGGCAAGTCACTTAACCCTGATTGCCTCAAAAAAAAGTATTTTGAAAACTATTTAAATGTAATTGGTTTCCTTTGTAATCATATGCATTTCATGCACTTAAAATATTCTTTGAAGAGGGGTCTATAGGGCTTCACTGGACTGCCAAAAGGAGGGTCCTGTCTCTCACAAAAATTTAGTTTTTATTAGACATTATTGTGACAATGAATACAAAACATAAACTATAAGGTAGAAATATCAAATGCAGTGGGCATTTGGTGTTTTATTGAACAATCATCTACCAATAAAGCTTTTCATGCAAAACCAAGTGACAAGAAAGGCAGTGTGGAGTAGTGAATACAGAACTGCCTTTGGAGTCAGGAAGTTGCGGAGAACATATAGATCTACATTGGTAAGGGATGTTCCTCACTAGGTACTCCAGCTACCCATGAAATCAAAGGTCTGGTTAAAAAGCAAGACAAAAGAATAAAAAAGACACCAAGTGACGGCTCCCAGGAACAAACCATATTTAAGTCATTCTAAGACTGTAATTTTTATCTGTTCATATGATATAGGTGGAGAATGCAGACTAAACTGGGCTATCAAGAGGGAGTGACTTATTTTTTAAGTGATCTGAAGTGTTGAAAAAAGTTCAGCAAAAGATTTGCTATTAGAAAAACCTGATCCCTAATAAAATAAGATAATTAATATAGTCACTAAGTGTAGTATATTTATGGAACACATCTGTGTGCTTCTAAATTAGACTCTCAAAGTTAAGCTGAAAAACATGATCAAGGCAAAAAACTCTGAACTGAAAAATGTGTATTATATTTAGTGACTATTTTCTGTATTGGTTTTTTCAAATGGGCTCCAAAGATAATATCAGACACTAAGTGGGCATGGATAATGATACTTATCTGCCTAAGATGACTAAATTTATTATCCATCAGAACTTACACATTTTGACTATTTCCCCAAAATGATTTAACTGTCAGTTAAAATCTGTTCTCTGTGTAATATATTTATTAATCTCTGTATTTAGAAATCTGAATATAAATAACTGTTTTGGTATTCAGAAAAGATCTAAATGTATTTTTTCTTCTTACCTATGTATCAGAACTATATACAACAGAACAAATGCAGTCAAATGTTTTAAATCAAGGAATCTTTCTGTGAGATGACTGTTTTGATCTCATTTTTAAGTTAACTTAACGAATTAGTTTTGTGGTGGGTGTTTTTGCTCAACTTTTGATGGGAATGAGAAAGTTATACCATTAGAGAATGGGATTCTTTATCAACATAGAGATGCTGAGTCTGTTAAACTATTGTTGAATGGTTAAGCCTCCATATTTTCTAGTTTAAAAGTTTAATTCAGAAGCATCCACTAATTTTCTATACCTATCACAATCTAAAAAAACACCCCAAAACTTGAAGTCATATTACTCTGTTGAGAGACCTGAAGTATAAAATAGAAAATATGATCCACCCACCAAGTTATTTTAATTACAATTAAACCAATTCAAAGTTCTAAACAGTTCACTCACATGCAAAGTTGACACAAGGTTTCTTGTGTCAAACTTTAAAGACAGTAACACAAAATTCCACTTTCCCTACAATGTGGGGGAAAAAAAGTAGGTAAAATCAATTCTTACTCTCTCTCTCTCTCTCTCTCTCTCTCTCTCTCTCTCTCTCTCTCTCTCTCTCTCTCCCTCTCCCTCTCCCTCTCCCTCTCCCTCTCCCTCTCCCTCTCCCTCTCCCTCTCCGTCTCTCTCTCACCTTCTTGATTCCTGGAAGATACAGATTTCCATTAAAACCAAAGGGAGCACAATATAACGTCAAGGTGGACTGCACTCTCCTCACATGGCTACTTGATTCTCAGAAAGTCATACTGATTTCTTTTTAAATCTTCCCACACTGGGCTAGTTCTTGTATTAATGGCTCTTAATGTTACAGTATCATCTTGTGATATTTAGTAAATCAAGCACAGAAATCTAGTGGTATATATAAACAACAGATAAAAGTCTCATTCATTTTTTAGTTAAATTTTTAAATACAGTTTGGCTTTTTACTATTTGATAGTAGTTTCAGTGTAGAAGATTGCGGGAACAGGTTAAAAGGAGGTTTGAGGTTATCTGTGAACTAACACAGCTATCCTTGTCCCAATTCCCATCTCATAATTAGAAGTGGATTATAAAGGTGTATTCCAAAGGGAATGGTTGACCCGTATTCACCAGAAGTTGCTTTTTGTGTGAATAAGAATGAGATGGCAATATTTCTGTCTCTGTAGTTTAACTTATTCTATTTGATAAACAAAACATGGTGAAAAAAGACCTTTCAGGTTCTTCCTTCTCCATCCTGGAAATATCCTTGCCATGCAGATCCATCCTCACTCCACCTCCCACACCTGCCTCCCCCGGCCCCCTGAAATCAAAAAGACTATTTGGATGAGAATTACATACACCCCTGATGTGCTCCAGACCTAGCAGAGGAAGACTATAGATAACCTGTATGTCCTAACCATTCTTAATCTTAAATTATTTAGGTTCCTTCTTGGAATGATGCACACATGAATAAAAATATGTACAGTAATTTTTATTTGATATGGCATACATTATGAAGTGGTATCTGCTCATAATATCTTAATTTCAAGTTCTCTGCGCTGTGGATAAACTGTGCGTACTTGTTTGTACATGTAGGATCCAGGAGGGTGGCAACGGTGAAAACAAGTGCACTTTGGTTTCATGGCAATCTTAGACATGATTCCCCACAAACTATTTTTCCCTCTAAACTGACATTTCCAGTTAGTGTGTTATGCCAGATATTAAGTCCTATGTTATTTTCCCTATAGGGCTTTTCTGTACATGACTCCTGAACAGCTTGAATGATAAAAATTTCACTTTCTTTAAAAAAAGAAAAAATAAGCTGCCATGGCTTCTTCTGAAAAATATAGCAGTCAGTTTAAACTAAGTACATAAAACTTGACCCTCTGGCTATTTAAAGATGCAGAGTCCAGGTTTCACAAAACTAACTGGTTTTTGTTACTTGTTTTCTCTATTAGGCTTTTACTGATTTTATTAAATAAAACTTCTCAGCTATCTAAATAAAATGGAGTTTAAAGCAACACATCTTATTAAATCTTTCTCATTAAGAGAACCCATGTGGAAGAAGGTGGGCATTTCAGAAGGTAAATACAACAAGCATTTATTAAAAGGCCTGGAACACAATTCCTAGAAATCGAGGAGGAAAGGGGAAAGGTTACGGCAGTGGCAGTTTGAGGAGAAATGAATTGATTTGATTATTCTTGAGGTCCAGATCAATATTACTCGGCCTCCACTGAGGCTGCCTGCCTGCAGGCCCTTGGGTAACCCATGCAATCCAGCAGAGGCACTTTCCTCCCCTAGCAGTGGCTCGGATCTTTTCCGGGAACTCTTCACGCCTGTGTAACTCTAATCTGTGTCAACTCTATATCAAAGAGATTCCTAGCAGCTTGGGTCAGAAAATATTTTGGCAGACCTTTACAAATCTTCTATAATGGGGCGGCTAAAGCCCTTTGAATAACTGGAGGAATCTCTAAGAGTGGATCACAGATCTACATAGATCACCTGCTGCTCAGGAAGGCTGGCTGTCAAAAACAGTCCCCTTTGGCTCCTTCCAATCTGCAAGTATGCGGGGACACAAACCCCAAGGACTTCAATCTAGATACTCTGCCAAGGATCGTCTCCCTCAAACGTTCTCTTTAGTGGTACTCCAGACGCTGGCATTTTCAAATCAAATGAACACTGTATAAAATTAGTTCTGCATGAAGTTAAAAAAAAATCCAGAGTGAAAGAGATCTTTTCAAAGCTCTAGCTTTTCTCTATCCATTCGCGTTTCACAAGGGTTTGGCATCTGAAGACGGCTATATTTATGAGGCTTCTCACTGCTCATAATTCAGCCGCTCCGTCTCCAAATCTCTGTATTAACTCACTACTTCAGAGGTTTCTCGTACAGTGTTTTATCACCAAGGTTTCCCCAAGGAGCCAAATTGCCTCTGGTGAGGTTTTTGCTTCCCAACTGCAGCCGTGCCACAAATGTTCATTCATTTCTCTCAGTTTTTTTTTTTGCCCAAAACATTTTTCATTAACCCCCTCAGAATTTCATTTCCATTTGCCCTAGAGCCTTCTCCCTGACTTTTTATTTTAATCCTCTCCAGTCTACTTGCTTCCCCAACTGTCTGTGGTAAGTAGGAAAAGATCACATGAAGAGTAGGATCTAGCTAGCGTCTGTAGCTTGGGTGTTGAAGAGGTAGAAATGATTTCCATTACTGAGGATGATGCAGTCACCAGAGTAAACATATTGTTCTGGTTAGAGCCCTGTGGATGGTACAAGGAGTTTTAACTAAATCTACCCAATAAACACACGTTAAGTTGATAGGTGATGTGGAGGTCAGCTCTAATTCCCAAGGTCAAGTAACTCTTTGAACAGTTTCTAAGCATATAAACTCAGCCCAGTTCATCAAAGGAGTCTCACACAGCTTTTCTCTTGGTTCTTACAATACACTAAGGTTTAGAAGATTAAATGGCTTCGCTTTCAAAACCCAGAGAAAAGCCTCTAACATGCTTATCTTTCCAGAAATCTGGAAAACTACTAACACGGTTTCTTAATGCAATTGCTACTTTTACAACTCGCCGGGACTGCTGCATTGGTTGGGGGAGAGGCTGGACTGATGTTCTTCCTTGGGCTTCACCAAATGTTTTAGCCAAACAAATTCACAGTCTGAGTTTTCAAGTATGTATTTCTCACTTGTTCTCTTTGACTTCAAGTAAGAGTAAAGAAAAGAGAGAAATATACTGTATTAAACAGTTTAGACCTTTGGTTCTTACAAATTCTGAGGGAAAAAATTATTAACCTGGCTAAAACACTATATTCTGAATCTGAAGCAAAGTGAATATAAATGAGAGGGACAGTGACCAATCCACAGTCATTCTGTAATCAGTTGTGTTTGTGGATTATCCCAGGCCCCGGCTTCTCCTTTCTTCTGGCCCACCTTACACTAGGCAGCCAGGAGCTGGAGGGAAGGATGCTGAACTCAGAGTCCCAAGGGTTTACTGATACTTAGGACCTACGTGGCTCTGGGCAGGCCAGCTAGCTGACATATACTCAGGGTCTTCATTTTAAAAGAAGGAGCATGGACTAAGTCACCTGGAAAATCTTTTTCTTCAGCCCTAGATACAGGATTTAAGGATCAACAATGCTCCCTCCTTCAGATGGATGAGAATAGGGGAGAAGCTCAAACCAGTCTATTTTTTTTTTTTACTTGCTAGAAACTTGGTTGAAGGAGTAAGGAATAAAAACATTACTGTAAATAAATTCTTTCTCTCATGAATTACTCTAAAATAAATCTTTTAATCCTTCCTGACCATATATTTCCTTTGTTTCTGGTTCCAGGTCTTATTGCCCTCGTTTGTTTTCTCTTTCTTTTCCTTACTCTTTCATCTTTCTATTCTATTTCCATAGCTCCCTTTCTTGCCCCTGTGTTTATCTTTTATAATGCCCTATAGTGATTGGGTGGCTGGAAAACAGTCAAAAAAAGGTTCTAGCACTGGTGTCCTGAAAATTATCACTGACATACAGACTGTTCAAAGTAATAAATTGGGTAAAATTTTCCTTGTCAAATATGTAGAGGTTATGATGTGCAAGGCTCTAAAAATCATATTTAAGATGAATTTTAATGTTAAAGAGGAAAAAGATATATAGATACAATTCTCTATTTAACTTGTGCTTTTGTCCTAGTTCTCTCTCTCTCTTCTGAAAAATGGATGAATGGGCCAGTACAATTTTTCTTTTAGAAATGTTCACAAATCTTAATCTGAAAAAGTCTGAGTCTCTTCCCATTCTATGTCATCCAGATCTTGTTACTAATCAGGATCTGATGGAAGTAGAACAGAGAGGTGATTGTAGGAAAGTGGATCACTATGTCCATTTCCTGTCGAAACTTTTGAGTTTGCCTCTGAACCCCTAGGATCCCTCTGGACTTGAAGACTGTAGCTGAGTTTCAGTTTCAGTTCTAGTCTGTGTACTCCTTGGTACTGGTTTGCTTTCTTTCAGGTCAGGGTCAAACCTGGAGGTTGGCAAATCCAATGGGAATCCTGAGTCACAGAGATAGGTAGGGCCTAAAAGTGACCTCATTTCATTAGGGAAGATGATTGAACCAGATCAGAAGAGTGTATGGCAGGGGTTCTTAATTTGGGGTTTATAAACTTAAAAACAAATTTTTAAAATTGTATTTTAACATAATTGCTTTTTTTATGATCCTATATATTTTATTTTACACATTTAAAAAAAATTCAGTGAAACATCGTTCTGATTATTTTTTCATCAAACATAAGCTACCCACATTTATTTTTTATGAATGATACAATGATAGAAAATATTTGTAAAGTTATCTTTTCATGCATAAACAGTCTGTCATATTTATTTTGATTTGGAATAATTAGCATATGGGTCCACTTAAAAAATATTCTATATGCACAGAATGGAAGAATTCACTACTGATATGATTATAGAAAAATGTGTGTTGTCTGAAGCCTAAGGAAGTATGAAGCTCACCCTCACCTATGACAGCAACAATCAGTGGACCAGAGTATTAATTATTCAGTACTATAGGTATTATTTCAACAAAGACTTTTTTAATCCTGACTCTTAACAAAACTTAAAAAAAAAACCCATAGTAAATGCAGGTATGTTATGTGTAAAAGAAAGCGTCATTTCATTTACATTTTGCCCTTTACAATATACTGCATTAAATGAAAGTGGATTAGATACCCCATGCTTTGGGGGAATGGTTGACCTTCCCTCCTCCAATGGGCCTCAAATCAGACAGATGTGCTAAACAGACAGATAACAATTCTTCAACCCACTGTAGTTTCATGTTGGCCAGTACATGTAGCCACTGAGATGCTACTGTCCTGTAACGTAGGAAACCTGAGCTTCCATACTTGCAACTTTGAGCAGCAGCTCTTGTTTAAGAAATCTAAAAAGGGATTAGCTAGAAAGAAACGTGACCTCACAGAACAGCTGTATCTATTTTTAAACATAAACATTTTGATGTCCTTAGGCATTTTTTGCAGTCTCATTCTTGATGGGTAGAGGCAGGGAACCTTCTTTTACTGTCACTGTTTCTGGAGCCCTTTCAAGTGTGTTTGACAAAAATAAAGTGAAAGTGAGTTTCTTCAGGTAAGCAAAAAGTTTAGCCAGAATGTGTTAATAACAGGGACTTGACTGAGACTGTGTTTCACAGCTATTGTTTAGCTACTAAATCAGGCTGCTTTCTAGTCTGGGCTAGGAGATTATAATGAGGACTTTATAACATAAGCAAAATGTGGAGGACAAGCGCGGTTTTGTATTTTTTTTTTTTTTTTGCAGTTAAGTATTCTTGTTAAGATACACAGAATGACACAACCCACAATGAGACAACCATCATTCAGAACTGGCCTGTTCCAGTTCCCTACCACCCAGCGTTACATTTAGAAAACTTAGGTCATCATACAGTAGATTTATACACTTAGCTTCCTCTATTTTTCCTAAATTCACTGGAACTAGTATTTTAAAGTAAAAAATAATATACAGTCACAAAACTTTTCTCAGAAAATTTCAAGGGTCAAAACATTCTGGATAAAGGTAGAAGCTGAACTCATCCTAACATCCTAATAGACAATATGTTTTCTAAGGGCTTTTTATCTGCCCCTCTGGTGTTATGCACATTTAATAGCTGGTGTTATGCACACTTGATAAATATTTATTAAATAAACGAATGAATAAACAGATGAAACACATGGACTGAAGGGTGTGGTGTCCATGTTGCTCTGTGATTTAAACAAAACCAAACCCAAGGTGGTGGTAAACTAGGTTAAATATTCATAAAAAATATTTGGAATGAGTCTGAATCAAGAAATGCACAATTCCAGAGAAAGTTTGATTGTTAGAAACCTTAAAATCAAAGCCTTATTGTCTATTTCATCCTACCTAGAGGCTTAAGGATGTAGGGTTATAATTGCTAAATACAAAAAACCCCAAAATTAATCAATAGTTATAAGGAATTTTTAGGAATCTTCATTCTAACAGCTAATACAACTTAAATACAAATTTCTTACCTTATCACATCTCATCAGCCCTAAATATCTGAGAGACTTGCTGCTTTGCGCAATCAGAGTAGCTCCCTGATCTGTAATTTCTTTACACCATCCAACATCTACGGTCTCTATTGTCATGCTGTATCGTCCAATGGCTATCAGTGCTGCAAAGATGAAAATGGAGAGAGAAGGAAAACATAAAAATCCATACTGAAAACAAATGATTCAAAAATGATTCTGTTTTCAAGGATTTCCGTGTACCTTGTATATAATTCTTTTTTTCCAAATGGGATCACATTTGAATATGTTACAAAAGCTTATTTTTTAAAGAATTTCTATGAATGAATGAAAGGGAAAGTAATTAAGTGTGTGCCAAAACCTTGTGACAAATACAAACATAGTCTCTATCCTTGAAGAACTTATATTTTATTTTTTTATGTTCCAAATGTGATGTATTTATTTTACTCTGATGCATAACCAAAATTTTCACTATAGCACAGAGACTAGTTTGATAAAAGGTCATGAAAAAGTGGTGTAGGAAATGCAGGATGTGACGCACAAACTGGAGGATCAGGTCATTTTCTTTATAACATGACATTACACTACTGTTGACCAAATTTAAAATAACACTGAGAAACTGAACTGAAATATGGCACAAACATACATGCATGCCTTCAAGTATCTCTCTCTTATAATAGACTCAAAAACCTCTGGACTTCAGTGTGGTGGCACTACAACAATTCTTTGGAAGAATAAAAAGTTCACACTGTTGAAATTTCACAGAAGAATATTAAGGCCAAAACAGACTGGGCTCATTTCTCTTCATGTCCAGGGACAGATTCAAATCCCAGCCCAACCTCCTGCATTGAAGTTTTTTCCATCAATTAAAGCTGTAAGTGTCAATTTTGCACCTGTGTGGAGTGTCTGAGTACAACCAAGTCCAATAAGGCTGGCATTATTCACTTTACCAGAGAGAGAAGGTTTTTCATCCAGCTTGTACTTAGCAGTAATGCCAAAATGGGTATTGTTAACTGCCAGCTGTCCAAGCAAGATTTATTGATGTTTCAATCTTCTCATTAACCTTTTGGTAGATCGACCCCTCCAAATTCAGTGCCATCATTCACATGTGTGTGCAGCTGGAAGTCAAATAACCCAGGACAAAATTATTCTGAGACAATTTGGATTTGGTCTTTTCAAAACTCATCTGATAGCCAGCAAGCCATTCTGCATAAGCCAACACAGCCCAGCCATAGATGGTGGGTCCAGAGAAATCAATGTCCACATTTCCCCCAAGACTGAAACAGTCAGTCTTACAGGAGGCCTTTAATTTCCCACTCTTCTTTCCTGTGTTTGGTACAAATATGGGGCTGAGTCACCTTCAAACCTTCAGCCCGTTTATCCTCCATGCTGATTTCTGCCCCCAGGTCTGTGTTTCATTTTTGAGCGAAGGTAAGCTCATAGTCATAGATCTTGTACTTCATTTCCAAATTACCCGAAGTTTTACCTCTATCAGTGTCAAAATGACCAGATGTGGAAAATTCCACTCCACTGCAAGACTTGGTTCTAAGATCTATTTTTACCATACCAAACCCATATCTTTTGTTGAAGACATCTTTGGCAGCCTTTCCTAGGTCACAGTAAGTTGGTGAGTCACACATTTCTTTGTCTACATGTGCATGGGAAGGGTTCCTGACACACAGAGTGACCGAGGGGCTAGGCAAGCGAAGGGATGAAGAACTTATATTTTTAATAAGGGAAGACAGGGAAGTGGTGACCAAAAAGGGATATTTTGGTTATGAAAGTTGCATGAATGGTAAATGGAATAGACTGACACACCCCTTTACAAGAGCAATGACACTGTTTATTTGATTATGATTCCAGAACTGGAGGTTCAAGGAGATGGTGGTGGTACATGGGGAGTGAAATGAAACAAGGCTGGGCTTGGGCCTATATAGTAAGCAACTGAGGCCAATCAGGACAGTGCAGACCTAGGGTGAGAATGAAGTCCCCTCAGGCATGGTTATCCTTTTCTAAATCAACAATCTCAAATTATCTTTTTTTTTCTTTTAAAAGAATATATTTGCATGAAGTAGTGAAGTGGCACAGTGAGAAGATCACAGTACATGGAATTAGAGAATCTGGGTCTGTGAGCAAATCATTCATGTCTCTGAGCCTCACTTTACTAACATAATACCTATCACACAGTAGGCTTAATAAATGCTTGTGGACTGACTGATTGTTCCAGCTTTAAATCAATACTTTAAATAAATACTTTCAATTTTTGTCTAAAAGAAAGATAAATAAAAATGAATTTTCAAATTTTTTTTGTTTGGGGTTAAGAAATTACAGGAATTAACTAAAAGTTAAGTATTCTTGGAAAACTAGCTTTAAACACTCTTTAGAGGTGTGCTATACTGCATACAAATTTTTCTACCAATGGGCATAACTCTTTCCATCTGTTCATATCTTGTAAAATGTAAAAGAATATAACATTTTCCACATTAGTCCTCCTTAGTGAATCCTATATTTCCCCTTTAGGAATTAACAATATATTACATATACTGTTGAGTTTAATCTGTACCATGCTACAGCTGAGTGAAAGGAAATGCATTTGTTATGGTAAATTTCCTACACTTTATCAGAGGCTTTCTCCTATATTAACACACAAAATAAATGCTAAATTTCAAAACAATGACAGTATCTCTAATCTACTTGAATTTTCAGAACTTTTCCATTATTAAAGTATAGGGGCCTCATCTCATAATCAAATTACAGTAAGTGCTTTATTAATCTACAGTCAAATGGCTGGAGGAAGTTTTGAAAACACCAGTTATGGGATATTTCATTCATATACATTTCTGCAACATCTTTGTGATCATATACGTATTCATTTATGAATTACAAACAAATTTTATCAGGTTCTCTAGCCCAGAGATTTAAGCTGTGCTTAGTAATATCTTCTTTTCCCCTACAACCTTCCCCCACAGCAATGCTGCTAGTTCTCTCTCACTAAAGAAAAACACAAAGAATGATAAGACACCCCTACATTTAGATTTAGAGCTAGAAAGGCCCAGAGAGAACTCCCAGTCCAACCCCCTCCTTTCACAGAGAAGGGAGTGGTAAAGTGACCTGTCTAAGATCACAAAGGTATTAAGAATGAACTAGTCACACAACGGGAGGCATGTGGCTTTTTCAAAATACAAAGGTATCATTTAGTGAAATCTTTCTTCCCATGGCTTTAGTGGCCTAAAAGAATTAGCATTGGATAGAACTTTCTTTTCCCACACAGAATCAGATCCATATGCCTCTTTTATAACAATTTACCCAGTTACTCATTCCTGCATGTTTTTTATTATTCATAACGATAACATTCTCATGAATAGTTTCTCCTCAATAAAAATACTTAATAGAAAAGAATTCTACTAAATTCTTTGTGTTGCTGATTTGCTATTGCTTTCAATCCATCATATGCTTTTTGTGTTCAAAATGAAGCAAATTCAAATGGGAAAAATAAACTCAACACAGGATGCCTTCTAATTAAGGTTTGCTGAAATGGATTGAATTACTCTTTTTGTGGGATAAGAATCTAATTCCTTCGCAAGGTATCCCCACATAAAAAGGATAATTATTGGTCTTGATGGGGTTATTATCATCTTCGTGAGATATGAGGTCAGCATTTTACTTTTCACTAACTATGCATTCTCTGGTACAACCACGGTGATGTAATCCTTATAAGTGCGATTCAGTCTAATTCACAAATATGTTAACCACCTGTTAATACGCTGTGTTAAGCCCTGGATTCATGAAATACATTATTTGAATATGATCTATCCAAACTATGACCAAAATGGCAAAGTAAAAATATCTCACCATTGTGCAAAATATAATTTTGTTCATTCAGATGGAGATCAGTGGATTAGGCTGAAACATTAAATCCCTTTGGAATTCCAAATGTACAGTCTTAATGTCTAGAATGTCTACGGAAGCTGTTTTAAAAAACAAATGGAGATGAGCCAGTAGTGAGATAAGCCCTAATCTAGCCTTTGTTTTCATGAACACATAACAGTTCTCCCAGAAACTAAACATTGTGGAATCTGAGCCTCAGATGAAGAAGGGCAAGAGACGACTTGATCCTGAATGGGAATCTCCTCTACTACGTGACTGGAAAGTGATCTTCTAGCCTGACTCCCAAGGCAGCTTCATCCACTTGTGGATCATGAGGACATTCTTCCTGACATCAAGCCTAAATTTGCCTCTATGCAATCGCAATCTATTGTCCTTTGTTCTGCCCTCTAGGGCCAGAAAGAACAAATCTGACCTTTCTTCTTCATGACAATCCTTTAAATTCCCAAAGAGTCATTGCTGACCTCAGAATACTATGCCATCTCTAGGAATGGGACAGGTTCTTGAGTTCTTGTGTTGATGGAGAGTTGGGATCACATCACTCTCTTCAGAAGCTACTGATTTCTTAAATGACAAATCCAAAAGCCTTTTTTCAATAATCCTTCTTGACCATTCTACAGCATTTGATTTTGTTGACCATCACAGCTTCCTAGATACCCTTTTTGTTTTTTGTGACAGTGTTCTTTCCTGTTCCTTTTCCTTGTGTGACATCTCAGTCACCAGTAGTAGGACAGACCATGAAGCGGAATCATCACACAGGACCTGACTTCTAACTACTGGTATATCCCAAGGCTCTTTTAGACCTTCTTCTTTCCTCTGTATATTCTCACTTGGTAATTTCATCAAACTACCACAGGTACATTTATAATCTCAATGCAGATGATACCCATATGATATATATTTATGTCTAGAAAGGGGCTGAGGATTTAGACATACTAGAAGGACTTTTGCTTCTCTGTCATTTTAGATGTTAACATTACAAAACAGAGAGCTCTCTAAGACTAAAATCCACTTTGTGACTTTAGAAGCAATGGCCTGGCAGAAACGAGCTTCCTCGGAAATGATATGGCTTTCTCTGGAAGAAAATCCACTCCTTTATCTTTGTGTCTTGCTCTTGGGATCTCAAGCAAGAGATACCTTCTCTGCTCAGTTTGCTCATCTGCATAATCTCAGGGGATTGTGAGTATAAAATGGAACCAATGTAAAAGCACTTTGAGCAGCAAAATGTCTGTGGAATTGAAAGCAATTGTGTAAGTATGTAGACATGTTAACAGTAAAGTTCACTAGGGTCAATAGATTATAAATAAATTTGCAAGTTGAACATGAGTTGATATTTCTGCTTTCTAACTAATTTTTAAAAATGTATTCAACAGCTGCTATATTCACTGGGAAATCTGGGCACACAATAACATATTTTTAAAGGCTTTTGTTTCCAAAACACACCCTTTTGATGTGGTAAAGAGCTTTTAAAAGGGATCTTAAAGTTCCAGGAGCCAAGATGATGGAGTATCCAGTAAATGGCAGTAACTCTCTCACAATCACCTCCAAGCAACTGGAAAATAGCACCCTAGAACAAAGCCTGGAATAGCAGAACCAGCAAAAGATGGGGAGAAATAATTTTTACCCCAAGAAACTTGGAAGATCATCAAGAAAGGTCTGTCTCACTTAAGTAAGAGGGGAACACAGTCTAGGACAGGAAGCATCCTAGCAAGCCAGCAACAAGCCCCACCTTAGCAAACCAGTGGGAGATCCTGAGCACCAGTACAGTGGAGCAGACAAATGCCAACACCAGTACTGTACCCCCCCCCCCCCCCCCCAAGCCTTAGCATAGCCAGGAAGGGGCAGACTCCAGATCCAATAACCCCCACATGCTTCAGTATAGGCCTGGGCAAATGGAAAGCTGTCAGCAGTCAGACTTCCATATGCATAGTCCTGGGGAAATGCAGTAACACCCCACCTCAGCACATTCCAGACACCACCACTAGGACCCTGGATCAGCAGCAGGTAGACTGTTTGACCCCGACGGCCTTCAGCAGCCCAGCCAATCCCTACCACACTCCCTCAGCACAGTAACAGACATGTGGGTCCCCTGTGAACCTCAGGGCCACATCAATGCAGCACCAGGTACAAGAAGCCTGTGACAGTGCTGCTTCTACCCCAGGAGTAGAGCTCAAATTTAAAAGAAAGGAAAAAGGCTAAAAAAGATGAACAAAAACCAACAAAGAAAAATAATCTGGCCATAGAAAGTTATTATGGAGACAGAGAAGATCAAGACACAGACTAAGAAGAGGACAATGTTGTCAAAACACTTTTGGGCAAAATCCCAAAGAAAAATGGGAAGTGGTCTTAAGCCCAGAAAGAACTCACAGAAGAGCTCAAAAAGAAGGTCATATTAAAGAAGCAGACGAAAAACTGGGAAAAGAAATGGGAGTGATGTGAGAGAATTATGAAAAAAACAATCAACAGCTTGGAAAAAGAAAACAACTGCTTAAAAAGTAGAGCTGGTCAAATGGAAAAGGAAGTGCAAAAGCAACTGAGGAAAACAACTCCTTAAAAGTTAGAACTGGGCAAGTGAAAGCTAATAACTCTATGAGACATCAAGAATCAATCAAATTCAAAAAAATGAAGAAATAGAAGAAAATGTGAAATAATACCACACTGGAAAAACTGACCTGGAAAATGGAACCAGGAGGGACAATGTCAGAATCAGTGGACTACCTGAAAGCCATACCCAAAAGGAGGACCTGGACAGCATCTTTCAAGAAGCTATCAAGGAAAACTGCCCTGATATCCTGAAATCAGAGGGCAAAAAAGGCATTGAAAGAATCCACCAAACACCTCAGGAAAGAGATTCCAAAATAACTCCAAGGAACATTATGGCCAAATTGCAGAACTATCAGGTCAAGGAAAAAAGTACTGCAAGTTGCCAGAAAGAAAAAATTCAAATATCAGGGAGCCACAATCAGGATTGCAAAGGAATCAGCAGTGGCAATATTAAAGGACCTGAGGTTATCAAATATAACATTCTGGAAGGCAAAGGAGCCGGGACCACAACCAAGAATCACCTATCCAGTGAAATTAAGCATAATACTTCAAGGGAAAAAATTAGTCATGCAAGGAAACAGAAGGAATTCAAGCTTTCATAAGGAGGAGACCAGAACTGAACCAAAAAAAATTTGACCTCTTAATATCAAAACCCAAGAGAAACCTGAAAAGGGAAAAGAAAACACAAGGGAATCAGTGGAGTTGAACTGTTTGCATTCCTACATAGGAAGATGATACTTGCAATTCTTAAAAATTGTACCACTAATAGTACAGCTAGAAGGAATATACATAAACAGAGGGGACAAGTATAAGGTGAATCTGAGGGAATAACATAAAAAATAGCAAAGGGACGAGAAAGACGAGTACACTGGGTGCTAAAGGAAGGGAGAAGTAGAACAGGGTAAATTATTTCACATGAAGAGATATGATAAAGCTATTACAGTGAAGGGAAAGATGGGAGGGTGGGTGATGAAGGTTCATTTGAACCTTACTGTCATCAGTATTGGCACAAAGAGGCAATAATATACACAATCAGTTGAATATGGAAATCTGTGTTATCTGACAGGAAAGTAAGAAAGGAGATTGTTAAGGGAGTAAGGGATGGCTGACTCAAGACAGCGCAGACTGGGGAGGTCAGAAGACTGAAGCAAAACTATGGAGGAGGGAAGGAGAAAGGGGTCAAACAGGAGGAAAAATAGGATGGAGGGAAATACCCAGTAATCATAACCGGGAATGTGAATGGGATGAGTTTTCCCATAAAAGGAAGCAGAGAGCATAATGGATCAAAAAAATAGAATCCTACAGTGTGTTGTTTTCAAGAAACACACTTGAAGCAGAGACACAGAGAATAAAGGTAAGGGGCTGGAGCAGAATCTATTATGCTTCAGCTAAAGGAAAAAAAGCTGGGGTAGCAATCCTGATTTCAGACAAAGCAAAAGCAAAAAGAGACCTAATTAAAAGAGATAAGGAGGGAAACTGCATCGTGCTAAAAGGTACCAAAGACAATGAAGCAATATCAGTACTAAACATAAATGCACCAAGTGGTACAGCATTCAAATTCTTAACAAAGTTAAGTGAGTTACAAGTTCATGACCAAACAAGAGATAGCATTACAAAATGTAAAATAATTTTGATTATAGTAAATCAAAAAGCTTTTTCAGAAAAAAACAAAAACAAAAAACAATACAACCAAGATTAGAGGGAAAAGAGAAAGCTGGGAAACAATCTTTACAGCAAATGTCTCTGATAAAGGTCTCATTTCTCAAATACATAGAGAACTGAGTCAAATTTATAAGAATACAAGCCATTCCCCAGTTGATAAATGGTCAAAGGATATGAACAGGCAGTTTTCCAAGGAAGACATCAAAGATATCTTATGAAAAAGTGTTCTAAATCACTTGTGATTAGAGGAATGCAAATTAAAACAACTCTGAGGTACTACCTCACACCTATTATACTGGCTAATATGACAGAAAAGAGAAAGGGTAAATCTTGGAGAAGATTTGTGAAAAACTAATGCACTGTTGGTAGAGTTGTGACCTGACCTAACCATTCTAGAGAACAAGTTAGGACTATGCCCAAAGAGCAGCCAAACTATGCATACCTCTGATCAAACAATACCACTAGTAGGTGTGTAGCTCAAAAAAAGGAAAGAGACCCTTATGTGCAAAATATATTTATAGCAGCCCTTTTAATGGTGGCAAAATATTGGAAATTGATGGGATGCCTATGAATTGGGGAATGGCTGAGGTATAGGAGCTAATAGAATATTATTGTGCAATAGGAAATGATAAAAAGGCACCTTTCTGAAAAAAACTTGTAGAGATTCGTACAAACTGATGCCAAGTGAGATAAGCAGAAGCAGTAAAACACTATACAGGGTGACGATTAACTATGAATGACTCAGCTCTGAGCCACACAGTGATCCAAGACAAATACCCAGGACTCACCAAGGAGAATGCGATCCACATCCAGATAAAGAGCTGACAGACTCTGAATGCAGACGGAAGCATAACTTTTCAGTTATTTATTTTTTTATGTTTTTCCCTTTTGATTTGTTTCTTCTTCCACAATTGAGACTAATATGGAAATACATTTTACATGACAGCACATGTATAGCCTATCAAATTGCCTACAATTTTCAGAGGAAAGGATGGGAGAGAGGGAGGGAGAAAAATTTGGAACTCAAAATCTTGTAAAAATAAATGCTAAAAATTGTCTTGACATGCAATTGGGAAAAAATTAAAGTACTGTTTAAAAAAAAAAAAGGATCCTAAGTAAGCAAAGTATTGGACGTGCTTCATCGGTTGAACATGCTCAGAACCAACTAATTTGTTGATCTGTGATGCCTATTATTGATGACTACACACACACACGCACATACGCACATGCACACATGCACACATACACATATACATTTTCAGAGAGATAGCTTCTATTTTTTTATATTTTCTGGGTAAGATAAAATTATATAATTTCCAAAAACAAAATTCATTATGATTTCGATTGAAAGAACAGATTATTCTTTAGATTCTGAGACCCATTTAAATTATAAAACCACTAAAAGAAAAATTTAAAGTAGCAGATTAGATTTACTATCTAAAAACTAGTATCATTGTCAAGTTTAAACTGAAAGAATGTTACAAATAAATGCTAAGCCTAAAAATATTTTTCTTCCTTATAGAAGCGATCTTCTCTGCCAGTCATACATGCATTTTAACAAGCGAATTCTTTTTCTTTTCTCTAGTCATATCATCTATCTATCATCCATTTTATACCTTAGTAAAATAAAAAGAAATGACCTAATGCTCTTAGGAAATAGGCTTTAAACTTAACAAAAGGATTAATATCTTTCATATGATGCTTATATAAAAACTTTTAGTTAAGAAATTTCTTGGCACAATTATAAATAGCTGTCAAATCTGCATTCCTTTTGTGTCTATGTGTAAACACAATAGTCTAAAAGACAAAGTAATGAGGGTAGAGATGAAGCTAGTCATTTGCTGTGGTTATTTTATTTATACAACAATTTCCTAAGCCTCCATTAGAGGAATCAGTACACTGAAGAAAAAAAAATCTAATTTAATACCTTGTATGTGTCATCTACAATATTTATAACTTTGTAACTTAAACAATTGTACATATATTTGTTATGGTGGGACTAGCACAGAGAAATTAGACCTGGAAGAAATCTTACAGTTTATTTTATTTTACAGATGGGGAAACTGAGGCCCACTGCAGAGAAATGAAAGACAGAGTTGAGATTTAAACTTTGTTTTCTGAATCCAAATACGGTGTTCTTTCCGCTACAGCACATACACTACTCTGCTTTCCTCCTGAAAACACCAGAATCTTTAAAAAACTTTCTATACAATACTTTCCTGTGCCTCAGATTCATCACCTGTGAAATGGAGCACATAACAATAGCACCACGAGTTAATACGTAAAATTCAATATAATTTACATTATTTAGTCAAAGTGCAAAGTTACCAGTTTAACTCTATTTTAAAAAATCTGAATATTTCCATACTTGGTATGGCATGAAAGTTAGGAGTAGTTCTAATAACCTTCTGCTATCATTTGACTTCACAGCCAATGAATATTTTTTGTGTAACAATATTTTTAAGAAAGGCAGCAGTGGAAAAGAAATTCCTTGCTGTATCCTCGAGAATACAGAACTATGATATGCAAAACAAATCTGGAAAAACATGCAAGATCATGTAAAAGTTTTCAAATGACACTTGTTTTTTGAAGTGTTCAGAATGTGGGGTTTGTTGTGGGGTGACAGCTTCCTTTGCATTTCTGAAGATCAAATCAAAAAGAAATTGAATCTCTAGTGGTGGATAAAATGTGCTAGTGAAGACGTAAGACTGGTACCACTTCTAGGTGCTCATTGTGTGGTGGGCATTAACATTAAATCTATCTGCTTACAAAGTTTAGACCTGCAACATCTACGCAATGTCGAACTCCCAAATGGAGCCAGCTTGCTCCGGCATTTGACCTTCTTGGCAGAGGCTTTTCTACTCTATACATTTTTAAACTGAAATGTAAGCATTATTTATAGGTTGCACATGCTTTCCCTCCAAAAAGACAAACAAGCAGGTAGAAAAATAGGGGTTCATGACAAGAATTTCATAAACATTTTAGTGTACTCAGAATCAACAGTAAATATTTTTATTTTCTTAAAAAAATACAAGAAGTGATGCACAACGCTTGTTTGCTGTGCAGAAATTCTTTTTAAAACGTTAATTTCAAATGTGTAATTCACTCTTAGATATATTGAAACAGAATTGACTTAAATTCAAAATGAATCAAACCCAGAACTCTTGCTTTTTGCAAGTGCTGTTTTTAAGTAGTAACCCATATCTGTAATGCAATGTTAAGGTCCCCTGACAATTCTCCTTATTAATATTTACAATTCAGTAAACAAACAGAATTTTTCACCATCAGCTGACAGTCTAAAGAACCTAACTCAATGATGTTTTTCTCTTTTCTGGCCTGCATAAATACATGTATTATTTATCACAGAATTATTCCCTCTTTTTTTATCGTCCTGTCATTATGGTAGATTTCATCACTCCTTGAGCAGTGAATTCTGTAACTTGAGTATGACTGGTTTAATTTATTTTGGTCCATAAATATGGGAAAATACAGTTATGTCTTTATCTCCATATAATCTATTTTCTATTTTCTGTGATGAACTTGGTGTACATCAATGAAAACAGTAATGTTAAGGGATTTCAAATGGCAAGGGCAAGAAAATCCTCAGTGTCCAGATGGGCAGGGTAGCAAGATGCTATTTTTGTAGCAAACCTAATGCAACCAATATCGTAGGTGATAATAACACATAAATCGACAGTCTGGTCAGTCAGAAGCATGCCAGGTAGGAGAAGTACCTCTATATTGAAAATGAAAGTAGAAGGGGAGGAACATACGGAAAAATATCATTAGAATGAACAGACTTTCAGCCTACTCTATCTCCCCTACAGCAAAGCTCCTTTGTGAAGTTATTCACGAATAAAATGGCAAATGACTTTAAAAAATATATATAAAACATGACCAGAAAATGAGAAAAAGGGGTCTCATTTACATTTCCTTCCTTATGGTTGCAAACTTTCTGTGGGCTGTTCTGTTCCTCTCTGGTACAATTTCATCAATAAATAACTGTCTCCCTGATTTTTTTCTCTCTGTATGCCTAAGTAGAAACGTGGAAGGTGTCAATTTAGGAACAAAGTACATGGTCAAGATGGACTTCCTCAGTAGGTGGCAGGTTTCATCTGGACACTCTAGAAATTGAGGCTAACGCTTTAGATGGGGCTGTGAATTCTGTCTACTTCCTGCCCCTTGAAAACTAGGAAGATTCCACAGGTGGTAGACCACCGGATCCAATTACCAGTTAAGCTCTTGCATTGAACTCTGAAAATTATCTAAAGAGTAAAAAGCTAAAATTATCTAAGGGTAAATGGAGTGCGATCTATCTTGTGCTGGTAGAGGTATTACAACTAAACATCAACAATTTTCTTTAACGCCCATCACTTCATTTCAAAGTAAATGTATACTAAATTAGGAACTGTATATGTTTCTGAATCTCAAGAAGCATCATGTTTAAAAAAGGGTGGCACTGGACAGATTGCTTTATCCTCCAGCAAGGGTGATCCATGGGACATTTATTTCCCACATACAAGGATTTGCTCAGGTAATGAAAAGACATACTACACTGACTAGAAACTGAGTTTATCTAACAATGTAAAATGGGGTGAGGATAAGGACTAGAGCTGTGATTTTACTGGTATAGGGAAATCCCAGGTAAGGAAATCCCCTCCACCAATGCAGATTTATACTCTCTCTTCAATTTAGAGAGGGTTGAGTGACTTGGTAGTAATTTGTGTTGGATGCAGGGCTAGAACCCAGATCTCTGGGTTCCTGGCTTCTTCAGTGCTGGGCTCTCTGTACCATTTTGCCTTATCTTAAATCTGACTGCCAAGTAAACACACTCACTCACATACACACACACACACACACACACACACACACACACACACACACAAAGCATCACTTAATGGGTTTCGCAGCAACTATTTGGCAACTTAAGGGTGTTAGAGAATCATCCAAGACATTGAAAGGTAAAATAACTTGCACAGGGTTACATGTAATCTATCACAGGTGAGACCTGAAGTCAAGATTGCATGACTCTAAAGCCTTGAAAAACGCAATGAGTTTTCAGGATGGATGAACACTAAGAGGGAGGGACAAATGAGAGGGAGGAAAGGGCTCAATGGAGGAGGTGCTACTTTAACTGGGAGCCGATAGGAGACTGGGCCTAAAGGAGAAAGCATTCCACATGAGTGACACCTGGTACAAAGGCCCAGAGAGGGGAGAAGAAATGAGTACAGTGAAAAGCAAAAAGGCTAGTTTGGCTGGAGAGTAACCTAATAAGGGTGGAAAGATAAGTTTGAGACCAACTATGGAAAGCCTAAAGTGTTAAACAAAGGAGTTTGCATTTTATCTTTAGGGCAATATGGGAGCCACGGAATCTTCTTCAATGTAATTGAGCTAGTGGGTTATCTTGGATATTCTCTAACACAAGAAAAAGGAAATGAAAAAAAGTGAAACTCAGAGCAGTCATTTTGCAAACTGGATAAAGATCTGGTAGAAGAATGTGGGGAAGGAAAGAGGAGGGAGGGAGGAAGAAGAAGAATGAGGGAAGGGAGAAAGAGGAGAAAGAGTGGGCAAGCCTTACACCACTATCCTGCTCCATAATCCCTCTGATTCACTTACTGTCTGCCGAGGGGAGAATCCTTTCCTTCTGTTCTATCTCCCCTATCCCCAACCCTATAATTCCACAAGCTGTACCTTCTGATTCTGAAATGACTGATGTTTGGGTCAGAAAATCCTTCTAATCTCCTCCTCTTTCCATGTTCTGGTGTTCATGGGCGCATATTCCTGCCCAGCTCCTTCAAGGAGTTCACACTCTTTAGGAAGGTAGGTGAGCCAGGTTGTGAAGAAGAATCTTGGGATGCCAAGTGGCTGACACAAGGACTGAGTTGACTCCAGGCACAGAGGACAAGCCCGTAAAAAGGCTGACAGATGGAAGATGGAGTGCCATGTATGGAGATCAGTTAGAAGACAAGTTTGTTGTATAAATGCATGAATAGGAATTATATATATAATAAATTCAGGGTTCAGAGGCCATATTTATAGAAATGATTTCAAAAGTATTGTATACACTCATTGGTCTATGTGACTGGTCAATACTAGGTAGTAAATAATTACAGTATCAATATACGGGTACAACTTGACTAGGAAATTCTATATTTAAGAAGATTGCACAACAGTTTGTTTAATTTAAAAACCAAGCTACATGTGGGAGTATATGAATTAAATCTGAGAAAATGTGTTGAAGATAAAGATAACAAGGAGTCTGGGTTTGCTGATTTTCTTATTTTCTTTTAAAAAATTATCTGTTATATGGAAGGGGGAGAAGGAAGAAAAAGGACGTAAAAAGAAATTTAGGCAATGAAAAAACAAAAGATATCAATAAGTTTTATTTTTAAGATGGTTACAGGATAACTGATAATTTTCCATTTTCATGGTTGAAATGATCATATAGGATTTTCTTTATAATTTAGTTTGAAATACTTTCTGATATAAAGATATTCATTGAAAATTGTTGTTCTTCCATCAGAACAAAATGCAGAATGCAAGGAAAGTTGAGTCCGTTTTAGGTAGATGTCATATATGCCCTGACACTATGGGCATATAGAAAAAGATAAAATAACAGCTTGACAATGAAGTTAATAAAAGTTAATGGCATTCTTGGCATTACAAATTAATAAAGTAAATATGTTTTTCTAAAAAGGATTATCTTTTTAGCAGCTAAAGCTGCTAATCTGATTTGTATTGACCAAATTTAAGCTTAATGCACAAACTATGTCCTGAGAATAAATAACGTATCCCAGGATGCCTGGTCTGCATGCTTGTCTTTCTTTGCTCTTTTCATCCTCATTTATTAAGTAATTACATACTGTGTAAAGCACAGGGCTAAGCACCAAAGTAGCGCATGTGTATTGCAATAATAATGACTTTTCTATAGTATCTTAAAGTTTGTAAAACACTATGACTATCTCATCTGAACTTTACATCAACCCTGTAAGGTTGGTGGTACAGGTATCATTTACTTCTTACCTATTACCTCCATAAAGACTTGCTCCAATTCTTTATGTCATGGAGATGCCCCCACATTCCTGAAGGCACTCTCAGGGGACTGTCAAGTTCTGCCACTCTGACTATGGCTCTGGCAACAGCCTGAATCTGCTTTCCAGTCCAGCCCATTGCTAGGAGACTGGCCACTTGGTGATGGGAATTTTCTGGCAAAGCACTCCAAGAAATAAATTAAAACACACAATAACTGTTTAACTTCTTTTCACTTCTGTAGTGACAGTGGCACAATGAAGGAAAAGAGCCCATGAAGTATAAGGTCAAACAGTTTTTAGATTTCTTATAAGCTTTTAATTGACTGTTGGTATTCCAAAGGTGAGATCCTTGCCCAACTGACATACTGTTGGAAGAGTTGAATCCTTTCCATCTTGATATACTTACTATAAATGAAAGCAGAAGAAAGGAGGGAGTTGTAACTTATCTCCAGATGGCTCTTTGGAGCAAAGGAAGAGTGGGTAGGGTTGATTTTATCATACATCTAAATATTATTTCACCACTGCTAGGCCTATCCCCAAAATACATAAAAGAAAGAGGAAAAGACCCTCTGTATAAAAATGTAAAAAAGTTATATACAAAACTAGTTCCATTTGTGGTGGAAAAAACTGGAAAGTAGAGGATGTCCAACAATTGAGTGTTACATAATACTATGGTGCTATAAGAAATGAAGAAATAGATGATTTCAGAAAGGCGTGGAAAGACCTACACGAAGACTTCTATAAACTAAAAAAAAAAAAAATTAAATAAAGTAGAACCAAAAGAACAATTGTACAACACTGTAAAAAACAATTTTGAAAGCTATAACATGCTATTCTTTACTGAGAGGTAATGAATCAGGGTACAAAATGAGACTTTTTTTTGTGGATAGCCATCGAAGGAATTTATTTTGCTTGCCTATGTATAATTGCTACAAGCTCTTTTTCTCCCCCAATGGAATGGAAGAGAAAATAGATTGAATTTTTTTAAAAAGAGAGGTGGGGTGCTAGAGATGTGAAATGTTGCATGAACTTTCAGATCACGTCACTGTTATTATTATATTATATTTCCTATATTATTAGTATTATCTCTTATATATCTCCTAAAGAGAACTTTAACAAAATGAGAGTACTCCATAAATGTTTATATTTTATTTACACATTTATATGTAAAATATTTTATAATATATTTTACTTATAATACAATAACAAAACATAAAAACCCTGAAAATGTAAAAAAATTTTTTAAAAAAAACATTAACTCATAGGATATCTGGTCATCCTGCATTGCAGTACTGTTGATAAGTATTTGCACTTAGCCCACCATGAAAATAATTGCAACTTCTCCACCAACATTGGTTCTTGAGGATGGAAATGTAGGGAAATGTTATGAAGAACTCAGTAAGACTCTACAGACTAAATGAACACACTCTGAAATTCAATGGCTTCAATTAAAATGTGAGAAAATAGAGAATGGAAAGAAAAACATAGAAAAGACATTGTTCAGGGAAAAGTAACTAGAAAAGACAAAAACCAGTAGCTTACAAAGAAGCCTTATGCCTTTCTATCATCAATGCCCTCTTTGAGAGGAGAATTGTTAAGCACTGGTCATAGTAAACACCCAATAACTTTATAATAATAATGAAACCGATTAAATTTTAACAGATCAAAAAGGACTTGTTACTGATATAATATTTGTCCTGGAATCAGTCATCTGAGTACAGTCAGGCCATTTTTTTTTTAAATGCAAGAAGAAGAATAAAAAAAGATAATACCTACAATTGCTATATCTCCCTCAATCCTGAACTCTTTAAACAAGTAACAAGCAGCGAAAAACAAGAGAAAAACACCTCAGAAAAGAAACACTGATTCATTTTAAAGGGGGTAGGGGCAGTGACTAGGCCTGTGATTTCATTGGCTCTCTTTTATACTGGCATCTCCAGTGCCTAGAACAGTGCTTGCTGACTGCTTGGTAAATAGGAGACAATTTGAGAAGGGGGCGGGCACTAACAGGGGGAAGAAGCGCCTGAGCTGAACCTTAAAAAAAGACAAGGATTTGGAAAGGTGGAGAGGAGACAGCACACTTTGGGCACGTGGGAGAGCTTGTTCATGATCATGAAGAAGGAAGATGGTCTATGGAATTCTGGGAAGAGTCAGTAGGCTAGTTTGGCTGAAATACCGATTGAGTGAAGGAAAGTGACATGAAATAGGTGTGGAAAGACAGGCAGGAGACAGACTGTAGGGAACTTTATATACTTAGCTGAGGAGTTGGCATTCTATCCTAGAGGCAAAAGGAAACAATCAAACTTTCTAAAGGATGGGGGGGAACATGTTGAGTCTGATTAATTATAAATTCAGATGTCAGTTGGTATTGATTAGAGTTCAAGAGTATTAGGGCTAGATAGACAGACAGACAGACAGATAGACAGACAGACAGACAGACAGATAGATAGATAGATAAACAGATAGATAGATTTGGAAGTCATTTGCACAGAGATAACAACTGAAGATATTTTTTGACAAATTTTCTGAAATTTCTCTATAAATAAAAATGTTTGCTTAAGTACCTCAAAAGCAGAAAAGCAAATGTGTCGATGCTTGGTGCACAATGTATATACACACACATAAACACACACATAGATACATAGATATAAAAATATCTATATATAAACTGAAGAGATTACTTTTAGGAAAGTAAAACTTGTCATACATATTGCTTAGATTAAGCTTCGTTTATTTAATGGAAAAGAAATCTTTCTAAAATGTTATTATATCTAAATTTACTTTATCATCTATAACTACACATGCAAAAAACACTGAATTTAGCCAACTATTTTTAGGTACTGAAAAAAAGATATATTAAAAAACCAGATAATCATTGACCAACATCCCTAAATTAATACCATAAATATTTGTGCAAAAATTACAAATAAACTTAGCATTGATTTAGGAAATTCAATTTGTACTTAATGGTATTAGGCATAAAATTTAAAAATTAGAATTTATGAATTTTTTAGGTATGTGAAATCTCTTAACAGAAATCAGTTTTTCTCTTAAGAAGTATTAGTTTCTTCCTATTACTGAGATCATTAAATTACTTTTAAATATAGCTAATGCTTACATAAGTTTTTGAAAAGTTTCTTGTTAATGTATAAGGTCATAAAATGCTATAAAAAATTCTCATATGTACAAAATGGTTACTAGTGGTAAAAAATTATCTTAGAAAATGGTGTGCAGACCTTCACTAAATGAGAAAAATGTGAAATGGCTCCCCCAATGTGGTATGCCAAAGCTTCTTATCAACATTTTCTATTTAAATCCTACATCTCCTCTTGTGAAGCCCAGAGAATTTCAGGTGGAGCTCTACTAGAAAAATGAGTCTAAAAAAACAGCAACTTACCATCATGGAGAAGGACCAGATAGAGAAAACTGCTAAATTCTTAATTTCTGGAACACAGTTTATTAAATGATAAATACAGTAAACCTCTCCAGAGTGTGCATTTCTTCTTAAAGGATTAAGAGATTTGTAATGCTGCTATCCTATAATAATAAGGGGATTATCAAAAGCAAACTGTTTTCCATCATCTTTCTCAGAGTATATTACTGTAGCCATGAACATAAACTATATTTTATACTTAGTGAATGACTATAATACTGTAGACTTTAACCATATTTATATTAAACTCATATAACATTTTTCTTTCTTCAGTATATTATGCATTTCAATGTCACAATAAATGGCAGTTTCATTCATTAAGTATTGCCAGAGAATGAGATAATAGTCTACATAAGGGAGTTTTCCAAATAACTAGCTTATCTCTTATTTCTAAGCACCCAAACCTTTTTTTTTATTTTAATAACTTCAAATTTTTACCTATTTTAGTGAAAATTTTTCTAAGAGTCTCTTTTCTAAGAGTTTTTCTAGTTAATGAACAATAATTAGTATACTGACATAAAAGATAACTTTTTGCCTCTCGGAAATATTCAAATTTTGAATTCTTGCATCTGTCACTGATAGGCGTTTGCTTCTCCTCAAGTATTCTTGCTTTCCACTTGTCAACGTCCTCAGTTCCCATGATCTGTACCTTCACTCCACCTCAGTCACAATGAGCGCTATTCATTGTATTTAAACATCTTATAATTTACAGTAGATTTGGATATTATGCAGCAGTGGTGTCAAACTCAAATAGAAACAGATGATGCTGCTGGCAGCGTATTGACTTAGAAAACCATAAATTAACATTATTAGTGTATTATTTTATTTTATTTATTTCATCAAACATTTCCCAATTACATTTCAGTCTGATTTGGGTTACTCTCTCAGGAGATTTGCCTGTGCCTGCCATGTATGACACTTCTGTATAGCTAATGCTTCAGCCTGAAAGTAATTCATGATATATTTGTAAGCAGAAATATTGGTCTGCTGAATTATCTTGTATTTCCCTCCATCCAAATCATGGGATCTGTAAGCAGCATGCAATGAGATCCATATATCTAGCTAATCTGTAGTTTAATGCAAGAGATATAACCCAAGTGAGATGCCCAAGCCTATTTTACAACTAAAATAGAGTTAATAATATAGTTTCTTAACTGGAGAAGTAAAGTTTCATCCCTGAATTTTAAAAATTAACTTGCTGATTTCATAACAAAAATTATTCAGATGACTGCCTTAACAAGGCGTACTGAGAATTTAAATGCACATCAACATCTACCAAGTACAAAACACTTGAGAAAAATAGGATTACAAATAGCAGTCGTGTTTGCCAAATGACATCCGGCACGCAGTTGACTTATAAAGAGCCTTACTAAATAACTGCATATGAGTGAATGTGTTCTATCCAGCCTGATTTGCTGGACAGAGCACATAAGCTAGGATTTCACAACATACTGAAGAATAAGGCAATGGGAGGAGTGTTGTGCATGCACAACATTAAGAGGGCCAGTTTGATGCAATCATGATGTACATGAAGAGCTGTGATATGTAAGAAGGTTGAAAAGCTAGGTTGGAGTTTTCAGTGCCAAACAGAGGAGTTTATGTTTGATGTTAAAGGTAAAAGGGAGCCACTCGAATTAACTACTGAGAAGGGGAGTGACATGGTCTGACAACTGCTTTAGAGAAATCACCTTGGCAGTTGTTTGGAGGAAGGATTGGAACAGGAGTAGATCTCAGACAGGGGAGCCAGTTAGGAGGGTTTTACAGTCGTCTAGTTGAGAGAAGTGGTAAGTCATCTGAATGGAAAGAAGAGTATGGACATCAACAACGTGAAGATTTGACAACTGGGGACCTTACACATAACAGTTGTTTCATAAATGCTTGCTGATTTGAATCGGAAAAATTATGTACTTTTGGTTTAAGGAGTTAGTGGTTTCTGTTTACAAAACAAATAAGAAAAAAACTCAACTACATATTTTATATACTGACCAGGCTGGTTTAGAACTAGAACAAAATCAATCACTTGGGGACCATCTAAGAGTTAACCAAAGAGGTTTACTTAGCTATTCAGGAGAAGGACATCTGGAATAGGGAAAAGTCTGTTTACTGAAGACAGTGAATAAAGCCACGTGTAGCTTCTCTGTCCGTCTACTTGGTCTGAGGAAAGAACTCAAGTCACTTGTGTCTGGAGCAATAGGAAGTTCCATCAAAGTCCTGGCCCTTATCCTCCTGAACCATTTAGATCTCCAAGACAGTTCCAATATATTTTAAGGGAAAAATTATCCTAAGTTTTCCAGGTTGGGTCCTTAGGTTATTGCTGCTACCACAATATGCTTTTTCTAGAACAAGAGATTTTACTGTATTCAAATCTCTTTTTATCTTTAATTTCCTATTTATTCCGTATGCAAGACTAGGGTAGGACAGCTACTCTCAAAATATTAAATGTTTTTAATATATTTGGAATTATTACATTAATAACCTTTATCAGGTATTTTCTGTATATAGGATATTACACTAGGCACTGTGAAAATTAGAATTTAAAATATACCAAGTACACATAAATACTGACATGTAAACAAATATATCAACCATATTAAGTATACCTGAAAAATCACAATTTATATGAATCTAGCTAAATTGTATTTGGATAGAAATACAGCAATAGTTCTCCCACATGGTATGTAAAAATTAAAATATCATTTTAGCATCAGTCCATCTGGAATGATTTTCATAATGGAATTCCATATCATAGTTTTTGGGGTGGAGACTTGCCTTTTAATAAATTCTGTATGTTTCATATTTTCTCTGGGCCTCACCTGCCTCAGGCTATTGAGGCCTCCTGTGGTAATTTTGCTGGTGTACCTTTGTGCATGTGTGCCTCTGGGCAGCATTTCTTGAGAATGAAGTATGGGACCATAGTCCAACTCAGCAGGAATATAAGGGCATGACCACATCAGGGAAACCAATCTAATATGATGCCCAGAGGAACTGAAAAGGAAAAGAGGCAGACTGCATGCCTAGAGCAGATCTTTTTTTTTTTTCTTTCCTACAAGAGTTTAGCAAATCTGGTTAAATTCCCTAGATCCAAATGTACATTTTGACCTTTTCTTGGAAACTAGAAGACAAGTCATTCCACCAGTAAGAAGAATTTTTCAGAAAATATATTTTCAAAAAACATGTTTCTTCAGTATATTTTCATGGCTACATATATTTAATGTAAAGAGGAATATTATGATTACTACGTAGGGTTCTAAATATTAAACCAAGATTGATAAAAATAGTTTAAAATATATGACAAGACCAAGGAAAGAAACAGATGAAGCTCAATGATACTCAATTTCAAGAGATAACATTAAAGGACTTTATATGAATGAAATAACTATGTAAAATGTAATAGGGAAAAATCTTTATCCATCAGAGAGAAAACAGATCTTAAGTAAAACCACAAAGGCGAACCTATTACTCTTTTCCTAAAAAGAGTCTGTACTAATCAAATCAACAACAAATTCCTTAATTTTAAGTCTTCTGTCACCTATCTTTTCCTTCATTATAGTTTAAAGTTCTACTTAAATTCATGTGTGTTCATCCTTTGTTGCTGAAGAAGACCATGCCATCAGAGAAATAATGACATGACTTGCACTTGACTTTGTTTTGAGTGAGGGAGGGCTGTGCAGGTCACCAGCCTCACTTCTCCTTCAGAGCTATCTAAATCCAGTGACCAGACATTCATCAAGATGACTGGAGACGACCCAGGATGAGGCAATTGGGGTTAAGTGACTTGCCCAAGGTCACACAGCTAGTGAGTGTCAAGTGTCTGAGGTGAGATTTGAACTCAGGTCCTCCTGACTCCTGTACTGGTGCTCTATCCACTGCACTGCATCACCTGTCTTGCAGCTCATCTAAGCCAATCCTTATTTTACAGGTGAAGAAAAACTAAGAACTCATGATCATGTACCTAGCTCTTCCATCTGACTAAGGTAGTGAATGAGTTTATCACCTTCTGAGATGCCCACTTTGAAGGGTAAAGTCATCTGATTTTTTAAAGTTCAACTCAGTTTCATTCACAAGTATTGATTAAGCACTTACCTAAATGCAGAATACTTTGTGAGTCACTGAGGGAAATGCAAAAAAAATAAATAAATAAACCCAACTCCTCATTTTCACAGAACTTATAGTTTTGCCTATTAAAAAAGTCAGTCATACTCACATTTCTAACAAGACTCTGTCAAACTATTTAACAGCCACAAATGTAAACAAACTTAAAAAAAGCTATTTTAGTGTAGACTTGGTAAACAAACTTAATAACATCTTAATAAGTGCCACTCATTAAGTGTTAAGTGCTGAGGATACAAAAATAATCTTTGCCCTCAGCATGTACATACATAAATACATGCAAATACAAAAGCAAAATATGTCCTGAAATCGGCAGTGAAGCACTGTTGAGAGAGCTGGCCTTCTAGCCAGAAGGACCTGCCCTTCACTCCTGTGATGCAGAAGGGATAACACAGCTTTTCAAACCCTGGTATCTGACTGAACGCTGCCACCCTCATTTCCCGCTCCACCTAGCTTTTTGAGTGGTACTCTTTTTGGTTCTGTACCCACTGAAAAAAAGCCAGCTTCACAAAGATATGATGTTGCAGGGAAGTTCAAGAAGTTATTCAAAAATACAAGTAAACAAAAACACGTCTCAAACGTCCAAGAACGTCATAAAGGAAGGTAATGTGACCTAATGTTGAAACTACCTTGAGCTAGGGGTTCTCAAGGCATCCGACAGGCATCAAGCATCAATGTGCTTCTCATGAAAAGTTAAAATAGATCCTGGTTCCCCTCTGGGTCCTGGAAAGAGGCTCAGCTCTAGATAAAATAAATCTCAGGTAATGTGGAGAAGGAACCAGCAGATGGTATTCACTGAGTACTTTATCAGTTTAGCGCTATTTCTTTTCTCTTTTTGCCCCTGAGATTTCTCCCTTTGATGGAAGGAAATCCCCCAGAATCTCCATTCAGGGAGGTGCCCAGCATAGCAACCTTTTCATTTCTTGCGGTCTGCACTCCTCTCGACATCCCCACCAAGCCCCTCTTCTTCTCTCCTGTGACCCCCTTTCTGGCTTATTTCTATGTGCTGTGTTCCCTCCTAGAATGTAAGCTCTTTATTCCCAGGGCTTAGCACATTGCTTGGCACACAGTAAGTGCTTAATAAATGCCCTGTTGACCTTTACTCCGTTCTTTTCCCTAAGTGTGGCATCCTTATTTTGCTTCCTCTACAAAGAAATCAAGAGTCAGTCCCGAAGACTTATATGTTTAGTGCATGCCAATCAAAGAGGAATAAAGGAGATTTTTGTTATCGTTTGACTCTTCATGGCCCTATTTGGCGTTTTCTTTGCCAGGGTCCTGGGGTAGTTTGCTATTTTTCTCCAGCCTATTTTACAGTTGAAAACCCTGAGGCAAACAGAGTTAAATTTTTATTATTTTGTTAAATATTTAATTTTTAAATTTGTTTAAATATTTTCCAATTACATGTAAAATTTATTTAACAATCATTTTTTGAAAAATTCTGAGGTCCAAATTCTCTTTCTCCCTCCCATTCTTCTTCCTCCTCCTTCCTTGAGAAGGCAAGCAATCTCTATTGACTACGCACTTGAAGTCATTCAAAACATTTGCCATGTTGCAAAAGAAAACACAAGCAAACTAAAACAATAACAATACAAGTAAAAAGTATGCTTCAATGTGCATTCAGGATTCATTAGTTCTCTCTCTAGGAGGACAGCATTTTTCATCATGGGTCCTTTGGAACTGTCTTAGATGACTGTCGGATTAGGTACAATATAACAGCCTAGAAACTGGGCTCACTCTCCTAATTTAAATTATGTGTATTTCCAGCTAACTCTTTTTTTCCTTTGGGGGCAGCACCATGGATAGAGTACTTGAATTAAAATCTGGCCTCAGACACTTACAGGCAATCTGGCCCTGGGCAAGTCACTTCTCCCCGATCATAAGTCTTTCACAGTGGATCATTCTGGACATCATGAGAATTAACAGTTGGGAAATGCTTCCTGTAGAAGATAGGATTTTAGCTGGGACTTGAGGCAAGCCAGAGAATCCAGTACATAGAGATGAGGAAGGAGAGCATTTCAGGCAAAATAGACAGCCAGCAAAAAAGACTGGAATTGAGAGACGGGAACATCTTCTTTGTGGAATAGCAAGGAGGCCAGTATATAGAAGAACGTGTCAAGGAATAAAAAGACTGGAAAAGCAGGAGAGGGCTACATTATGGAGGACTTTAAAGGCTAAATAGAGTATTTCATGTTTCTTCCTGGAAGTGACAGGGAGCCACTGGAGTTTCAAGAGGGTGAGGAGAATTATGCTTTAGGAAAATCATTTTAATGGCCAAATGGAGGGTAGAGTGAAGTGCAGAGAGACTTAAGGCAGGCAGACCCATCAACAGGCTACTGCAATATTCTAGCTGTAACGCTAGATAGAATTGATAGAATTGAGCACATTTAGGGTTAGGGTTAGATAGAGGCCTGCCCCATAGTGGTGGCAGCATCACAGGGGAGAAGTAGACACATTCAAAAGATGTAGTAAAGAAGATATCAAAAGGCCTTGGCAACAGATTGGTTATAGAGACTGAAAGATAGTGAAGAATTAAGGATTACACCTAAGTTGTGACCATGGGGGACTGGGAGGATAATGTTGTTCTTAGCACTAAAAAGTTAGGAGGGGGGATGATTCAGAAAAAGGGACAAAATTCCATTTTGGACATATTGAGTTTAAATGTTTACTAGATATACAGTCTGAGATGACTAAAAGGCAGTTGGAGGTGAAAGACTATAGGTCAGCAGAGAGGTTTGGGAAAGGACAGGTAGATTTGAAAGCCTTCAGCATAGGGATGGTAATTAAATCCATAGGAGCTGATGAGATCACCAAGTGAAGTACTCTAGAGGGAGACAAGAAGAGGACCCAGGGGCACAGAGGCCCATGGGACACTTATGGGACGCCGTGAAGGAGACTGAGAAGGAATGGTCAGACAGGTAGAAAGAGAACCAGGAGAGAATGGTGGCCCCAAAATCTAGAGAAAAGAGTTTCAAGGAGGAAGAGGGTGATTAATGGTAGCAAAGACTACAGAGAAACGTCACTGGCTTCGAGACTAAGAGATCATTGGAAACTTTGGAGAGAATAGTGTCAGTGGAATGATAAGGTAAGAAGGCAGATTGTAAGAGGTTAAGAAAAGGATGACAGGAGAAAAAGAAGAAGCATCTATCATAGATTGCCTTTTTGAGGAGTTTAGCCAAAAACGTCAAAGCAGACAATAGATAGCTGGGATTTAAGGACCAAGTGAGGATGTTTTCAGGAGAGGAGAAATATGGGCATGCTTGTAGGCAGTAGGAAATGAGTCAATAGAGAGGGAGAGGTAGAAAATAAGTGATACAATGAGGATGACAAAAGGGAGGGATCTGCTGGGAGAAACAGGATGGAATAGGATCCCTTGAATAAGTAGAGGAGTTAACTGTGGCTATGTGAGACGGGGGAAAGAGAAGAGAATGCTAGAAGGTGTATGAATGATCTGAGATGATGAAAAAGGAGAAAAGAGAGTGTTTGCAATGAATCGCTTTGTTTTTTCTTTATTTCATGAAGCAAGGTTCTCAGCTGAGAGAGTGGTAGTAGGGGGAGCCATAGAAGCTTTGAGGAGGTTTGGAATTGCTGTTGTAAAAGTGAGATTGACAGTTAATAAGGGAGGATTGCCTAACAGTGGTGAAGGCCCAACTGAGGATATATAACACTCATTTGTGGTGGACATAGTTAGAGGAGTTGTGTGATTTTCTCCACTTTCATTCAGCTGCACATGTGTACCATCAAAGGTGGTGAATGGTGTGAGTGATCTAAGGCTAAGGCTTAGTGGGGCATAACTGGACAAATGATAAGGGGGCTAGAGATCCAAGAGAGAAGGATGGCGTAGAATTAAGAAGGGGAAAAAAGAGAGTTGCTATGTATAATGGAGATATCCTGGGAGACAACTGAGGCATCAGAGGAATGGAGGTCACAGTATAGATGAAAAGCACGTTTTTGTAACAGAAGGCAGAATGATTATGGTCAGACACAGGAATTTTTAAATTCTTGAATGTGAAAGTGGAGAAGTAGGTCATGGGAAGTGAGCAGGCTGAGGAACTGAATGGTCAGGGCATTTGAACGTGTCTGTCTGTCTGTCTCTGTCTGCCAATAGATATATTGGCATATAGAGAGAGATCTATAGATGATAGATATAGAGATTATCTATCATCTATCTATCTATCTATCTATCTATCTATCTATCTATCTATCTATCTATCTATCTATCTATAGAAGTCTCTCAGTATGAGAGCAGATGTTGGGGAGGAAAGAAAAATTGTGAGCTATGTGCCACATTCACATGGAGGTCTGTAGACAATAGCTAATGGGATTTTCGTTGGGTGATAGTTATGAATTGCATGAGCCTCAAAGGAGGAGAGGTTACTGAGTGATCCATGCAGAACCTGGAAATGGCAGTGGGGAGCAAAGGATATTCCAATTCCCCTGCCTTGACTGGTGAGTCAAAGGAAACAAGTGAAGATGTAGTTAGTACTAGAAAGGGTGGCCAGAGAGGTTGTGTCCACAGGAAGGGGGGTGGTGTCCAGGTTTCAGTAATAGCTAATTAGATATAAGAAGTGGGAGAGGAAAAAGATTTAGCATGAAGGGAAGCTTGTTGGTAATCAAACAGGCATTTGATTGAAACTTTGGAGCAGAAGGAATCAGGAGGTGGGAGTAGGGAATGAGGCTTGGATGATGACTTACAAGGCTTCAGAATCCTTGGGATCTGAAGGGTATGACCATGTGTAAGAATGTTCATTACTGAGTGGAGGGTGTCACTCAACCTCCCAAAGGAGGCTGGAGACAAGTACAGTAGGAAATGGGAGGCGCAGAGTCAGATGGTCAGGGACAGGCTGTGCTCAGCAGGCGACAGAAGGCACAAAGCCCATATTGCCAAGGCACCTTTGGGCTCCGCTTACCTGCAAAGGCTGGAAATCAGGGGACAGCCGCAAGTGGTGGACTACAGTGTGTATATAGCATTGTGTTACCTCCAATTTTTGCATCTTCAACAGTGACTTAGTTGTGTGTTGATGATCTTTCTACTTCGAGCAGTCACACATTTGACAGCTGTAGCATATTAAGTGGTCACAGCAATGTATTGTGTCACTATGTTAATTATGATTAACCAAACCTGTAGTGCTCTCACTTGTACATATTAATCAATATAAATGAATGTTTTGAGTGAGTACTAATGAGACTGAGACAAATGAACAAAATTAAAGAGATTTCAAGCTGTGAATCATTGCAGACAGACACTACCAGCAATTAAAAAAAAAAAAGCCACAAAGAAAAAGAGAGCTTCCAGACGGCCCATTTTGAATATTTATTATTAAAACCTTTCAGTGAATTCTGTGAACTTCAGAACGACAATTGGAGCTATGTTTCTGTGGAAAGAACCACCATTTTTGCATAGAGTATTCAGGGGACTCATCAAATTATTTTCAAATAATGACACCTACTATATGCGCACAATATTTATAGCTCAATAGTTACAGGTGACTTGCATTTTCTGTAGACTAATAAACATTCTAAAGTAATTAGCTGTCCTGAATAATGAATACCATACAATTCTATGAAAGCAGTTGAATGTAATCACCATGATTAACAAGATGGGAATATTAAAAAAAAGATTCTATTGGTTCCTAAGAGCTTTGAAATGTCTCCTCTCCCAACAGTCAACCTATGAACTGAAGGATTTCTGTGGCTCACCCTGAAAGCAGCAAAAATGGTACTTTTCTCACTAAGAAGGGCCTTTTTCCCCAGGGATTGTTCAAGAAACATATTCAAATGGCAAAATATCTCTGCCATATCCTCACCTAGTGAATTTTGACAGCCTTGAAATAAAATATAAAAATAAAGGAAGAGGAAAGAAAAAAGGCAGATAGGATAGTGTGAGTATGAGACTAAGTATTTAATTTATTTCAGTCTACTGGGCATTTATTAAATGCCTACTATGTATAAGGTACTTGCTAGCTGCTGGTAAAACAAATAGAAAAATGGAAAAGCACCTTACCCTCAGTCCAAAAAATTAGCATTCTCTTGGGGAATACAACGTGTAAATAGGCTCTGACTCTAAAGCTGAGTCCTGAATGATGTAGAGAAGGAGGGATTGAAGATGAGAGGAAAATGTAAGAATGGCTGAAAGGGCAAACTCTAGGGGCCTAGACAGGCTGGCTTTTCCTGTTGCAAGGCCAACCTGCTGTGTCCTTATTCCCATTTCTGTTGGTATACCTTCTTTTTTGGTGATCTCAACACTTGCCATGACTCTTGCATCTATATATGCAGCCCTGACCTTTCTCCTGAATTCCAGTCATCAGCAGAGACTTGTTAGAAACCTGCAGAGAACTCAACATATACAACGCAGAACTCATTACCTCCTCAACTAAATACATTCCTCCTCCAAATATTGCTATTTTTATTAAGGATAACCCAGCTTCGCATAGCTAGTCATCCTTGCTTCCTCCCTCAACTGAGTAATCTTGCCAATTCTATCTCCATAACATCTTCCATGTGTGCCCCCTCCTCTCCACTCAGAGCTTCCAACCTAACTCAACTCCTTGAGGGCAGGACCCGGTTTCCATTTTGTCTTTTTAGACCCAGCTACAAGCACATTCTCTAGCACAGAATAGGCTTCATCTGTGGGGACAAAGAAAGCAAGAGCTGGAATGAAAACCCTATGCTGCAATGGCTAAGGGCATCCTTCCCTATGCCAAAGCTGTGATAATAGGTCATGTCCAAACTATGTCCTCCTTGGGCTTTTTCCTTGGCAATATAAATGCATGTAAGGGAAATCTGCCCTTCAGAATTCTAAATATCACTCAAATCACATTAAGACAATGTCTAACCACATTTTCCCTGCCTTCATCTGCTTTTGGACAGTTCTAATTTTTAGGAATTTGCCATCTCTACGCTGCTCCCATTCCTGCCCTCTGGGGCCAAGCATGACACATTGAGCCCTTCTCAGATGTGACAGCTCTTCAAGACAGTTATTGATTTTCCCCCTGAACTTTCTTTCTCCAGACTTATTATCCCCATTTCCTTCAAATGATCTTTATCTAGCATGGTGTCAAAGCCTTTTTTACCATAGTAGTTGTCCTGTGAATAATCTTTAGCTAATTAATGTCCTTCCTAAAATACGGTGCCTAGGACTAACCATAATATTCCAGATGTGGTCCAAACAGAGCCATTTATAGATTTATATGCTGCATGTATAGATTTATTATCTCCCTATTCCTGGACACCATGCTTCTCTGTGATCTTAGGAGAACCTAACACCACTTTTTTTGGCTGCCATAGGACACTGTTAACTCACAATGAGCCTGCAGTTCATTAAAATCACCAGATATTTTTCACACAAAGTACTTCCAGCCATAACATTTTCATATATCAGATGAAGTATTTGGGTTCTGACTTGATGGCAGAAGGGGGAGGAGATAAAAGGAAAGGGGGCAATGTACATTAGAAACTATTGTGATAAAAAAATAGAAGGCACCAATAAATCCCCAAAATGTACTGAATTAAAAATTTAAAAACCCCATAATGTTGGAAAACAGGCTAGATTCCAGGTGATCCAAATTCAAAGGCATTTAGCAGAGAAGTTTGGTTTAGATTTTAGAATCTATCAGAGGGCAATGAATTGAATTTTCCTCCAGAGTTCCCAGTCCAGAAACTTCCTTCTGGCCTTTTAAGTTTCAAATAGTTCCTACACTAAGGATGACCAGCTGAAAGACAGACTGATCAGAATGGTTCTTTTCTACCCCTTATTCCATTTCCTATCTCTGTCTACCCTGGATAAAACTTATACTTTTGGGGGGATTATACCATAACTGGGGCTACTTTTTAGGCAGAGGAGTAGAAAAGCAATGTGTTCTTAATTCTGTAAACTTTTTGTTCATAAATTCTATGAGTGATACAAAAAAGCACACTAGATTCTGAGGAGAGATTGGGAATAATGCCTCTAGGGCAAATATCATAGTATAGTATGGTTCAACGGTACCACACAATGTTTATAAGTGATATAAAAATCCTCTATAAAGGTTTGTTTAACTTAATATCTCTACATATTTTAATTACCTCCTGGCTGTTCTCTAATATTAATGTCACTCAACTTCAATCCATCAGCTGCCACAGTCACACTAATTTTCCTAAAACAGTGTTTTTTTTTTTCAAATGAGGTCATCTAGTCCATCCCGCTCATTTTATTTTTTTTAAATTAAAATTTATTTTATTTTCACAAAGATCTGCCTTCTCTTCCGTCTACCTCCCTTTTCCCATCTCGGCTGAGAAAGCAAGAAAAACAAAACCCGTTACTAATATGTATAGTCAAGCAAAACAAATTCCCGCATTGACCGTGACTAAAAGGAATTATGTCTCAACCTGTACTCAGTGCCTATTGCTTTTTTAAACAGGAGGTGGATAACTTGCTTCATCATGAGTCCTCTGAAATTGTGGCCAGTCATTGTGTTGATCAGAAATCTTGTCTTTCAGGGTTGTGTCTCTTCACAATCTTGTTGTTATAGCATTAACTGTTCCCCTGGTTCTGCTTACTTCACTCTCTTTCAGTGTGTATGAGTCTTCTCAGGGTTTTCTAAAACTATCCCCTCATCATTTCCTACAGCACAACTGTGTTTTATCACATGCACATATACCAATTGATGGTCATCTCCTCAGTCTCCAAATTTCTGCCACTACAAAAAGAGCTGTTACAAATATATTTGTACATATGGATCCTTTTCCTTTCTTCGACCTCCTTGGGGTATTGCTAGTCAAAGAGTATGCACAGTTTAATAGTTGGGGCCAAACCACTCTCCAGGAAAGCTGGACTCGTTTATGGTCTCACTAACAGTATCTGTTTTCTCATGGCACCTGTAAGCCAGGAGGCTTTTTGCCTTTTTCATTTTTATCAACTTTACCAATCTGATGCATATGAGGCAGAACCTCAGAGTTTTTTAAAGTTGCATTTCTTTAATTGTTAGTGATTTAGAACATTCTTTCATATGACTATTGATAGCTTGGATTTCTTTCTCTGAAAACTGTCTATTCATATCTTTTGACTATGAAATAGGGAAAGCTTTTATTCTTAGAAATTTCAATCAGTTCCCTATATATCTTAGAGACCAAAGAAACTTCCTGCAAAATTTTTCCCCCTCATTTGCCTGCTACTCTTCCAATTTTAGCTGTGTTATAAAACAGCGCTTTTTAACATGTTACTCTCCTGCCTTGACACCAGTAATCTTTCCTACTGCCTATCACATCAAATGCAAACTTATCTACTTTATTTTCAAAACTTGGGTTTCATTCTACCTATGCAACTTTTTTTTTTTTTTATCATTACTCTATCTGCTTTTATCAGGTTGGTTTCTTCACTTAGGTAAAACATAGTTATTTCTGCCCATGGATTTGTTCAAGCTGGCCTCTCCTACCCATTCCTGTCCCAGCCTGGAATGATTTCTTCCCGTTACCTCCCCAGATCTTATCTATCCCTCAGAGTTCAAGTCTCGCATTCCATGAAGTTGCCTATATTTATCTTTCATTTTTGAACACCTATCACCTTTGAGGTTAGCACCATATCATTTAGCACCCTAGGAAAAATAAGCAGTATATCTCTCATGAGTCTCCAACAATATCTAGCATTAAGGATCAATCTCTCTCTCTCTCACACATGGACAAAACTGTGTCCTCAAAAAGGGCCTTCTGACATACTGTATAAAGCATATTTTTTAACCAAGAGCTTCTTTTATTTTTCTGGCTGTCCCCCAAGTGTGCAATGCTCTCCTTCCTCCACTCAGTCTACTGACCTCCCAGACTTCAAGTTTCAGCTAAAATCCCACTTTGTGCAGGAAACTTTCCATAACCCCTCTTAATTCCTGTATGTTCTCTGTTAATTATTTTGTATTGTCCTGTATATGGCTTGTATATATTTGCTGTATGTTGTCTTCCCTATTGGGTTTTATCTTTTGCCTCTTTGCATTCCCAGTGCTTAGCATGGTGCCTGGTACATAATAGGCGCTTCATAAATGTTTACTGAACAAATGGGAACATAGGAATTTGACTCATTCTAGCTCTTCCCTAGAAGTATTCACTGTTTTACTGAAAATAACCAAAGCTACCAAGACATTTGTTCTTAAAGCAACTAACTAACTAACTATATACATACATACATACATATATATGTATCATGTGATAGCAAAAGGAATGGTAGGAAGTAGCCAGCACTCTTCACATTGAGACCTCTCCAACCCTTGGCCTATAGTTTGGCTACAAACCTCACAACAGAATCCCAGCACTAATCGGCCAAGTGTCATTAGCCCGAATGCTCTGCTTTTGTGCTCCCTTAAGCTTTCCTCAATTCTTCATTTCCTTCAGTTCCTTCCATTTCCAGCTTGCCTCAGGCACTCCTGGAAGGTAACCCAAAGCCTGCGACTGCAGGTGTGTCCCTGAAAGCTACTTCCAGCTTTCTTACAGTTTTTGCTTCTAATAAGCCCTTCGTGAGTCCTAAGCATCATGAGAAAGAGGCCTGATTGTTTTCGTATCATCACCAGCGCATCCTCCTGCCAATCTTTACATCAGGGAGAAGGAAGGGAAAAGAAAAGAAGACTCAATGCACCGAAACACAGTTTTGTTTTGTAATCTTGCTAATGATGACGACCACGGCCCTTTATATAGTGCTTTAAGGTTTGCCAAGAACTTTATATACTTTTTCCTTCTCTTTCTCCTAACAATCCTTTGAGGTCGGTACATTTTCATCCGTATTTTACAGATGAGGAAACCGAGGAGAACTTTGCTCAGGATCACACAACTAATAAGTATCAGAAGGGAGATTGGAATCCTGGTTTTTCCGATTCCAAGTCTAGCACCATCCATTACACCATGTTGTTTCCTTGCTTGCTACACAAAGGAGACACTTTAAACATGAAGGGATGAAAGAAAAAGTGTTTATTAAGCATTTAGTATGTGCCAAGCCTTGCACTGAGTGCAGGGGATAAAAATACAGAAAATAAGACGGTCTCTGCCCTCAACAAGTGAATGGGCAGCTGATTGACATGTTCATCCAGAAATGGTACTAAGGGTTCTGTGATGCAAAAAAAATGACTTTCTCTAAATTCTTCATTTTCATCATTCTTTATGGTATATTAATGTCCATTCACATGCCAAAATGTGTTCAGCCAGTTCTCAATCATGAGCACATAGTTGGTTTCTCATGTTTTGCTATCATAATAGTAAAAGTTACTGTCAGTAACTTCCACTGAGCATGAACCTAATTGTGGAATCACAAGGTCAAAGGGATGAAAATTCAGTCACTTTTCTCCCATAAATCTAAATTGCTTTCCAGAGCCATTGGCACAATGTGCAGCTCTACCAGCATGTGATTAAGAGTCTTTGTGCAGATCCTTCAGCACTGACTTTTCTCTCTCAGCTTTGCCAAACTGATAGTTCTGTAAAGTGATATCTCAGACATGTTTTAATTTACATTTCACTAATAGTGACTTTTGAATAGTCTTGTAGATGATTATTAATACTTCACACTTTATTTTAAAACTTTTTATAGTCACTAAACATCTGGTGTATTGGAGGAATGACTCTCGATATTTTGGATCAAATGAAATAACACACGAAGCACTTTGCAAACCTAAAAGTACTGTATAAATGCTACCAATCATTATGTGAATCAGATCTCTAAAGATCTGGGATATTAATTGGACTTTTTTGGGAGATGTTAAATGTAAACATTCCTTTTTTCTTCTTTATCTAGTTGCATCGGTTTTACCTATGCAAATGTTTTTCAACTAAAGAAAACTGTCTAGTTGATAATATTTTCCATGCCATCACTGGCCATACATTTTTCAGTTATAAAGCTATAACCTACATTTTCCTCTATTTTTCTGAAGTTCTTTATAGTACATATTTAATAAGCTGTTTGTTAGAAATGAATTGATGACTTTAACCCTGGTTTTCTCCTCAGACTACTACAAAGCAGTCGTTAATTCAACAAATGTCAGTATCTGTGGTGGGAAAGGCACATAAGAAAGCAAACCTATGTGTAAAGAGAATACAGTAACATTACCTGGATCATCTTTACATGTCTATGCAATATTACATTACTGCACATCAATTTAAAGTATATTCTATCAATATATAATGAAGATAGTTAATTTCAATTATTTTTAAATTTTCTTTTCCAAATGATAGAAACTAAACAGACATTTTCTTCCCTGCTTCATCTCAGTGGAGTAGATCACATTTTCAGCTAGTTATAGTTTTTTCCCCAATTTATGTGAACCAAGTTGAAAATCTGATTTACTCAATTGCTTATCATGCCAGTTGGCTCTAAAAAAAAAAAAACAAACAAACAAAACAAACAAACAAACAAACAAACCCAAGGATCAAAGAGAAATTCAGTTTTCTAGATAAGGATAAAGGCTACCACTTTGGCTGAAAGGCTGTGTACACACCTGTATACACATGTACCACATCTACTTGGACAAAGCTTATTCTCACATGTTGACTAGACTTCCATTTTAAAATGAAAACTTGGTAAAAATAAGATTTTACCTAGAGGAGTCAAAACTATTTGTTATTTTTATTACAACAGAAATCTTAGAAGGATATAAAGCACTCTAATCATGTATTAATATAAAACATAATTTTTTCAAGCTGAATAATACCATTACATTTTATATTGCCAGTATAATAGTAAAACCATGGTATATCCTAGCTTCTGTTTTATAGAGATGCGTTACATATTGGTTAATTATCCTTACTGTTTTTTAGTGGTGGAGAACAGATTCTGTAAAATAACCTGCTTTTGCTTTTATTTCAAGTGATACTTCTCAGTGATATAGATTTACATGTCGGGTTACCAGGTAAAAACTTAAGAGTACCATACGTCTCTGTCCTGAACTTCCCCATAGCTACTAAATTATATGTAACTGACATAGTGAGACAGAATAAAAGGTTAAGGGGCGATATAGTCTAGCATACCTATAAACTCCTATACACAAACATGAAACAAATGCAAATTTATATTGCAAATACTTTAACATTCACAGTCTCATAGGTTTGGGCTCTCCCTCTATGTATCTATATCTCAGAAATCCCTTTATAGTTTAGTTGACAGTTTTTAGAGATGAATCTTTCTTAATGCTGGTACTTTTATGATGCACAAATGCCAGATATGCTGTCTGAAGACTTCCCTCTTGGGAGGACCTGCCACTGGGTGGCACAGTGGATGTCTGGAGTGAGGAAGGCATCTTCAGATACTTATTAGCTGTGTGGTCCTGGGCAAGTCCCTTAACCTCTATCTGCCTCAGTTTACTCAACTGTAAAATGGGGATTATAATAATATCTACCTCCCAGCATTGTGGTGAGAATCATTGTAATTGTAATTTTTAAGTGTTGTGAGAATTATTTGTAAACAATTTAGAAAAGTTCCTGGTATGTACCAGTAGCATTAATAAATGATTATCCCCTTTCACTGGCAAAACCTTTGAAAATCCAGTTATCTCTGAGTCAAAGCAGATCATGGAGCTCATTGTTAGTAGTGGAAAGTAATAACTCACATTTATATAGCAACTTAGAATTTATAGAGGACTTAATAGCCTTGTGCTACAGGTAGGGTAAGTATTGTTGCATCCGTTCGTTTTACAAATGAGACAAAAAACGAGGCTCACAAAGGTTAAGTGGCTTTCCCAGGGTCACAAAGTTGGTAAGTGTTAGAGCCAGGATTTGAATTTGTATCTCCTTAATACAGACCCAGGGTTCTTTCTATTATTTAAAGCTATTTTTCTTAGCATTTTAAAACAAAGTTATGTGTGAAGGAACTAGCTAACTACAAAAGCTGACTGGAATATTCCAGGTTCTATGACAAGAGGAAGTTATCCCCCAGGAGCTCAAGGATGCCTCCATTGTCTATCTCTATGAGGGTAAAGGGAATAGATTGTCCTGTGACAATCATGGGGTGGGGGCGGGGTGTGTGTCTCTCTTAGTAGATGCTGGCAAGATTTTTGCTAGAGCTCTCCTTAATAGGCTGATCCTTCACCTGGAAGATGGTCATATACCTGAGAGCCAGTGTGGCTTCAGAAAGGGCCAAGGAATAGTCGACATTGTGTTTGCTGCCTGACAACTCCAGGAGAAATACCAGGAGCAGAATAGAGGTCTGTACCCAACATTAGTAGATCTGACCAAGGCTTTTGACACTGGTAGTTGTGAGGGCTTATGGAAAATTATGTCCAAATTTGATTGTCTGGAGAAGTTCAACAGTATTGTACATCAATGTCATGATGGCATGCTTGCCTGGGTTCTGGATAATGGACAAAGCTCTCGTGCCTTTGCAGTCACCAATGGAGTGAAACAGGGCTGTGTGCTTGCTCCCATGCTTTTTAGCATGATGTTTTCAGCCATGTTGACAAATGCTTTCATTGAGGATGAACACAGCATCAAGGTCAACTACCATACTGATGGTAAGTTCTTCAATTTTAAAAGACTACAAGCCAAGACCAAAGTGGAAGGAGTGTTGGTGCATGATTTTCTGTTTGCAGATGATTGTGCACTCAATGCAGCCTCTGAAACTGAGATGTAGCAAAGTATGGATCAATTCTCTGCTGTCTGTGTTAATTTTGGCCTAATAATTAACACCAAGAAAACACAGGTGCTCCATCAGCCACCACCACACCATCCATATGTGGAACCATCAGTTACAACAAATGAAGAAGTTTTGAATGCTGTGGATAAGTTCACTTACCTTGGTAGTGTACTTACCAGGGACATACACATTGACAATGAGGTTGATAAATGCATTGCCAAAGCTAGCTCAGTGTTTGGGAGGTTCCAAAGAAAAGTTTAGGAGAGAAGAGGTATAACACTGACTACCAAACCGAATGTCTACAAAGCTGTTGTGCTGACCTCACTGTTATATGCTTGTGAAACATGGACAGTCTACCAGTGCCATGCCAGGAAACTGAATTGCTTCCATCTGAGCTGTCTTAGGAAGATTCTGAGGATCATCTGGCAGGATAAGGTACCAGACATTGAAGTCCTTGCTTGAGCTGAATTGGCAAGCATTCAACCTATGCTTCAGAGAGCGCAACTCCCATGGGCTCGCCATGTTGTCTGAATGCAAAATGTACCCTTGACAAAAAGACTATTTTATGGAGAACTCACATGGGGCAGGCAATCACATGGTAGTCAGAAGAAGCGATATAATGACACTCTCAAGGTGTCTCTCAAGAACTTTGGATTTGACTGTGCAACATGGGAGACACTGGTACAGGACCACTCAGCATAGCATGTGCACATCAGAAAGGGTGCAGTGCTCTATGAGCAAAGCAGAATTGAGACAGCACAAAGGAAACGCAGGATGCACAAATTTGAAGTATTGACCCCAAATATTCACATGAACTATCTGTGCCCAACCTGTGGTAGAGCATTCCGAACTTGTATTGGTGTGATCCACAGTCAGATGCACTGAAACTTCACTTTATCATGGTGATGTCATTTTGGTCCTCTTTGAGAACGGACAACAACCTATCTATCTATCTATCTATCTATCTATCTATCTATTTATCTATCCATCTATCTACATAGATGCAAATATATAATTTTATTTAACACACACATACATACATACTCTTTTTTCCACATATAAAAGTATAGCAGAAAAACACAGATCTCCCTTTAAGTGTCATTTCCTCTCTCAGATTTGGCTTTCCCTGTATCCTAAATCTGTTGCTTGCAACTAAAGCTGTGTTTTAATCAAAAGAATACATCTCAAAGCTTTAGACGCAGTATGTCACCTATACATTAACCTCAAATGGTTCCTATGAATTATCTATAGAAAGGCATTATAGCAAGAGGTTTTTTTTCCCAAGACACAGTTAGATTTTTTTTTAAATGACATAAGTAGCTTTTTAGCCTTTTCTAATAGTAGGCAGAGAACACAAAATGTTTTAAAATAAGAAATTAGTAGAATATTGGTTCTACAGCCTTATTCTTTATTAGGTATATGAAATACAGTCATAACATTGAAAATCAATAATCTACTAGTTCATAGTTTTACAGTGGTGTAACAGGAGTATAAAATTTACTATTTTTGTACTAGGGTATAAAATATTGATGATGGTGAAAACTAGCATTTATATATAGCTTTAAGGTTTGGAAAGCACCTTGTGTTTCTTATCTCATTTCTTATCTCACTGATAACAGTGCTGTAAGGTAGGTGCTTTTATCATTCCCATTTTACAGATAAGAAAACTAAGGTTGAGAGGTTCAGTGCCTTGCCAAGGTCCCACAGTTTAGTAAAGTTATCTTTGGTAGGAGTTGAACTCAAATCTCTCTGACCCTAAGTTCAGCCCTCTAGCAATTACACCACCTAGTGGAGTCCCTCCTATGTGCCTTGTACCTCACAATGTGTTCATACCACTACTGAGGAGTGCAAGAGAAGCCTATGATAGGGTCTTCCCTTGGACATATTTACAATTTACTTGTATACACTATATACAGGCTATTCTGGAATCACAGATGGAAGGGAAATTGTACTCACTACACTGATCATCAGAGAAACTTAAAGTAAGTCTCAGCAATGTTGTCATTTCCAATAAATACAAAGGCTAGCAGGTGTCTTATGTCATAGCCTTATGTGGAAATAACTTTCTTTATAGAATGAGCTGAATGAACGAATCCTTCAAGTCTAGAAGAAAAGAAATGGTCAGGATAATCTTTTGAAGAATCTTCCAAACTTAAAAGTTTTGAATTTTATTTCCTTTTCAGAAATATAGTTATATATTATTCAAATAAACATATATGAAACATAAACAGAGCAGCAAACTACTTTTTTAGTTTTTGAAAATAGGCATTTTACATGAGAGAAAGACGTTTTTCACTACAACTGAAATTTTCACTATAATTGAAATTGTTTAGAATTGAGTATTCACTCATTATTTTTTATATTCTCTCTCAGAGGTTCTCTATTGGGGTAGACTTTGAGGAGGAATGTGCGACTTCCAAATAAGTTACCATATCAATCTAAGGACAACATTTTTCTAGTTCTTTGCCTGGGTATCCTATTTTCAGAATTGGAAGTTTGACACTGACAAATGGTCTCAGAATTTAATATTGAAGTCTACAATGCTAATACAAAACTCTGAAGTTTTGTTGTTTATTTGGAGGAATTTTCACTTTCATGGTCATTGTATTTCTAAGATGGAACAGAAAGGGTTTATTTGTTTAAATGTAAAGAGGAGTATGCAGCAACAGCTCAAGAAGCTGTTCCCAATATGATATTTTTTTAAAGTCTCTAATAGTTATACCAAGATTCATTTCCTTTAGGTAATGATCTGGCTCTGAAAAATATCATTTTCAAAACAGAATGAGCAAAGTTAAAAATGGAAAACAGAATGTACAAAGTTATTTTGCTCCACTGAGGCAAGAGTCGCTTTTTATTTTTTCTACACCATGAATATTGTGTTGTTTGGCTCCACGATTGAAATCCTAACTCAAATTTGAAATTTCATTGTATCATTATTATCGCAATGTTTGACCGCTTTTGTTTAATTAAGCTCATGTCTTTTGATTCCAGAGGTTTTACAATACCTGCCAGCAAGCCAAGTATGTATTAGTGCTAGGTCCTTGTGTTTAGAAATGTGCATCTTTGTATTTAATGCTTAATATTTCTGCTGCCATTAAAAAAAATACAGCACAGATGGACACTTCATGGTGTTATGCTTGTATCATTAAATTAAGATCTATTCAGCGAACATAATGTGTACTGATTGCTTATCAAGAGTTCAAAGTCCACATTTCAGTGGGAGTTTGCAAGCTGATGGCACTGTTGGATATTTCATATGACAGTGTTGTAGGCACAAAATGCATAACCCATGTTTATTTAATAAAGGGCAGATATTTTGATGGATAACAATAATAGTTCCTTTTCAAAAGGTGTGTAATAGGTTTTTAAACTCTCAAATAAGAGAAATAATAATACCCAGCAATTTTGTAGTACTTTAAAGTCTGCAGAGTACTTCTCATTTGGCTCTTGGTTCTCTAAGGTAGCTACTACTATTACAGATGAGGAACTGTGTTTAAGAGATGAAGTAATTTGACAACAGTCAAATAGCAAGTAAGTGTCTGAGACAGGATCTGAACTCAGGTTTCTCTGACTCTAAGTTCAAGCACTCTGTCCATTGTATCAGAAAAAACAATCTAAGTATCCCATATTACTACAGAAATCTCATTGCAGTTTTTCCTAAATCCTAGGGAAGATAGTGCTACTCATTATACCCAATCTCTTTCCTAGCACTATAGCTTTTCTTGGAGATATAATACCTCCTGTCTGACTTTATTAAAAGGCTTAGTAAAATAAAGTAATGCCTAATAGAGATACTAAGGAACAGACAGCTTCTAATGTGAATACTCCACATAACTCTAAGAGTTAACTAAATAAACATTCCACTCAATCCTTTTAAATGAATGTCCATCTTAAAACTGGCTGTTTTTAATATTTGTACAAAATACAAACTCTGGTCTTTTAAAATAAGCCATATAGCTATAATGACAGCTGTAAAGAAGCTGCTTTATTTTTTGTCTAGTGATCTCTGGAATAACAAGTGTTCGTGCTAAAGTTTTTGATTCCACCCTTTATTCTGTTTATTTTTTGTAAAATCAATGAACACCCTTCACTTCCAGTAGATTGAATTAGAGGGTGCCACTGTTACATGCTGCTACAAAAGTTTCTTTTCCGAATTAAAACTGTTGAAATGTGAAATGGTTTTTCCAGCAGCATGCTAAGAATTGAGTCTTGGACAGTGATCAAAGGTGCATTACCAAGTCATGGTTCCTTTCGATGTAAGAATTCTTTTCCTCTTCCAGGGCTTACTATTTTACAATACAACAAAGAAACTTGTGAAGGTTCATTTTGAGAACCTTGACAAAATCTTACGGTGCCAAAGTATAAACCATTAGCTATTTAGGTTAATTCAAATAATAATGACTAACTTATGACTATTTGTACGAATACATAAGGCAATTCATGCCTTCTAACTTCAACTGATATTTGTATGATTTCTATGACAGAAATATGATTTAAAAAAACTTCTGAAAACAATGAAAATCTAGAGAATATGTATTCTATAAAAACCAATAAAAATTAATTCTCTTTTAGAAACTATGGATTTCTTAAAGGTGAGTGAAAAAAATTCCCATAAACGGTATGTCAAGAAACATGTTTTTTGTTTTCAAATGATGGACCAACAATATGTATGTGTAATTTTGATACACCAGGTACTTTTATAAACAAGCTTCAACTGGAAAACCTCAAACTGCACAAACAAGCCTAGATCACTGGTGTGGAATGATCGAATATGCTTGGTGCTCACTTACAATTTGATCTGCAAACATCTGATATCATGCAAGGAAAGGAAAGAAAAGGTAACCACAAGTTTCAAGACTAAGCAAAGTGAAAGTGAAGTTTGTAACGTGTGGGTCTTTCACTCCTTTTTCAATTTACTTAACAGGGAAATTACAGGACTTACCCTAAAATAAGGAAAAGAGAAGTCTCTAACCAGGAGACTGACCACCAGGAAAAGAAGCCCACCCTAAGGTGGAGGGCTATCACACTTTGTGCTGGTCACCAGGAAGAAGGAAGTCTTTAATCACATGTAGTAATATCAGGAGGGAACAAAAAAAGGTTAAGAACTATCAGAAGCTTTGGGTTCTCTCTTGTACCAAGTCTTAGAACAAGCTTACTACTGTGGCTCTGTGAAACTCTGTTGTTTGGATATTGCTTTTTGGATAGTGGATATTTATTTCTTTTTGAGTAAGTGTAATAAAGTTGCCACTTAGGACAAAAAAAATCTAGATATTTAAAAACTTTATTTACAAATGGTATCTACCAAATCAATTCCTTACTTTAGAAATTACATTTAAGTAAAACCATACATGTTAAGTTGTCTTATGTGTTGTCATGTATATAGGTACAAACTAAAAATAGAAAAAAAAATTTCACCATCTGGAGAAAAAGTCAAAATGTGTAACTTTTTTAAATCCATGGATATTTTATAGAACATATTCATTACATTTTGATCATTCTATTACAGAGTAATTCAGGCTAGGTTAACCCTGTTTCTCTTTTATGACCTTTCTAGTTTTTTAATGCCAGAGTTGTAAGGGACACACTCAAAACCCAAATAAGACAATGAATCATATTTTTCAATGTTTTCATTTGCAACTGACCTTTAAAGCCAACATTCACTTTTTTTATAATAGGAAAACAAATTAGTTGCCTTTCATTTTGAAAACTGATGCTATCAGTCCTATCATTGATAACGCCTATTTGTTAGAGTGATTAAAAAGCCTACTACCCTCATCGCTCCTTCTTAGTAGCAGAGTATATTGAATTTGTGACTCAGCAAAATAAACAACCCAGTTACTGGAAAAATGTCATATAGTTTCTAAAGATGCATGAAGTAAAACCAGGCTTGGGTAGATTCAATGTCTTTCTCATTCACCTCCAAATTTTCCCAGTTGTAACAGGTAAAATTAAGGCAGACTGAGGTACAAATTTCCAAGGGTGATCAATTTATTAGTAAAGCATGAATTTACCAATAAATAGGGATGGAGGGGCAGCTTCCTTTTATAGTTTTGGCAGAGCACAGAACAAAGAACAGAACAAAGCTGTGATTGGTTAAAAGAGCTCATGAATTGGCAAAATCAATACGACTGGTCATAGAGCTGAGGCATGGGAAACAATATGTTTGTTCGGAAATTGGGAATGAAGGGTTAGTGACAACCCCATCCTGACCAAGAAATGTTCATTGTTCAAGTCCACCTGCAAAGTTAGAGATAGTAGACCAGAGTTCCTTGGCTAACAAACGAGACATCCTTGAAGGATAGCGTGGGGGTGTAAATATGCAAGACTAGATAGAGCCCCTGGTATCTATCTTCATCTCTCAAGGAAAACAGATTTCCTTGAGGAAGAATAGGATGGTGACTCATAGGAGGACTGAACTTCTACACTTCACTCCTTACAGGACAACTGAATTTCTGAATTAAGTTCACAGAAACAGGACAAAGTAACTGCAAGTAGGATAAATTAAAAAATAATACAGAATCAATCTGATAATTTCAAGGTCATTAATTTTAAGAGATAATGTGACTTCATGGTAATGTAAATAAAAAAATCTATACTCCAAAAACTGGTGGGAAGTTTTAAGAAAAAAAGAATGTTAAGTACATCATCTTTTTATAAATCTAGCAAAAACTAAATTTATATCAGTATCCAAAAGCAGAATGAATCCTCCTCATATAAGCACCTAATTCTTCAATAAACTTGTTGAAGAGATATATTTAATATTACCAAGGCTAAGTGTCTAAGAGGTCTCCATGGTATAATCTGTCATGACCAGAAATGTTTGCTGTTCCTTATAAGCTATGAAAATTGCTGCACACTTCCACTAAGAACTTAGGGGGTCATTCACATGAGAATGACCAATGGAGGTGTTTTTCCTCAGAACCAAAATCTGAGCACCATAAAGTCAACTTGTTTGTCCTGGTTTTAAAATCATGCCTCACAATGTCAACTGCGAACTCCGAGGACATATTCATAGGAAAATCAGAACAAGTCTTTTAAAACTATAATAATACCTTTCTATAAAGGCCAGCAGGAACACCAACATCTATTTTACCTGAGAGGGTCTACTTAAATACAAAGTTTTGCATTCGCACTGTGTGTTTCTAAATTTTTCTTGGGGAGAGTGGAGAGAAGGGGACAAAAGCTTTTGTTTTTATCTTATATGAAAATAAGCCAGCAATCTTAAACATTAAGATTTTCTGATTCTAACAGATGTATTTTGTCTTATGTATAACACTAAGACGGGAGCTTTTTGAGAGTGGGGATGATCATGCTTTTTGAATCTATATCCTAGCTCTTAGCACAGTACTTTCTACAGATTAAGTAAAATCACTTAATAAAATGTTTTTTTCATTTATTTTCATTTATGTGTGGTGTACCGAATAAAGTGCTTTATTTGGAGTCAAGAATTCTAAGTTTAAATCTTGCCTCAGATGCTATCTAGTTGCAAAATAGGATGACACAATCTACTATAAAGGATCATAAGAAAAATATTTTACAAACTTTTAATACATTATAGATATTATTTTATTATTAAGGTAAGAGAAATATACTATATAAATTCTTCAAAGAAAATTATATTTAAATGTCTATGAAAAAGCAGACTGGGCATACTGTTCTATAAAGTTAAAAATTAAACATATAGAAAATTCTTTCTTAAAATGTAAATTAAATACTTGAAAAAAAACAATTCAAATACAGTAAAAACACAGTAATGGTACATTTGGTCAAATAACACTGCCATTTTTTTCCACTCTAAAATTACTGTAATCACTACATAGGAACAGACATGAAAAAGTCAATTTGTGGAGGTGTATCAATTTGTAAATAGAGATTTTTATTTGAAACTAACCAGAAGAGCTCTGGCCTAGTTTTGAGAAAAATCTCCTCCTGTGATATGATATTTTGTGAATGGACAGAAGAGTCCAGGTAAAGTTCAAACTAATTTACAGTTATGTAGCTTTTTCATACTTTAAGAAAATTTTTTTTTCAATTTGGATGTTAGGTGTCTATTGGGAAATTAAGGATTTGTTGATTTGGGAAAAGGGGTAGGGTTTGTTCTTGGTGAACGGTTTTTTGTCCTTGTATATGTATGAGGGAGGATAAAGGTAGTGGGAGAAGCATGAGGGGTTAGGCACAAATTTAAGCAAGTTTACCTGATAGCTAGTTTAGAACATAGGGGCAGCTGGGTGGTGCAGTCAATAGAGCACCAGTGCAGGAGTCAGGAGGACCTGAGTTCAAATCTCACCTCAGACACTTGACACTCACTAGCTGTGTGACCTTGGGCAAATCACTTAACCCCAACTGCCTCATCCTGGGTCATCTCCAGTCATCTTGATGAATATCTGGGTCACTGGATTCAGATGGCTCTGGAGGAGAAGTGAGGCTGGTGACCTGCACAGCCCTCCCTCCCTCAAAACAAAGTCAAGTGCAAGTCATGTCATCATTTCTCTCTGATGGCAACGAAGGACAAACACACAGTTTAGAACATGGGTTTCTGCTTCAAAATGAATGAATGATAAAGCATCTAAAATGTTGCCTGTCCAGCTCTAGAAGAAAGTGAGAAGTTATTCCCTCTTCCTCTTCCCCACAACATCACCCTACATGATGTAATTTGAAGGATTAAAAAACTTTTGCAGCATCTGATCACAATCAAAGCAAAGATTTTGGAAATGTGTGTTATAGAAGACTTAGAATATTATAAAAAATTCAAGTTTGACCTGAGCTGCCATTAAGACTATTTAAAATGGTAATACAGGTGTAACAGAAACATAGTATCAACATACAAAGAGTTTTAATATGAATAATTTTCATATCCCTCACAAAGAAGGAAGCACAACCAGAGATCCACATGGATAAAGGAAATGGAAAGCGTGTGGTATGATGGGCAAGAGCATTGGCCAAGAAGCCAGAAGATCTGGCCCAAGCCCTAGCTTCCCCTCTGTTATTGCCACATGACTTGGGGCAAGTCATTTTATCTCTGTGGGCCACAGTTTCCCACTCTCTAAAATAACAGAACTTGGATGATCTTAAAGGATTCTTCCAGCTCAAATATCGTATAAAAGATCATAAATGTATATATACATATATGTATATGTATGTATTTATACATACTTAAAATCATTTACTTAATGTAGTCTTCTTTGGGGAAGACATGTAAACATACAAGTAAAACAATACTTAATATAAAATAATACCTGCATCATCATAATGCCCAATGAGTGGTACAGTGGGAAGCTATTAGAATGCAGAGAAAGGAAAAGCTCTCTGGGGCCTACAGACAGACAGAAAGACTGCGGGAGAAGCAGGTCAACGTCCTGTTGACAATCATTTTATTTGGAGACAGAGAAGAAGTGCAACAACACTTGTATTGCAGCAGCTAATATGATAAACCAGTTCTTGATTTTTGGCTGGCTTCTAGTACAGTCAAATCTGTTCTAAAGACTTTACTCTCTTATGTAGACATTGTTACATTACATTTACATGTAGATTGTTAAAATGTTTTATTTTATTCCCCCAATGGCTTCTATATTCAGGAGGGGCTAGCAGAAAATCAAAACAGCCTTTTTGAGCCTAGAAACATGATAAGATGATGTATTTACCTTTTTTTCTCTCTGGAATAATGGTTGCCAGTACTATGTTGGTACACTAAAAGAACTGAAGTGTGTGTGTGTGTGTGTGTGTGTGTGTGTGTGTGTGTGTTAGCACCTCTGTACCCAGGGCCAGTGATATCCATTGGGCAGCATAAAACAGAAAGAAATAAACTGACTTCATCATTAGTGTCATTTATTTGCGGGTGTTCCTATGGGTCAATAAATACCCCTTCAAAAATGCAACTACTAGTCACTTACACATGAGTGTGAATTAGCTGATCAGATTGCCTGCCACAGAATTAAATGATAAGAGGACATATGGGGCTGAAGGTAGGAAGTGCTGTACAAATCAGTATGAAGGTCACGATCACTTGGGTCAAAATATATGGATGAGAGAAGATAAAAGGAAATAGATGGATAACAAAGAAGAAATATGTCCACTTTACAATTTTGTCCAGGGCAAGCCATGCACCATATAAAAACAGGGGTTGTGCAAGTCTCGATCTCTCAGAGCCTCAATGTCCTCATCTATGACATGGGGACAATAATTCTGGTATGATCTGCCTCACAGGACTGTTATAAGGAGAACACTTCGCAAACATTAAAGTGCCATACAAATGTGAACTTTTAGCTGCAAAGCCCAACTTGCAACTAGTCTTTTAAAAGGATGAGACCTTACAACATTCCATGTAGAACACTAGTCTGCATGTGCCTGGTACAAGGTCAGCAGACTGCAGAGAGAAATACACTCAAAGACTTGTAGAGGCTTATAGGTTCTCTCCTAAGTAGTGCAATGATTGGCTCCCTCACCATGATAGGACAGGCAGAGGAAAGCAAGGCAGGCAACTCATTCCTGTTCGAATATAATTGTGCCCCTCCACCCTGTGCCTGTAGAGCATTGGTTCCACTTTGGACACACAGAGTCTGAGATGCCTACAGGATATTCAGATGTTCAAAAGGTAGCAGTTGATGCAAAACTAGAGGTCAGGAGAGAGCCAAGACTGCGCATGCGTGTGTATAGACACAGACACACCATATATAGAGATAGCTATAGACAGAGAAATATTATAGATACCTAAATATTATAGAAATATCTATAGATATAGAAATGTAGAGAATAGGCATATAAACAAACATTTTATTTTATATTTATTAAAGAGAACTAGAGATTTACATATATATGCATACACAAATATAGACCTATATGTGTATATATGTATACATATAGAAATAAATTTATATATGCATGTGTATATATACACATATGGAGATATATTTGCTTATGTTAATACAGATAGAGAGAGATACATGGAACCAAATACACGCACACATATTCTTACCTATCTATCTAGGGGTCTATCTAAGTGGTGCAATGGAGAGAGTGCTGGACCTTAAGTCAGGAAGACTTATCTTCCTGAGTTCAAATCTGTCCTCAGACGCTAACTAGCTGTGTGACCCTGGCCAAGTCACTTAACCCTCTTGGTCTCAGTTTCCTCATCTGTAAAATGAGCTGGAGAAGGGAATGGCAAAACACTCCAGTATCTTTGTCAAGGAAACTCCAAGTAGGGTTACAAAGAGTCAGATACGCCTGAACCACAAAGCTATTGATCTATGGATCAATTGACTGATGTGCATGCCACGTGCATACAGCTGATTACAGAATCTACTAAAAATGATGAGATTGAAGAAGTCAAGAAGAAAAAGAGTGAAGAGAAAGAAGAGACTTCAACAAGACAAAAACTTAGAACACGTCCATGGTTAGGGAGTGACACATAGATGACCTAGAGAAGGTGACGGAGAACAAGTGGTTAGACATTTAGGAGGAAAACCATGAGAATGGAGTTACTAAAACTGATGGCCAAGAGATTATCATGCAACATGATGGCAAATGAGCTGCTTGTTACTTTAGTATTTGGAAAATTCTTTGTTGTTAAAGTACCTTAAGACCAATGAGTTGGAAATATTTAAAGTATTTTAAACCAGAATTGGCATACAGGTGAAATTTCAGCTAATGTATAACTCTATGAGTTACTAAAGTTAGTTAATACTCATGTAAGTACTTTATTGTGTAATACTTACAAAAATCTGAAAATCAATGGGCTATGGACACAGAAAGGTGAAAGAAAAGGTAGGTATTTTTTCTCCTTTAAGTGTATTCTTACTTCAAGTAAATTGACGGGGCAATATGTGGCTGTTTTCATGTTAGTGGAGAAAATGCAAACATCTTCGACAGGAAATCCCACTGGGAGTGGCTGAAGTGGCCAAAAAATGATACAGATCTTGAAAGTTCAACAGATTAGTGCAAATGCTCCCCAAGGATATAGTGACTATAAATGAAATTTCGAGCCACTGACGATCATGAGTAAGTCTGAGCTCCACTCAATATCAATAAAACTGACATTTACTTTCCTCTTTAGAGTCAATGCTTTTCCATAGTTCTGATGTGATTGCTGGATTGTCTAAAATAACATTATCTAGTCCTTTTAAATCTTAGTATGTTAAGACAACATTTCTAAAAGAACTAATACATCATATTCAGCCGATTAAGAGAACAACAAAGAGAAAACAGACTTGGTTTAATCTACTAGGAACAAACTAGAGAAGAGTTACCTATAACCTTTAGATAAATAGGACTGAGCATAAATAAGGAAAAAGCTATGGGATTGATGGAGGTTAGGTTCCAGAGTTTCTTGTCTTTACCACACAATGTAAAAAACAAACCGTATTTAGATTTAGGAAACTGGAAATAACTTTCATCTATGTCTGTGAGCTCTATGATATTATTCAAATAGAAACTGAGTCATAGGGTTAGTAGGTATTAATAGAACATTTATATAACACTTTTGCCAAGCATTTCCCTTATGATAACCCTGTGAGGTGGGTAGTAGTACTTAGAGAAGTTCATTAACTCTAGCAGTATTATTAAGTGTTGTGCAGCAACCTCCAGATTATGTATAATGTCTATGGTAATCATGATGTGAATGAGTGGGTACAATTAAGTTAAGGGTAAGGAGATATAACAGTGTAACTGGACTGAAGAAATGCCTTTCTGTGAATGCTGAGTCAGGAACTTTTGGTCTGCATAGGTCATGTTCCTTTAGGGAGATAATATACCCTAAAACCTAATGAATATAGATCTGGTTAAAGGAAACATGAAATGTGGGGAAATGCAGGCCCATTCTGATCTTCAAGAAGCTGGAAAGCAACATGGAAGACAGTAGTGAAAAAAGAGTAACAAATGTATTGTTTGTGGAGCTATGCACTGATTCAGTAGTTCTGAAAAGTACTTGGAAATATATTTCAAAAAAATCACTGAATTGTGCAGATCTTTTAACTCAGTGATGCCACTACTAGGCTGTAATGTTAATTATGTTAATGAGAGTTAAAGATCTTTCCCACTCATTAACAGGCCTGCTGATTAAGGGAAGCTTGATTAGGGGAGATTTGTTTTGTAGGCAGGCCCACACCTTTTGTTAACTTCTAATGAGGCACTAATTCTCAAGGGTTGTGATGCCCTCTGGCTCTGAAGAGTGTATAAACACTCTGAGGTGAGGTTTTATTTCGGGGCTCACTCAGAAGTGTTTGGTCAGATGAAACTCTGGGTAGCCACTAAGCAGCCCTCCAGCTTTGAAAACCCAGATGCTGGTGCTTCTCTCTCTGGTAACTATCTATGTATGTAATGTTCAGACAGCTGGATCCGTCTGTTGATTTCTGGTGTATGGACTGCTTATGGTCAGACAGCTGGAAGCCCTGTCTGTTGGTCTTTATTTCTCTGCTTGTTGGTGTATGTGTTTAATTAAAGAAGATTGTTGACCCCTCAAAAGTTGCTTTTAGAAAAGAACCTGTCTAAGAACCTGTCCAGCAGGCCCTCCTGCATATGCCAGGGTGCTTGCTGCTACATAGGCTTATGCCCCAAAGAGTTAAAAAAGAGAAAGAACAGATATGTTACACAATGTTTCTACAGCAACATTTCTTTTTGCGGTCAAGAATTAGAACATAGGGAGTGCCCATCTATCAGGGAGCAGCTAAGCAAATTATAGTGATCACAGATTTAGAGATAGAAGAGTCGTTCAAAGATCAAGTCCGACCCTCTCATTTCACAGATGATGAAACTGAGCCTCAGAGAACTTAAGTGATTTGCCTGAGGTCACCCAGAAAATGTGTGAGGGGGGATTCTAACCCAGGTCTGTCTGTTTTCATGAATCTAAGTCAAGAAAAGTGAAATAATAATGTGCTATTAAAATGATGAAAGGAACAGAATCCGAAAAGCTGCGGGAGGACTTAAAAGTGAACGGAACCGAAGAACAATGAGACAATGTCTGCAGCATTTTAAAGACAAACAACTGTCGATCAAATGACAGATCACAACTCCAAAGAAAGAAAATCAAATGTGCTTCCTCCCTACTGACAGAGAAGTGAAGGACTAGAAGGAAAGAATGAAATATAACATTTTCAGGCATGGTCAATGTGTGAATATTTTGTATGACTATGTTTACTGGTTAAATAGGAGTTACTGGATTTTTTAAAAACTGTGTACGTGTGTGCATGCGCACACATGCATGGAACTGAGAGGAGAGAGAAGGGTAATGATATTATTGATGCCAAAAATATAGATATTAGTGAAACACTTTAAAAACTGCAACAGAACAATATTCAGAGGGAAACACAGGTGAGTAAGACAGCTTTGGAATAAGTAACATGTATTATGTACTTTGGGGGTGGGGGATGGCAATCAGGGTTAAATGACTTGCCCAGGGTCACACCACTAGTAAGTGTCTGGGGCTAGATTGGAAGTCAGGTCCTCCTAACTCCAGGGTCAGTGCTCTATCCATTGAACACTTATGTACTTAAAAAACCAACAATAAAAATACTCAAGTTGTGTGCGATAGAGATTCACGGTTTCATGTAGAATCCCCTTTTTTCTTTTTTTGTGTATGGAGATGCTTATATTTGTTCATGTTTGTCAACTTCAGAACAAAAATGAAAACTCTGTTTTATAAAAGGACATTACCATTTACAGTGCTTAATATCAGATGACTGGGGACTGAGCTCTGTGAAGAAGATTGAATTCATTTCTAATAGAACTAAACTGCCACTGGAATGAATCTGATGTCCTGGCTTGAAGGTGAACCCAACCCGACCACACCCAGGCAAAGGGAGGAATAAAGATACGCCACACAAGCTTCTGACCTCCTTCAGTAAAGGGGTGCCCAGCCAAGCTCAGAGAAAACAAACACATCACAGCTGAGCTCCTGTTACAAGCTTCCACACCTTACCTGATCATTTACTCCTATATTCCTCTCACAATGAACCAAAGTGAGAACCATGAAAGCTAAAAAGATGGGCTAGTTCGACAATTATAGACCAGGGATAAGTGCAGGATTGAGATATAAACATAGCCTTTGAGACTTACCCCTAGCTGTGCTTCTCAACCATTGTTAACTAGCATTCAGCTGTCACTAGAAATAAAGTTCTTTTCCCCTCCAGGAATAGGAAAATGGAGCAAGATTCTCAGGTCACGTTCTGCTCTACTTCACCTTACTGGTCAGATGAAAAAATAGCAACTTATGTAAGGCTGGAAAGCTTGTGTTTTTTTACGTGTTATCTCATTTAAGTCTTGAGGTAGTTATTGTAGATATTATTTCCCCATTTTATGGATGAGAAAACTGAAGCCAAGAGGGGTTCAATGACTATTGTCAGAGGAAAGATTCAAAGTATGATTTCCTGAGTACAAGTTTAGCACTCCGTCTACCAAGTCCTCTCATATGATACAAACCTATGAATGACTGCCACAGAGGACCCTCTCACAATTGATCAAGTCACTCTACCAACTTAAATACAGGAAGTAAAAAGATGCAAAGGAGTGTCAAACTCAAATAGAAATGGAACATCTCTTAGAAAACCATGAATTAGCATTATCTCTGTTGTACTGAATTTTTATTTGTTTTGTTAAACATTTCCCAATTACATTTTAATATGGTTTAGGCTTCACTTGGGAGTTTCCCTTTTGCCATATGTGCCTTCTAGGTTTAAGCACACCTCCTGGAATCTGTATGCTCTTCTGGCAAAGCGTGTCTCAGGCTTTGCTGGGAATGTTTCGTTCCAACTGTTCTTACTATGCTATGCAGCAAATACTCTTTTTGTGAAAGCTCCTTAAAGCTGATTGACTAAAATGGTTCTCAACTGATAATCATGGGGGAAATACATGGTGGGGGCTTGAGACATATTAGAAAATCACTCCTGATCCCTCAGGATATCCCTTAGAGCCCTGAGAGGGAGTTATAGCTTTGCTCCAAAATCTGAGACTCATCTGTGAGAGTGGGAGTTGAGGTAAGGATCCTCAGAGCTTATATGTGCTAGATTTCATTTTTTAAAAACAGGCTTGCTAACTCAAATTGATTAAATAAGTAAGGGAGGTTTTTTGGGCAAGACATTTTAATACTTCTTAGCTTCCATTCTGGCCTAACACCTAACTGCATTAAAATGTCATCCTACTAGCTAAAAAAATTACTCCATAAACAGATAATTTATATATTATTCATATTTTCAGAAGTATAGAATTTTGAAGATTATTTGAAAAAATCTGTAAACACACAACACTCAGAAAGGTTGTGTGCTACAACTTTATAATTGGTGCCAACCTGGTATCTGACCTGAGTTTCAATGCCTTTTAGTGCTGTCTTTATTTATATTACCCTTGTCAACTGTGTATATTGTTCTCTTGCCTCTGCTTTATTATATTTCTAACAGGATATAACAATTCTTGTTAGAGAAAAGCTTTGCTTCCATTTTGTTTGTAATTAGACTGCATGGTCAGACTACTCCAGAGGAGATTTTTCTGGAGACTTATGCTGAATTAAAAATTTAATAACTAAATGGTTTAGAAAAATTTGACCAGAAATAATGTAAACATGGAGTCAGAGCATTTTTGCCTCTCTAGAAAAAAATGTGATCCAGATGAAGTTTATCTCTAGGGAGCAGACTTCCCTTACCAAAATATCTTTGGATATCTACCAAGAGGGTTCAGCATCCTCAGAATTCATGATCTCCGCATATAATAAAGTGAAAGAACTCAGTCCTCCAAAAAATTTGGGGAGTTCTAGCATCAGCTTTAAGGTGATTATTATATAAATTTATGCTACATAATCTAACAAATTGTGCTATATGATTGTAATAGGAGATGATGGTAGATGTTCTGAATTACTGAACCACTTTTACTCACCTTTAAGAACAGTTTAGATAGCTGAAAAAATGTCAAAGTGCAATAACATTTGTACTCATTCCTAAAGCTAAGAAGATGGGTGATTCTGAAATCTTCACATGGTTTGATTTGTGTCATGCTATAATACAACAAAGAATTACTTTTAAGGACGCTGATCTTATCATTATCTTTTCTAGGAACACTGATACAAAAATTCAATTTAATTTGGACAAATTCTTATGCAACAGTGCAAAACAATTGGGATTTAGTATAAATATTACACAATTGAATTTTCCTTTGACAACAGAACTAATCAAAAGGTAGCCATACTGAAATACTTCCAAGTGTTACAAGATTATTTTTTCACTGTTTAAATGAAAAAAAAATTATATATAGATATGTACTTATATATGTGTGCCTATTCAGAAATAAATTCCTATAGGGCTTATTTTCCATGCCATTCATTTGGTATTTTTCACACATTGGCTTTTACTATAGTTGTTTTTCATAGGTACATGCTTACTTCACCATCTTGATTATAAACTTGGGACTTTATACTCTCACAATGTCTAGTGTGGCGCCTTTCATATGATGGATACAATCTAATTTATTGCTGGTTTTAGCAAGGGGGAAGAAGACTAAGAACCACTGAAAATATGCTACTTTATCCTAACCTTGCAAATAAGACAAAAATGTTTTGGCTGGTATATGTGTTTGTTAGTATACAGAAGTTCACATTATCCTTATCCTCATTTCCAGACGCTCTACAAGACAGACAGCATGACAAAGAGAGCCAGCCTCCAAATCACAAAGCGCTGGGTTCACATTCCACCTCTGACATGTTCCTGGCAGGTGACACTGGGCAAGCCATGTAACCTCTCAGGGCTCTAGCACACTCTCTAAGACTCAAAATTGCAGAGAGGGTACTGATTTGCACTCAGCTTGGTCTAAGAGTTTCCTATGCTAGGAAAACCAAAAGTCTGTTGTTATCCTTATTTCCAACCTCTCAAATATTCACACTTTATCCTGCTTCTCCCCAAATTTTTGGGCTAAGTGATTAGCCAGTGAATCTCAGACTTGGAAGGAACCTCGGTGGCAAATGTCTATTATTAGCTAACACCTTTAGGTTATTATCACAGACCAACAAAAAGATAATTTCAAATGTCCGGTAGAGATGACTGCATTTATTTTAGGGATCTCCTGACCCTTCAATGCCTGAGGCCATTTTCACTGGTATTCTTAGTTTATTCTGCTGATCCAGTAAGCAATTTGTATCCTGACTTTTGGAAAGCCTACTAATTTTCTAGCATCCAGCATCTCAGCTGAAAATATCAAGAAGGTTAAAAGGCTGACTTTTCAGTATTAGATAGAAAAGCACTATCTTTTTTGGTTAAAATGGTAAAAATTTGGAGGCAATGGGAGTGATGTTATTTTCTGCTTTAAACAATTTAGAAACAGAAGATGGTAAAGTAGCAGGAAGAAGGAGGGTAAACTTCCAGCCTGACTCCTCCCAGCAGATGCAGAAAATGTGCCCGACTAAATCCTAATGGGGAAATCCAAGAAAAAACAAGCATAGTGATTCCCACCAGCTTGGCACAGGAAGAGAGAGTGGGAGAACTGCAGATGCTGGGAACGGGGTCTGGTGAGGAGTTTGCATAGAGCCCTCCTGTTCACAGAGGAGTTGTGATACCCTTAAAGGCAAAGTCCAAGTCTAAAAGAGGGCAGCAACACTTTGTACAAGGTTTGGGAATAGGTACCAACTAGACACTTGGTTGCTACACTACCCAATTTCAGGTCACAGATCTGAGGAGAACTGAAAAGGGGGATTGCATCCAGAGGACTCCTGGGGTGATGCCCTCAACCATGTACTATGAGGAGCAAGTTCAGAGGCAAGCAGTAGCTTTAAGGCTTGGATGTCAGGAGCACAGCAGAGTCTCAGTTCTAACGTCTAGTCTAGTCTGAAGCTCGCAGAGGGAATAACCAGGGCAGGAGTTCACACCATAAGGAGGCCTGCAATTCTGTCACCGAAGCACCAGAGCTTTCCAGCAGGCCCACAGGGGCTATGGCTAGCAACAGTCTCCTGATGTTAAGACCCAAACTCAGACCAGGTATCTGAATAATTCAGACAAAGGGGACAGTGACCAGAACTGGCCCCGGATCAGACCACTTTGAGAGTGCCGAAGCTGTCTTACAAAGTCTGCAATAACTCTAACCCAACCAGACCTTCCCCATGTGAGGTCAAAGATCCTGGTCATAACACATGCATTCAGGAAGAATGAGCAACCCAAAAAAGAACCCACCATAACAAGCTATGACAGACAGTTCTCTCTGGTGGGCAGGAAGCAGAGCACAGGAGCTCCCGGCCCATGGCAGCCACAGTGGCACAAGCACAAGCCTCTCCAGCTGTGGGGTGCAGAGCCTGGGAAGGGAAGGGGCCAAGAAGAGCCCCCTGAGGGAAGGGGGAGGTCTGTGGAGCAGACACTTGAGGAATGCTCAAAGCACAAACCTCAAGAACGAATAACTCCCAAAGATCTACAAGCTAAGACTCAAAGGAAAACACAACTTGGGCACAAATTCAACTAGAATTCCTTGAAGAGTTCATGAAGCAAGAACAACGAACAATCCAGCATAAGGACACAAGTTTGCTGAAGCAACAATTCCCTGATAACTAGAACAGATCAACAGAAGCCAATGACTCCAAGGGACAACAGGAAATCATAACGGAACAAGCCTGGATGAACTGCTTACAGTCTAACATGGAGATTACGTGTCCCGTGTGAGCCCTGACCTCATCAGGGTTTCTGGAGGGAGCTGCTGTCGTGCTCGTCCTTTGTTTGACATCAGAGAAGTGATGCCACGACTCGCACTTGGCTTTGTTCTGAGTGAGGGAGGGCTGTGAGGTCACCAGCCTCACTTCTCCTCCCTACAGACAGAGGATACTTAGATGGAAGGCCTGGGAACCATTCTGCTATGTCTTGATGATATTAAAAGAATAGTGGAAAGAGAGGGAAAGAGGAATATCCTGCACAAGGGGTAGGGAGGAAAGAGAAAGGAGAGTCAGGGAAAATCATTACACAGTCTGTCTTTTTACTGATTAAAAACAGATTTAATTTTCTAAAAGTTTAAAAACTTTGTCATCCTGTTTATATAGAAAATTATTTTTCTGAACTGTTGGGGTAAATTTTCTTTATAATATAGAACATCCCTCCAATATTTTAAGAAATAAGGAACACAAAGAGTAGCTCTAACACAGTCATTAAGGCTAGGAACCAAATAAGCCAAGATTTAATGAAATATGCCGTGGTAGAGCACACAACAGCTGCACGGTTTGGTATGGATTAACAGGATGTCTAAGAGAACTCCACAGTATTCAAACAAGAGACAGAAAAGAAAAGCCAAACCAAGAGTTCTCTTGAAATAAAAAGGTGACCACACCTTGATAGGAATGACACGTAATAAATGATGCATGACACCACAATAAAAAACAACTTTATCATGAAACGCTAATAACTCCTATGATAACAGCTCCGATTTGCATTGGATGTGATAATGGAGGAATGGATTTACATGCAATACTAGATATTATTCTCCTAGTTTTTCAAAGGAAACAGGCTATAAAGTGTCCGGTGGGGAACAGATGGTTAATGAATGCAGGACGAAGAGACACACCTATTTATTGGATGCTATGAACTACTCTTTTCCCATCCCTACTCCTTTTATTGGCTTCAATTGGTATTTAATGATAAAAAGACCAAGTACTTCAAGCATATACGTGTCATCATCAAAGAATTAAATTTCTTCATGCTAGCAGAAGCATTATAAAAAGGGCTGTCTTAGGAAATCATTGGATATACTCCCTCATCCATAATTAAAGAAACTCTAAATAATAACGTGTGAGAAAACATTGTTTCTTTATGACCTCTGATGTAGGAAATTTTGGTATATCATAAAATCTGGTGATGGGGCGAAGCATGTAGAGGCAAATAAAGAGAAAACAGGAGTCGTATGAAGCGCATTTGAGCTCTAGGGAAACGCTTTTCACAAAGATGAAAAGGGAAGCCTTTGACTAGCTTTGCAGGAAAATGAATCTACAGCAGCAATCTGTCACACTCTTAGTTCTGAAACATTTGTTCTTTCAAACCTTTACTTACTTAAGGTACTCTGGCTGTACGGTTTTGTCCAGGTGACAAAAAAAGCAAATTTGATAGGGAAAAAAGGTACCACAAAGACGTACTACAAATACCCTGATAGCCATGTAATAAAAATGTTAGGCCCCTATTCTGAATAGAAACCTAAGTGTTTTAGTGGCCTTCTGAATACCGCAATTTAAAAATTATTAATGCTCTGAAATGAACAGATCCAAAGAAGTATCTTTTATACTTTCAGAATCCACTCACGGGTAGCTTCAAAAATCTAATTTAATGGAAAGTGCAGTTTGGGGGAAAGGAGATGTTTGTTCTAATAATCTTACTATTTATTCAGGATCTTATTACTATAAGAGCAAAAAAGCATCCATTCCTAATCTTATGAGGACTGAGGCACTTTTATACTCCACTGAGCTGTGTGAGGCTCCTCACAATTATATAGTAATCATTCTAACTGCATGCAGATGCTTGTTTTCAAAAAATGTGCTTTTTCATATGTATAACAAAGTTCCATTTTCTCTCCTAACATCTCCAAAAGGACTGTAAACTGACACCCCCCACAAAATCTCCTTAGCGACTCAGGAGTGTGTAGTTTAAGGTCAGCCATTTCATATGCTTCCTGCCTTTTTACAGTTTACCTTTTCTTTACATATTTTGATGAAATAGAAATAATACAAAGTACCGAAAGGTGAAATCTCACTCTATGTCAAAAGAACTTGCCATAGTGATGGTGAGATGAAACTCTACTGTCAATATTAAAGACTGTAAAGATTAAATAGAAACAAGCCACAGTAGGAAGGGCCTCTGGGGAATTCACTTTTAAATGGTTTGTCCTTTCTTTTCTCTGTTTGCAGGAAGGAGCCCTCCAAGGAACTTAAATCAGATTCTTCATCTCTAAAAGCTGCACACTTAGCCTTAGTGACTCAGAGAATTTTTATTAAAGTTGAGCCACATTTTTTTCTAATGAATTAATCTGAATGCTTAATGTAGAACTTGTTCTGAAAATGTTTATTACTCTTTATGGAGAAAATAAAACTATTACATAGATTATGGTGACCACACATGCCAGATTTTCAAGAACAGTTCTAATCTTAAGAAAAATAAATATACTTTTAATAAGATTTTGGAAAAAAATCTCTTTTCAGACCATATATTCTCAGGTCAAGTTAAAAGAAGCATTCATTAAGAGCTAACTATGAAATTGCTGGGAAAACAGGAAAGCAATTTGGAAGAAACTAGCTCTAAATCAACATCTTGCACTGTGTTCCAAGAAAAGGTAAAAATAGATAAATGATTTAGACATAAATGAATTAGTAAAAGAAAAATGATATCATAAGCAAATTAGGGAAGCACAGAAAAATGAACCTCTCAGATCTATGGATATAGGAAGAGTTTATAACCAAACAAAAGACAGAGAGGATCACAAAAAGTAAAATGGATCCCTGATTACATGAAATAGAAGAGTTTTTGCACAAAACAATCTAGAGTAGCCAAAATTGGAAAGAAAACAGAAAACCGGGGAAAAATTTACATAGTTTCTCTGATAAAGGCACATTTCTCAGAAAAACATGATAAATAAAAATAAGAGCCATTTCTCACTTAATAAATGGTCAAAAATATGAATAAGCAGTTTTCAGAAGAAGAAATCAAAGATATAATAGAAAATGCTCTAAATTTATAATGATTAGAGAAATATAAATTTAAACAAGTGTGAGATATCACCTCACACCTATTAGACTGGCTAATATGAAAAAAAAAAAAAAAAAAGGAAAGTGACAAATACTGGAGGGGAGTTTTAAAATGATCCAACCATTATGGAAAACAATTTTGAAGCTGCCCAAAGGGCTATCCTTTGACCTAGTGAAATGACTACCAAGTCTGTATCCAAAAAGATCAAAGGAAAAGGATTTATTTGCGGACAAATATTTACAACAAATCTTTTTGTGATGGTTAAAGAATTGGAAATTGAGGAGATGGCTAAACAAGTTATGTTATATGACTGTGATGGAATACTATTGTGTAGCAAGAAATGATGAACAGAATAGTTTTTAAAAATCTGGAAAGACTATATGAACACATACAAAATTAAGTGAGTGAACTACGAGAACACTGTATACAGTAATGGCAACATTATGAAGATGAACAACTGTGAAAGACTAAGTTACTTGAATGAAGACAATGATCCAAGACCATTCTAAAGAACCCATGATGAAAAGTGCTATCCGTCTTCAAAGAACTGATGATTTCTGAGTGCTGATTGAAGCATACTTTTTAAACTTTATTTTTCTTGGGTTTTTTTGCATGTGTTCTCTTCTGTAACCTTGTATGACTTCACATATGTAACTGATATCATATTGAGGGGTGGGGGAAGGATGAGAAGAAAATTTGGAAGTAAAATTTTAAAATTTAAATAAATGTGTATGTATGTGTATATGTGTGTGTATGTAAATATATATATATATATATATATATATATATATATATATATATATATATATATATATATATATACATATATATATATATGGAGAGAGAGAGAGAGTCCATGAGAGAGTGCTATGTGCCAATCATTGTGGTAAGTGCTGGGGATGCAAAGAAAGGCAAAATGAGATTGTGCCTTCTGAGAACTTACATTCTAATATTTGACTTCAAGTTCTGAAGAAAAAAAAGGTTACTTATAAACCCAAATTTTTAAGCTTCCTGGGGTAAGAACTTACTATTCAACAAAAACTACTGGAAAAACTGAAAAGCAGCCTGGAAGAAACCAGGTACAGACCAACAACTCACACTGTATGCCAATATAAGCTCCAAGTGGGTAAATGATTTGTACATTACATTACACAATGGGTACATGTTTACATTAGGAGCAAAGAAAGAATTAACTTGTACATCTATGAACAGTGAAAGGGTTTATGAACAAAAGGTAGAGAGAACAGAGGATAAAGTGTTGATTGTATAAAATTACACAAGTTTTACACAAACAAACCCAATGCTGCTAAAAGTAGAAAGGAAACAGGAAAAGGGAGGGGAAAACTTTACAGTAAGTTTCTCTGATAAAGGTCTCATTTCTAAGCTATATATGTAACTAATGAAATTTGTAAGAATAAGAGCTATTTCTCAAAAAAAAATTATGGTGAAAGTACATGAACAGGCAGTTTCCAGAGGGAGAAATCCAAAATATCCATAGTTGTAAAAAATAATGTTAGAAATCAATAATTACAGAAAAGCCAATTACGGCACCTCAGAAGTTCTACCTCACATCCATCAGATTAGCAAAGTTGATAAAAAGTAAAATGATAAACGTTGGAGGGGCTGTGGGGAAATGAATAAACTAATGCACTGCCAGCAGAGCTGTGAACTGGTTCAGTCCTTCTGGCAAGCCATTTGGAATTTTGCTCAAAAAGTTACTAAAGTGTATATTTTTGACAGTGCAATATCACTCCTATGCCTATTCCAAAGAAGTCAAAGAAAGAAAACAAAAGATCCACATGTACAAAAATATTTAAAGCTGTTCTTTTTGTGGTGGCAAAGAAATGGAAACTAAGGGGGTACTATGACATATGAAATGCAATAGAATAGTATTGTGCTGTAAAAAATGATGGAGGAAATAGCTTCAGAGAACCCTGGGAAAATCTGTATGTACTGGTACAGACTGGGAAGCAAGCAGAACTGGGAGAATAATTTATGGTACTCAAATTTTAGAGATAAGCAATCCATGTGGTGACTGGACATCATTTCAGAAGACTCATGGTGGGGTATAAGCTGCCCACTTCTGGCTGGTGTATTTTGGGGTACAGACTGAAACAACAATTTTTAAAAATGTGATCAATGCAGAAATTTGTTTTGCTTGAAGGTGTATGTTTGTTGCAAAAGTTCCTCTTCCCCCTCCTTTCCCTCTTCCCTTTCCCCTCCCCATCCCCAATGGTAAGGAGAAGTTAGAAAGAGCATAGATTTTTTTTTTTATTTTGTAATGTTTAACAATCACTGCCATACAATTGTGATTTTATCCCCCCCACCTAGCCCCCACTCCCCCCCTCCCTCCCCACGACTGCATACAATTCTGTATAGATTCTACATATACTTTCCTAATGAGTATATTTTCACTATAGTCATGCTATGTAGTCAGACTAAGATAAATGAAAGAAATCGTATAACAAATCAGAACATGATACACAAACACATACACATACACAAACATGATCTGCTACAATATGTGAGTGACTTCCATATTTCTCTCTCTGAGTGTGGCAGGCATTTTGCCTTGAGATCCTCCATTGGGATTTTTTTTTTTTTTTGGTAAGAAGTTCTTGTGTTATTACACAAATCTAAGTCTACCAGAAAAAACTCTCAAACACTGTGGTTGTTGCTGTGCATAAAGTTCTCCTGGTTCTGCTCCTTTCACTCAGCATCAGGTCATATAAGTCCTTCCAGGCCTCTCTGAAGTCTTCTTGTTCATCATTTCTTATGGCACAATAGTAATCGATTACATTCATATACCATAATTTATTCAGCCATTCCCCAATTGATGGACATCCCCTTGACTTCCAGTTTTTGGCAACTACATAGAGTGCTGCTATAAATATTTTTGTACATGTGGGACCCTTTCCCATTTTTATGATCTCTTGGGGATATAGTCCTAGTAGCGATATTGCTGGGTCAAAGGGTATGCACATTTCTGTAGCCCTTTGGGCATAGTTCCAAATTGCTCTCCAGAATGGTTGGATGCGCTCGCAGCTCCACCAACAATGAATTAGTGTTCCAACTTTCCCACATCCCCTCCAGCATTTATCATTTTCTTGTTCTGTCATGTTTGCCAATCTTATAGGTGTGATGTGGTACCTCAGAGTTGTTTTGATTTGCATCTCTCTAATCAATAGTGATTTAGAGCATTTTTTCATATGATTATAGATAGCTTTAATTTCTTCCTCTGAAAATTGCCTGTTCATATCCTTTGACCATTTATCAATTGGGGAATGACTTGTATGATTATACATTTGGATCAGTTCTCTATATATTCTAGAAATGAGGCCTTTATCCCCGAGCTTAGCTGTAAAAATTCTTTCCCAATTTACTACATCCCTCCGGATTTTGGTTGCATTGGGTTTGGTTGTGCAAAAACTTCTCAGTTTAATGTAATCAAAGTTATCCATTTTGCATTTCATAATGCATTCTATCTCTCCTTTAGTAAAGAATTCTTCCCTTCTCCATAGATCTGATAAATACACTATTCCTTGCTTCTCCAGTTTATTCATGGTATCAATCTTTATACCTAAATCATGTACCCATTTGGACTTTATTCTTGTGTACGGTGTCAGGTATGGGTCTATGCCTAATTTCCGCCACACTGTTATCCAGTTTTCCCAGCAATTTTTGTCAAACAATGAGTTCTTATCCCAGAAGCTGGGGTCCTTGGGTTTATCAAACAGAAGGTTGCTATATTCCTTGCCTGCTGCATCTTGAGTGCCAAGTCTATTCCACTTGTCTACCTCTCTGTTTCTTAGCCAATACCAAGTGGTTTTGATAATTGCTACTTTATAGTACAGTTTGAGGTCTGGTAGCGCTAGGCCACCTTCCCAAGCATTTCTTTTCATTAGTCCCTTTGATATTCTGGACCTTTTGTTTTTCCAAATGAATTTTGATATTATTTTGTCCAGCTCTAGAAAGTAATTGTCTGATAGTTTAATTGGTATGGCACTAAATAAGTATATTAATTTGGGTAGAATTGTCATTTTTATTATATTAGCCCGGCCTACCCATGAGCAACTAATGTTTTTCCACTTACTTAAATCTGACTTTATTTGTGCAAAAAGTGTCTTGTAATTGTGTTCATATAATCCCTGGGTTTGTTTTGGCAGGTAGACTCCTAAGTATTTTATACTGTCTACCCTAACTTTAAATGGGATTTCTCTTTCTATCTCTTGCTGTTGGACTTTGTTGCTAATATATAGGAATGCAGAAGATTTGTGTGGGTTTATTTTGTACCCTGCAACTTTGCCAAAGTTGTTTATTAATTCTAGTAATTTTTTACTTGAATCTCTGGGATTCTCTAGGTAAATCATCATATCATCTGCAAAGAGTGATAACTTAGTTTCTTCTTTGGCTATTTTAATTCCTTGGATATCTTTATCTTGTCTAATTGCTACAGCTAACATTTCTAGTACCATATTAAATAATAGTGGTGATAATGGACAACCTTGTTTCACCCCTGATCTTATTGGGAATGCATCTAGCTTATCCCCATTGCATATAATGCTTGCTGAAGGTTTTAGATAGATACTGCTTATTATTTTATGGAAAGTTCCCTTTATTCCTACATTCTCCAATGTTTTTAGTAGGAATGGATGTTGTATTTTGTCAAAAGCTTTTTCTGCATCTATTGAGATAATCATGTGGTTTTTGTTAGCTTTGTTGTTGATGTGATCGATAATGCTAATAGTTTTCCTAATATTGAACCAGCCCTGTAGTCCTGGTATGAATCCTACCTGATCATAATGTATTAATCTCGTGATAAGATGCTGTATTCGTTTTGCTAGAATCTTATTTAAAATTTTTGCATCTATATTCATTAGGGAAATTGGTCTATAATTTTCTTTCTCTGTTTTGTCTCTTCCTGGTTTGGGTATCAAAACCATATTTGTATCATAGAAAGAATTTGGGAGGACTCCTTCTTCCCCAATTTTCAAGAATAGTGTATGTAGTATTGGAATTAACTGTTCTTTAAATGTTTGATAGAATTCACTTGTGAATCCATCTGGCCCTGGAGATTTTTTCCTAGGGAGTTCATTGATGGCTTGTTCAATTTCATTTTCTGAGATGGGGTTGTTTAAGTAATCAACTTCCTCTTCTGTTAATCTGGGCAATTTGTATTTTTTAAAATATTCATCCATCTCATTTAGATTATCGAATTTGTGGGCATAAAGTTGGGCAAAGTAGTTTCTAATTATTGTTTTAATTTCCTCCTCATTGGAGGTGAGTTCACCCCTTTCATTTTTAATATTAGTAATTTGGTTTTCTTCTTTGTTTTTTTTAATCAGATTGACCAAAGGTTTATCAATTTTATTAGTTTTTTCATAAAACCAACTATTGGTTTTATTTATTAATTCAATAGTTTTCTTAATTTCAACTTTATTAATCTCTCCTTTGGTTTTCAGTATTTCTAATTTGGTATTTACTTGGGGATTTTCAATTTGTTCTTTTTCTAGCTTTTTCAACTGCAAGCCTAAGTCATTGATCTCCTCTTTCTCTATTTTATTTATGTAAGCATTCAGAGATATAAAACTTCCCCTAATAACTGCTTTTGCAGTATCCCATAAGTTTTGGTATGTTGTCTCGCTATTGTCATTCTCTCGAATGAAATTGTTGATTGTTTCTATGATTTCTTCTTTAACCCAACCCTTCTTTAGAATTAGATTATTTAGTTTCCAATTGATTTTTGGTTTCTCTTTCCATGGCCTTTTATTACATGTAATTTTTAATGCATTATGATCTGAAAAGGATGCATTGATTATCTCTACCTTTCTGCACTGGATTGTGAGATTTTTATGTCCTAGTACATGGTCAATTTTTGTAAATGTTCCATGTACCGCTGAGAAAAAAGTATATTCCTTTCTATTCCCATTTAATTTTCTCCAAAGATCTATCATATCTACCTTATCCAGAGTTTTATTTACCTCCTTAACCTCTTTCTTGTTTATTTTGAGGTTGGATTTATCGAGTTCAGAGAGGGGGAGGTTGAGGTCCCCCACTAGTATAGTTTTGCTATCAATTTCTTCCTTCAACTCCCCCAACCTCTCCTCTACGAATCTGGATGCTATACCACTTGGAGCATACATGTTTAGTAATGATATTGCTTCATTGTCTATGGTGCCTTTTAGCAGGATATAGTTTCCATCCTTATCCCTTTTGATTAGATCTATTTCTGCTTTTGCTTTGTCTGAGATTAGGATTGCTACTCCTGCCTTTCTTACATGAGCTGAAGCACAATATATTCTGCTCCATCCTTTGACCTTTATCCTATGTGTATCCCCCCGTTTCAAATGTGTTTCTTGTAAGCAGCACATTGTTGGATTATGGCTTTTAATCCATTCTGCTATCCGTCTCCGTTTTATGGGAGAGTTCATTCCATTCACATTCACAGTTATGATTACAATCTGTGTATTTCCCTCCAACCTCTTTCCCACCATTTGTGCTTTTAGCTCTCCTGTCTCCCTTCCCCTCCTCAATAGTATTCACTTTTCTCCCCCTCCTCCTGCAGCCTTCCCCTCCTTCTTTTGACCCCCCTCCCTTTTAGTTCCCTTTACTCTTATTGCTTCTTTCCTCCCTTTTAGCCACCCTCCCCTTTCTTCCCCCTTCCCCTCCTACTACCTATAGAGCTAGTTAGGCTTATCTACTTAAGATTATTGTTCCCTCCTTTGAACAAATCAGATGAGAGTACCTCTCAAACAATGCTCATCTCCCTCCCCTCCTTCCCTCTACTATAGTTTTGTACTTCTTCCTGTGATATAATTTGCCATTTTCTGCTTCCCCCTTTCCACACCTCCTATTACATTCCCTTCTCATACTTAAATCATATTTTTGACATGACATCATTTACTTTATGCCCGTTCCCTCTACATATATCCCTTTTATCATAATAGCTGCACAGTTCTCAAGATTAACAGGTATCATCTTCCCTTATAGGGAGGTAAACAGTTTGCCCTAATTGAGTAGCAAGTTTTTGTTTTTGTTTTTTCCCCCTCTGTTTACCTTTTTATGATTCTCTGGAGACCTGCATTTGAAGATCAAATTGTCTATTGAGTTCTGGTGTTTTGGTCAGGAAGCTCTGGAAATCCCTTATTTCGTTGAATGACTTTCTCCTTGCCTGAAATGTTATGCTGAACTTTGCTGGGTAGTTGATCCTTGGTTGAAGTCCCAACTCCTTTGCCTTACGGAATATTGGGTTCCAATTCTTTCGATCTTTTAATGTAGAAGCTGCAAGGTCCTGTATGATCCTGACTGTGTGTCCTTGATATTTGAATTGTTTCTTTCTGGCTGCTTGTAGTATTTTCTCCTTCACTTGATAGCTCTGGAATTTGGCAACTATATTTCTTGGGGTTTTGAGTTTGGGATCCCTTTCGGGAGGGGAACGGTGGATTCTTTCGATGACTATTTTGCCCTCTGAGTCTAGTACTTCTGGACAGTTTTCCTTGATGATTTCCTGGAAGATATTGTCCAGACTCTTTTCTTCATCATGGGTTTCTGGCAGGCCAATAATTCTTAGATTTTCTCTCCTGGATCTATTTTCCAGGTCAGTTGTTTTTCCAATTAAATATTTTACATTTTCTTCTATCTTTTCATTCTTTAGATTTTGTTTGACTGATTCTTGTTGTCTCATTGAGTCATTAGTTTCTACTTGCCCAATTCTAATCTTCATCGTAGTGTTTTCTTCAGTTAGCTTTTCCATCTCCTTTTCCATCTGACCAATTTTTCCCTTTAAGGAGCTATTTTCTCCATTTAATTTTTGTACTTCTTTTTCCATTCGACCAATTCTCCCAGTTAGGTTTTGGGTTTCCTTTTCCATCTGATCAATTTTCCCAATTAGGTTTTGGGTTTCCTTTTCCATTTGATTAGCTCTTCCTTTTAGGGAATTATTCTCTCCAGTTAATTTTTGAACTTCCTTTTCCATTTCTTCAATTTTCTTTTTCAGGGTGATGTTTTCATCAGTGAATTCTTTTTTTATAGTTTTAAAATCATTGGCCAGTTTTTCTTTTATATCCTTCTTCAGACGTTCCAGGTAATCTAGTTGTGCTTGCGAGAAATTCATAGTCCCATCTGAGGTTTCAGATGGAAGTACAGTCTCAGCCCTAACCTCTTTGGTGTTTGTGTTTTGGTCCTTATCCCCATAGAAAGATTCTATGGTTTTTTCACTTTTCGTCTGCTTTTTCCGATTCATGATGTTGGCTGAGTGTTGTAGCTTTTGGTTCTTTCAGTCAGAAGGTACAGATCTTTAAGTTGAGCTGATGTGTGTCTGGGCTAAAAGCAGGCTTTTGTTTTTTGTTTCCCCGATCAACCCTGGGGTTAGCTTGTTAGGTGTGTGGGAGGTGTGGTCTGGTCTCAGGCTATCTCCTCAGCTGACTTGAGGCAAAGGCAAGGTCAGGGGATGGTACTCCCAGCTTCCCTATTGTCTTCCCTTTTCCCCTGGAGGGCTGGGGCACGCCTAGAAGCTAACGCGTGTTCCCGCCCCTCCTGGGGCTCGTCTCCTGGCTCTGAGGCTTGCCTGGGTCTCAGTGCGAATTTTCTCTGCCCTGGGTCGTCTGTCCCTCCAGATCGCCTCCACCACAGTAGGAAGAATCCCCCTTTGCCACTTTTCCAGCCTCTGGTGTTATGAGACCACCCGCCCCCTTCTGCTGTTCCCGCTGATCCAGGATTAATCTGGGGAAGAATTTTATGGTTCCCTCACGGTCATCAGGGGGGAGGAGAGAGCACTTACTGATCACTCTGCCATCCCAGTTCCTGGAAGTTCAAGTAGTGACCCACCGAAGTCCGTCTTCAGGCTGAATATTTCAAGGGCTGCTGCGGTGATGTCTGGCACTCAGCGGCTCTCACCGGCTCGGCCTGGCTTATCTCCTGCTCCGCTGGTCTCGCCCGCCACTCTCGGGCTCCTCTGGTCCCCTCCGCCCTGCCGGGCCGACTGCGCTGCGCTGTGCGCCGGGGTCTTGCCCCCGCGGAACAGATCCCTCCCGTGGACCCTCCGGTCCAGCCTGGGCTCCGAATCCGTCAAAGTCCGTCACCCACTGGATTTTACACCTCCAAAGTCTGGTCAGACTCTCCCCCCAGAGATATCCAGAGGAGTTTTTCCAGGAGCTTAGGTGAGTCGTTGCTTTCACTCCGCCATCTTGTCTCCGCCCCCAAGAGCATAGATTTTTAAGATAAACTTTTGTTTTTTTGAAAAAGGGTGGAGTTTAAAAAAAGAAAAAATGGTCACCATTGTGATATGGTATATCCAATAGGAATTTAATGGATGATCATAGCTCAGTCAGTCAATAAACACATATTAATGGTCTATTATGTGATAGCCATGATAAGGTAGAAGACTGGAAAGGGAGGAGAGGACTGGGTTATGAAAAAGTTTGAACGCTAAACAGAACTTTATATTTGTTGGTGGAAATGATAAAGAGCCACTGGAGTTTATTGAGCAGAGGGGTGATATGATCAGACATGTCCTTTAGGAAAATTTGGTGGATGAATGGAGGACAGACTGGAGTGGGGGAGAGATTTGAGGCTGGCTGCCTCATCAACAGGCTACTGAAATAAACAGTCCAGGAGCAAGGCTATGAGGACTTGCACCAGAGGGGCAGTGGCGTCTGAGGAGAGAAGGGGACATATTCGAGAGATGTGGCAAAGGAGAAACTGACAGGTCTTGGCAACAGGTTGGATATGAATAGTGTGAAAGGGTGACATTTGGGTTGTGAGCCTGGGAGGATGTGCTGCCCTTGGCAGTAACAGGGAAGATGGAGCTGGGAGGAAGGTTTAGGGGAGAAAGACAATGAATTCTGTTTTGGGCATGATTAAAAATATCTACTGGACATCCAGTTCAAGATCTCTGAAAGGTGGTTGGGGGTGAAAGATTGGAGGTCAAAAGAGAGGTGAAGGCAAGATAGATTTAAGGATCATTATAGGATGGCAATTAAATCTAAGACAGCTGATGAGATCACCAAATGAAGTACTACAGAGGGAGAAGAGGACCCGGGATGAACCCCTGAGTGACACCTATGGTTACTGGGTATGGTATGGAGGAAGATCCAGCAAAGGAGACAGAAGGAACAATTTCATAGGTGGGAGGGAAATCAGGAAAGAATGGTGTCCTGAAAACCTAGAATGAAGAGGATAGCAAGCAGAAATTTGGAATGGTAATAAATAATATCTAATATGCTTATCATTAAAGAGATAACATGTACATTTATAGCTTACAAGAAAAAAAAACTATATACTTTGTGACAGAATATCTTAGATTTGTCCTTAATTTGAGAATTTTGGTGACTATACTGACGTTTGTGGCAAAGTGGCTGAGCAAAGAGAAGGCTGGCCTTTCCATGGAGAATGGTGTTGTGACTCATGGTAAAGATGTGGATTTGACAATATGATCTCCTTACTTCCACTGTCTCTACATTCCTACGCACACATTTCTACAATTGTGAATATCCTAGCTTTTAAATTAGCTTAGTCAGACACATTACCCTACAGACTCAAATTGAACTTGCAAACACACTAATAACCCACTCCACCATCTTTTATCGGAGCTGCTGTCCAATACCTATGCTTATGAAGTGAATTTTTGTTTTGTACTTAAATATAGACATCTTATTAGATTTAACTCAATGCTTTACCATTCAGAATTCCTTTGTATGCTGACTCTGTTATAAACTGTGCTAATCCCCCCTCTCTCCCAGGTCTGTGTCATCTGCAGATTTGATAAGTATATTACCTGTGACCTTATCCATGTCACTGATAAAAAAGTTAAAACAAAGACAAACATGGAACCCAGGGAAATTGTGCTGGAGACCTCCTGCTATGCTGATATGGAAATATTAACAACTTCTCCAAGTCTGACCAGAGGAAATCACAAAACTGTGCTAAATGAGGCAGCTACAAATTTATGTTATTGAATTTTAAATAAGCAATCTTCCCTAACTGATTCATTAATTCACCTTCCACGGTGACTGCTCAAAATCTTCAAGTACCATCTTCCCTTTGACTCTGTTGTAGACAGTCCAGGGTCCTAAAGCCAAGAGTCTTAAGAATAGTGATGCTTTTACCCCCAGGTCTACAGTCATCATCCTGGTGCAACTATCCTTGTGGAGAAATTCCTTGGCCACTGCTCCTATAGGTGCTATAGTTACAGTTACTTAAAACTGGTTTTCAGTTAATGCTTCTTGTTGCCAAAATCCTTGGCACTGTCAAATGGTTCAACATCAGAAAATGATATGATTTTATTGGTTGAAGTGACATGAAAGAAGAGGCATTAACACATATTTTGCTGTTCTGCCCAAAGGACCATGGGACCTTTCTATATGATATGCAGCTTAAAACTTTCATGTGTGTTGTCTCCCCCATTAGAATGAGTTCCTTCCATACCCAAAGGACAATCAAACTGTGCATATAGCCTTTGATCCAGAAATACCACTACTAGGTCTGTATCCCAAAGAGATCATAAAAAATGGGAAAAGGACTTCTATGTGCAAAAATATTTACAGCAGTTCTTCTTGTAGTGGCAAACAATTAGAAATTGAGGGATACCCATTGGGAATGGCTGAGCAAGTTGTGGTTTATGAATGTGATGGAATCCTATTGTGCTATAAGAAATGATGAGCAGGAAGATTTCAGGAAAACCTGGAAAGACTTACATGAACTGATGCAAAGTGAAACAAGCAGAACCAGGAGAGTATTGTACACAGCACTAGCAACATTGTAACAATGATCAACTGTGAATGATTTAGCTCTTCTCAACAATACAATGATCCAAGACAATTCCAAATTACTCAGGGTGGAAAATGCTCTCTACCTCCAGAGAAAGAACTGATGGGGTCTGACTGCAGATGAAAGCATACTATTTTCACTGTATTTTTTAGTGTTTTTTTTTTCCTTTTGGTCTGCTTCTTTCATAATGTTTTACATGATTGCGCATATATAACATATCAAACTGTTTACTTTTTGGGAGGGCCTCAAGGATATGAGGGAGAAAAATTTGGAACTCAAAATTTAAAAAAATCAATGTAAAAATTGTCTTTACATATAACTGGAAAAATAAAATACTATTTAATAATAATTTTAAAAAGGAATATGAGTTCCTTGAGGTGGAGTTTTACTTTTCTATTGGTATTCTAAATGCTTAGCACAATACTTTGCACTTAAATAAATAAATGTGTCATCTCTTCATTCATTCTCTTTAAGCCTCCCAGGACCTCCATTTAATTTTATTCTTCATGGTAAGGTTCTGACCTCATATTTCACTAATAAATGAATGGACAAATAAACGCACAAATACATGGAAGCCTTATGACAAGAACTCCCTTTTCTCCCCTGATCATCGAGCATTACGCAGACTTCTTTCACTACCTTCTATTTCACTATTTTCTTAAATGAAAGAAGTGGCCACTTCTTTGTGAAAGTCAACTCTTCTTCATGCACTCTTAACCGCATTCCTTCCCATCCAGCAGATTTAGCCCAGTATCATCTTTAACCCATCCTACCATTCCTTCTCAATCTACTTTTCTGGTTTCTCATCCATTTATATAATCATGAATGTCTCTCAAAGTTCTCTCTGTGTCTCCCTTCTCTTTTCTGTCTTTTATTTCACTTGCTGATCACATCAGCTCTCAGGGTCCAGTTATCATCTCTATGAAGCTCATTCAAAGACACATATATCTGTCCTTAATCCTGCTTCTCTGAAAATCCAGAAGTGCAATGTGGAACAGTATCTGGACCTGGAGATTTTTTTTCCAAAGTTATCTCAGCTTCTCTTAAATTTGTTAAAATCAGAATATTTAAAATTGGAAAAGCCCTTTAAAAATCACCCAGGCTGACACACTCATTTTACAAATGAAGAATCTGAAGTTCAAAGAGGTTCAGGGACCTGACCAAGATCACACAGGAAGCAGGAGGTAGCAGACCCAGGATCTGAACCCAGAGCCTGACCATCCCAAACTGCTACTATTTTTATTTTGTAATTATTAGCACTCTCTGACCAACCAGTACAGAAGTGAAATATGAGTGTACAGGAAAAAGCCATTTAATATTTGTTTTGTGGGAAAAATATTAATCATAAAGTAGCTGCTGCCATGGTCAGAATATTGATCACAAAGTAGCCAGCCAATATGTGGCATGCTTCTCTATCTATACTTGGCTGAGTTAGTCCTCAGAAAAAAGATCTGCTGAAGGGCCAGACTTAAAGCCCTTCCAGAATGGGAGAATCTGCCAGAACTGTAGGCTTTGCAGGCAACTTCAATGGAGCCTCAGGACTTTGTGGAGGTAGCACAAAATCACCTATCTTTAAAAATACTAAATTATCTAAATACTTTTTAGAGTAATCTATGCACATACCTTTCTGCTTGGAGATTATAAGTTTATTCTTAATATTTGCAAACATTTTCATTTTGACAACTTGAATTTGTAACATTGTTTCTAAGGAGACACAGACTCATAGACTATGGAAGTTGGATGTTAATCTACCTCCAAACAAGAAGTGATATGCTAGACAGATATATTAGCAATGCAGAGTAGGGAGGAGAGGTGCATCCTTGATGAGCTCTGGAAACTCATGATGAGATAGCATCTCAGCAACTCCAGACCAGCACTAGGATTAGTGTTGGTGTACACCTGTCAAAGCAGACTCAATTTTGGGTGAGATTTATAGGATAAAGTATAGGAGAATAACTAGATAAAGTGATGAAGCAATGAAGCTGGTGCTCCCTGTTTGTTCTACTGATAGGTAGCCCCTTTTGGGGGAGGCAGCCACAATTAATTCTGTGTATTTACTTGGGCTGTCTGCATGTGGGTCTGTGGTCTGGGCCTAGGCTGACAAAGGGAGAGGTCAAAAGTACAAAAATGTAAGCAATGATAAATCCTGAAAATGGAACTGACCCATGGTTCTTGTTCAGCCATTTCAGTTGGGTCAGACTCTTCATGAGCCGATTTGGGGTTTTCTTGGCAAAGATGCTGGAATAGTTTGCCATTTTCTTCTCCAGCTTATTTACAGATGAGGAAATAGATAAACAGGGTTAAGTGACTTGCTCAGGGTCACACAGCAGTAAGTGTCTGAGGACAGATTTGAACTCATAAAGACGAATCTTCTTGACTCCAGGCCCAGCACTCTATCCACTGTGCCACCTAGCTGTTCAGAACTAATTTAATTACTTCATATATATTAAAAAAGATTAAGAGGAATCTCATATAAAGAAATATATTAACAAGAGGTTCATTCTATGATGCTATATCTTTGAACATTAACTATATATTTTATTTAAATATATTTATATTAACAATGTATATATTGAATATTAATCTTGAGTGACAATGACAAATGGTATTTAAATGCTAAATGTAAAATCTATATTTGTGCTTAAGACTTCCCATGAACATGAGGAAAATTAGCTATCTTTAATAATTTCCACGTGGCTAGCAAGAGGTGAAATTACTGTGAAGATGGTTGAAATGATCTTTTGATACTTCCTTCATCATATGCAATCCAATTAAACTGTCTGATATAAAGTTTAGACTGTTGTCTATTAAACTCTCACCCTCAGATATATTTACTAAAAAAAATTTGACTTGTTTTAGCAGCAATTTGGGGGGAGAGTATACTTATAGGGAGGATCATATCTCAAAACATTGACTTGGAACAAACATACCTGCTCTCATTTAGCATATTGTAAAAAAGGCTTAAGAATCAAATACAATCCTTAAAAATCTAACTGAACTGGATTTCTTTCAAAATAAAAAAATCTATTAATATATCAAGTTAAAAGAGAAACTGAGAAGACTGACAGGTTAAAAAAAAAGTAACCTTATCTTCAAAACAGTGTCTTAGATTTCAAATTCTCTCCTAGCCTGAAAAAAAAATCTATCACTGCCAGAGGTAAACGCCTCCTCTATTTAACCTACTAAAGAAAACAGAGAAGGGCAGTCTGGTGTAATGGATAAGAAGGCTCACTTAGAAGGCAAAATGACTTGAGTGACAGTTCTACCTCTGACAGACAAGTTGTGTGACCCTGGGTAAGTCAGTGAACCTCTCAGTACCTCAGATATCTGGCTAAGAGGATAAATTTCAGACAATAGTTGCTTAGCATTGGTAGGAGTTTCTTCAATAAAAGTTACCCATAGAAGTGATCAGAGGTCCAGCCTAATACCCTACCTCACTCATCCCATTTCCCCCCTCGTCCCAAAAGGAGAAAAAGGAGTGGGTTTATTTTTTTTTTTATCATGGATATCAAATAGGGTGCTTGTTTTGAGAGATCTTTTAAAACTAGGGGTGAGTTTATAATAATATAAATTTGTGAGATATGTATTTTGTTTACATGGAAAGAAAGATAAGGAAAGCTGGAGAAATAATGAATATTTTTCAATTGTCATTCTTTTTTTTGTAAATCCCTGCTCAAAATTTACCTTCCCTATAAAGTCACACTAACTTAGCACATATTGACTTGTTACTGCAGTCACTCCAGTGTATCACAACACTTCTATTCTAACCAAGAGGGTTTTATTAGTTTGGCTATGTGATGACTGAATGAGATGATATCTTGTTCGTATTCTAGCTACAGGAACTGGGATGGATCATGAGGGCTAGGGTTAGAGTACAATATTCAGAACAGTAGGTATACTGAAGGCCAAGGTGGGGCTTGTGTGTGCATGTATTTGAGATACCACATGGTAATGCTAGAGTGCTCCATTTGCAGGTAAGAGACAGGAGTTCTGCTTCTAACAGTTCATAGTTGGTGACCCTAGGCAAGCCTCTTAACATTTCTTATCACATATTTCTTATCTATAAAATGGAAATAAGGTTACATGACCTACTTTAAAGAAGTGTGATAGAAGTTCTTTGTAAACCTTAAAATGGGGGGAGGGAGGGGAAGCAAGCCACAAAACCTTAAGATGTTTTATCAATGTGACCTGTTATATATATATCTTCTTATAGATAACCCATGTCCATGTCCATCTTAGGATCACAAATTTTGAACTGAAAGGGACCTTAAAAGTCATTCAATTCAACATCCTTATTTTACAGGTGAGAAGACTGACAACTAGAGAGGTGAAGAGATTTGCCCACGGTCACAAAGTAAGGAGGAGAGGTTGGTCTGAGAAGTACTATGGTAGGGTGGAATCATGAAGACTGAGGTTCACATCTTTCCTCTGTCAGTGAGCCATTGTGGAATGCTGGGTAAGCCATTCAATTTCTTTTGCCTTAGGTTCCTTGCCTACAAAATGAGGAGTTTGAAATCAATGGTTCCTAATGACCCTAAAAGATCTAAATCTATGATTCTATGAACTTAGGTTCTCAGATTTCCAACCCATATTCCTTTTTTTCATTCTACCAAACTATATACCTTTGGTGTATTAAGAGATTCTGAAAATCTAAATTAGAATTAAATTCTCCTTGCACAGATATTATGATAAATTAATACATATTATTTAGTCCTAGTTCCTTTGACTTCTGGAATATCCTATTCCATGCCCTTCAATCCCTTAATGTAGAGGCTGCTAGATCTTGTGTTATCCTGATTGTATTTCCACAGTACTTGAATTGTTTCTTTCTAGCTGCTTGCAATATTTTCTCCTTGACCTGGGAACTCTGGAATTTGGCCACAATGTTCCTAGGAGTTTCTCTTTTTGGATCTCTTTCAGGCGATGTTCTGTGGATTCCTTGAATATTTATTTTGCCCTCTGGTTCTAGAATCTCAGGGCAGTTTTCCTTGATAATTTCATGAAAGATGATGTCTAGGCTCTTCTTTTGATCATGGCTTTCAGGTAGTCCCATAATTTTTAAATTGTCTCTCCTGGATCTATTTTCCAGGTCTGTTGTTTTTCCAATGAGATATTTCACATTATCTTCCATTTTTCCATTCTTCTGGCTTTGTTCTGTGATTTCTTGGTTTTGAAAAAAGTCATTAGCCTCCATCTGTGCCATTTTAATTTTGAAACAACTATTTTCTTCAGTGAGCTTTTGAATCTCCTTTTCCATTTGGCTAATTCTGCTTTTGAAAGCATTCTTCTCCTCATTGGCTTTTTGAACCTCTTTTGCCAATTGAGTTAGGCTAGTTTTCAAGGTGTTAATTTCTTCAACATTTTTTTGGGTATCCTTTAGCAGGGAGCTGATCTGCTTTTCATGCTTTTCTTTCATCTCTCTCATTTCTCTTCCCAGTTTTTCCTCCACCTCTCTAACTTGATTTTCAAAATTCTTTTTGAGCTCTTCCATGGCCTGAGCCCATTGGGTGGGCTGGGACAAAGAAGCCTTGATTTCTGTGTCTTTGCCTGATGGTAAGCATTGTTCTTCCTCATCAGAAAGGAAGGGAGGAAATGTCTGTTCTCCAAGAAAGTAGCCTTCTATAGTCTTATTTCTTTTCCCTTTTCTGGGCATTTTCCCAGCCAGTGACTTGACCTCTGAATATTCTCCTCACACCCACCTCGCCTCCTGATCCTCCCAGTGAGCATTTGGGGTCTGAGATTCAAATGCTGCTTCCAGCCTTAGGGCTTTTGGCGGGGGCAGGGCTGCTATTCAGTGTGAGATTAAGATCAGGTGGTCAGGTCGGGGCAGGGCTGCCTCTCAGGCTCAGTTCCCTCAGGGGGTTTATGCACAGACCTTCCACAATGGATCCAAGCTCCTGCCCCCTTGGGGAGCCCCAGTCTGCAGCCGCCTCTCAGCTTCTACCTCCCAGGGGGACCTGAATTATGGGGGCACCCCACTCCCCTCTCGACCCGCCAAAGAGACTCTCTCACCAACCCCCGTCACCTGTGGGTAGAGGGACTTGTGCGGCCGCTGGAGATCCCTTCCCTGAAGCCTGCTCGGATCTGTTTCTCTTGGTTCTGCGGCCGCGGCTGCAGCAGGTCTGGGCTGGGCTCCTCGTCTGCAGCGCTATGGACCTTTTGCGAGAGGTTTGCAGGTCCCTCTGTGGGTGGAGGGACCCGCGTGGCCACTGGAGATCCCGTCCCTGAAGCCCACTCGGATCTTTTCCTCTCAGTGCCGTGGCCGCGGCAGGGCTGCACTTAGCTCCCAGTCCCAGCGCCCAGTCCGCAGCGCGAAGGACCCCCGGCGAGAGGTTTGCAGGTCTCTCCGGAACAGAAATCTCCCTCGCTCCAATATTCCGTGGCCTCTGGGTGCAGAATTCGCCGTGAGTTACTACCCAGTAGCCGTTCTGTGGGTTGTGGGTTTGGAGCTATGTGTATGTGCGTCTTTCTACTCCGCCATCTTGGCTCCGCCCTCCCATCTTGGCTCCGCCCCCAATACATATTATTAAATTGAAAAGTTTTTGCACAAACAAAGCCAATTCAGCCGCGATTTGGAGGGAAGGAGAAAACTGGAAAAGAATCTTTACAAGTAGTGTCTGTGATAAAGGCCTCATTTCTGTAACACAGAGAATCAAATGTACAAAATGCTCTAAATCACTGTTGATTAGGGAGATGCGAATCAAAACAACTCTGAGGTACCACATCACACCTATGAGATTGGCAAATATGACAAAACAGGAAGATGAAAAATGTTGGAGAGGATATGGGAGAGTTGGAACACTAATTCATTGTTGGTGGAGCTGTGAGCTCATCCAACCATTCTGGAGAGCTGTTTGGAACTATGCCCAAAGGGCTACAAAAATGTGCATACCCTTTGACCCAGCAATATCACTTCTAGGGCTGTATCCCCAAGAGATTGTAAAAATGGGAAAGGGTCCCACATGTACAAAAATGTTTATAGCAGCTCTTTTTGTGGTGGCCAAGAATTGTAAATCAAGGGGATGCCCATAAATTGGGGAATGACTGAACAAGTTGTGGTATATGAATGTAATGGAATACCATTGTGCTATAAGAAATGACGAACAGACAAACTTCAGAAAAACCTGGAAGGACTTATATGATCTGATGCTGAGTGAAAGAAGCAGAACCAGGAGAACTTCGTACACAGCAACAACCACAGTGGGCAAGGAATTTTTCTGGTAGATTTAGTACTTCACAGCAACGCAAGGATCTAAAAAATTCCCATTGAACTTTTGAAGCAAAACACCTTCCACATCTAGAGAAAGAACTATGGAATTGGATCACAGAATGAAGCAGACCATTTTCTCTTGTGTTGTATTTTGTTTTGTTTTTTCTCATGGTTTCTCCCTTTTGTTTTAATTCCTCTATGCAACAGGACTAATGTGAAAATGTGTTTAATAAGAATGTATGTGTAGAACCCATATACGACTGCATGTCATCTTGGGGAGGGATGGAGGAGGGAGGGAAAGAAAATTTAAAACTTATGGAAGTGATTGTTGAAAACTGCAAACAAATTAATTATAAAAAATGATTTATTTTTTGGCAATTTTTTCTTTAAAAATTTTGAATTTCAAATACTCTACTTCCCTCCATCTCCTTTTCTTCTATTTATTCTACTCTTTTTCATCCTGTCCTCTTCAAGTCTGCTTTGCTTCTGACATTGTCTCCCTTAAGTCACACTCCTGATCTTTTCTTACCCACTCTTCCTCCTGCTTCCCTGCTGGGGACACATACAACAAAGTGTGTATATGTTCTTCCCTCTTTTAACCAATTCTGATGAAACTGAAGTCAAGCACTGCCTGCCACGTTCTTCCATTTTGCACTCCACTTAAAAGCTCTTCCTTGCAAGTCTCTTTCATGTAAGAAAATTTTTGCCATTCTGCTTCTCCTCACTTCTCCCAATGCATCTGTTTTTCACCCCTATAATTTTTTAAGATACTCCAACATAATTGACATATCCACGCCTTCTGTATATGTAGACTTCTTCTATCTGCCCTAAAAATGATGAAGTTCGTAGGAGTTACGCATATCATCTTCCCTTAAAGGAATATAAATAGTTTAATTTTATTGAGTGCTTTGTGTTTACCTGTTCATATTTTCCTTGAGTCTTGTGGTTGAATGTCAAACTTTCTCTTCAGCTCTGGTCTTTTCATCAGGAATGCTTAAAAAAATCCTTTATTTCATTAAATATACAACTACCTCCCCCACCCCTGCTGAAAAAAATTATACTTGATTTTGCTGGGTAGGTGATCCTTGATTGTAAACCTAACTCCTTTGCTTCCAGAATATCATATTTCAAGACCCCCCCGCCCCCACGTTTAATGTGGAAGTCATTAAATCTTCTATGATTCTGACTGTGTCTACTAATTGTTTCTCTACTTTTAATACTACTATTCTCTACACTAACTGTGTCTCTACTATTGCTTCTCTACAGAAGCAATAACTGAATTGCTTCTTTCTGGCTGCTTGCAGTGTTTTCTCCTTGACCTGGGAGCTCTGGAATTTGGTTATAATATTCCTGGTAGTTTTCATTTTGGATCTCTATCAGGAGGTGATCAGTGGATTCTTTCCAATTCTATTTTACCTTCTGGATCTATAATATATCAGGGTAGCTTAATAATTCCTTGATAATTCTTGGAATATGATATCTAAGCTCTTGTTGTGATCATGGCTTTCAGGTAGTCCAGTAATTCTTAAATAATCTCACCTGGATCTCTTTTCCAGGTCAGTTGCTTTTCTGATGAGATATTTCACATTTTCTTCTTATTTTTCATTCTTTTCACTTTGTTTTATAGTTTCTTGATGTCTCATGGAGTCATTAGTTCCTGTCTGCCCAGTTCAAATGTTTAAGGAATTATGTTCTTCGGTGAACTTTTTCATTTCTTTTTCCATTTGATCAATCCAGTTTTTTAAGGTGTTACTTTCTTCCTATTTTTATGCCTCTTTTTTTACCAAGCTGTTAATTCTTTTTTCATAATTTTCTTGCATCACTCTCATTTGTTTTCACAATTTTTCCTCTGCTACTCATCTTTTTCTTTAACTCTTCCAAGAATTCTTGTTTGGCTTAGGTCCAATAAGCATTTCTTCTTTGAGGACTTGTTTGTAGCTATTTCCACATTATTGTCTTCTCCTGAATTAATGTCTTCCCCACTACTGTAGTAATTTTCATGGTCAAATTCTTTAATTCGTTGTTGTTTGCTCATTTTGCCAGGGTATTTGTTTACTTTGAACTTTATGTTAAAATTGGGGTCTGCTTATCTGGGAGTTGGAGAGGAGGGGACCCTGTCCCAAGTGTCAGGCTTTTTCATGCTACTGTTTTCAGAGCTTGTTCTGGGGGTCTGCAAGTTCTCAGTGCTTCCAAGATGGTATAACTCAGGGAGAGGTGTGCTCACTGATAATTTGGTTTGCACTTTGTTTTTTACCCAGGAATGGGCCCTATTTCCCTGAAGCTGCAGGTATCAGTGCTCCTGCCTGCCTAGAAATGCAACTGAGACTCTTCATTCCTTGTGACCAGCCATAAGCACTCCTCTATGCCCTGCAACTGTAACCCAGGTACATTCTGGGTCAACCCTACATCGTAGTGTCAGAAACTTCTGCCAACCTTCTGAGTTGTCTTAGACTGGAAAAATGTCTCAGCCTGACCTTTCTCTTTTTTTTTTTTTTTTTTTTTGGCTCTGCTGCTCTGAAACTTGACTTGAAGAGTTATTTTAAAACTCAGGGGAATGTTGAGAGAGTTTGGCTGGGTTGTTATCTTTAATCTGCTATCTTGGCTCTGCCCAATAAGCCACTTATTTTCAAGTAGATTTCTTCATGTGATATATTGAGATATAGATGACTGAAACACTTTAGGCCAAATGGAGCTACAACTAGCAATTTTTGTGCCCAGGGAAAGTGGAAAAAAAACACGTCCTCAATTCAGTTTGGGATGCTAGGGAAATTGTGAAGAGCCTGGACACTATAAGGCCAGGGAGGTGAGCAACAGACCTAGATCAGGCCAAGAAAGAACTTATTTCAAGTGCAGTTGCAAAGTATTAGGATAGGAAATCACTTTGCATTGTAAAGCTAAATAGTCTTGGTAACAAGATGTTAAACTTCTTCATTTTTGTAATGTTAAAAACGGAATTTTTTTGTCAGCAACCCTCTCATGTTTTGGCACTGTGCAGCAAGACCCCAGTGTCATGCCCTAGCTTTAGTTTTATGTTCTTTTGGTCCCTGCATTTACTAAGGTGTGTGTGTGTGTGTGTGTGTGTGTGTGTGTGTATTTGTGTGTGCAAATGCACACATGCACACCTTCTAAAACAGAAGAAAATAGAAAGCATCTTCCAAAAATGGGGAATTTTATAACTGCACATTCTCAGTTTAATGGCAAATATAAAGTAATCTGATCATACCTGAAATAATTTTTAGAGTAGAAGATCACTGACTATACTTTTGGACTTAAGAAATCTTGGATTATTGTAATAACCTTTACTTGTGCTTTCCTTACAAAAATCCTGTAAAATACAGGAAGTGTAATACTTGGATAGATCTATGATTCTCATCCATGTGAATACTTTAGAATAAATTTTAAAAGACATTTATGACCCATGGTGCTTCAATCTAAAAAAGGTATTGAAAGACAATTGCAAAAAGTTTCCTGCCTTATCTTCTTCCTCTTAGTAAAGGGATGAAGTACTGTAGAAGTAAAAAAAAAAAAAAAAAATTAAAAGATAGCAGACATGATGTCCTTACTTGGATTTATTGTTGTTGTTACATGGAAAGGGGTCAGAGTTAGACTTTAAGGGGAAATGAATGATGTAAAAATAAAAGAATATCATCAATAATGTTTTTTAAGATTTTAAAATAAACCTATACTATTAAATTACTTATAATAGGTACAGATTGCAACTCCTTCATGTATACTTTCATGAATCTTTAATGCCCTGGAGGCATTTTTTCTGGTTCATTTAATATCTTGAGGGTACCAATGCAGCGCCTTAGCTACCTAAGCTTTGTTCTTCATGCTTCCTATATGACCAACATATAGTTTGCTCAGGTCATTTATATGCCAACATTAATGCAACTGAAAAAAACATCATTGTAATCCAAAGCACTTTTTACATGATTGCTAGTAGCCAACTACAGCTTTTTTATACACATCATGTCTGTCTTCTATGTAATTCTTAGGTCGTTGTGTTCCATAGTTTGTTACCATATCATGAGTACTGTATTCATATTGGAGAGGGGATGTTGAATGTGGCCAAGTTGGAACCCAAGCCTGGGTCTTTATGGCCCCTGGTTTAACAACAGGAACTGAGCCTGATGCAGTGGAAAGAACACTGAACGGGGAGGCAGGAAACTCTCTGGCTCTGGTCCCTGCTATACAACTAACTAGATATGCAATCCTGGATGAATCATTTGACTTTTCCGGTTCTCAATGCCTACAACTATAAAATGAGGACATTTGACCATCTCTAATATACTATTATCAGAATGCCTGGGATTCATGTAAATAAAACTTGTCAAGAATCAAGAATTGATTCCCGCCCTCACCCCACTTTAATGGTGTCTTATCACTTTAAAAAATGGCAGGAAAACGTATAAAAGTGGTATGCCCTTTAAAAGAGCAACATTTTAAAAATCTTTATTTCTCTTAGCTATAAAACCTACAAAAATACATTTGAAAATAACAGTGGACCTGATTCTTATTATGATCTGAAAAAAATTATGTATTAAAGGAAAATATACAGCATCCTATAGTAGTCTTAAGAAAAAGTTTGGAAACCAATTAGAAAAGTGAACTTCCCAAAGAACTTGGCATACCTTCTTTATGAAAAAGGGAGGCTCTATTTTAAACTTTACTTTTAGTCATTTATGCCAAAGGCATTTTGGTTCACAGTGGTTTAAGAAAAACTGTAGATTTGTTTTTTAGGGGAAAACAACAATTTATCCAAAAACACCTAAGTTTACACAAAGGAAATTATATCAAAATTTATATGACCTTTTCAGTCTTCTATAATTTTCATCACTTAACCATAAAGAATAGATATCAAGGATAACTGTTCTTCCTCTTCCCATAAATAATTCATATTTATACATAAGAAAACTTATTGCTTATATACATATATATTATATATATACATTCATAATATAAGCAGGAATATGGCCAGGCAAGAATGGACGTAGTTTGTTCTTGTGATTTTCTCCCCACTTAGTCACTTAAATGGAAGAGCAAAATGGTTTTTAAATTGAAAAAGTACCTGTAGGGGTAGGGTGGAGAGGGGAGACCCAGAGAAGCTTTGCTGGGCTTGTTTGTTTTTGCTGATTAGGTGCAGTTCAGCTGCTCAATACAGAACAAAGGCATTTCTAACTCTAAGTCAGAGGGAAATCTCTGAGGAAAAACCTAGGAAATGCATTTTACAAATAAATTAAGCTCAAAGACACTAGTAAACTGTGCATATTTTAAAGAGCTTAGTGTTGAGTGCAAGGAATCTACTTCTAAAAGAACAAAATGACCATTCCAGCTAAGTCTCAAAGAAAGAAGAATACTTTATTAGAGAGAAAATGGGGAAGAGCTTTTCTTCAGTGCCATCATGAGGCACATCAAAGGTATGACCTGTTTTGCAAGAAGGAGCCCAAGAACCCACTCCTCCCCAGAGGGAGAGGCAAGTAGGGTTAGCCCTACCATCTTGTGCCGGTAAGGAAGCAGTAAAACAGAGAACACGGAACTGAGGAAACTATGTCCCTCAGGGCCCACCCCCATCACTCAGCCCAGACTACAGACACATCCAGTGGGAGCCATTTGGGAAAAAGTTCTAGAAATATTGGTGCTTCTGTGGTGGCATGAGCACCTAGCGAGCACCATGAGTATCCTGTGCTTCTGCCCAGCCACACGTATTCCTTAATGCATTCTCCATGTCCATGACATGACCACACAATCATTTCTACCTGCGTCCTTGACCAATATCCATTTTTCCCATGATATATTTATTTGGGGGGCAGTGGGCCCTGAGTTTATGGCAAAAAATGGTTTGTTTTTTGTGTTATGCTATTTCACTATATTAAGAAAATATATAGCTAAAGTCCATATATTAATGAGACCATTTATATATCATGCTATGTGGTTTATACAGATGCTTAAAGAAAATCTATTTCAATATTTAAACTAGGAAGTTTAGTAAAAAAAAAAAAAGCTAGTAAATAGTAGTAAAAAGTACTAGTAAAGTTAGTAAAAAAAATTCGCACCGATACTTTTTTCTTTTGCTCCCAATTTCTATAATGTATAGCCTTTAAAAAAATGGATATGTCTTTTCAATTAAGTCCATTATAAGCTCTCCCCATGACAACAGAATCATAGAGATAGAAAGGACTTTAGGTCTAGTCGCTTAAATGCTTAATTAACTTTTAAAAAATATGCTACTGAGTCTGATCAACACTTTAATAACTGATGTCCAAGATACAGGCTCATAGTTTAGAATCATTTATTTATTATGGGTGGCAAGGTTATCCAATTTATACTGGATACAGTGACAGAACCTTGTAAATCATTCAATTTATTATTTAATTTCTTCTAAAACTGCTCCCAAGGGCAGAAGAGTCTTTTCACTCCTGCTAGCTTTCCTTTACCTTCTGGCTAGCTCTTCCCCCAACTTTCCAACTCAGTAAATCTAACAAGTATCCTTTAGTCCTGTTTTCTGGCATGACCATATATTAGAAAAATGACTAACATTTACACAAAAGTTCCTGTGTTAAAAGCAGGACGGTGCTAAGCAGCCTGTTATCTTCACATTGCAGAGAGGTGCTTTTTGAATTTTCTGAAAATCTTTCCCGGGGAAGAAACATCAAACTCTGCCTGTGTTTTAAGTGGACACCTGACCAGAAAGAAGCCTAGCAAATACTGTGAGTAAATCTGACACACACACACACACACACACACACACACAAAACCCTTAAGTTCCTCGATTATACACTAGGTAACAAATATCTAGTAATCATCGTGAGATTAATATCTACTTTAAACAAATTAAAACAGATGCAGGGTAACCAATTTTATTTGCCATGAAAACTTCCTTAAAGTCTGCTATTCTGTTTGATACTATAAGAGATGTTTATCTTGTGTAACAGAAAAATGAAACAATAATAAACAACTAATTAGAAACAAATTCACTAGAAACAGCACTGGAAAAAAATGATCAGGAGAATGAGAGCATAGGAAAAGTGCTTCTTGTTTTAAAAAAAAAATTCATCAAAGGAAAAGTATGATAGTCTCTTTATAAACAAAAAATATCCATGTTCTCACATATGTAAACAGAAAGCTGCAAAATACCTTAAAGATGCATATATTTAATTATATAAATACACATGCATATGTATGTAGAGGCACACAAAAATGGATATATGTTTATATTGAATACAAGGCTTCACAAAAGTCTTAGTCTTAAGCTACTAAAGCTTAAGGCTTTGGAACACTCTTGTGTATATATGCATTCTGTATATGTTATGTACCAGTTATGACTGAAATACCCAGCATAAAATTATACAGAAAACAACTAATCATTGCAAACAGGGATATCGAACAGTTCCCGTTTTATTCATTCTACCCCTTGCCGCCAATCTCCGAGGAGATGATGAGAGGCCACGAAGCCGATGTTCGAAGAGTCATACACTCATTACTAAGAACAATTCACAAGGGGCTGTAAATTGACGACCCTTCTCAGAATGGACACCCAAGAAGACAAACCATTACGGAGTCCTTTTCAGAGCAAGGACAGTGTCGCAGCTTGCTGATAAGGATGCTCTGATCTGTTATATCATCTCTACCACAGCTTTCAGCTTGGTATTACTGACTTGGATTACTGAAATGTGCAGCTTTTGCCTCCCATGTGAGATTCTGTAAGATCTGTGCGGGCAGAAAACACATCTCACATGTGTCTGGATAGAACAGTTCTGGGCATACGTCTGGACACGGTATCATAGGATTAAAGATTTAGAACAGGAGACATCAAACATCCTCTAGGGGTCTGGGCTGGAATTAGAACTCCGATGTTCTTGGCTCCAAGTTCAGCACTGCATTCACTACACCACTGCTGTCTCTTACAAGCTCTCTGTTTCAGTCAAACTGGCCTACTCCCTCCTCTACAAAATCATAATGCAATGTGCCGGCATCAGTGTTAAGTTAAATCTTTGTTCTGTCACTTATTTGCTACGTAACCTGGAACAAATCCCTTCTACTCTCTTGTCCTTAGGTTTTTCCTCTAGAAAATGAAGGAGTTAAGGGTTTCAGAGAGTTTGGATCAACCTGATATCTAAATTCTGTGAAGAGTCTTTCCATATCCAGTGCAGAGAAGGCTTCTAAGGTCTTCTCAGCCCTGCCTGTACCAGCAACTACAGACAGTAATCACCAGACATATTAGTAATAATATCTACTTTAATCAAATAATTTATACTTCGTATAAATACACATTTAAATTTGTATTTCACTTTTTAAAATGACTGCTTTTCCCAGTTTTGAAATTCTCCTTCAATTGTTAAGAGAACCATTAGGTGACTAAGGCTCTGTCATTTATATCTATTTAGTAATGATACATTAGTCTACACTCTAGAGAGCTACACCATAATTCCCCTCCATATGTTTCCTATGTACTATATTGCCATTAGCACATCTTCTAGAAAACAACCAAATGCTTCAACATTTTATCTATGTAATATTCTAGCTTTTTAATTTCTGGTTATTATTTTCACTATAGATCCATCTATTTAGAGGTTCTAAATATGTAAGGAATAATTAGAAATGGTCAGAGTATTGCATTTTGCAGTTATTTTAAGAGGGCAAAGTCATCTTAAAAAATAGGGGGATTACTAGATTTTTTTCTAAAAGACATAAATGAAGAAATGAAAAAAATTAGATGTTATTTTTATTAGAGACCAAAAATATAAGCCAATTTCACATAAATCTTACTGATAAGTACCAAAAGAAGCTTCTAAACAATAATTTCTGGAAATGGGAGATTTTCTTTGTGAAATGTAGTTCAGCTACTATGTAATTTTGTCTTTGAGGTAGAGTGTGGTTAGCTCCTCCCAGGAGTCTCTGTCATGTCTGTCTTCATAGGAAGAGCAATGGATTTGGAAACCTGGATCTGAATCTGGGTTCTACCACTGTAAACCTTGGGCAAATCATGTGACTTAAGTTTCCTTATCCATAGAATGAAGAAATAGTCTAAAACCTGTAAAACCAAGTGTGTTATATTTTCCAATGAACTTTATTATTATTTCTGAGTCATTTTTATTATTTTATTGAATTCTATAACCTTTTATTTCCTTATCCTTTCAATAAATGAGTGTTCTTGTTAAAGAGTAAAGGGACAAATGAACTTTTTCTGTTTTCTTGCCTAGAAGTTTTATTCTACCCTTAATCTTTAATCTGTGGCTTCTTTAAACTGAGGGAACTCCTTTAACATGTTTTCAATTAATCAGCTCTAAGTATATGATGAGCTCTGAACTACCAATATATCCCATATACACCTGGCTGTTCTCAAGCAGCAGGGTCACAGCTATCCCCTAACGCCAGAATTACTGTGACCACTGCAAAGCTAGTAGTCATATTTCTAGGCTCCCCTACCTTTATTTTTATGCATATATAAACACATAGTCCTGCTCACATACTACCTCCATTATCTTATGTTCTTGTTCAAGAACTGAAAAGGTCCACATCCAAACCAAACTATTTTGCTGGTGTTTGGAGATCCTCTATCAACTCAACTCTCCCCAGCTTGTTATCCTTATTTTTTCAGGAACAAGTGACAGAGAGCTGAGAAAAAGAAACAAAAGAGATCACTGTGCTTAGGTTTAGGTGCCTCATTTTGGGTATGGACAGCTAGCTCTGCCCTGTCTGTTCACCGCCATCCATTTACCTTGGTTTTATCAAGACTGAAGATTATCACACATAATAATGAGTGAAATTATGCAGGACCTTGAAGTAAAAAAAAAGTAAATTATTAAGTACTTCACAAAAAAAATCAAGAAATAGCTGCTGTAACCAATAGTGCATAACTTGAGGATAATTACAAAGAAAGGCTAGTATAAAACTGCTACAAAATGTAGTAAAAATAAACAATGAAAAAATTATAACGCAAATACAACTTGTGCATTCTTATGCCAAAACTGGGTGTCCTTCGGAGGAAAGGCTCAATTGAGATCTTAAGGTGTTCAGTTCTAGAAATTCAATGCAGAATTAAGGTGGCAACGTGAAAGGTTCTCACCCAACTCTCCTATACATGTTCCCATAAAGTCCTAGATGTGCACTTTTTAAAATTATAGAAACAATTAAAAAGAAAACCAAGGAGAAATTGCTATAAGTTTCTCCTTAGAGTGCAGGCCTTCAAAGGAAGTGGCCAGTCGCCCAGGCAGGTCAAAGGAGACAGGCAGAAGCCCACAGAACCCAAGAGCCCAGGAGAAAGGGCCCATATATCCCACTTTAAAACCACAGTAAGCACTGGGTATGTGTGATGGGGGAGGGAGGTATGTCTGGAGGGGAAGGAGGATTCAAGTCAGTACTTGGGCAATGATACACCTTGAGTCCTGCAGGCCAAGTGACAACATAATTGACCATTGTCAAGTTCACAGCTAGATTCTGGTCTGAATCTGTGGAAGGAGGAGAGAGAAAAGAGCCGGAACAAAACCTGGACCAATCCCTCAGGACACGGAGGCAGAATCCAGGGCATCTTGCAGAGGGCATGCCATATTCCAGTCACTGCACTCAGAGGATATTTAAACTACAGAGGGGGAGGAACCACTCCGGTCTGATTACATCATCCAAGAGTTTGGGGTTGAGAAGAATCTGACCTGAGCACAAGGCATCAACCGAGAAACTGAGGTTGGAGAAAGGAATAATCAAAGAAATTCTGAATACAATAAAGAAATACAGGTTAACAGTAGCTCAGGGCATAAACCCAGAAGAGAGTCACTTCTTAACATGTTTAAGTAAAGCCTCAGAGAAAAGAATGTCTCCCCTGCAATTATTATAATAATGGGTAGAATAAATGAAACAACATTAAAAAAAATAAATTAGAATCAGATCTGAAAAAAAAATGTAAGCAGGATAAATAACATAGACTAGAAGGTGAAAACCCTTCTTCAAGTAGTGAACTCCCTGAAAAACAGAGTGGACCAGAACTCAGTAACTCCATGAGATGACAAAAAAATATTAAGACAAAGGCAAAAGACAAAAAAAATTGAAGAAAATGTCAAATACCCACAACCCAAAGCAACTGATCTAGAAAACGGGTTGCTCAGAGACAACTAAAGAATCACTGGACTCCATGAAAACTTTCACCAAACCAAAACCAGACACTGTATTTTATGAAGTCATAAAAGAAAATTGCTTAATTCTATTAAAACCAAAGGGTAAAGGATAAATAATAAGAATCCACTGGTAATATCCTAAAAGAAACACCAAATTAAAAATGCTCAAGAATGTCATAAGCAAAATCTGGAATTTCCAACTTAAAGAAGAAATACTGCAAGCAACCAGAAAGTTCAAATAACACAGAACCAAAGTCCGAATCACACAGAACTATGAAGGAAAAGAAATCCTGGAATGCAGCATTCCAAAAGGCTAAAGAGAAAGGCTTACAGCCAAGAATCAACTTAGGTTGTAAAATTGGGTAGATTAGTAAAGAGTAAAACAAATGAACTTCTAACAGGAAGGACTTTGAAGCATTTTGGATAGAATCACTGAAATTCAAATGTTAGATAAATAGAAAGGTAAGTACATGTAAACAATGGAAATAATGAAGAAATGCTATCATTTAAATAGGGACAGAAGAAACAAGTGTCCCGCCAGAATCTCAAAGTCTTCAAAGGTCACAGGGGGTGTAAAGAAACAAGAATACATACCTGGGGGAAGAATGTTGGTTTCATATACTGTTGGTTTTAAGAGAAGAAAGAACAGAGGTGAAGGTAGGGATGTACTAAGGGATGTAAAGTGAGAAAGAATAGGAAAGAATTTGCAATTTCTTCTATTAGGGGTGTCTGAAAAGAGCTGGGGAAGAGCTGGCGCAGAAGGCATCTCCTAGACCTCCCTGTCACCTGAACTGGGCAAAAGAGGATTTAAAACATGAATGGAAATTGAGGGTAAAAATACAGTAAATTCAAGAGGGAAGCAATAGGGACAGAGAAAGGGAAAACGTAGGTTTAAGAGGAAGGGTAGAATCGGAGCCAGAAGAGCCACAGACAAAATCAACACTAACTGTGGAGGGCGTGTTATAAAGGGGGCAGTAGGGTATGGATCAAAAGCTGAACGAGTCAGGATCTGGAGGGGGCTGGGAGTGCCATCAGACCACTTACGTTATGGACTGCTCTTCTTACACTCCTTTTTTTTTTCACAGACTTTCCTTCATTTGAACAGGGATGATGGAGGGCAAAGAGGGGAAAATACAAAAAGATATGATGGAGGGAAAAAAACCATAATTATCTATCATAACAATGTGAATGGAATGGACTTGACCATGTTCTAAGCAATTTGATATAATGGTTATAAAAGCTTACAACCATTAGGAGCTATACTTCTGCTATGGTAACTACAGAAAACTACAGTAACTACAGATTTAGACCTAGAAGGGACTTTGTGTGTGTGTGTGTGTGTGTGTGTGTGTGTGTGTGTGTGTGTGTAGATACAGATATGATTTATTTGCCTACCCTCATCTTATACATGAGGAAAACAATGCTCAGGGAAGTTGTTATCTATCCAGGTCCCACAGGTCTTAAATTTAGATCATAAATTCAAAGATTATATATTTAGAGCTAAAAATGTTGGAGGTTAGTTACAGAATCACAGAATTTCAGTTAGAAAAGCCCTCAGTATCCATCTAGTCCAATCCTTTCATTTTATAGATCAGAATAGTAGATCAAAAAAGTTTAATTAGATTTCCTAAGGTCATATAGGTAGTAAATAGCAGAGCCAAATTAGAACTCAGGTCCTCTCATTTGAAATCCAGTTCTCTTCACGGAATCTGACTGCTTCCTAACTAGAAAACAACATTGTTGAAAAGGTACATTAATTATACTGTAGACCAAATTGGTTTTTATAGTCTTACCTAGAAACCTAAACATTATGCATATAACAGTTTTTTTACGGCAAAGTGCATTACACTTTGGAATTTGTAACTGGGGAATGTCAAGGACACAGCTCTCTAATGAAGTCCTGGATGCGGGAATAGACACTCTCCATTGCCCTCCCACATGCTGATCAATTAGGAATATATTTCACTGTGGTGACAACATTGTTAAAGATATTGATAAGTTGGATGTCTTTCTTGGGGACTAACTGCATAGTATAAACATGTTCCAGTTTATCTGTTTTAACTAGAAATAGGCATCATATGTGATTATTATCATCACCATGAATAAATGAGAAGCTAGAGAGTCAGTGTTTAAGTCAAGAAGACAGAGATTCAAATTCTGCTTCTGACCCGGATTGGCTGTATGATGTTGGAGAAGCCACTTGCCATTTTATTATTCTAGGCAATTCTCTGAAACTACAAGTTGTAGAAAAGGAAAAAAAAAAACACCCTACATTGTTACCCTACATTGTTAAGAGGGATTTTTCTTTCTGGAGTTTCCTACAGCAACTGAATCATAGATTTAGTCCCTATTCTAAATTCCGTTTATGATTAGAAGGTATACCAGCTACATAGTACCTGGGACTGTATCCCAAAGAGATTACAGAAATGGGGAAGGGTCCCACTTGTACAAAAATATTTATAGCAGCTCTCTTTGTGGTGGTCAAAAACTGGAAATCAAGGGGATGCCCATCAATTGGGGAATGGCTGAATAAAATGTGGTATATGAATGTAATGGAATACTATTGTGCTGTAAGAAATGATGAACAGGAAGACTTCCAAGAAGCCTGGAAAGACTTATATGAACTGATGCTGAGTGAAAGGAGCAGAACCAGGAGAACTTTGTGCACAGCAGTGACCACAGTGTGTGGATTTTTTCTGGTAGACTTAGTACTTCATTGCAATGCAAGGACTTAAAAAATTCCCAATGGACTCTTGAGGCAAAAGGCCTTCCACATCCAGGGAAAGAACCATGGAATTGGATCTCGGAATGAAGCAGACCATTTACTTTTGTATTATGTTTTCTTTTGCTTCATGGTTTCTCCCATTCATTTTAATTCTTCTATGCAACGTGACTAAGGTGAAAATGTATTTAATAGTAATGTATGTGTAGAACCTATATAAGATTGTAGGCTGTCTCAGGGAGGGAGTGGGGAGGGAGGAGGGAATATATGAGAGGGATATATGGAAGTGATGGTAGAACACTGAAAACAAATAATTTAATAATAAAAAAACAAAAAACCAAAAAAGAGAGGGAGGGAGGAAGGGAAAGAATTTGGAACTCAAAACTTTAAATAAAAATGTTTTTAAAAATGATTCGAAGGCATAATTCAGATTAGACATTACGGCATGTAGAGCCAATACTACTGTATAGCGTACCCCAAGGGAAGGATCTGCCTTCTTATTAATCTTTATATCTCCTCATCATGTCAAGCATGAATTTTATACAAAGTAGGCTCTCAAGAAATACCTGTGGATCAAATGAATTATGGAGACATGTCTTGGGATCTTCCCTCCAGAGGCAAATTTGCTGAATGAGCAGAATCAAATTTCAGAATCCTCCGATTTCCTGTTTGGTGTGTAGAACTCCATGTGTTACGTGACTTCATGACTAAGATAATTTTAACTGAAATGAAGGTGTATGCAGATATATTATTCCAAGAGATTAACACAGCTGTCCCAGGGGGGACAGGCAAGGAGAGGCAAGTGTCAAAGAGGCACAGTCCAGGAAACCATGGTAACTCCAGTAATCACTATGGGACACCACACTGATTCTATCAATTCAAAAAAGATTGATGGCAGAAAGGGCAGTGAAATACTTCATTAATAGAGAAAAATTACTTTTTCTCAACTCTACAAAGTATTAATCCACAATACCCAAGGACTGGAAAACTGGCTGGGGATCCAAAAAACCAATCAGAAGGTCATAAGAATCTTTAAAAACCTTAATTCTCCTTATTCAGAAAGCAGCCATAGATCTGTGAGGAAGAGGATTTGCAGCATAGAAAGAGCAGGGCTGTTCAGTAGAGTGTTCCGATTGATTCAGAAGCTCTTTTGGGTAGGGGTTCCATACAAAGATAGTAATATAACTTAAAATTGGTTAATCTATAACAAGAACACTGGTGAATGCTTTCATGTGAATTACTAAGCTCTGATCATTTATACTGTCATTTGGGGCAGTTAGGTTAAAAACATAACTTGAGCATTTAGTGTTTTAGTGATGGGTAAAAAAATTAATTTCTTAACATTTAACATTTGGGAATTAATTACAATAGAAATCCACTACAAACTTTAAATGAGGTAATCACAAATTGGCATATGAATCATTTGTCACAAAAGAGCAAATTTAACTCACATGAATGAAGTGATTAATGTGTCACAGTTATCATGTGCTTCAAGATTACAAATTAATACAATATGAAATACAGATTCCAAATGTGATGCAGCTTTGAAGGCAATACTGATCTCTGAATTCTAACAGTGATATCCAAGAATAGTAATGTTTTCTTTGTGTGGTTGTCATTGCTATGTATCTGGAAAATGGACATCCAATGATGTCTTAATAAATTGCGAGAATAAACTGAAAAAGATTCACATGAGGAGCTGACCACAGTTGCTGCTACCAGCATAATGGACCAGCTAGACATGAGCTCGCTGAGTGCTGGGATGACATGAAGCTCATTACCAGCTGTGGCCGAGGACCTGTCTATGAAGTCTGACTTATTCTCCATAAACACATTTTCAATACATGTTAATGGAAGTCTGGTATAATTCTGGTCTCCTCCTTCAACATAGTTTCTTTCTTATTCTTCAACTCAAATAACATCAGAATACTTGGAAAATATTTTGAAGTATTAAGCAATTAAGACACTTACAGAATGTTTCAGGCTTGCTTCCAGCATAATCATATGCACATCTAGTTAATAAACCTGGTTCCTGATAACAAGAGGGCAGATGCAGTCCCTGAGGTCACTAGGTATCAGTGGGATTTGCCAGCCTCTCTCCAACGGTGACAACACTGGACATGTGCACCTCTCAGACTTCCACTGGCAACTACCCAAAGCTTTACGCAAAAGCCAGAATCTATGAAGTGGAAGAGTCCTGAGCTGGGAGGCAGGAGACCTGGGCTCTGACTCTTCCAAGGACAGTGTAACAGTGAGAGTTACTTCATCTCTTTGACTCTCTGTTTTCTAAATGTACCAAAATGACTCCTTCATTGAGTCCCTGGGGATGGTCAGTGTCAACCCTTCCTAAGATTGGTCTGGGAGATCTCTGAGATCCCTTCCAGTTCTAAATTCTGAAATCCATGATCTTGGCTTATTTTGTAGTTGCAACTGGCATTGGTTGCCATGATTTCCACTGCATTAATAAAGGTAGCAAGAGCCATTCCCGTATAGATAAGTGGCTAAAAGATTTGAAGTTTTCAACAAAAAGAACTATAAAAAATCATTAAACAGATTTCTCATTAGTAATAAGAGAAATACAAACTTCTGAGGTTTCATTTTGCACTCAGAAAATTAGCAAAGATGTTAAAAGGTGGAAATAGTCAATATTGGAGGAACTGGAGGAAGACAAGCACACTGATACAGAGCTGGAGCTAGAATTTGGTCCAATCCTTCTAGAAAAGAATGTGCAAAGAAAATAAACATATGCGGAAAAATGCAGGATCACAGGATCCTAGATCTAGCGCTGGAGTGAATCTTCGAGGCTATCAAGTACATCTATTTCATTTTACAGATGACAAAACTGAGGGACAAAAGGAATGACTCAGCATAACACATGTATGGTATCTAAATATGGGAAACAAGTGAACGCTCACTGAGTGGGAAATTGTTAAATAAACTGTGGTAAAGTAGTATAACAGAATATTACTGTGCCATAAAAATGATAAATATGAGGAATAGAGAGAGAAATGGGAAGAGAAACTGATACAGAAGGAAGTAAACAGAGCCTGGTATATAATAAATACAATTTGCAAAAGGAGGTGAAGGAGGAATATAGAGAATGCAGCCTGTGTTGGAAGATGCAGTCACTGTGTTGGTTGGTTTTACTCAAGGGAGGAGGGGTGTGTGTGCATGTCTGTGTCTGTGTCTGTGAGCACACATGGTGAGGAGGAGAGGGGGAGAGACAGTGAAAGAATAGACAGAAAAACAATAACTGTGACATTAGAATAAACCTTTAAAATTAGGGACCAATTTAGGGAATTCTGTGATAAACTAAATGTTTGGGTCTACTCTGTAGTGAATCTGAAACTCTGGAAAGACCTTTAAAACTGAATTGCCTTGTTTGTTGATAAGAATAGGCATGATCTAGGGCTGGGGCAGGTCTCCTACAATCAATTTGGACTAGGGAACATCTAGTCCAAACCCAAGACCCAATGGTGGGGATGAAATTGGGCTGAACATGAGGAGGCTTTGTCCATACAACAATGATGACTGAGAATCTACCATAGAAGGAAATGAAATAGACTTACGTAAATCTTTACTGTTCATGGGTTCAAAATCACCACTGATATATAGACCTGAAGACAATGACTCTTACATGCTAAATAAATGTATATATATGTGTGATATATAGTGAAGAAACCTAGTTTTGGAGTCATAAAGACCTGAGTTCAAGACCTGCTTGGGGACCCTGGGCAAATTACTTAATCTCCCAGTGTTCTAAATTATTCTCTAAGACTTCAAGTTGCAGAGAAGGTGCAAGTTCTATTAGCAGAGGGAGTTTCCTTTCACTCGTGAAACTCAGAGCTCCAGTCTACAGCACACACATGTATCTATTTGCTTCACACATAGATATATATGTATGTATATGTATATATATATACTCATATTTATGTGTGTATGCATATACATGTGTTTTGTGGTGGCCTTGTGAGTAGAAAGGAGACAGATAAAAGTGATGTTGGTAGTAGAGATGACAAGATTTTGTCAACTATCTGTGGAATTAAGGATAACACGGAAATAGTAAAGTTCTAAAAATAAAAGACCATGAAAGGAAAAAGAAACAAATGGAGGTATAAAAAGACAGAGAGAACAAAATGGGACAAGGTAAGGGATTAAATTTTTAATAATACTTAATACTTAAAGGAATATGTAGTAAAATAAGCAGTCTATGAAATACGAAGTAACAGGGAAACCAGGCAAGGCACAGTTACGAACAATAAATAACATTAGAGGATAATTTAGGAATTCAGTGAGCAACCAACTTCATTTTTACCCAATTAAATTTCTTCCAATCAATCACCTTTTCCTCTCTTCACTTACTTAAAACAACAACATACAAACAATAAAACAGAATTTGAAATTTAAAGAAAATACTAGTTAGTATCTTGGCTTGTTATGACCAGATAAATATTTTCTTAAAATGTTGACGGGAATTCAGGGATTCCAACAAGAATAAAGCCTCAGCCCACAAAAACACTGCATGACAGTAGTGGTCCAAACATGCGTTTTTTGTTCCTACTCAGTCATTAGTATACTCTACATGTGTGTATAAAGTATTTTAGGAAGGGCAAGTGAGATAAGGAGTTGGGGACCACACTTAGGATTTCATTGTTCTCCCTCTGTCCAGGCAGATCTGCACCAACTTTCCAACTTCAAGTCTTACTAAGTTACTTGGGACACAGAGATTGAGTGATTACCCAGGCTCACTTAGCTATAATGTGTTTGAGGAAGGACTTGAACCGAGGTTTCCTTGATACGCAGCTCTCTATCCACAATGACAAGTTACCCTTTTCCTTGTCAATATACATGCATATGTAAATTGATAAATGAATAATTGGAGATTCCTGCTTTTAAGACCATAAACTTTAACTTGAAGTTTTTTTGCAATAATGTTTCTGAACTAATTCAGTCTCTTTCTGCTTGATAAATATTGCATTTTCCTTCCTGCAAAGCTAACAATTCTTTATGTTAAACTGGATGTGTGATGTCAGTCCATTTTTCTACCTTTGCCTCCTACATGACGGCATTCTAGTGCCATCTCTGGATATAGAGTGTATTTAGTTACTTGGGAAGCCAAGTCATAAAACAAACATAAGTAGTATTATAAGTTGAATAAAAATAACGGAATTTTAAAATACATTATACTATTAGTAAAATGATATTTATTCTGAGAGAAAATAATTTGAGGCCCAGGAGGATTTGTCAGGTTACAGCAGTTCTGATATGTCAAATACTGAGTTCCCAAATGTGCCCATCATCTTTGAAGCTCATCAGATGGTATGGAGAATCAAATAATGTTTCAGTGTTATGACAAATGTTGGCACAAATGCAAAAATTAATGTGTAATGCTTAAAATAAAATGTAGCAAGGTTATGATGAATTGGTTTTAAAATGGTACAAATAATACATTAAAATAATAATAATTAGCATTTTTGCAAGGTTGGCAAAGCATTTCAACTATGTTATTTAATTTGATCCTCCTGTGAGGAAGCTGCTATTATTATTTCCATTTAACAGAGGAGGAAACTGAGGCTGAGGGATTGTGTAACTAGGGAGTGGTCATGCAGCTAGGTAAGTGTGTAAGATAGAATCTGAAGTCAGATCATCCTAATTACAAATCTAACATTCTATCCATGATACTACCTGGCTGTCCTCACATACCAAGAGAATACTGAACTAACCACACTCTATACAAATACACCAAAAAGCATGAGTGGGTTCTTTGGGGATAACAGACAGTCAGTGTTAATTTTATGATACTTACACAGTAATGTGTATAAAATACCCATGCCTAAATCATCTTTGCTATGGTAAAGGATGATGATTAGTTTTTTAAACTTCAGAATAACTAAACTGCATTTTGGGCTTTGTGGTTCTCATCCCTCATCTTCCTTGGTCTCTTGCTTCTATCTGACGTATATAATGTCTCCTTTAATCTTCCCCCAATGGCTTGCACAACACTGTACTATTCTGTTTCCTATTCTTCCTTCTTCTTGTCCTTTCTGTGGCTGTTCAGATATTTTTCAATAGTGTCTGACTGTTTGTGACCCCTTTTGGGTTTTCTTGGCAGAGATGCTGGAGTGATTTGCCATTTCCTTCTCCAGCTCATTTTACAGATGAGAAAACTGAGGCAAACAGGGTTAAGTGACTTGTCCAGGGTCACATGGCTAGTAAATGTCTGAGGCCACACCAAACTCAGAAAGATGAGTCTTCTTGGCACTCTATCCTCTGTGCCACCTTAGCTGCCTTTGTAGCTCTTAGTCACATAATACCGGGTTCGGTCAAGAATATCATTCTTCCTGCGTGTTTTATATGGTGTCTAGCATCAATATTATATACAAAGGGAATGTTCGATAAAATCTGCATATTTGAGCTGACATGAACGGTTTGGTGGAATTAATTATTCTCTTTTATGGTGTGAATAACAATGTTTTAGAATGTCAATATTTAAATCCTCAGGCAAACTAAGCCAAACCTCATCTGAGCACTCTCCATGAACGAGCATTTGAAAATCTCATATAAATTTTCAAACAGCAAGAAAAGTTGTTATTTTCATGTCAATTAATCTATAAAAAATCAAATAACATAATGATCAGGTGAAGGACCCACCAACTGAATGCTCTATTCAAGATAGTATCATTTAAACAAATGATAATGTTTTCCATTTAAAAATGTTAGCTGAACCTTCATATCCTTTAATGGACAGCTCCCACTGCTAGCTATCCACCTAGAGGAGGTCAAAGCCAAAGGGCTCCATATATACCAAGACATTCATTGTAGCGCTTTAGGTAGCAAGGAGCTGTAAACAAAGATGGATAAACAAACTGTGATACATGAATGTAATGGAATATTATTACTATTTCAAAAGAAATGATGAATATAAGGAATTCAGAGAATATGGGATGACAGACAGAACCAGGAAAACAATACATATGATTTCTACAACATAAATGGAAAAGAAAAGAAAAGGACTGCCATAATGATAGATATCAAACTTGACCCTTGAGAAAAATTCAGAAAGCAAACTTTTCCCCATTCACTACTGTGAAAACTGACTGACTGCCAGGTCCCAGCTAATAGGAGTGGTTCCATGTTTGAACTTCTGATTAACCCACTTATACGTAGAGAACTTCTTACGTATCCCTTTGCATTCCTTTATGCAAGGAACACAAAGTTCTACTAATTATAATCAGCACAACAAACTTCATATTCTAACCATAATGTCCTTGAGGTACATAAAGGGGGAGCACTGGCGTAGGTGTTGGGGGTCCTCTTTCAGACTACTTGCTAATTGGTTGGCTCTAAGGTCCTTCTCCCACTCAGTCCCTACGATTCTGCTCAGCCACAGCAATCTGATAGAAAGGCAGCAACCTAGACAAGATGGGGGTACGCTTCCCACGGTATGGCTGTCCAACACTGTCTGTCTTTGCTGTGACACTCCAGGCCTGGGAAGCCTCCTGCTGCCTGTGAGAAATAACCTGCCTGACTTATGATCTTCTGAGCTCCTGTGTTCCTTCTTGGTTCCACGCCCATGATCTCCTCACAGCAGCAGTGGTGGGGATTACAGGTACCGCATAAACCATCACGCACAATCGACGTGTTAGTTGGTGTGGTTGAACTTTTTTTGAAAAAAAATTCTAGAAAAAAAATTTTTAAAAAAGAGAAGGCCTTTCCTGAGGGATGTAATTATAATAAATAAACGAATGCTATAAAACAAAAGGCATCAGTCAATCAAGATTCACCGCAAAATTGGCAGGTTCAAATGAAACTTACATTTAATTTCAATACTTAAAGTTAAAACGGTAGCAGCATGTAGAACAGGCTAAAATAGTAAAAGTGTTAAAGTTCCAGAGAGAATGACATAAAAAATAGTTCTTGAATATCTTGAATATTGAATCTTGAATATCTGAATCTTGAGCATCATATCTGAATGTCATTAATCAGGAAGAGCTAGGCAGGGATAGGAAGGAAAGGCAGTCCATTACCTAGATCAGAGAATGTTAATGGAAAACACTTTATTATCCACTTTTTAAAATCTCACCTGAGAAACTAGCAGCAGAAGCATGCCAACTAATTGTAATTGTCATGATGGGTCACAGGAAGACAGACAGTCACTTAAGCCTAGAATTCATTTCTTTTCTCCTAATTAGTCAAAGAAAATGGCATATTCTGAGTCTACGAGAGGAAACAGATTTAGAAAGGAGAAAATATGGCAACAGATGGATAGAACAGAAAATGGTTTTGATCACAGATGAGTGGAGATGAAAGTAATTTGGAATAGGGTAATATGAAAAAGCAAAAATGATTAAGACAAAATTAATAAACATAGAAAATAGAAGAGAAATGGAAAAAAGTTGATGACAGAATAAAAGAAGCTCTGGTTTTATTAGTGCATACAAAATAAGGTGTAAGAAACTCTAGTGCACAAGAAACTCTAGTGCACAAGAAACACTACCTTAAAGGGTGAGTATAAAATCATTATGAGTGATTCTACAAACCACAAGGAAAACTCCATCTTATTTACTTCTTGTTATAACACATACATTCATTCGGAAATGTTATATGATGAAATTTAATCTTTATTTAATTTTAATGGATTAGCAATGACACTGTTTCAATCAGAAGCAGCATGGAATAGTGGAAGCTGACCTTGAAATCAGGATGACCTGGATTCCGTCCTATTTCTGACACATAATAGCTGTGAGACCCTGGACAAGTCACTTAACCTTTAGACCTGAGGTATCAAATGTAGTCTGCAAAACTCCAAAGCAGATTAAAATGTAACTGGGAAATGTTTGACAAAATAAATTAAAATACATCACACTACATAGATAAAGTTAATTTGTGATTTTCCAACTCAATATGCTCCCCAAAGGGATTCATTTCTGTTTCAACTTGACACCACCTGCTGTAGGCAATTCTCTAAGGGACAAGAGTTGCTAACTTGCATTGGTAGAGGGAATCTCTTATGATGAAAGGAAATCACAGGCACTATTCCTTTTCAGATTATCAACCAAAGCAGCACAGGTATATGCTCAAAATCAGACATCCACGAGGAATTTCACCTTGTACTGCAACTGCTCATTTTGAACACTTCATGCCACAAAACAGAGAAGTTCATGTAAATAAACTACAGTACTTTTTCTCTGCATTAAGCAGTAGGCCATATTGATAGAAATTCAAAAACTAAAGGAATACAAATTCAATATTTTATAAATTTCTTTTAAAAAAGGAGAGTAGATGTAATCAATCATGTGAGCATGAGACTGCTATTTTTTTGAAAACATGTTTAAGTAGAAATAGCGCAAAGGTGCCTCACCTAAAATTGAAGCTTAAACGTTCTGCTATGAATAGGAAGTGCAGCCTAAAGCTATTATAGGACTTTGTGACAGCAGTCTCCTTAGGAGATGAATGAGACTATCATATTGATAAGGTCAAAATCGATCCTAGGCAAACCTTTTTTAAATTAGCCAAATGTTGCAGCATTTTAGGAAGTGTCAGAAAGCACCTATGAAAAATGCACTTAGCATACGTTTTTAAAAAACAAAATAATTTTTAAAATTAAAAAAGCTTCATAATGACAATACATCACTGAGCCTTACTTATCTAAAATTCCTATTATTTTGGAGGTGCTTTGAATCTTGTGTCAATCTTTGAAATTTGGGTCTTCATTTTTTAACATGACTTCTTTATAAGTGATATCCATTAATTAAAAATCCATATGCATTCTTGCAAGTTTTCAAAGAAAAGTGCTTAAAATATTAATGGTGGATCTATCCACTGATAGCAATTCTTTCAAAAGTAGGGGAAAGTAATTTTCAACAACTGAAATGACTGTTAAAAAGTCCATGATCTCTCAAAAACCCAACATAATTTGGAAAGCAAGGTAACGCTAACCTTTAGACCTTTTGAGGGAGAGGGCAGAGCAACATGCTTGTGAAAGAACACACCAAAAGCAAGTCAAGTTTAACAGAAAATTAAAATAGGAAGTAGTGTGGTTTTCCTTTAGATGAAAAAAAATGAGAGAAAAAAGTTTTTCAGGATTAAAAAAACCTGAATTATAGGAATACTTCAGGTAATGGCTCTTAAAGTACTCCACTTATGTTGTGGACCTACATCTGGTTATTTTGGTTATTTCAAGCAAGGTTACCAGCTCAATTCTTGCATAAGATAATTAACTTTGTTCCTTTCTTGGCCTCAAACGGAATCCTTAAAGCCAGCCAGCATTCCTATGAATGCGATTGGTTATGGGAAACAAAGAAGGCTAGTGTAAACTGATCCCCACTATTAGAAATAACACTCAAAATATGATGATTAGGGGTCTCTAGAGTATCTTGTAATCTAAGATAGGGATATGCAGACAGACTTCTATGAGGCACGCAGACAAAAGAGGAGTTATTAAACCAACAGATAAAAGGAGAAAAAGGTACTTTCTTGTTAAGAGGTCAAAGTGAAGGAAGGGCCAACTGAGAATGGAAAGTAAATCTAAGGTCATAAAGGGATAAATATACAACAAAGAGTTCTTTATGCTTTATGAATTCTATATGGAACATCAACTTAGTACTAAACAGCATCTAAAATAAAGCATTTCAATTGTAGTTCTTTAGAGCATTAGGCATCCAAGTTGTGGAAACATAAGCCTTAGACCCTATAAAAAAGCCCAAATCATTATTCTTTATTTCAGAAGGGCTGGTTAGGAAAGAATGGAAAGAAAACATAAAGATACTACCATAAAGGTCTCCTTCAGGATTTTCCCAAAGGTCACATACATTCAAACACGGAAATAACTATAATGGCCCTATTTATATTGGTATAAATTTTCCTTTTCATTTGTAACCTAATTCACACGTGCCTTCATGGATTACCATCTAGTCTGTTAAATGTCATCTTAAACTTTTCTGATGCGTTTCTCAATGTGGTCATTTCTTGATTACTCTCACCCTGACCACTCCAACTCCATGTCTCTCCCACCCCACCTTTTCCTTCCCAGAATCAAGTGGCACTACAATCTACTTTTGGCAAAACTATTCTGAAAATTAATCAAGGATTTTCTCAAGTTTGGGGTAGGATGACCAAGCAAAATGAGAAACTTTCACTAAGGAAAAGAAATACAAAAAAACAAGCTACTGGTCAAATTAAAAAAAAAAATGTAAGAAGGAAAAAGAGACTCAAATTTACTCAGAATCTACATTTACAAATTAAATTTTTAAAAGATATCAATTTTAAAAGTTATAATAGAAAAGGAAAAGCTAAATGTAACTTTTCATTTTTGAGAACTGCTACATGTGTGCATATATATGCATACATATATATGTATATATATGGTGTCCCTTTTTTAAAACCAGCAGAAGCACTATAAAAGCATTATGATGCTCAGCCACATATGCCTTTAACACAGCTTCCTTCAGCTTGCATAATATATGTATGACTACACACTTCTATGTGCCTACATCACACACACACACACACACACACACACACACACACACACACACACATACACACACACACACACACACACACACACACACCCTAGACTTGAGCCTATGGAATTGTCAGTTTGCTGGATTTTTACCTCTTTTAAAGCTTGGACTAAGTTGTCTCAATAAAGAGCTAGAATTAGAAATTTCTGTGAAAGTTATATCCATTGCTATTTAGTTGCCTTCACAAGGAGGCTTGGAAATAGCATAATGAATTCAATGTAGGGCAACAGGGATGGTAAAATTAAACAGTCAGTATGTAAATTATATCTTGACATCACCAATAACCAGGAGAGTGTGGTTACTGATCTAGAGCCAGACATCCTGGAGAATGAAATCAAATAGGCCCTAGGAAGATTCATTGCTAACAATAAGGATGGTGGAAGTTGAAGAATTCCAGCTGAACTGTTTAAAGTCCTAAAAGATGATGCTGCTAAAGTGCTGCACTCAGTTGTCACATTAAGCACCCCAACATGCACAGGGGAGCCTGCTATCACAGGTTCTTTGATCTGCTTTTCTAAAAGGAAAGGCAGCTTTTGAGGGGTGAACAATCTCCTTTAATCAAGCACATATATCATTCACCAACAGAGAAATAAAGACCAACAGACAGGGCTTCTGACTGTTTGACCATAAGCAGGACATACACCACAGATCAACAGACATTTCCAACTATCTGACCATTACGTACATACATAGTTACCAGAGGGAAGCACCAACATCTGGATTTTCAAAGCCAGGGGGCTCCTTAACAGCTTCCAAGAGTCTCCTCTGGCCAAACAAAACACTGCCAGCCACTAAGCCCTAAAGTAAAACCTTACCTCAGAGGACTTATACATGTTTCAGAGCCAGAGGGCATCATAACCCTTGAGAACCAGTGCCTCATTAGAAACTTAACAAAAGGTGTGGACCTTCCCACAAATCTTCCCCAATAAAGCTTCCCTCAATGGACAAGCCCATTAATGGGTGGGGAAGATTTTCTTTAATCACATTAAAATAATTAACAATACAAATATATATACTGTTTCTAGTTAAAGAAACTGTTTCTGTGCTTTACTCCTAGTAAAGACTCTTGGTTGATAAAGGCAGGATTCAATCAGAGGCACTCAACTAAACTAAAACAAAAACAGGAAAAGATCCTACTTTGCTTGCCATTACATCAACATGCCAGCAAATTTGGAATACTTAACAGTGGACACTGGATTGGAAAAGATCAATTTATGTCCCCATCTTAAAGAAGGGAAATGCCAAAGAATAACCAAATTCCCAAACAAGTGTGTTCATTTCACACAACAACAAGGTTATACTTAAGATTCTGCAAGCTAGGTTTCAGCAATATGTGAACTGAGAATTACTAGACGACCAGGTTGGATTTCAAAGAGGTAGAGGAACTAGAGACCAAACAGCTAACACTTGCTGGATACAGAAGAAAGCAAGGGAATTCTCGAAAAATATCTACTTCTGCTTCACTGACTACACTAAAATCTTTGACTGTGTGGATCACAACAAAATGTAGCAAGTCCTCAAAGACATGGGAGTGTCACCTTACTTGTCTCCTGAGGAGCTTGTATGCAGAAGCAAACATAGAACCAAACATGGAACAACTGGGTGGTTTAAAATTGGAAAAGGAATATGACAAGGCTGCATATTTTCATCTTATTTTTTTAACTTACATGTAGAATACATCATGTGAAATGCCAGGCTGGAGGAACTAAAATCTGGAATTAAATTTGCTAGAAGATATATCAGCCATCTCAGATATGCAGACACTACTTTGATGGAAGAAAATGAAGAGGAATTAAGAAGCCTCTTGATGAGGGTAAAAGAGGAGAGTGGAAAAGCTGGTCTGAAGTTTAACACAAAAAAACCCAACTAGGCTCTTGGCAACTGGTCCCAGCACTTCCCAGCAAACAGAGGGAGAAGAAATGGAAGCAGTGTCAGATTTTATATTCTTGAGTTCAAAGATCACTGCATATGAATACTGAAACCATGAAATGAAAAGACACTTGCTCCTTGAAAGGAAAGCTATGGCAAATATGGACAGCATACTAAAAAACAGAGACATCACCTTGCTTGCAATGGTCTGTATAGTCAAAACTGTGGTTTTTCCAGTAGCAATGTATGGCTTTGAGAACTGAAAGCTGAGCACTGCCGAATCAATGCTTTTGAATTGTAGTGCTAGAGACACATTTGAGAGTACCATGGATAGCAAGGAGATCAAATCAGTCAATACTTAAATAAATTAATTTAAAATAATCATTGGAAGGTCAAATACTAAATCTGAAGCTTAAATACTTTGGCCACATAATAAAAAGATGGGACTCATCAGAAAAGACCCTGATATTTGGAAGGACTGTGGGCAAAAGGAAAAGAGGATGACAGAGGAGGAGATGGACAGTGTTATAGAAACAATGAACATGAACTTAGACAGAGAGAGATAGTGGAGAATTGAAAGGACCAGCCTCCTTTGGTGCACCGGGTCACAAAGAGTTGGACAGGACTTAATGACTGACAAAACATAGCAGCATATGACAAGTGAGCCTAGCCAACAGTCTGTGATAAAAGTACCTGTTGGACTGTTCTAGTGACCACTTCAAACCTCAAATTATTCATAATAATTATTGTCTGACTACTGATGAGACAGTGAAGAACCCATATATATAATGTCTTTCTTCACACAGGCACACACAAACACCTATGTGCATGTGTGTCTCCATCTTTCTGTCTCTCTTTATATCCTCTGTGTCCATGACAGGTAAACACCATAATTATCTCTTAATTTAAAGAACATGAGGATTGAGAGCCTTGACCAAAGACAAAGTAGAAGTGACAAAGGCTTCTGTTAACATCTGTTGGTCTCTCGGGTCACATACATTTTCCCTTTTAAGAGTTTTAGATAACTTACTTTTTTTCTTTCTCTTTCCAGCCTCTCATTCTCTGCATACATACATACACACAGACACACAGCAGTGGAAATATGTTTTGCTGTGTGATCCTTTTATGTTTCTCCAACTCCATTCTGTCACTTGGGGGCTCATCTGACTTGTAAAACACTTTTAATCTGCTGTAGAATTTTACTATTTGGCTTACTACAATTCCCCACACATGGCCTACCCTGACTGTGTGTCTGATGAGCTACCATCCTTTACTCTGCCCTTTGACATAAGACCATCAGGGTCTAAACAGTGGGCAGTCTTTCACCTACCCTGGGGCAAATGCTCAGGAGGAAAGGTGCTTTCTTCTCTTTAAGGCCAGGGGAGATCTTCCTATCCTTACAGGGAATGCTTCCTCCTCACTTGGAGGTGAAAGTGGAATCACTGAACTCTGTCCAGGTGGTCAGGGATTAAAGAAAAATCCTATAAAAATCCCACCCAAATCTCCAGCCAGTGAAGAAATCATTGACAGTCTCTGGACTGCTTGATTGTCTCCCATCCTTGGTTGATGCCCAGAAATCCACTCCCCCATGCCACAGAGATCATTTAACCTCCTGCATGGGTGACTTTTCTGAGTTCTGCCTGTTTTTTCCTTCCTGTCCTCATTTAGATTTTACTGCTGCTTTGCCACTTTCCTCTGGACCACTATAGTTTACCCACTGATTGCTGGTGCTGTAAGTATCAACATGCCATTAATAAAGCTTCCTATAATTACTCCTGATAGAGTCCAAATGAACCAGCTGGATGGGATAAAAACCAAGCCTGGACCACAAGTACCTGCTTTAGTTCATGAACTGCTGACCTAAGCTGAGACTAGATGTCCTGCTGGATATGAGGGCTGAGTTACTCAACCTTAGGCTTCAGCTCTAGGGAACTGCTGCCCAAATCACAGACTATTTAGGCAGATAGCGTTCCTGATATCCTGATGAGCATAGTATCATGATTCAGGACTCAAAAGCAAGAGCTTAGTTGGGGAACCCTGTGGATTGACAGGAAGGCTCTATCCTACTAGACCCATAAGTCACTGAGCATGGCTGGGCCTAAGACTCTCAGAAGCTACCCCGCTATCACGATGAGCATGGCACCATAATTCAGGACCCCAGTGCAGGGGGGAGGGTCTCAACCCCATGCCTGAGTCATAAGGAACTTTGATTTTCCTTTTAGATCCCAAAATGCTAACCAAGGCTGTGACTAGGACCCCTAATAGCTGGACTATCATGGACAAGATTCCATACCCTCACCAAAGAGAACAAGGCCAGGACCTGAACTGCATCCCTCAGCAACAGGGAACTCTCCCTCTTCTTCTCCTTAGATTTCTAAGCCACTAACCATGACCAGATGGGACTTTGGGTCTCCAGTGATAGGGAAATTCTCTCCTTTTCTGCTCTTTAAATCTGTAAGTCACTGACCAGGGCCAGGATGAGACTTCAGGTCTGCTGTGCTTTGGTGGTATATTAACTCTCTCTCTGTCTGTCTCTCTGTCTCTGTCTCTGTCTGTCTCTCTGTCTGTCTCCCTGTGTCTCTGTCTCTGTCTGTCTCTGTCTCCCTCTCTCTCTCTGTCTCTCTCTCTTTGTCTCTGTCTCTCTCTGTCTCTCTGTCTGTGTCTCTGTCTCTTTCTCTGTCTCTGTCCCCCTCTTCTTCTCCCTTCATACACCACCCAACAAATGAAATTCCAAGAATGGAAGTAAAATATTTATAGCTTTTGGTTTCTTTTTGCAGAAATAAATTAAAGTATTTTCTGTGTAATTATTTTATGCAAATGTTTGCTGTGCCATACTGACAAGGCAGTTAAATCCATATGCCTTAGCTACATGCTGATTGCGTACTCTTGTCTTGTATTCCATGAGTCTCATTACCTTGTAAGAACACAGGAATTATTTAAGCGTTGCCAACTACAGATGTGCTTCACAGACAATCACTCTTGGCTTTCACTCTACCTTATACTTCTGGTCAAAGCACAGGGCCTAGTACCAGGAGGCCCACTTGGGCTATTTTCCTTATACTTAGCCTGCTTTTTTCTTACTTTCCCGGAGGTGTCTGAATTTGAAGCTTCACAATCAAAATTAAAACAATCATAAGTCAAAGAGAAAAATGGGCAAAAATAAATTTTAAAAATGTTACTGGTAATAACTATCTTCTTGAGTTCAAATCTGGCCTCAGACATTGGCTACTTTTGTGACCCTGGGCAAGTCACTTAACCTTGTTTGCCTCAGTTTCCTCATCTGCAAAAACAAGCTAAAGAGGGAAACCACAAACCACTCCTGTGTTTTTGCAAAGAAATTCCAAAATGAGGTCATGAAGAACTGGACGCAACTGAAACAACTGAACAACACTGGTGTTAAGGAAAGACTAACGTTAAATAGTCTGCAAATCTGTACCTAATGCTACATAGCATTTTCATACGTGGCCAATGGATAAACTCATTTTGCTTTACAAGATTTAGCTGTTATAAGGGAGGGCTTTATGAAGGTGGGGAAAGAGGTCTACACAGAGTGAGTAGGCAGTGATGATGGGAGGGGAGGGAGAGGAAGAAGAGGGAAGAAAAGGGAAGGAAAGGAAACAGAAAAAAAGAACATCAGTGAAAGAAAAAAACAGAAGGAAATGCATAGGGGAACAACAGAGAAGCAAGCAAAATGATTTAGTTGTTATGGCGTTAAATTTGATATGCACTTCCTATGACATTTGCAGAATGATTTAAGGTTTGCAAAGTGCTTTACATTAATTTATTATGTCATTTGATTATTATTTCTTATATCACAGCAACCCCATAAGATAGGTGCTATTATTATCCTCATTTTAGAGATGAAGAAAACTGAGGCAGAGAAAAGTTACGTGACTTGCTCAGGGTCATAGAGTTATAAGATTCCTGACTTCAAATCTAGTATTCTATCTACTATAACATTTAGGTTCCTACGTGATAAATACTCAATTTCATATCTCATCTTTTTTTCATTCTTTAGGTTCAGGAATGCTCCATAAAGTTCACAATAATAAAGAATTTTTTAATTGTTTTGAACTAGGTGGCTAAGGGAATAGAGGGCTGGGTCTGGAGCCAGTAATACCTGAGTTAAAATTTGGCTTCAGACACTCACTAGCTGTGTGATCCTGGGCAAGTCATTTAACTTCTGTTTTCCTTAAGTCAACTGGAGAAGAAAATGGCAAACCACTCTAGTATCTTTTCCAGGAAAACTCCATATGGAGTCACAAAGGGTTGGACACAGCTGAATGACTAAACAACAATAACAAATTGTTTAACGTATTTACCAACTCCCCCCCTCTGCCAATTCTCCCCAGGAAGGATCTATTCTCTTTTTTATTTATTCTCCAACTGGGTTTCCATCAGGTGATGAAGTTCTACTGAATCTGGAAAAGTTCTAATTTAGTAAGAACCGATTTATCTAGCAATCCTGTCAAACAGAAATTTCTGTTAAGGCTTTTCACAGATCTATAGTGAAATAATGATTGATATTCATAGCAGTGAAAATTTTTGATTCCTTCTGAATCAGACAAAAAAGAAATTATATTCATTTTCAGTGTGAATTGTATTTATTGTATTGTTATTTTCAGTGGTTAATAATTATTAATATTATACAAACAGATAACTAGGAATTCATTATATATGAAATACTTTTTGATCTCTTTAGTTATTTCAAGATTTGCAAAATGATTACTCGTGGTTCTGTAAGAGTTTGGCAGGAATGACAAGTACAGAGAGGGGAGCTATTTAAAAGTATTTTCTGACATGCAAATGATACAATACAATATAGTCACCTATATACAGAACTGAATATTTTAAAATAAAATACCAGATTTAAGGTTAGGAGCCTGTCTCTTAACTAGTCATAGGTAACTATACTTTGGAACATTCAGGAAAGAGCTTCCATCAGGGTAATAATATCTTTTCTAGTTATAACTTCTATAATCCTATGACCCTATTTTCTTCATTTACTAATCATATCTTCTAATTTCCAGAGATAACTAGTTGTTTGACCTTGAACTAATCATGATTTGGGGGAGTCTCAGTTTCTTCGATATTAAATGAATGGGTTGGATCAAATAATCCTTAAGGAATTTCTAGCTATATAAATTATTGTTTTATATCTTTAATTCAATCTGACAAATGTTGACTAAGCATCGACTTTGCACAAGGCACCATGATAGTTGGGGAAAATAAAAGTGAAAAATAACATTATATACTTAAGAAGCTTATTGGTATTTAGTTTGTGAGATACTGTATGTATGTAAATAAGTATGCTATAAGGAAAAATGTGATAAAAGAGAAGGAGAGGACCATATAAGAGGGTGCCAGGAAAATCTGTGGAGATCCCTTGAACCTGGGGTGGGGTAAGGGGAGGGTAAAGACAAAGGCAGGAAACAAGAAGGCTTCTTTGAGGATACAGTACTTGAGGTAAGAGGAGAGACTGTCTGGCATAGTGTATAGAATTATGGGATTTGGCATCAGACCACCCTGAATTCAAATCCCACCTTTTATAAGAACTAACTGTGTGACCTTGGGAAAATAATTTCATCTCTCAGGGGTTAGTTTTCTCAGCTGTAAAACATATTTGCCTAGATGGCTTCTAGTTTTCCTTCCAGCTCAAAATCTATGATCCTAAATTTCTCTAAGTCTCAGTTTCTTCTATAATTGGGAAATAATGACTTCAATCCCCACACGCACAAAGCTATTGTGAAATTTACATGGAATCATGCATAGAAAGTACTTTACAAACCTTAAAGTGCTATATATACGTGAAGGATTATTAAAAAGTGGAATGTGGGCGTTTCAGGCATGGAGGCAAAAAAAGCCTATTTGCTGCCAAGGGATAGTAATCTGGTGTGAAATGATGCAGGAAGGTAGTTTGGATCCTGATTGGGGCTGGAGTAGTGAAAGGAGAGACTAAGGTCAATGGAGAGGCAATGCAGGCTCTTGAGCAGAGAAGTGACACGGTCCCACAGGTTTATCTGGAAAGTCATAGAAGTGATTTGATGAAATGTGGATTGGAGGAGAGAAAAGTGAGAAACAAGGAGAACGGTGATGAAGATATCTACGTTATCCAGGTGAAATGTCATGGGGGGTAGCAGTATAGGAGAAGAATAAGGGAGAGATACGAGACAGAACTGGGTAACTGAATGTTAGAGTGGGGATGAGAGAGAGGCAAGAGTCACACAGGACAAGCTCTGAAAGGAGGTCAGCTGGGAAGGAGAGCGGGGCTTGGGGCCCGAAGCATGTGTTTAAGGGTCCCTGGATATCTAGGGATTTGGGAAATGTGTGACTAGGGTTATAGGAGTTATACACACCATGTAAGAGAGAGTTGTGGGAGGAGATGAGACGGTCAAAGGAAAAGACCTGAAAGATAAGGGTCAAGAACAGAAAAGTCCTGGATGCTACCATATCTAGAAAGGGAGAGGAGGAAAATAAAGAGGAACTGGAGAAGAAACTGGAAAAAAGAGACAGGAAGGGAATCATGAGAAAGGGAGGCCAAGGGAAGGGAGAGTATTAAGGAGGAAACAGCGAGGATGACCAAACGCTGCACACAGAAAGTCCAAGCCATTGGCGGCCTTGGGCAGTGCAGTTTTAGTAAACTGTTGAGGGGGAAAGCCAAATAATGAGGAGGGAAGGAGTGGTAAATAAGTGGAGGCCATGGAGAGAGATTACTCATTTTAGAAACTGAGTAATAAAGGAAGTGAGAGCTCGTGATAAGCAGAATATTGGGAAAGCTTTTTGCTTTGGTTTTTTTATGTCTCAGATAAAGGCCATAATACAACACAAAGCACTTCATTTTTCTTCTATCACTTAGTTGTCTTTTTTCCCCCTTCATTCTCATTGCCAAATTTTGGGAACCCGAATGAATTAGAGCGTCTTGGAATTCAGTTTGGGTCTATATAAAATAAAATGAAGAGTTTATTTTAAAATTAGGTTGTACAACTAACCAAACATAATAATTTAAGGCAAAAAGAAATTACTGGGAAAAGAAATCGTGGTGTGTCACCATCTGTCTGTGTAATAAAAATGCACATTTTCATAACCCTTTAAACTTTATGAGGACTGCTTCACCCAACACACATTTTCCCTAGTGTGTTTCTGTTAATTAGGAAAAAAAATTGTTCTGAGCCAGAAAAATAAATATACCTGAATAAATTTGAGTAGACTCAAAACCATGAACTAGATGGATGAATATGCTGGATAGCTGCCAAGGCTCCATCTCAGTCCGTGCATTTCTGCTCCCTAGGATCATTTCTCCAGCACTTCCTTTGGGGTGGTGAGTTGGCGGCATTGATTTATATACGATAGACAATCAAAATCCCACAATGACACGGGATGTGTGGAGTGCGGCCAAAATAAAATCAAACCGAAGAAAAATTCTTAAAGAGAATACAATAATTATCACCAAATAAATCCTACAGACTCACTAATTCTGCTTTCCACACAGGTTTTTACAACCTCAGATAAAGAAAATAAAAATTAGAGAGGATGAAAAACATGAAACAAAGTGGAGCTCGGGAGGTCCCTACGACTCTAGAGCGGAGCTCTGGAGAATCTCTGCTTTTCTATTCGTGTTCACACACAGTACAAAAAAACCGAACAAAGAAACAGCAGCCACACCACGAACTTCAAACTCTGCCCGTAGACTGACAAACATTTATATGGAGCGATTCTCACCAGCCCACAAGTTAACAGTTTATGTCATCTCTGACAGTTTTACTTTCAAAGCATTCATAGCAAGCTAATAACGGTGACCCAAAAGACCTCACTTTACATAAAAAGAAGGCACTGCAGCTTCTGCCCAGGTATACAAATCCAACCATATAGACAAAAGCTTTAAGAACTCATAATCTCTTCTTATGTGGATTTGGTCAGGGATGAGTGACTAATTGGAAGAACACATGAAAGTACCTTACAATCCAATTAGCACTTCAGTGCAATTAAATAGTAGAGGCTTTCCTATTCTGTAGAGACATGGCTTTGATCTTTCAGTGAAAAGTATCCTTCCTTAAAGCTGCTGTTTTCATTTTTTTCAGTAATTAGTGCTAATTGTAAACCCAAGTCTGACCTGCTATAAACAGAGTGTTGTACTGCATTTGACACCAGAACCTTAAATCAGTGTTCTCTTTTGTCTATATTGTAGTTGCTTATTAGAGGCCTAGCAATTTTGCTCATTATTTGATGCACAATGGGTAAGTACACACTGAAGTCATTTGAAATAAATGACCTGATCTTAAGAGCTTGTGTGAGTAGTTTTCACTGATGTCTCTTAAGCTCTATCACCATAGAAGAAGGTGATTGAATCTCACTTCGGCAATATATTGTAGCTTTTCCAAAGACAGTCTAATTCAGCATGAGTCTTGAAAAGAGTTTAGGGACCCTTGCATGTTTGAAAAAAAATAAACATGGTCTTTTAGTACCTGTATGTATAAAGAAGACAATTGATTTGGAAGGCTGGCCACTAAAACCATCCATTACAGAAATGCATTGTTTAGGTTTGTAAAGATGAGCCAAAAGATAGAATCACATTAGCTCAGTGTTAGAAGGGCCCTCAGAGCCCATCTACCTGAACAAGACCAAGGGGTCCCTATAAAACATATGGTTCCTTAATAAATAAATAAAGCTAAGGGAAATTTCATGTTATCAGGACAGAGTTAAAATGGTATGAGAAAGATCTGAACTAAGAAAATGATTTCCTCTCATTCTCAGACCTGGTCAGGCTTAAGCTCAGGATTTGTTTCTGGGCTGCAAAATTACTTGTCAGCACTGTTCCATCTGTACCCAAAGAGAGCTTTTAATTTGAAAGTGTCCAAAAAGGCACACGTGCAGAAAAAAATCCCATAGCTCAGATCTATACTGTAGCAAACTAAGTAGGATAGTTGCCAAGGATGTGTGTGTGTGTGTGTGTGTGCGTGCGTGTGTGTAAACATATATATTCATAAATATTTTTACGAATTCTTTATTCATAGAACTAGAAATAATAACACTTCACCCACACCCCGAAACAGAAGCCTCCTAGAACAGTGTTTTAAAGAAAAAGGTCCTTTAAAAACCAACAAACTAGCAAACTACAAACAGAAAACAGTAACTCAACTAACTGGCATGGTTTACTTATAAGCTACTCATCTAGCCTCAGAATCTTACCTAGTATGGGAATGTGTGGGGAGGTATGAGCCTCTGAAGGGGGTTCCAAAGTTCTGAAGATACCAAGTAGGTACTCGGGCACTCGAGCTTGTTTATGCCCCATTTCCCACCACTATGGAAAGCTCCCACATTCCCCAGCCCCACCCCCTTTGTGTGCTAGTCAGTTATAACTCCTTAAAGCAATTCTAACCTGAGACAGTTGACTCCCAGTGGTTGCTGAGTGGATGCTATTATGTAGTGCAAAGAAGAAGATCTGCTCCCCACCCAGAATAACTCTTGTGCTCCCTAAAACTCCCCCACCCAACCTGATCATGTTGTGACTCTATTAGGCACTCATGCGAGAGGTTAAGAACCTCTGACTCCCTCTTGACCTTCATTTTTGGTAGGACAGAGTGAATCACACAAGATGACCAGGCATGGATAGAGTGTGGATCTGCAGTGAAGATTTCATTTCAGAATCTTTCCCCTCAAATCCACTCCTCTTCTTAACTCTTATTTCTATTGACCACTCCTTCCAGTTATCAAGCTTATCAACCTCAGTGTCAGCCTCCACACCTCACTTTCATTCACTCCACATATCCAAGTGTTGCCACATCTTGTCCCTTTAATGTTCATAACATCTTTCAAATCTGATTTATTCTCCAAGTTACACAGTCATCATGCTAGTTCAGGACTTCATTTCCTTGTGCTTAGACTATTATAACAGCCTTATAATTGATCTCCCTGCCTCAAGACTCTCCCCACTCCAATCCATCCTCCACAGAGCCACTGCAATGATTTTTGTAAAGAGCATGGCTGAAAATCTTGCCTACTCAATAAAAAACTTCAGTGCCTCCATAATGCCTCTAGGGTTAAACACACTCTGTTGTTTGGCTTTTAAAACCCTTCATAATCTAGTCCTTTCCTACATTTCCAGCCTTAATTATATATTACTTTCCTTCCTGTGTTCTGTAGTTGAGCTAAACTGACCTTCTAGCTGTTTTTCATATTAATGCAAAAACAAACTAATATATCCAATAATTTTTCAACAGAACAAAAAAGAAAAAAGAAAACTTTCTGCTGAGTTTGAAACAGGCAATTCATTTTGGTTTGTGTTTTTTCATTGTGTATGATGACTATCCACAGATAAGTGTGTTGTGTTCAGGGGCTGTTATGACTTTGATCAATGCACTTTGCATTTTTCAATTTTAAAAAAGGATCTAAAAATAAAAGAAATTCACTTGCTTACTGACGAACTACATAACCAAATTAAGTTAATTTAAAACAGTTATTATATATGAGTCCGCTCTAATCCCTATGGCATGTACTGACATTTCTCAAAAATAATAAGACATATAAATTACATTATTCCCACTAAAATATTATAAACGTAAAAACATTTTTGTGAAATTAATAAATTTTAAATATTATTCACTTCACCTCTTACTATTTAAATTTTTATGTATGTTTTATAAAGTATACAATGTACATTAATGTTATCATTTATAAATAAATATAAATATATGGGAGATAATTTAGAATTTTATATTCATTGGAGTATGTAATCAAAAAAATTTGGAGTTCATGATCATTAAGTATCAGAGAGATGATGTACCTTGCACTGATCAGTCATAGCAGTCAGTGAACACAAAGACCTTGCTTAAATGTCACAGAACTGTTTTCTGATACACTCTAGTATTTTTCTCTTTCCTATGCTTAGTTTTTGTTATTGTTAGCAACATATGACAAACCTGAGAATATATCAAAAAAAATTTCCCCCCCTCAACAATGTCTGACACTGTGTATCTTAAATTTGATTAAGAATTTTCTGTGGAACCTATCAAAGTTGAAATTTCTTTATAGTAATGTTGGTGTTAGTTTTATAAATTCACAATGTGTGTGTTTGTCCTTGGTTGCCAAGGAAGACCATGCCATCAGAGAAATAATGACATGACTTGCACTTGACTTTGTTTTGAGGGAGGGAAGGCTGCGCAGGTCACCAGCTTCACTTCTCCTACAGAGCCATCTGAATCCAGTGACCAGATATTCATCAAGATGACTGGAGATGACCTGGGATGAGGCAATTGGGGTTAAGTGACTTGCCCAAGGTCACACAGCTAGTGAGTGTCAAGTGTCTGAGGTGACATTTGAACTCAGGTCCTCCTGACTCCTGCTCTATCCACTGCACCGCCTAGCTGCCCCAAACTCACAATTTAGCCATAAGTAGGATGTTTGAGAGCAGCATTAAATACCCAGATCTGACCAGCCCTATACATGACAGCTAAGCTTAGAAGCTTCTCCCTGGTCTGACATACAAATGTTAAGCCCTTTTTTTCTTTTGCAGAGAACTCATCACCCCAGGAAAAAGTTATCAAATCATTAAAAACTCTTACTGAGAAGGCAATACTGTACAAAATATCCCCTCTAGTGTTTTATAAAACATGTATCAAATATGATAAAACTAACTTATAAAATAAAGTATTTTTCTCATACAGATACTGAATTTTTATTGTGATTCTATGCTTAATAGAGAGTCAAAGTTATTTTATGAGTCTTAGTATTCTAGCTGCTTCAATGACTAACTGGAGGGAAAGCATCACCAATATGCTTTATGGTATTCAGGTGCTATAACTTCAGTTAATGTCACCAGAACAAGCTTTAAAGTTCTTAGATAAGAATTGCCTTAGCTCCTAAAGTTGCAACAGTAATAAAGACAAAGTCAGAATTCAAACTGGTCAATTGGAATGCTAACACAAAATAAAATACTTTGGTAGAAGACCAGATTGGAGTAATTTCTTCTTATCTGAAATGTCAATTTAACCCCTGATTTTATGGGTGATGACACATGAGCTCCTCAATTTATGGATATTAAAAAAACAAGACTGGCTAACATGCTGCACTATGCCTATTACCCTACGGTTTAACAAATTTTTAAAAATTCTTTTTATTTTGTGGCATTCCATTGCTAACACTAAGTTTACCAATCAGGGAATCTTGGAGCTGAAGGGGACTTTATGCATGACCTGATCCAACTCCTCTTTCTAAAATGAGAGGTAAACTTGCTCAGAGATACACAATTAGTTGTGGTAGCTCTAGTAGGGCTATAACTGAAATCTATTGCTTCTTAAGCTGTAGACAGGCTTTTCACTTTTCCATACTGCCACCTCCTGCCACTGCATATATATGTAACATCTTATTTATCTGGTTATTTTATGATGTCAGAGAGCTGGAAGGGATAAAGAACTTAATGTTTCAGGGCAGAATCAGGATACAAAAAAGGTCCTGACAGGATTAAGACAAGAGGGTAAAATCTATAAAATTTCATAAAGATAAGTGTAAAATACTGATTTAGGTTGCAAAATCAATTTGAAAAGTTCAGGGTAGGGGAGATAAGAGTGGAGAAGTAGTTCATGTGAAGAAGACTTATACGCTTTTATAGACATCTCATCAACATGATGACAGGGCAATAAAAGAGGCACCATGATGCTGTCAAAGTGAAAGGGCACATGTTTCCAAGGGCTAAGTTTCCTCATCTGTAAATATACTCTGTAGTGGAGCTTGTTTGACTGTTTGCTGGGAAGTGTCTGTGATGTAAAAAAAAATACACCAATAAAAATTTGAAAAGAAGCAATTATAGAAAAAAAACTTCAAAGATCAGATTTATAAATTAATTCTATCAAACATTCATTTAGCAATCAGTGACTCAAAGGAAAAAAATGGATTTGCTATGAGGAAATGAGTACTCAGAAGAAATGGAGTAAAAGATTAAAGATTTTAAAAGCTCTGGGGGAAAGAACTGGAAGGAGAATAGCTAGCTTAAGAAAATGATAAACTTTACCCAGATAAACAGATTGTGTGAAAACTAGAATAGAGCGAACAGAAAAAATGACTCACTGAGCAAGAAATATTAGAACTTAAAAATTTCTTCAATCCCTATATTGCCAGAAAACTATGACTAAAATAAAAGGCTAGCACATTGTATTTCAAGAAAACATGGATGGAAACTTCCCAGAAAGATACAAGTGAGGTGAAGACAGAATTCACTAAATTCTATTTAACCCCTAAAAGAAAATCCAAAAGGACAAAAGGAAATGCACCTAGGAAGGTCTTCCAGTTTTCTCTGATTTGTGTATTGCTTACAATACAACAGAACCTTGCCCATCATCATCCTGGCATGTAGGTGCCAACCTACTGACAGGACCAGATGCTGGGCCCAGGCACTGAGAAGTAGTGCTTAGACACACATGAACATGTTTATGAGAAAGCCAGACTAATATGGAGGAGAAAGAGGGTAGAATCTGGAACCAAAGGACCTACGTTAGCATTTTGGGACTTAATTGCCTAAACAATCTTGGGCAGGCTACTTAACCTTTCTGGGCCTGTCTCTGTACCATTAAATGAGGAGGCTGGATTGGATGATCAAGAAAACACATATCATCCTCTTTGTGATGCTTCCTAGGACAGTTATTCTGACCATACAATGTACTGTCTGGTTCTTGAGCTGCCCCATCTTGTGGCAACTGTAGCTGTTTATTTATGTTTAGCGTAACAAACGCTAAAGTAACAAACGCACATAGTAGCATAAGTGGTTGAAACAGAAGGCTACAAGTTGTGGGAAATCTGTAATGTTTCTGGGGATTTTCTGTATGAAGAACACTGGAAATCTGATCAGATTAAAAAATGTCTAAGTCAAATCTACCACAATATAAACATCATATTTCACTGTAAATAGATTAAGGAAGAGTCATGAAGACATACTCATTAGCATATTTAGCTGATGAAAGAAACATTTTTATATTTTCTTGTGTTAGGTTTTAATGTGTGGGATGCATTATGATGTTCAATGAAATGTAGATCTTGTAAGTCCGACTTGATAACTGAGTAAAGACTAGGAAACATATCCTAAAGAAAGAGTTTTCTGTCATCGCTAAGGGTTAAAATCAATCAATCAAGTCTATTATAAGCCTCTGACGTGTCAGCATGGCCGAGCACACTGGCATGACAAGGCTTACCCTCCCACCCCCCAAAAATAACAACTTTAGCTGCAGGACCATGTACTGCGACCTGCTTCGGACACTCGCTAGCTATGTGACAGTTCTGCCTCCTGTGTTTCTCAGGCATCAGATGCCCATCACATATTTCACGATGGGGACAATCCAAGTACTAGTAATTGTCTGAATAGAACGTGATACAAAGGTGTCAAATCTGTGGCTCTCCTGGCAACCTGATGCCTGAAAAATTCCCCAAACCAGATTGAAAAGTAATTGGTAAATGTTTAACAAAATAAATAAAAATAAAATGCAATATAGATAGTGTTAAATTTTTATTTGTAGGAAAAACTTGGAAGGATAATAGCTTAAAAAAGAAGGTAGAAATACTTATCAAAGTATCAAACTCACAGAAAATTATAGTAGATCAAGCATAATTCAGTGACTCTGAAATAAGAAGAAATACTTTAACAAAAATAAAAAAAAATAGAGAAAAATGTAAAATGTTTATTTGTAAAAACAAGTTACCTGGAAGTAGGCTGAGAGATAAGTTAAGAATAACAAGACCATCAAAATATTGGACAGCCTGTCTCCAAATGACATTTCTTCAAGGTTTATAGCCTGGGTATCTCTGTCTCCATAACAGCTGTTTATTGCTGGTGTCTTTTTTGGATTTACTCATTTTTTTCCAGGCTTTCTCCCTGAATTGTGACTTGGTGTTACAGCTAGACTCTCTACTCTCCTGTCTGAGCTTAGCAAGTGCAAAAGAAAAATAAGAGAGGGTGAAGGGAGCAATGGTGCTGGAGGAAAGGAGAAAAAGTCCTATTCTGCTTCTGCCCTCTTTATCAGAGAGAAGGATCTTCCTTTCGACTAGAAAGGACAGAATGAAAAACTGCTAATTGGGAGTTGATGCACAAGGAAATTAAGGAAATAATTAAGAAAGAATGGACTACCTTCAATGAGTTCAAAATTAGGCCCAGTCTCTTGTTAAAGTATTTTTGTATAATGGGAAGATCTTTTCCATACACTGATAGGACTGTGTGACCTGCTTGAGTCACATGGAAGCCTGGGTCACAGGAGTCTGTGGTGGGAGAATTTGCTGAACAGGTGCAGCAGAGCTGAGAGGAAGCTGGACAAAGCAGTTAGAGATGAGGGAGAGAGTGGAAGCAGGCAGTGAGCTGTGAGTATTCATTTGTGGAAAGACCCTAGCAGGGGAAAGGCATGGAGATGGTGGTGTCCCCTGCGTTGTTATTGTGTATAGATTTCTTTGCTGCTATGATGGATTTGACTTTCTGGGGCTGGGATTCGGATTTCCATTGCTTAAATAAATGTCTTTGGTTCCATCTTCCACGTGGAGATGGAAAAAAATATCTATTATATTTTGTGATTGAGAATGACACTAGTATATTCATAGTCACCATAGGTGCTGTGAATATCACACTGACACTATGCTCAGAAAAATGAAAAGAAAAGGTATATGTGATTGCTAATCCAATGTCACTGTCCATACAAGATAGTGGAGAATGCAGGATGCACCACTGGATTAAAGAAGGAAAAATAGGATTTTCAAAAAAGAGGACAGAATATGAAATCTAGAGGCCTCTGAGTTTGATTTTGATTTCTGGCAAAATTTTCTAACACATTATTAGTCAGTGAGGCAAAAACCATTCATTAAATGCCTATTATGTTCCAGGAACTATGCTCAGCACTTATTAAAGGGCTAGTTAGGGAACATCTGACCAAAGACAAACTAATCTCATATCCTTTCTGGACAGGGTTATTAGAGTAGTACATTAGGAGAAAGCCAAAGATACAGTTTACTTAGATCTGAATAAATCAAGATCTGACAAAATCAAGCACCACTTTCTATATGAAGCTTTTCTGGAGCCTTCCAAATGCTACTGCCTTCCACCTCTAACTACCTTATATTTAACTAACATTCCTTTGTTTGTCAAGGGGGCTGGCACATATGCAGAGTGCATCAGCATATTCAGCTCATGGAAATTCTCCACAGAGGATGGAGAGTTTTCATGGAAAGTTATAAGGAGAATGTGGAACACAGATACACATTATGTAAGTGGTTCTGATCTGCTAACCACAAGGCAGGAGAACCTTTGCAACTGGTCATGGAACTGGAACTAGGGAATCTTCAGAAAAGATTTAATTGGCCTCTGCCTTTTTTCTATGCCATATTCTTTTCTATTCAGTCTTGGTGGATTTCTTGAATTTTTTCACTGACATTTCTGGTGAGAGACAGTGTATTAAGGCTTTGGGCTCTCACCACCAAGAATAATAAACGTTCATGAATATAGGCCAAGGTTCTTGGCTTCACCTGACATTTGCTCTTTTCTCTTTTGGGTGAAGAAGATTAATCTGGAGATTCCAACATTGTGAGTTTGAAAAGGTTCGGAGAGAATGTGAGGCTGCATGCATGTCAAGAAAGAAATAACCAGTGGGACCTAGACTGTCAGTAGCTGAGATGAAGACTTGTCTGCGGAGTGGGGAACCAATGCTATTAGAGAACAGATATATCCCAAATTTCCCCAAGTACCCCCAAAACTCAAGGAGGAGGTATAGCTCTCTATGAGTAAACCAGACCATCCTTGTTCTATGTATTTTGTAAATATTTACATGTCTTCCCTGAGATAATATATGCCCCTTTAGAAGAGGGAATTTTTTTTTTTTGTCTCAGAATTTCCATGACCTAGCACAGTACTTGGCACATAGTAGGCACTTAACAAATACTTTCTGTTTAAATGACTGATGCTGCCTTTGTGAATAAAACTGAGAAAAGTCAGCTAGCTGATAGGAAAATTGTTGTTCAGTCATTTCAGTCCTATCTGACTCTATTTGCGGTTTTCTTGGCAAAGATACTGGAGTGGTTTGCCATTTCCTTGTACAAGAGAAGAAGGGGCAAAGAGGGTTAAGTGACTTGCCCAGGGCCACATAGCTAGTAGGTGTCTAAGGCCAGATTTGAACTCAGGTCTCCCTTCTCCAGGTAGTACTCTATCCACTGTCCCAATAAAATCAGATAGATACCAAAGTAGTTGAATGGCTAAACCCAAGGATTAGTCATGAACAGGGTAAGCACTTAGAAGGAGGCTTCTAGCCTGTGCTTAGCTCTAGGCAGTTTAATAGCATGTGGATACCTATTTCATTTTCTTTGGTAAATTTTTTATTCATTTTAAACTTAAATACAAAATAGAAAAGAAAAAAAAGAACATTATCATGAACATTCAATAGAAAATAATACATTTCCATTTCTAGAAAAATTATATAGCCAAAACTACACATTGTTTTCAAAGCTACCCAACGTTTTTTGTTTTCCTGTTGTCTGCTGTGCACTTTTTATTTATTTTCTTCCCTCCTTCCTACCACTCCCACCCTCAACAAGGCTACAATCAAACATGGATATAGATAGATAGATATAAATAGAGATAGAGATATACCTAGATATCTACAAGCATACACACATATACACATATACACTCATACACATATATGTAAGACCATACTATGCATACTTCCACTTGTCATGTCTTGCTCTGGAGGTGGATAGCATCTTCCTTCATATGTCTAAGTCTTTCCATATTTTTCTAAATCAACCAATTCATCATTTCCTATGTCACAGCAGTATTCTAACACAATCACATCCTATCTGAGGGACTGTCCAAGAAAAGTGTTTCCTCAATTTTCTGCATTCCTTCTATTCTCGGATGCATTGGTTTTATCTATGCAAACAATTTTAATTTAAAATCACTAAAATATCCATTTTACACTTCAACAATGATCTTGCCTTATAATATATCATAAGGTCTGATACTGCTAAATTTCCTTTTATATCTTTTTTCTCTGGTTTCTCTAAAATTCCTGACCTTTTGTTATTTCAAATAAACTTTGTTATTATTTTTTCTAACTCAGTAAAATAATTTTTAGTAACTTAATTGGGATGACATTGAATAAATAGATTAGTGAGGTAAAACTGTCATGTGTATACCTATTTCTGATTTGAAGACTTGCTTCAAAGAAAAACATATAAGCTCTTCTTGCTTAAAAATACTAAAAATTCATAAACTGTTGCTACAATTTTAAAAATACAAATGGAAATGCTTCATTATTACAAAAATAATATTTGCTTTTCACAGGTATCAGATGTATTACAAGTTAATATTTCAAGAAACTGAAAAACTTTTTGCAGGTATCAGATGTATTACAAGGTCTTGCTTCAGGAAACTGAAAGAATACTGATGTGTCTTAGGAAACAGAAATATCTAAAAGCATTTGTTACCTAAACCAAAGCTAGCTTTAACAATTTTAACTTTTTTTTTAAACAAATAAACTACCTATCATGCCTGTTTTCCATCCTTATTTCCTGGAGCTTCAAAGGAGAAGCCATTAAAAAAAGTAAGTATAATGCCAGTCTGTGGTACCATAAAATGTCAGAATTTTGTTATGGTTTCTAAGCATAAGAAAGAAAATCTCAGACTAATAGTAGTTTTCTGCCAAACTTATACCTGCTTTGCAGGAACTGTACCAAACCAGAAGGAAAACTATCAATATTTTGTACTCTTAAGGTATAAAAAGGGATAAAGGTTGAATGGCATGAAGAATACAGTGCTATGGCATGCATTTTTGAGTTTATGTGATTAGGATCAGGTAATTTTTTCATAGAAAGAATAAAGCATATTGTTTGTTGTTAAGAACTATAATTCAGTTTTCTGGAATGAAAATGATACAGACTGACTTCTGTTAAAAAAGCAGAATGAATTAATATACATTATGATATAACTCGCTATATCATCATGCCCAAAATTTAACCAACAGCTTTTTGTGGAAATTTTAAAATGTCAAGTGTTTTTTAAACACATGGCCAGTTTTGCTACTTTAAATAAAAAGTGACAAAATAGGAAATGACAGAAGGTCAGGTGAGAGACTATGCAATCCGCCGTCCTTAATATTTTATAATCCATGAGAAACAAGTTTACCACTAATGCCTTTGAAAGAACAAGTTTGACAGATAAACTCCTGTGACCAAATTAATTAGAAAGAGACACTCCTCTCTTGTGATGCCATTTTCACTTTTTGAAAGAATTATATGCCCCTTTAAGGCATGTCATGTGTGAGGATGATTACCCCTTGAACTGTGAACATTAGGTTACTATGGCACAGCACCAACGGTCACAAAAGACAGCTGAATGACAAGACAACACATGTTGTTATTTCTATCTATGTGACATCTCTTCCATCCATCCTTTTGTCTCTATTAACCAAGTCATCAACTTAGCCCCCACCACCTCTCACCTGGACTCTTAACAACAGCTCGTAATGCTTCTTTCTTCCTCAAGTTCCTCCCCATCCCTATCCTTCCTACACAACGCTGCCAAAGTTGTGTTCTAAAGCATAGGTCCAACCAAGTCACTCCCCTGCTTGATAAACTCCAGTGGTTCCTGTCCCCTTTAAGAATAAAAATAAACTCATTTGTCTGTGTTTTAAAGCTTTTCACAACCTTGCTCCAGCCTTATTGGTCATTATTCTGTTTTAGTAAATAGGCTTTCTTACTACCCTCACATATGACTCTCCATCTCAGTCTCTGCAGGGAATGATACAAAGGGGAACAGTTCTGATGAGGAGAAGAAATGGGAGCTGTCTAAAGACACTGATGTGATCTAAAGTAAGCAAGTACCAGAAAATGAATATAAGTATGTGGCATAATCCTGGAAAAACAGTGCAGGGTTTCTAAAAGTACTGGGGATCAGAATGAGCTGAAGCTGGTATGGGAAGTTTAGGACAGCAAAAAATAAATTTTTTTAAAGTTATCTTGGAGGAAAGAAGGGATATTTAGGGTAAAAGAGATGGCTACAACAGAGAAGACAAAGCTGCTCAATTCTCATTTTTTGCCTCTGTTTTCACTGCCAAGGAGAATAAGCTTTGTGCTAAAAGTGACAGTACAAAACTAGCTAACAGAGAACAGATACCCAGGACAAGTAAGGGGGTAGTTAAGAGAGCATCTGTTTGCTTTTCATGAATTCAAGTAACCTTGCCAAGATTAGTCAGATCCTTGAGGACTGAAAGAAATGGAAGATGTGATTGCTGCACTGTTACTGATATGAGGAAGACAGACTGTAGAGAGCTCAAGAGGTACTGCAGGGCAGGAGAAGGGAAACTCTCCTGATCTGAAAGAAAAGGAAGGGAAAAGAGTTTGTAAAATGTAGGCCAGGGATCTGGACTCCCAAATCCTAGAACAATTGTAGAATGGATTACTGAAGAGAAGGATAATGAAACTCTAGAAAAGGAAGTGGCGATTACATGACTTCCTTAAGAAGAGATCAAGCCAGACTAACCTTATTTCCTAAAGCTTTTTGTACATTTACTCATATCAGGCCACAGAAAATTAATTAATGAACTGTTTGTTTCTCTTTAAGCAAACTACAAACCTAGAATTTCCTTGTTTCATCACATAAAATATAAGCAGAAAAAAACTGTATGAAAATCATGTGTGCTTCGAAAGTACCAAACTATGCTTTAAAAACAACAAGAAAAGGAAAAACAGGATCGTAAAGTGTCACATTTTAATAGCTAGGTAATATTCCACTAGAGGAAAAATTTTATGCTCTTATGTATTTTCCACACAGGGCAAAATATATAGAATAGTTTGTAAACCTTAAAGCATATACATGTCAGCTATGACTGTCATAATTATCATACTGCAGGGACATGCTATATTCACATTTGTTTCATGCTATACTCACCTTTGTTAAAATTAAATTAATTAATTAAAATACATAAAATTTGATCTGTCAGAAATCCTCATTTCTGTGAAGGGTAGGTATTTTAAGGAAGAAAAAATTAATTCCTGTAACTTTTGTACATTAAGTATAAAATGTTTCATGTATGTCTAAAGACAAATTATACTTATGCCATATTTATGTCAGATTAGGAGGGGAAATAATAACTAGCACATCATATAACAATTTTATCTTGTAGACTTTCTGAAATGCACTACAAAAGATTTTTTATTTTTTAGGAAGTAAATTATCTTGCAGGCTGCTATTTATAATTCTACAACGATGAGCCTCAATTTCTGAATATACTTATAAATTATGTATTTTCTTATTTACTAAAAGGGGGAAACTACCAGCATTTAAAAACAATATTAGTTACATATTAAGACACATAATACATAGGGGACTCTTCAATGTTCTGGAATTTGACAGGCACTTAATGAACACTAGTGGGTCTTTCCTAACATATTACCCATATTATAAAAAAAAAGATGAGGTAATAATATACATTCAGTAAATTTACAGTTGGTGGCAGAGTAGATAGAGTGCTGGGCCTGGAGTCAGGAAGACCTGAATTCAAATCTGACCTCAGATACTAATTAGCTGTGTGACCTGGGTCAAGCCACTCAACATCTGTCTGCCTCAGTTTCATCAGCTGAAAAATGGGAATCCTAAAAGCTACTGTCTCCTAGCATTGTTGTGAGGATCAAATGAGATAACATTGTAAAAAAGTACTTAGCACAATGCTTGGTACATAGTAGGTACCATAGAAGTGCTTATTCTCTACCCTTTCCCAAAAGCCTAAAAGGCTGTATCAGGGAAGATGAGTTGGGGAGACACTGATGTTCAAACCAGTGAAAATCTTGAATCTTACCCTTAGTCTAACATATCTTCTATACACCTTGACAGAACAAAGTTTCAAGCCATTCACAGAATAAAGTCCTCCATAATGATAGATTACATACTAAATATTCTGTATTTCCTATTAAAATGTTTAATTTAAGTCCAGGATCCCATTCAAGTCTAAACCATTAATCTTTTATTGAGATATCCCACCAGCATCTCATTTGGCATGTCTCAAACAGAACTCATCTTTCTCCCTAAATCCACTTCTCTTCCTAATCTTGCTATCTAGTTCTGTCAAAGGTACCATCCTTCCATTCACTCAGTCATACCTTCAATCTCAGAGTCACTCCTGAATCCATCTTCTCCCTCACTTCTCCCTGCCAAGTCTTAAAATTTTCTTCTCATATTCTCCTCCCCTGTTCCTTTCTCTTCACCTGCATGTCCAACATGGCCCTCCTAAGTTCTCATCTGGACTATTGCAATAATTCCCTAATCAGTCTCTTTACTTCCAGCCTCTCCTCCCATCCAATACATACTCTACACAGCTGCTAAAGTGGCATTCCCAAAGCACATGCCTAATGATGTCCTTCAGGAAGTTACAGTGGCTCTCTCTTGCTTCCAGGATGAAAAATAAATTCTTCAGTTTGGCATTTAAGGCACTTTATCACATGGCCCCAGTTTACTCTTCCAGACCTTTATTCTACAGGATAGCCATACTGGCTTCCTTGTTTTCCCTAAAACAGGACCTTCCATCTCCTATCCCCATATCTTTTTCCAAAAGGTTTCCTATGTCTGCTGGACAGTCTTCTACCTGTACTTCTAGAATTCCAAGCCTCCTTATAAAAGTTCAGATCCAAGAACCATTTCTTCATCTCCCCAGAAGCCAGTTAAGCTTTCCTCATCACAATTATATTGTATTTACTTTGCATATATTTTTAGGGATAGAAATTAGACCTGTAATTTCACTGATATAAGAAACTCCCAAGTGATGAAACTCACTCTACCAATGCAATTTATAGTCTTGGAGAGCTGCCTCGAGCACTCAGACATTAAATTATCTGCCTAGGGTCACACAGCCAGCTATCCGTCAGAGGCAGGATTTGAATGTAGGTCTTCCTGACTTCTAGATTATCTTTCTATCCACTACGTCATATATTTTGGATATACTTAGACATGTACATATTACTTCTGTGTTTAGAATGTGAGCTCCTTAAAGGCAGGAAATATTTTTTGTCTGCTTTTGTCTCCAGAGCCTAGCCCAGTACCCAGCACACAGTAAGCATTTAATAAATGATTGCTGTTTGATTGACTGACCTCCATAATCTAAGGCCTGGAAATTGGATGTAAGCCCTGTCTATTGATTCAAAACACATTTACTGAGTGCTCATTATGCTCAAGGTTCTGTACTTGGTGCTGTGGGGGATACAGATATGAATAAAACATTGTCCATACTCTCACAGAATGTAAAGTACAGTAAGGAGATACAAATAACTGCAATCCAAGGAAGAATGTGTTGTCACCAGTGAGATACAAAAAATGATCTGTAGGAGTTTGAGAGGGAACAATCAATTTTTGCTAAGACCATCAGAATGGTATTTGAGTTGGGTCAGATTTTAATCAGCAAAGTTGGGAGAAGAATGTTTTAGGCGAAAGAAAGTGCATGAGACAAAATCATGTGAACAGGAATACATGGAAGATGTTTCGGGGGAGGGAAACCAAAGAGCAGCGAGTAACATAAACTGGTGAGAATACAGGATATGAAACATAAGGAGTGAAATAAGAGTACGAGAAAACAATGGAAGAGTAGAACGTGGCCAGATGTTGGGGTACTTCAAATGGAAGAATGAAGAATTGAGACTTCATTCTGTAGACAGCAGGAAGCCACAGAATGAGGAATGATATCAGAGCTGTACATTAGAAAGATTAATCAGATAGTGGTAAGATGAATGGATTAGAGTGAGGAGACACTGCAAATGGGGAACTCAACCAGGCTGGTGTGAGTGGGAATGGGAATCAGGTAACAGATGTCATAGATATTTGGGAAGTGGAATCAACAGGACTTAATGAATGGTTGGATCTAATGGGCAAAAAAAAATGACTCAAAGGTGACTTGGGAGAGGTAGAAGAATGCTATTGACATTAACATAAATAGGAAAGTCATTAGGAAGAAAAGGTAAGGCAATAAGATGATGAGTCTGTTTTTAGACACTAAAACCACTCAACTCTGTGCCTCCACAACCATGTAGTCCTCTTGAGTGATAATAAAAAAATGGCATCACTGGCCATATTTATTGCTCTTCATTGATTAGGAGCTGGCATCTGGAGGGTCAATTACAGAAGACTTCCTTTTCCAATGAAACGGAAAAGATTGTATCATAGGAGTACCAGGCACAAAATGACAATAAAAAGTTGATTCCTTTTTGTTTTTTAGGGTCAGATTTAGACCCTAAATCTAGAATAGATTTAGAATGAATTTTAGAATTCATTTGGTCTAAAAACCCATTTCACAGAAGAGGGAACTGAGATGCAGAGAAGTCAAGTTATTTGCTTGAGGTTACACAAGTATTAAATAACAACAGAGGAACTGGAACCTAGGTACTCTAACTCCAAATCCAGCACCCCTTATGCCATACTGTCACCTGGCCCCCTTTTTGCTTTAATGTTTTCTTATATATCCTCCAAGAGGTAAGCAGAATAATATGCTAAAAATGTTAGCAAAACAAAAAAGGATGAGGTTATAAAAAGGAAAATATGGAAAGTATGAAAAGCAATTTTAAGTTCATCTAACTAGCTTGATTAATGTCACCAGGACAATAGAATAAAAGTTCCCATTTAGCCACTGGCAACTAATTATCAAAATAATATGGTCCACGGTGACATGGTGACTTCCTATTTTCTCCACTGTTTCATTAAAGCCAGCTTCAAACTTGAGAGGGGCTTAAAACTAAAATGGTTAAGTAAGAACAAGTCAGATACATCTTGGGCAAATAGTGTTAAGTGAGTATTTCCATCTTTAAATGCAGTTCACTTTCATGGGGAAATCAATTTGCAAACTGGGTTTCTGAGACATAGCTGTTCATTTTCTACTAAACAATAGCACTTAACACATTAAAATGCCACCACGAAATCTAGGAATTGGAAAAATATCAGCAAAACATTCCGTTCCTTAAGACTGATAATTCTTTGCAAAGCAAGGCCAGAGCTGATAGGCAGTTTCATTACTCTGTAGATTATAAAGCTGAAAAAGAGAAGAAAAAGAGCTGTAAAGTGGCATTTGTAAAACGTACTACTTTTAAAGGCCCAAAGCCTACAAAAGAAAATGTTATTAGGAAAACTATTTCTTGATTGATGTCTTGACTCCTCAGTACATAATACAGAGACAACATTATGTGGTACATTTGGAGTCAGAAGACACAGATACGAATCTTGCCGAGAATAATACTAAGCTTGGACAAGGTACTTAATGATAATAATGATCACAGCTAACATTTGTGCGGCCCCTCAAGGTTTGCAAAGTGAGTTACGTGGATCACCTCGTTTGGTTCTCAACAATCCTGTGTGGGTGACACTGTCATTGTCCTCTTTTTATAGATGAGGAAACTGAGGTGGAAAGGTTAAGTTATAGGTCATCCAACACCGTCTGCCTCTTAACTTCTCTATGTGCACTCGTCTCCTCATATGTAAAATGAAAGGGTCGAGTTAAATGATCACAAAGATTTCTTCTGCTTCTAAACCCTCTCTTCCAGGAATAACATCAGGACTGGATGCGTGGGAGTTCTGTAGTTTTGGCCCCCAGAGGCTCCAGTGCATAATCCTTTCGTACAGATACTTCAGCTCCCTGCAGCTCCACAACTTGTCTCGTCCCTGATTCTCAATGTCTCCTAGTGCCTAGCAGAAACATTCTACAGATAGGTTCAGCAAGCTCCATCAAGCCAGACAGTTTAGAGAGCAAGGATGTGACCAGGGAAACAATCTCTTCTCCCAGGATGAGTTTCTATTCCGTTTTATATTCTTACAGTAAAAGATTCTGGGACGTGGGGGCAAGGTGGTTGCCAAGTGAAGAACATGGTGGAGGACTAAACATTTTCTCCGACTCTCACAGTGGCTCAAAACTGAAAAACAGAAAACATGTGCCCATGATAAAGCAACTTCAGCTGACTCCATGGTGGAGGAAACCCAGAGTCCAAAGGAAGGTTCAAGAAAAGCAAAACCTCAAACCCAAGAACTAACGCTCACTGACTCTGGCTCACTTAGCACCCCACTTGTACTTCTCATGCTACCAACAGTGAGGCTTCACTAGTCAACCAAAGAAATCCAGACCCACACATGCCCCCCCTTTGCTCTTTCCAGTGCCACAGAGACCCCAGCTGTGATAGATGGCATGGCTGTTGTCCTTTGTTCTTGAAGACAACCAAAATGACATCACCGTGATAAAGTGAAGTTTCAGTGTGTCCGATGGTGGCTGATCAGACCAATACGAGCTCAGAATGCTCTACCACAGATTGGGCACAGATAGTCCATTTGGGTTGGATACTCCAAATTTGTGTATCCTGTGTTTCCTTTGTGCTGTCTCAATTCTGCTTTACTCGCAGAGCACAGCACCCTTTCTGATGTGGGCATATCATGCTGAGCGGTCCTCTGCCAGTGTCTTCCATGTTGCGCAGTCAAATCCAAAGTTCTTGAGAGAGACCTTGAGAGTGTCCTTGTATCACTTCTGACCACTATGTGATTTCCTGCCCCATATGAGTTCTCCAAAAAATAGTCTTTTTGGCAAGAGTACATTTGACATTTGAACAATGTGGTCTGCCCTTTGGAGTTGCACTCTCTGAAGCATAGTTTGAATGCTTGGCAGTTTAGTTCAAGCAAGGACTTCAGTGTCTGGCACCTTATCCTGCCAGGTTTTCTTCAGAATCTTCTTAAGACAGTTCAAATGGAAATGATTCAGTTTCCTGACATGGCACTGGCAGACCGTCCATGTTTCACAGGCATACAACAATGAGGTCAACACAATGGCTCTGCAGACTTTCAGTTTGGTAGTCAGTCTAATACTTCTTTTTTCCTAAACTTTTCTTTGGAGTCTTTCAAATACCGAGCTAACTCTGGCAATGTGTGCATCAACCTCATTGTCAATGTGTACATCCCTGGAAAGTACACTACCAAGGTAATTGAACTTATCCACAGTATTCAAAACTTCTCCATTTGCTGCAACTGATGGTTCACATATGGATGGTGTGGTGGTGACTGATGGAGCACCTGTGTTTTCTTAGTGTTAATTATTAGGCCAAAATTAGCACAGGCAGCAGAGAATTGATCCATACTTTGTTGCATCTCAGCTTCAGATGCTGCACTGAGTGCACAATCATCTGTAAACAGAAAATCATGCACCAACACTCCTTCCACTTTGGTCTTGGCTTGTAGCCTTTTCAAATTGAAGAACTTACCATCAGTACAGTAGCTGACCTTGATGCCGTGTTCATCCTCACTGAAAGCATTTGACAACATGACTGAAAACATCATGCTAAAAAGCATGGGAGCAAGCACACAGCCCTGTTTCACTCCATTGGTGACTGGAAAGGTATGAGAGCATTGTCCATTATCCAGAACCCAGGCAAGCATGATAGATGGCATAGGAAAAAGCTGCAGACCTTCAGGAATAAATGCCTACTCAGGGACTGCAGCCCTACAGCACTAATGCAGAAAAGCACTGAACAATACCTACAACAACATAAATGGGAGAACAACCACACACCAAAAAGTGAAAAATAAATGTAAATGTCATCTCAATGAAATTACCAAAAATTTATTTTATTGAATTACAAAAAAAATGACAAAATTCATTTGGAAGAGCAAAATGCCAAGAATGTTAAAAGAACTAATAAAAAAATGTAAAGGAAAGATGTTTTATGGCACTAGGTCATAAACTACATTCTGAGGCAGTCATTATTTTTTTCTTTCATTATTTGTGTCTAACAGCAGCCATCTCTAGGATGGGGGAGAGGGGGAACAAGGCAAGAAAGAAAAAAATTGCATGATACGTTTATTATATACTTAGAGGGAATAGCAAGTTGTACATAATGGATTCACAATTTTATGAGCAATGGCCTTTATTATACTGTATTATAGAAATGCTTTTTATTATTCCATAAATTAAATAAATAAATAAATTTCAAAGCAAATTTAATAAAATTATAAAGATCAAGCATGACTCAGATAAAGAGATATGACATTGGCCCTAAAGTCAGAGGACCTGAGTTCAAAACATCTCAATATCTGTGCGTCTTTGGACAAATCACTTCCTCTCCTTTCACTTCATTTTCCTCATCTGTAAAATTAAGAGGCAGGCCTCTGGGCTCCTTTCTGGTTCAAAGACAATGACCTTCTGATTCTTCTAAGATCTACTTAAAAAAAAAAAAAGTGGTCATTCTAGACGGTTGATGTCCAGTACTAACATCTTGCTTGCATTAGAGTAGGGAATTCGGTAAAAGTCTAACCTTTACTTTACCTGAAAGTTGTACCTGTTTAGTCTATGATTATAAGCTATATTTACATAGGTATAATTACCTCTAGTTTGGGGCAAAAATAAATAAAAATCCATAATTAGCCAAGTAATTGAATCTATGTAGAGTTGCCGTAAAAGTGGATACACTAAGGCACATTCAGTTAAATTGACTCTAAATCTATATTGGCTCCATTTCACTTGTGATTCACCACTATAAAAAAAGGAAATTCATTTTAGGATCAGATGGGTAAGAAGCAAATGGAAAATATGACAAAATTAAGGTAAGTACTACCCCAAAAACACATACACAGAAATGGGAAATATAGACTCATAGATAGTTCAATGAGGTAAATTCATGTTTAGTTCAATGACAGCAGCCACTGACTAATGGACTTGCTGATTGATGTTTGAAGAAGGATATTACTAGTGGGATGCCACAGACTCTGTCACTGGTCTTTCTCTGCTTAATATTTTCATCAAGGGCCTAGATGGAGATAGTATGCTTAGCAAATGTGTGAGGGGAAATCATGCTGAAGGGGAAAAGCCACTATTCTGGATATCGGGATGTGAGATCCAAAATTATCTTAACCGGCTGGAACAACCAACTTAATCAAACAGGATGAAATTTAAAGGGGACAAAGTTAAAGTCCTGTGCTTGAGCTTAACAAATCAACAACACAGAAAAAATGAAAAAACCCGAAGTATTTTTAGGGAACTTCAACATAAATCAATAATATGATGTGTTAACTCAAAAATTAATGTGCTGCATTCATAGAAACATAACAAGGACACTATATTGTGTCCTGGTCAGACCAATAGAGAATAGTTTGTCCTTTTAGGTTCAAAAAAAGGGGCTATAGTTTTAAGGGATCATAGAAAACTCAGGAGGGATGTGAAAGTTGTCTTCAAGTCTTCTCTTGAAAGGACTAGATCCATTCTATTGACCCTAAAAGGGTAGAACTCAAGTAGAAGTCACAGCTGGAGAAAATCTGAAGTCCCTTCCAACTTTAAGACCCTATGATACTAAGATAAAGAAAGCATGTCACGTCATCTTCTTTTTTCCTCTTGCTGCTATGATGTTGGGCTGTGGCCATGGTCAGTTTGATTTCTCTTTACAGTCACTGAATAGTACATGGAAGTCAATGTGCTAACTTCTGGAGATGGGGTGGTTTGCCAAGGGTGTGAAGCACAAAATATGGAGAGAACGGAATGTGGGATTAATATGGTGCTTGGGATGATCAGAGATACAAATCAATTTCCTATATGTCTTAGAAATGAGATTTGTATCGGAGAAACTGTTTTGAGTTTTTTGCTTCTAATTTTAGCAGCATTTTTATTCATACAAGAACTTTTAAATTTTATGTAATAAAATTTTTTTCCATTTTTTCTTTTATGATTCCACTTTTTTGCTTGGTCATGGACTCTTCCCCTATCTATAGATCTCAAACGTGATTTTTCCTCTTACTTGTTTTTGATGTGATCTTTTATACCCAAGACATATATCCATTTAAAGTTTATCTTTATATCCTACTTTCTACTGTATGTGTATATATATATATATATATATATATATATATATATCATGTTTGTACATAGCTATTTACAGGCTGTCTCCACCAGCAAAATATGAGAACACTGATAAGCACGGTGCTCTTGCCTGTGTTTGTATCACCGGTTTTTAGCATAGTGTCTGACAAACAGTAAATGCTCAATAAATGTTTGTTGAGTAACATAGGTGCAGATCAAGCCTAGGTCTTAGCTGGTGAAAGCTTTTCAAAATCACACAGTAAATTGGTTGAACCTAGTTAGGTGGAATGTATGAGCAGATACTAAGCACAGCACGTCGTCATTTTATCCATTATATCGATTACCAATATCTGAGGAGTCCATTCCATTAAAAAATTTATTTTAGTTAAATGCAGAGAATTTGCCAAATAAAGTAAATTTCTTCTTCAGAGAGCATGATACAACACAGCAACAGCTTTGTTGGTAGAACCACAGTGGAACACTATACACATGGAGAGTTTAGTACACAAGTTTGATGGAAAAGTAAACTTCATGCCATCCTGTGCAGATGTGATTTATACATAAAACAAAAACCTCAACTTTGGAGTAAGATTAATGTTAGACTCTCAAGACAATAAAATTTCACTAAAGTGCATCATAAACTCAGAAGCATAAATCATTCTTAGCATCTCCAAGAAAGGAACCATTATATTAATATTAAGAGAATGCTTAAAGCACTTAAATCAAGATGATGCATAAACCATTTATGTTTAAGGTATGCTAATTCATTTTCTGAGAAGGAAAACAACATCTATAAAAAGATGTTAATCACAAAGTGTACTTCGTTAAAAATAAAGAAAAAACAAAACTGTGGCATAATACATCTGGTTATTGGTGAAACATCACATACCATCCAGACCATAACATAAGACAATAGAACACAAGCTGAGGTGATGGATAATGACTTAAAGAAACCTGTGCTTGATTTATTTTACTCTAGGAAAATGTAAATACAGCAGGAGTGACGTGAGTTTTCATAAAGATGAATTGCAAATATAAACCCTAAAACTTCTGTCCACAATGTCCTCAATAACCACAGGGAAGAGAAGTATTCCCTAATAGAGTACATTTTCATAGGGGCAAGAAGGTATGTGTTTTTTTAAGTATAAATACTGCAAACTGTTCAATAGTTGGCTACAGTTGTGTGTGTGTGTGTGTGTGTGTGTGTGTGTGTGTGTGTGTGCATGTGTGTGTATCTCTATGGGGGGTATTTGTCATAAGAAAATCATAAATCACATTAAAATCATCATAATGAAAATATCTGTACTGTTATTAAACATTTTAGTAAAGTTAGTGTTGGAAATAAAAGGTCAAAAACTCTAGTTGCAAATATTTGTGTATATTGAGGATGTTGCAGGGGCTGGTCTAAATGACCTCTGAAGTTTCTTCTAAGTCAAAAGTTCTACATTATTATGAATTCATAATCTGCAGCTTGGGGGAAAGATGGATAAAACATTTGATATTCTAAGACAACTGGGTGCTAAAGGATATAGGACACACACACATAAATATACATATATATACGTAATACTATTTCTATATATTCTATATCCATATAGTCTCTGATCCAGTGGCCCTGCCATATTTGTTGTTCCTTGAACAAATAGCTTGACTCTGGGCATTTTCACTTACTAATTTATGGCTGGTACGGTCTCTCTCATCTGCACCTTCTGGCTTCCCTAACTTCCTTCAACTTTCAGATAAGATACAGTCTTTTCTAAGAAGGCTTTTCCAATACCCCTAAGTGCTAGCCTTCTCTTGGCCGATCATTTTCAATTTATCATGTATCTCTCTTTTTTGTATATAGCTGTTTGCATTTGTCTCTCTGGTTAGACTTGCGAGCATGGACTGGAGTTTAGTTTTGATTTGGGCCTTTGTTTTATCCCTAGTGCTTAATAAAGTGAGTGGCACAGATCACACAAGCTAAGTGCTTAAAGAAAAGATTCTAATTCAGGTCTTCCCATTCCCCAGTGCTCTATATACTGTAAGCAACCAAGTAATCTCCAACAGAACTTGGGCTCCAGAACTGGCTATGTGACTGGGAAAGCCATCTGACCTCCTCAGGTTACAATTTTTTTGGCCGTAAAGTCACAGGACTAGAATGGATAAAGTCCACAGTTCCTCTAACTTTAGACTTTTTTGTCTCTACAATCTAATAATCCTAGTCATCTGGATTAGTTACTATTTTAGTTAGCCAAACAACTTGGAAGCAGTGTCAGGCATAATTCGAGTCTGTTTCCTTTTAAACTTTAATAAGCCAAGAACACTAGTGATGATAGCTCCATGTACAGAAGCTACCAGGACCCATTGCTGTCAAAGTCATATCACTGGATAACATCCACCTGCTAGTCTGTCCTTGTTTTAACAGTAAAATAGCTGTGAAAAAAGGGGAGGGGATTATACCATAAATCTGGTAAGTGAGATTTGGTAGTGAGACCTTTTTTCTATAATAAAAATAAAAATACTCTATCTTGACACTAAAGAGAAAAGAAGTATTTCTTTAGTAAGGTTAAGTCATATGCTAATTTTTAATTTCCAAAATGTCTTTTAGAGTCACATCTGCTTCCAGTTTGTGCTACAGAGTAGGTTTTTTGGGCACTGTAAAATATACTTTTTAAAACAGAATTAATGTGAAAGCAGCCATGGCTGCATCTAATAGGAAAGAGCTATGAATATATCATATCATAGAATTTTGCATTTAGAAATGAGTGCCATAGGAGAGGGAGTACAAAATATAGGAGAGAATCTCCCACCCCTTGCATGATGATAATCCCTTTTTCTAATAACTAATATTGTATGATTAAAACTAATATCTTTCTTTTGGTGGGTAAGTTGGAAGGAGCCACAGGAAGAAGACGCAGCAAAGGCAGATTATATAGTCACAGTTGTAGCACATCTTGAGTTAAGTCAAAACTGAACTTACTCAAGTTTTCTTAATTATTAAAGACTTCACAATGTATCTGAAGACACAGGGTTCGCAATTAGTTGGTACTTAAGAAATATGCATTTGCCGTAATTCCACTCACTGTATGGGAGCTTCAAGATTCACAGCAGCATTCCAAATCAACTTTTAAAGAAAACTGCATGAGATTTTCATGACATTAGAAACAGTCTTAAAAGTTATGCGGAGAACATCGATGTTTGGCACTTACTGAGTTATTTAGTGCCATCAAAGTTCAGGGAATGTTCCTTCTGTCTAGTTATAATTGCTGCTGACAAAATTTTAACTTAACTTTTTGAATGATTATATTGAAAAATACAGGTCACCAAGATACAGTTCAGTGCCAAACTACTGTGACCAACAGAAAGCAAGGTTTATAAATGAAGGTCCAGTTCTAGCTCAGGAATCTATCTTTACTGTATTTAGAGTGTATTTATAGGATACTGAGTGTGTGCTGGAGGGAATCATTTGGCTCTCAGTCAGTCAACAGGTGGATTAAACATTCACAGTAGGAAATCTGACTGGCACTGGAAAGAGGCTCTGGACACAAAATGTAATGAACTACAGCCTAAATAAGCCACAGATTCAGTCATTTCTGGCTGGAAACAGGGACGACTAAACAGAATCCTGATCGTTCAAAAACATTCCAAGGAAATCTAGCTTCCAATTATATATGGGGTTTCAACTGCATTCTGAAGTTCTTCCCAACCCCACCACCCCAACCCATCCCCCCAAAAAAGGTTTCATAAAGCCCCTAGGCCTCTCAGTTCCAAATAAGTCAGTCATGTTCCTGGAAACTTTTCCTCAGGTACTTCTTATTTGGGGTGATTTTGTGTTTCCAAATATTGTTACAAATGTAGAAGTAAACAGGACCACATGATTGCAAATTAGGAGAGATTTTACAGATCATCTAATTCTACACTTTTTTTCTTTCAAGATAAGGAAATAGAAACCCAGAAAAGGGGTAAAAAAACTTACACTGTAGTTAGTAAGTGGCACAGCCAGAATTTAAATGATCTGAGTACAAATCCAGTGCCATATCTATATATAAAATGCTTTAATTTTTGAAAAGTTTCTATTTAAAATGAATTCAAGTTTTTCATGTTTAATTAACAAATCAAAAATACAGGTATATACAGTGTTGAAGATTAACCCTTCTGAGCTATTCCTCCAACTTGTACTCACGATCTAAAATTGGGTTGCAGAGGGTGGCGACTACCTTGGGTTCAAGGGATGGTCCCCTGTGGGTACTCACTCCTATCATAGCTCAAGAGACCTAAGCACTGTAGTTCACATTAAATCAAAACTTAAACACAACTAGCTCTCTGGAAAGACATTTCTAAGAGAGAACAGTAAAGGAGTACCTACAAGCCCCCCATAATTTGAGGTACACTCTGATACAAATTCATGCACTATTGGAGTAATGGGTACAAATTTAAAGTAAAATGTTAATGAGACCCACAAGTAGAGAAAACATGTTGACCAAGACAACACACAACTCTGGAACTACAGGACCTTGAGAGCTGGCCCCAGATGGGATGCTGAGCAGGGCTTCCAACCATTTTCTGCAGAGTAACTTTCAAATGCCAAGGCTAACTTTCTCCTGAGAACACACTGGGCTCTGTTTGTTGCTGCCAGAGGTCCTATTCCTTTAAAGCTGCTTGTAGCCTGACTGTTTCTCTATATCTGAGTTTGTCCAGTATGATGTTTCTATAAGATGAGGATAATAATAGCACCTGCCTGACAAGGCTGGTATGAGCATCAAATGAGCCAGCATATTTATAAAGCACTTGCCGCAGTGCTTGGACTGCGGGAGGTGCTCCTTCTACTCCCCTTCCCTCAAGAACTCTCTTGAACTGGCTTCTCCAACAGTTACCAAATGAGATGTTTTCCTAGGGTAATCATGGTTATTGCAGGGATGGAAGAAAAGGGGGAAAGAATATGGGGGAGGGATGGTCCTGGCATCTATCGACCACACTTCAATTCTCTAGGACTTAGCTCTCCAATCACGTGGCCCATTTTTTTCTCATTCAATGAATTGCTACCTTCTGACTCAATGAGAGAACTGTTCCTACTGCAGCCAGGTGGCACAGAGAGACCAAGCTGGTCAGTGGTTAGAATACTGGATGTCAGGAAGACCTGAGTTTGAATCTTGCCTCAGACAACTGTCAGTCTGTGAGCCCAGGGCAAGTCATTTACTCTCTCTTAGCCTCAGTGTCCTTGTCTATAATAGCACCTACCCGAGTTGGGTGAAATGCTCATTGTTGGGATAAATGATACTTGTTAGGAAACCCAATGGCTTCTAAGGACAATGAGAGGCAAATTCCATTTCCCAGCCAAAGTCTGGGTTAAATAGTAGTTAAGGTATAAATGAAGGTGCTGGATTTCATATATAAAGCATTTAAATATTATTTCCAAAGCTTCCTAGGAATTAGAGTGAGTTTATTTCATGAGGAAGCTTCCTCTTACATTTGGTACACTTTCTGATGATACATGTAAATCAAGGAAGAACATAAAATCTAGTCCATCAAACTCAGTCTTAGCTGAGAATTTGATACATTTGAAATAATAGAAAGTTATATCTGAAAGACATCCTATACATTTGGAAGGGAATAAGCATTTATATAGTACTTAGTACATGCCGAGCACTGTGCTAAGCACTCTACAACAACACTGTGAAGTGGGCCCTGTTCTCAGGAAACTGAGGTCAACAGAGGTTTAAGGGACTTGCCTGGGTCACAGAGGTAAGCCAAATTCAAACTCATACCAATGTTCTATCCACTCTACTACCTAGGCCTAGAGGTCTATTTTTGGTAAAGTTGCTGTATTTTTCTTATGTTGAGATTTGTGTGGGCCTCATAAGTGTTATTATTGGCAACACTTAATAATAACAAATATTATTCCAAGTCACTGAAGCAGGATAGTCAGTCTGAATATGCTGTACAAACTCAAGACCAATGAATCCTTAATTCTACTTTTCAAGAAACTCTCTATACCTCAGAGAGAATTTCTAGCACACAATGTGGAAGGATTAAATATTGTTGAGAATCATTTCCATTTTAAAAATGAAAGTAAAAGCACAAAAGGGAAAACAGATTTTAAAAGATATTTCTTTGATAGATAATGAAAAGTTCCCTAAATAGGATAGTATGATTTTAGGAAATTTGAAGGCCATAAGTGAACCCTGTGGAATTCCATCTAAGAGAGATGGTGGAGTAGATAATGGAAATATTATAATAATTATTCATCAAACATTAATCAGTATTAGTTACACTTTCCCTAATAAGCTGTTTTCTTCAATTGAGAATTATTTTCCACAGTAAAAGACCACATTTTAGAAAACTGTTACAGCATATTGACATTAATAATTATTTTTTAAAAGTCATTAATTTAAAAAATCATTAGCAGCGTGTAAATATGCTAATTTCCATTGTCACAAATGTAGTTGTTGCAAGTAGGTATGTTCTACTCTTTATACTTTATGTCCTCAGAACCTAGGACGCTGAGGACATTTAAGAATCCTTGTTGACTGATTTATGGATTTTTTCAACCCCTTTTCTCTTCTTTCACATTGAACATATACAGTTTCTCTACAAGATACAAAGTTCCTGTCTACACCAGCACAGACTCCGTATCAGTGAGGGTCTTTGAGGTCAGCAAGTGTTTGGACTAGGTGACATAGGAAATCTTCACAATATTTACAAGACTAATTCTAAGTCTATGCATTTGCAATCCGAAGCCAATTAACGCTGAGGCTCAGTTTCCTCTTTCAGAAAAGAGATTGCTACTACCGGTACTACCTAGCAGACAGGGTCTGTGTGAGAACAAAATATCACAGATTCCTTCACCCCTGTGTCACATGATGAAGTGCCCTTACTCTTCGCCAAGGCTAATCCTGCTACTTGTTCATGAGATCCCATTCTAATTCTTTCTCCTCCAACAGATTGTCTTGTCTGTCATCCCAACTCTGTCACTTATTTCCAGTCTCTTCCTCTCTACTGGCTCATTTCCTACAAGCATGACTCCTCCATCATGAAAAAAACAACCCTCACTTAATCTTTCTATCACTGCTAACTATTGTCTTATATCTTTTCTGTTCTTTGTAGCTAAATTCCTCAAAAAGACTATCTACCATCGGTGCCTCCTAATTTCTCTCTTTTCACACTCTCTTACCCCTTTATATCTGGCTTCTGACCTTATTGCACCAAAGCTGTGCCCTCCAAAGGTGCTAATGATCTCTCAGCTGTCAAACCTGGTGGTCCTCTTTCAGTGTTCATTCTCCTTGATCTCTCTGTAACTTCTGCTATGGCTGCTCACTCTCTCTTCTTTCTAGGTTCAGAACTCCATTCATTCCTGCTTCTCCCCCTACTTATCTGACCCCTCCTCCCACACCCTCTAACCTCAGGGTTCTGTCTTGGGTGATCTTTATTTGTATATCTCATTAGCTCCCATGTATTCCATTACCACCTCTACGCTGATGATTCTCAGATCTACCTATATTTTTCCCCAATCTCTGCTGAGCTCCAATCGTGCATCTTTCAGTGGCCTTTCTGACATCTTAAATTAGACTTCCAGTAGATATCTTAAACTCAGTATGAGTTCGGACTCATTATCTTTCCCCCTAAACCTTCTTCCTCTCCTATCTTGCCAGTTACCGTAGAAGACAATACAATCCTTCTGGTCCCTTAGGCTCGCCACATGGGAGTCATCCTGGACTCCTCACTATCTCTCACCCCCATATCCAATCTGTTGCCAAGGTCTGTCAATTTCACCTTTGCAATATCTCTCCCATATGCCCCCTTCTCTCCTCTGACACTGCCATCATGAACCAGACACTCCATCTCTCAGCTATGGGAACTCTATCTGAATGTCCTCCAGGTCTGAAACACTCTACCTTCTCTGCTTCTACTGACCTCCCTGGCTTTCTTTAGGTCCCAACTAAAATCCCATCTTCACAGAAACCTTCCTTAACCCCTCTTAAGTCCAGTGTCTTCACTCTGATAATTATTTCTGATTTATCTCATATAGAGTTTGCATTGTATATATTTGTTTGCATGTTGTCTCCCTCAGAAGATTATAAAGTCCTTTGGGACAAGGATTGCCTTTTACCTCTTTTTGTATCCCCAGGGTTTAGTACAATGCTTGATACACAGTGGATACTCAATAAATGTTTATTGATGATTGAAAGAAAATAAATGAGTTAACATAATAATAGGTGCACTCGTTGTTGAATGGTTGAACAAATAAATGAAAAGATAAAATTAGCCTAAGGTCAAACAGTTTTATAATGTAAGGAGTTATAATTATTCTGACTCTTAAGTTTTATTTTTTTTTAATAATGTCCTGCCATAAATGTTCGGTGATAAAATATTTCACCACAGGACACCAGGAAAAATTCCTACATACCTAACCTCCTAAGAATAAGACTTAAAATCAGGAACTACGCAACCAAATAAATAATGTGTTTGGCCTAAATTTCCCTTATCTTTAATAATCCCACAACACAAGATTAATATTAAGAATACCTACTTATTCATAAAGCACTATGAAATTATAAAGTCCTTTGGAAATGACAAACTGTAATTAGTTAAGCAGGAAGTTACGATGTGTTTCTTGTAGTTAAATATTTAATTTACGTATTCAGGTGAAATGAATTTTACAAATAAATTAAACTGGAAGTTACAACAAATGGTCATATGCCTAGAACTCTGATTAAATGAGCAAAAGTTATAGAGTGAATACTGAACAGTAGGTCTTCTCAATTTTGGTTAATATTCAACTTTCTAAAATAAAATAAACATTCTATTTACAATGCTTTATTGACGTTACCATGCAGGAAAGGTTTTAAATAAGGTCCCAGAGATAGATTCCATCCATAATCTGAGGACAAACCTAGAGAAATATGGAGAAGCTAGCTAGAAAGTAGTCTGGCCACTAGCTGATGAATTCTTTGGCTATGGCAACCTATGGAACACACAAAATACAAAATAATCCTTGGTCACGTACAATACCTTTCCACTGAAGCAGTGATTGTGGCAAAGTGGCAGAAAAGGCGAAATAGATGTCTAAGATCACTGTAAATTTTAGATTTTCTAGAAACATTAACTCTTGGTACTCTAAAGGGAAAACCCTTGTCCAATGAATAGACATATTATTAGAGAATTTAAATAGTATTGAAAGTAATATTCTTAAATAAAAAAGGATACCTAATGGATTCTCCCTGCAGAAAAATGAAAGGAATTGGGGAAGTTGGTCTTATTGTATCCAAAAAAGGGGACAATCATAGGATAACTGGTCATTTTGTGAACCAAGTCCAAAAGGTCACAATGAGGACAATTACAGTGTATATATAAAACTGTGCTGTATAAACAATACGCCTTTTTCTTACAAATGTCAGGAAGCCAAATAAAGGCAATAAACATGTTTAAGCACAGGCACTGGGTAAAGCTTAAAAGGCAAAAGAGAGTCCTCTCAAGGAGCTTACAGTGTACTGGGAGAGGAAGTGCAGGCAACAAGCAAACAACTAGGTACAAACAGGTTCTATACAGGACAAGCTAGAGACAATAAACCAAGAGAAGGCACTGGCATTAAGGGGAATTGAGAAAGGCTTCTATACAAGGTGAGATTTTAGCTGGAACTTAAAGAAATAAAGGAAGTCAGGAGACCAAGACACGGAGGGAGAAAATTCCAGGCATAGGAGACAGTCGATGAAAATGCACAAAGTTGAAAGATGAAGCATTTTGTTCAACAAACAGCAAGGAAGCCACTGTTATTGGTCCACAAAGTAAATGCAGGATAGGAAGCTATAAGAAGACTGGACAGTTAAGAAAGCGCCAGGTTACAAAGGGCTTTAAAAGCCAAACAGAACATTTTATATTTGATCCTGGAGGCAATAGGAACCACTGAAATATATCAAATGGGGAAAAAGGGGCACATGGTCCAATTTTTGATTTAGGAATATCAGTGTGACAGATGATTGAAGGATGGACTGGAGTGAGTTTTAAAGTCTAGTAGACTATGCATGAGGTTACTATAATAGTCTAGGAATAAGGCGGCACTGCTCCACTGTGGTGGCACTATCAGAAGAGAGAAGGAGTCAAATACTAGAGGTAGAATGTCAGAATTTGACATGGGATTTAATCAAGACATTATAAAACAAAACCAAAAGAATGAAAAAATAGAAGACAGTGTGAAATATCTCATTGGAAAAATAACTGATCTGGAAAATAGATCCAGGAGAGACAATTTAAAAATCATGGGACTATCTGAAAGTCATGATCAAAAAAAGAGCCTACACATCATCTCTCAAGAAATTATCAAGAAAAACTGCCCTGCTCTTCTAGAACCAGAGGGTAAAACAGATATCAGAAGAATCTAACAATCACCTTCTGAAGGACATCCCCAAAGGAAAACTCCCAGGACTATTGCAGCCAAATTTCAGAGTTCCCAGGTCAGGGAGAAAATATTGCAAGAAGCCAGAAAGAAACAATTCAAGTATTGTAGAAACACAATTCAGGATAATACAAGATCTAGCAGCTTCCACATTACGGGATTTGAGGGCTATGAATATGTTATTCCAAAGGTCAAAGGAGCTAGTATTAGAACCAAGAATCATCTACCCAGCAAAACTGAGTATAATACTTCAGAGGAAAAATACTCATTCAATGAAACAGAGGACTTTCAAGTATTCTTGATGAAAAGACCAGAGATGAATAGAAAATCTGACTTTCAAATACAAGAATCAAGAGAAGCATGAAAAGGTTAACAGAAAAGAGAAATGATAAGGGACCTACTAGAGTTGAACAGTTTACATTTTTACATGGAAAGATAATATTTGTAACCCTTGAGAGTTTTTTCAGTAGCAGGGTAGTTGGAGGGATGATGATAGATAGATAGATAGATAGATAGATAGATAGATAGATAGATAGATAGATAGATAGATACATAGATACATAGATACATAGATACATAGAGGGCACAGGGTGAGTTGAATATGAAGGGATGATATCTAAAAAAATAAAATTAAGGGATGGGAGAGGAATATATTGGGAGAAGGAGAAAGGGAGAAATGGAATGAGGTAAATTATCTCTCACATAAAAGAGGCAAAAAAAAGCTTTTTCAATGGAGAGAAAGTGGGGAAGGTGAGAGTGAAAGAGTGAACCATACTCTCATACGATTTGGCTTAAGGAGGGAATAACATAAACACTCTATCTTACCCTACAGAAAGTAGGGGGAAAGGTGATAAGCAGGGGTGGGGGACAATAGAAGGGAAGGTAAATGGAAGGAGGGGCTAATTAGAAGTAAACACTTTTGAGGAGGGACAGGGCAAAAAGAGAGAATAGAATAAATGGGGGACAGGATAAGATGGAGGGTAATATAATTAGTCTTCAACAACATGACTTTTAGGAAGTGTTTTGCATGATTACACATGTATAACCTAGATCACATTGCTTGCCTTCTCAATGGGGGTGGGTGGGGAGGGAGGAAGGGAGAGAAGTTGGAACTTAAAAAGTTTAAAAGAACAATTGTTAAAAATTGTTTTTACATGTTACTGGGACATATGATGTAGAGGCAATGGGGTACAGACATCTATCTTACCCTACAAGAAAATAGAGGGGAAGGGAATAAGAGATTGGGGGGGGCCGGACCTGATAGAAGGGAAGGCAGATTGGGGAAGGAATAATCAGAATTCACGCTGTCTTGGGGTGGGGAGAGGAGATAGATGAGGAGGAAATCTGGAATTCAAAATCTTGTGGAAGTACATGTTGAAAACTAAAAATAAATTAATTAAAATAGCAATAAAATGCTTACTATTAATAATACTAGCTCATATTAATGTAACGCATTGGATTACACAAAGCATTCCATAAGTAACTATGTGAGAAAGGTCCAGAATGCAAATATCAGCAGACATCAAGATGGAGAGTAGTCACAGAAAAGATAGGAGATTTCAGTGGTGGCTAATCTCATTTTTCTAAGCTATCTAATTATTCAAAAAGAGATAAATATGTCACACATAGGACAATATCACAGGCAAATTATCCAAACTGTTGTAGAGCAGATTTAAATTGTTAATGACAGCTATGGTTTGACTCAGTATTATAGATTCTGATAACAATTAGCACTATTTCTTAACTCTTAACCAGAAAACTATTAAGGATGCTAAGGAATAAATCACTGGTGTTTTTCACTTGTAGATGATTTTTATATAACCTTTCAGACATTTGCTTTTGTCAATACAAAGCAAAATGAAGAATTCTGGAAGACAGAAGGAGAGTACCAGCTAGCTCAGTTCTCCCATAAATTGAGAATAGGTCTATATCTGTGTTCAGGTCAAACACAATAATCCTTGAAAGAAAAGATGGACTGAAGTTGACAGAAGAGAGAGACAGAAAGAGAAGTTATTTTAATTTAACCTTTTTAATACCCATTAAAACTCTTAGTTTACACCTAGAATAAGAGGGTAGTTCCTACTCAACTCGTGTCAAAAAAAAAAGTGCCAATTTGTCATTCTCTGTTTTTAATGTTAAAGGCAAATAAATCTCCTCTCCTGCATAGAAGACCCCTTCTGGTACACGCAAAAAATGAAAGCCTGGCATTCTAATCAAAAAAGAGGTTTTTAAATCACTGTATCTGAGATTTCATCAGCAGTAACAAACTTAAGCAAATCAAGTCATTCCAGTAATTTCTGATTTGGGTTTATTTTCTCAACAAATGCAATTTTGTAATTACTCTGATACTTATTCCCAATGAGGACTGATAGTTACTCACATAAAGAGAAATTTTTTTGCAGGCAATGTATACATCCATATTTTTGCACATTAGTCTAGGTTGGGCTCGTCTTATGTTTTAATATAAAGTTACTTAAAGTTAAAGGTTTTTATATATTGGTTCATTTATGGGTCTGTGAATGAACTTTAAAAACTCATTTTATATCTTTTTTTTAAAATCTTGAAAAATGTCAAAGAAAAAATGTCCAATTACATACCATAGTCAGTGATCTTACAAGACACCAAGTACAGCTCTTTCAGGTTTTGTCCTTCTTTTGCAATAACCTCCACACACCTGTTAATAAACACAAAAATAGCAAATTATACTAATGTATTTCATGTTAAATTAACAAAGCCTCTACCATCACATACTCTAAGAGGTCAGTTTTTGATGGATGTCATAATTTCTTCTTTTAATAATCATCTTTCAAGCTATTTCAAGAAAAAGTATTACGTTCTTTGCTTCTAAACTCTGTGCATATTCCAATCTCCAAATTAGTAAATTAAGCATATTTGTGACTAATGCATTCCATATTCTAAGAATTTAAAAAATATTGAAAAAGTAACATTAAAATGTATGGTAATATGATAACAGAACATATAACATCTGTGAATCAATTCATAAGCACTTATGGTACTACTAAGTGGATATTAAAATATTGCCTGGAGGAATATAAGCTACTTAGAAGGGACCACTTATGTTTGTCTTTGTATATCCACATCACTTAGCACAGTGGGCCACAACAGTCCAATAAAGTAAATACAAAAAAGTGTGTTTATATGTGTATGTGTGTGTGTGTGTGTGTGTATGTGTATGGATATAGATACAGTAAATACAAAGTAACTTTCAGAAGGTAGGAGGTAACTAGCAATTAGAAAGATCGAGAAATGCTTGGCAGAAATGAGGAGTCCAAGTCCCTTCCAGGGAGCTGGGGGCAGAAGGAGGGGATGCTGAGCCACAAGGTATGAGAAAGGAATGGTGACTAAAGGAAACTTCAAGTATGTCAGTATGGCTGGAACCTAGAAACGGGAAAAATGTGTAATAATAGGAATGCTATGTAATAAGTATGGAAGGTGAGCTAGAACCATACTCTTGAATGTTTAAAAGAGGAGCTTTCCAAGGACATCAGTGAAGGCATATTATGTTTATATATTACAACATATTTCATGCCATATTTTATGAGTCTCATGGTAAATATAACTACATATCAATATACCAACAGATATACGCATATATATATATATAATAAAGCTATATGTTAGAGTAAAATTATTAACCTTTGTTCAATTATTAATTGTGAAGCTGAGGTCATTTACCAGCAAACAATTTTTATTTTCTATTTCTAAAATTGATACATTTTATTCTGACACTTCATATTTTCCTGTACTGACCCACAAGAATCCCCCACAATGTATTTTCTGACCTATTTTTATTTGCTTGTTTTTATCTAATAATTTCCCGATGATGTTGCTAATATCTTTTTAATCTATAGATTATATGTTAAAAAGTAGCCTTTAAATTGTAGGAAAATCCATATGCAAAATCACATTAAAATCTGATCCTATTATCTTATTTTTCTTAAATTCTTTGTTCAAATCTCTGTGCACCTAGGTCATTTTTATTATTGGAAATAGACATATATTTATATAGACATATAGATTCATATACATAATATGCATATAATATATAACATTTTTCTGATTTATTTTAAAATTAAAGATTTTAAGGGATATGTTTCTGCCCTCAAAGCTCCACCAATACTTACAGAAAATAAATTATTTTACTTTAAAAACGTTTAATAATATCATGTATTTTGTTGTGTTGTCCTTTATATTATTTGAAAAGTCATAACATACCCTGCCATATACATCCTTTACTATGTTAACCTTTATTAATATCTGTTGAACATAGCAAAGAAAAAGGGTAAAAGGGAAAAAAAACCATTAACCTTTTCTTCAAAGTAAGGATCAAGTAATTTGATACTGATGTGTATAATCCATCAAGAATTTACTCAGTGTCCTTATCTGTCTTTCATGCCTTAAATTTGTTTTCTAACTTATTCACAATCATAGAATCTAAGAACTTTTAAAATGGCAGAAAATTTAAAACAATTTGTTATTGAAGGTCAAACCATTTATAGAAAGAATATTTTTGTAAGAATACTAAACTAATAGAGAAAATTTAAAAATTGGAATGATGAATATTTGAGGGTTTTCAGATATGCATAATATACCCTGAACTTAGTAACTGAATGAAACTGACATACTGTTCAATAACTTCTCTAGAAAATAATCCTAAGAGGAGCACAGGACAGACACAATGGAGAGAAGCTCATTCTCCTCAGTTTGATATTCAGTTCTCCTCAATAAATACTCATTAAAAACCTCTCCTTGGCAAGGCAGTGTCTGATAGGTTGCCTTCCATGGAGCTCTAAGATCAAATCACAAAAGAAAGCAGAGATTAACAAAGAGGCACACTCTCCCAAATGAAAACTACTGTAGACACTATACCTCGTACAGAGCTCTCAAACATGTGGCCAGCCCTCAGCACTCCAAAGTGCCGCCTAGCCTATGTAATTAAGAAATAGTTAAAAAAATAAGCAAAAACAAAATATAGCATAATGTTAATAAGTGGTTTTCTAAGTTAATATGCAGCAGCAGAGATTCTATTTGAGTTTGATACCACTGACCTAGTGGGTAGCTGGTGGAACAAAGGATTGGGCCTCAAGCCATGAAGACCTCAGTTCAAATGTGGCCTTACTACTGTGTAACCCTGGGCAAGTCACTTAGACTTTGTTTGCCTCAGTTTCCTCATCTGTAAAATGGGGATAATAATGGCACCTACCTCGCAGGATTGTTGTGAGGATCAAATGAGATAATTGTACAGTGCTTAGCCTACTGCCTGGCACATAGTAAGATCTGTATTGTTTCCGTTGAGTTACTTTCATTCATGTCTGCTCATCTGGGGTTTTCTTGGCAAAGATATTAGAATCATTTTACATATGTGGAACTGAGGCAAAAAGGGTTCAATGACTTGTTCAAGATCTAGAAAGTGTCTGAAGCCATATTGGCACTCACAGATAAAAGTCTTCCTGATGGCAGCCTTGACAGTCTATCCACAGTGCCACCTATCTGCCCACGAACTATAAAAATGTGTTACTGTTAGGGAGTAATTATGTCACAAAATATAAAACAATTTTTGAAAAATCAAAAGGCCGTATACAGAAGCAAAAACAAATGCCTAAACAAAAGAATAATGTCAAGAGCTTATGTGAACATTGTTTTTTTTAAATTTTATTTATTTATTTTAAAGGAACATTATTCTAAGATGGCTAAGGTGCTCCTCAGGCTAGGTGTTAGAAATTTCCACAGTCATCAGGAGGAAACAATGGCTTTGATTACTAGCTACTGATTAATGAGCAGTAGGCATCTTTCATTTACCAAAAGGTAAAGAAAACACAGGTTTGGTTTTAAAAGAAATTCTCAAAATCTCTGCTCTGTGTGAAATTCAACTACATAGTATGATTTATGCCTTTCTGTTTAACATATTTCTATTTTTACTAGCTAGAATTTATACACCATGCTTTAAGATTGGCAAAGTGTTTTCAAATACATTATCAAATCTGATCTTCACAACAACTTTAGGAGACAGATGCTATCATCCCTATTCCTTGATGAGAAAATTGAAGGAGAGATCAAGCAATTTGTCCAGGGTGAGAGTTAATAAGTGTCTGTGGTGGGATTAGAACTCAGGTCTTTCTGAATCCAGGCACGACTCAACTGTTTTCTGTATGCTAGATAGCACCCAGAAGTTTCCTCCTGAGGTATACATGCAAAGAAGAAAAAGCAACATGAAGATTTTCAGCAAGATTTAGTTTTAAGTCATATGTACATTTTTAGTATGTTTGAGGAGAAAAAGAATCTAACTTCTGTGGATATGGGTTAAAATCACTGATAAAATGCAAAAGAGCTGAATTTTTAGCCAACATTGCTATAAGGCTATTTTTTGAGAAATGGAATTAGCATTGGTTTAGGTGATACTGTCACTCCAAATTGGTAGAAATATCATGTACTTTGCTGATAAGAGGAATAATTAGGATGCATGTGGTAATTTTAGAGCATGGTAAATGATCACAGGTGGTATAACAAAATTCATTCTTTATGTTGCAGTCTATTTCCAGTAAGTGTCCAAACCCAGTGAAGTCCAGTATTATTACTCAAATAACTCCTTTCTGTTTTGGAAAGATCTTGAATCAAACAATATTAGAGTATTTCTAATGTCACTGCATGTATGACATAGCACCCAAAAAATTATATCAATTATAGATAGATGTAAATATATATGTATAAGATATAATTTATCTAAAATTCTATAAAATGTTTTATACAATCTTCCATCAGTTTATGAAGAGAGTCATTTTAATATTAAACTAAAATATTGGAGATATAATCACAAAAAATGATTTCTGCAAGTGACTGAGGCAGTCTCAGGCAGATCTGGAGATGAATTTTAAAAATCTGCATTTCTACTAGCCTCCCTAATTACAGCTAATACATGGAATGCTTTCAACATTCAATTACTCTTTGGTCCTTTGGGGAGAAAGCATAAATCCTTTAATACTGCATTTGGGATAAACAGATTAAGTTCTAGTGTGACCACTGAGGTCAATATGACCATCACTGATGAAAGTCAGAAGCACATCCTATAATGGGACTGGTTCTTTACACCTCAATTTTCCTATCCGTATGATGAGGACTTGGACCTGATGACTGGTGCAAAATTAAGAGCTCAATGGGGAGGGGGGGAGCGGGGGGGGGGGGGGGGTGTTAGCTCCAAATGTTAGGCCTCAATGAGGAAAAGGCAAAGTACTCGCACAAACCGATGAATCCATCATGTTTTGACCTCAGACCCACAGGGATTTCCTGATCCTTGGACTCTTGCCTAACCTTGAACCTTGCTCATCTGTTCTGCCCTTTGGAACCTGCTTCTCTGTATTTCTATGCCTTGGACCTATCTCCTAACTAGTTCCCTCCCTGCTTAGAGTCTCTTGAGAAGCCACTTGCAGGTATCACTTAAAACTTTACCTACTTCGGCTTGCTCCCTAGACTCTACAGGCAATTCTACTGGGTCCCTACCTCCATGGAGGGCAAGGGGGAATGGTATGCTAGGGTTTACAAATTAATGAGACTAAATCTCAGTCAACAATCACTGTATGCTTGGCACAGTACCAGGCAAAGGATGAAAATTAAACTTTGACAGCCCTAAAGGAATGAAAAAGCTACAGAATTATCAAATGGAGTTCTTATATATTCAAAGAATGTCTCAAGAGTGTTATACCCAGAAGGGACCTTGAAGATCATTTAATCCAAGGTTCTCATCTTAAAGATAAAACAACTGAAACGTGCAGAGGTTAAATGACTTGCCCAAATTCACACAGATAATTAGTGCTAGAACAAGAACTGAAGTCTAGCTTTTGTCTGTAACATTTTAGTCACCTATGAAAGTGTCACAATTGAGTAATATAGAATGTTAATCATAGTGATCTTTAAAATGAGCCTGGAGTGTTTCATAACACAATTAAATATCTTTTCTTTAATCAAAGAAAAGAGAGTGGCACAACTTAAAAAGATATGAGAAATCTAGAGACTTTGTATTATGTCCCAACCCTTCCACTAACTAGTTGTGCGCCTATGGACAAATCACTAAATCTCTCAGTGCTTCAGTTTTTTCTTTAATAGAAGAAGGAGGTGGACTGATGATTTTTCAGGTCTTTTCTGTATCTAACATTTTATGTCTGTATCTAATTTTATGTCTATATCTAATAATATATGTCTGACTCTCCTGGGAAGCAAAAATATACACTATCAAAACAGAGACTCTCTGTTGATTTCCATTTTGGTGCACACAGACTTGGAATGTGGGCTGAGTTCTATGGTCATGATCTGGCGTGGCTCTGAAATGTTTAACCAAATAATCTTGTTGATTTTTGGTAGTGTGCATTTCAAAACTCTCTCTGATCACAGAAAACATGCTGAAAAACATTCCAATGTGATTATTACTAACTTAATTTTATTTTGATAATATACCTTTAAAATGCATCTGAAATATAAGATTTGCCAAGTAGGCTATTTGTAGCCTGTATACCAACTATACAATTGAATATGATTTTAAATTATACATTCCTATCTCCTTGAAAAGAGATTCTTAATCACCTGATTTATGTGAGGAATAAAGGTTAATGAATCGAGCTGTATATACTTCAAAACTATCAAAGGAATTCAAAGGAACCTTGAATTATAGAAAACAAACTGTCTTCTTTATACACACACACAAAAATTATGGGTTTTTTTTTGTCTGCTACTCAAAAGCTGGAACATGACATTAGTGACAATGAAAGGAACTAATGAGGAAATATGACTCCGCTGCTTGCAAAAGGAGTGTTCCTGGGAGACCTTGTTACTGTTTGTGAATATTACTTCAAACCCAAAAGAAGCTAATTGGGGCTGCCATCCGAGAGTTTGCAGATCTCACTGTAAAGGATGGTCTCCATCACTAGAGGTGTGAAAAGAACTGGTGCCATTAGAGAAAGCATTAGCGTACGGCTGGATGAAATTCTAAATGAACATTTCTGGATTTGAACAATACATCTATTTTTAAGAAGATGTAAGTAAGTGCTGGCTTAGACTGAGAACAAAACACAGGACAAGTGCAATGATTCAATTGAGTATTATGAGTACTGCAGTGAAGATGTCTATGCTGCAGGATGAACAAACAGTTTAAAACACAAACCCAAGACAATGGTGATGTCTTAGGGGTTCTCATTATTTTCTGAAGCAGGCCAAGCTGCCTTAGGGTGAAAATGGAAACAAAGGATGAGAGGAGAGCAAATATTTAGCAAATTTAAAAAAATGGTGAAGAAGCATGGAAATGAAAAATTCAAATCTGTGTGACAAGGAGTTATCAAATAACTACTCTGAGTAGTAAATTATACTTAACTGGTAATGGTAGTTACAAGGAAATAAAACCTAAGCCCTAGCCTCAAAGAGTTTATAATCTTGAGGGGAATCAAGATGGACACATGTCTATGTAACATAAATCAGGACATGCTATCAGGACACACCGAGTGCAATGGAAGTTCAGAGATTTATGGAGGAGACAGAACTTTGAAAAGATTTTTTTAAAAGAATCTTAAGAAACCCCAACAAATACAATCTAATCCAGCAGCTCTACTTCGGATAATTCATGTTTTGGTCAGATAAACATGTTTCTATGTCTAGTCTGTAGGTATACCTTGCTTTAAGTCCAGCTTGTACAACCTATTAGCCCATGGGTCTACTTGCAGCTTGCAGCCCACCAAAGGATTTGAGGTGACTCATGAAAAATGGAGAGGATGTTAAAGAAAATAAGGAAGTAATGAGTGCTCTGTTCATGCCCAGTTTAGCCTGCCTTCCACTAGTCACTATGTGCCCATCAGGTAACTTGGTGGGTGGGTTGCCACTGCAAACTCTCTCCTGTTTGTCATGTGACCTGTGGCAACCAACGGTCATCATTCTGTCTCTAAAAACCTATCTGCAGCCTGAAGAAGTTTAGCCTATTTTAATTTTGGGCCCTAACTACTGTCAAGTTGTACAGGTCTGCTGTAAGTAAACCCTGATGGGAAAATAAGCATGAGTTACTCACTTTATAAGATGCTTTAGATAACAAGTTATCCTGGGACAACATAAATCAGATTTGATTTACAAAAATCTAGTGTATGTGAAATTTTTAGTAATACCTTATACCCATAAGAATGGGCTGTTACAGTTATTAATGTTACCTTTAAGATGAGTAGTTTATTCATAAATGACAAAGGATAATATTCCCCTGATCAGACTCGATGCCTCCCATCTGTAGCTTTTCCCATATTTTATATGACTGCTAAAATAATCTAGTGTATACAGGGCTGGTAATGGTACTGCTCCATCTAAAAACCTTCAGCAGCTCCCTACTGTTTAATAAACAAAATACGCCTGCAATAGCTTACTCAGTACCCTCAACAATCTGGCTCCAATTTGCCTTTCTAGCCTTACTGTGGGAAAATTAAGATACAGCCAAAGGCAGGGAGATAGTGTGGCACGGAGGAAAGCTTACAGCACGTGACTTCAGGAAAAAATAGACTTCATATCTTGCACTAGATGCTCACCAGTGAGACTGTCGGAAATTTGCTTCATCATTTTGTTTTCCCTTTTCTCATCGGTCAAATACTTATTGTACTATGGGTTTGAGAACAGTCTGACATTTTAGGATTTGTATTTCAGAGTGATAAGCATTCTTCCCCAACCCCAGGGGAGAGAGGGAAAGATAGGAACTATTGTGATCTGTGAGACCAGAGGACTCTAGGAATTGGAACCCACTATCCATAAGGGCATAAGGCAGGTAGGGCACAGAAGAGCGCCAGGAAGAGAAGGGGTGTGAATGGATGGCAGTCAAGGAAAGGGATCTTAATGAGCTTTCAGTTCCCTGTAGGAGCCTTGGAACAAAGGATCTGGGTGGAGGCTGCCAGTTGCAATGACTACCATTAAGACTGAGAAAAACTCTGAAAGGTTTACTCTTTCCAAATATTTTCCTTCCAGATTAATGGGTCCTTAATATAATCTGTTCTTTAAAATTAAAAAAAAAGTAAAAACTCTTTCTTTATCCTGATTTTTGCTATTAGGTTGTGCTAAGCAGAGAAAGAGTGGAAGTCTGAGGTTTATTAGAAATATAAACAATTTAAATAAGGCAGAGATCTAAACATCTGAAATGTTAGGGTTTTCTTAACAGATTACTGATTTTATTAACATATTTTTGTAATATAAACCACCTAAATTAGCAAAAAAGTTACCCCACAGGACTGAAGGGACCATTTTGTCCCTAAGCTAAAATAATAGCTATAGTAACGGGCTGGTGTAGTTGCTGAACCCAAAGGGGACTTAGAAAAATTCCAGCCTCCAAACATAAAGAGAAGTGGTCAAAGTGTTTATGCAATGATCTAAGGGAAAGATATTTCCCATCACTAGTCCAGTGAGAGCAGAAAGATGTGATCTGAGAGGATTCATTATAACCTTTCTTTTATCCTGATGGGGGGAGGAGTAGAATGGAAGGGTAGAAGCACTGTCTTTTTGCCTCTTTTTATATCTCCAGCATTTAGCATGGTGCTTGGTAGACAGAAGGTGCTTAATAATATTTATTAATTGTTTAATGATTACACACTTGCAGCTTACAGGAATACATTTATAAAAATTAACTTATCTACTTCACATAGTTGTTGTAAGTGTCAAATGAACTAATATAAAAAAATATTTATGCTATGCTATGATGAGGATACCAATTACTGATGGGGTACAGACTCTGGGAATTTTCTTGAGCTCCCCTGGAATCTCCTCACTTAACCTGGCTTTTCATACTCAAATTGAGCTCTCCTTGTATCTCCTCACAGAATCTGGCTTTTCATACTCAAATCTGTGGCCACTGTATGTTACCTCTTGATTGCCCCACCTGCTTCCCACCTAGGCACCCCCTAGTCTGATATCTCCTGATACCCTCCAGCTGTTTCCAGCCTTTGACCTTCCTTGGACTTCTCCTCAAGACCCTTCCTAAACCCCTCCTCCCATCACCCTGGACTACCAGACCACCCCCAGATCCCTCCTACAGTCTTTTCTGTATTTAAGTTCCATCTTGTCTCCATGAAGGGGCTCAGAGGCTCAGATTCAATCCAGCTCAGACTCTGTTTAGCTGGGATTCTATCTGGCCCGCTTGTGAATACAAGCATCACAAATGCTTAGATTCCTTAAGAGGCAACCCAGTCTGGCGAATCTTTAATAAACTTTGTTTTCTTTGGCTTTAAGAAGGCTTGAGTCGAAATCATTCGAGCACGACCCGGACTGTCGGTATTTTAAGGTCCCCCATCACTCCTCAACCTCATCATTTATGGTTCCCTGACCGGGAAAAGCTGCTAATCTCAAGTTCTTCTGCTAAAACTGGAAGGTATATAAGCCTCTGCCTCTCTCTATCCCCTACTTGCTCTCCAAGCACCTTGGAAGTGGATTTTTGGACCTGGCTTCAGGTCCCAGTATCAGGCAAAATCTCTAAACTTTCTGGGCACTTGAGAGTTAGAGACTCAGGTTGTCAGTCCACTGGTTGTGTTTGGGGCAGTGGACCTGGGCATACCCTCCAAAAGTGGGTGCCCAATTCTCTGGATTTCCTGGATGCAAGGAAATTGGGGAAAACTCGGTTACTTTTTTAGTGTGTGCCTAAGTCTCTGAACTTTCTGGGCGCTAGAGAGTTAGGGACTCTGGTTGTCAGTCCAGTGGCTGTGTTTGAGACAGTGGACCTGGGCATACCCTCCAAAGCACAATTCTCTGAACTTTCTGGGCACTAGGAGGTTAGAGAAATGTCAGTTAAGTGGGTGCCCAACTATCTGGATTTCCTGGACACAAGGAAATAAGGGAAAACTCGGTTATTTTTCTCCTCATGTTTTTTTTTCTCAAGACTTACTTCCACATCCTCCTTTAGTTCCAAAAAATTCGCCTTTGGGTTGTCTTTTACAAAATTGGAAAAAAATTAGCTTCTCTAAAGAACTTAAAAAGAAAATGTTGGTGTTCTTTTGCAACACACTTTGGCCTCAGTATCACCTGAAGGACAATGAAGTGTGGCCCATGTTTGGGAATTTACAATGTAATACCCTTTTACACTTAGAATTATATTGTCTCCAAAAGGAAAAATGGATAGAAATACCTTACATAAGGGCCTCTGTCAAACTCTCTCAGGATTCCATTCTCAGAAAAGATTGTAAGATACTTGTAGCTAGAGCCGCCCCACAAAAAGGAAATGGGGGTGAATTGGATGTTTTGGATGACCCCCTGTTTATGGCTCCTAGGGTCTTGGCCTCACTTCCTCCCCTATCTCCGTTCCCAACCCCCGCTCAGTTCCCAGCCTTGGGGCTTGCTGAGGTGCCTCCCTCTCCTCTCTCTGCAGCCCCTCTCACTGGGGCAACACTCACTCAGGTCTCAGGCCCCAGCCCCATGGCAGTCTCTACAGTATCACTGCCCATAACCCACCCCTCCTTGGGGACTCTACTTCAGGCCCCAACTATGGGCCTTGCTGCAGTGCCTCCCTCTGCAGCCCCTCTCGTGGCACAACATTCACTCAGGCCTTAGGCCCCACCAACATGGCACTCTCTGGGGCATCTCCCCCTTTGATCCCTACTCTTCCTCAGGTACCAGTAGATCTTTCCCCTTGCCAGCCAGATCCTCTGGCCCTGCAGCCTAATCCAGGTCAGCAGGCATTCCCTAGCCCCTCCTTCACAAGAAGTGGGACTTCCTATCTTCCTCCACAAGCTCCTGTCCCCATTGGGCCTTCAGGGCTGTTTCCCTTGAGAGAAGTGCCTATCCCACTCAGTGGGACAACCAGGGTGCATGTTCTGTTCTCTCTTTCGGATCTCACTCAGATTAAAGAGAAACTGGGGAGATACTCAGAAGACTCCACTAGGTTTACTGAGGGTTTTAGGGACATATCCCTACAATTTGAACTTTCTTGGAAGGATCTGCATATTCTTTTCTCTGTCTGTTGTACCACTGAGGAGAAGGGGAGAATTTGGGAACATGCCCAAAAGTTTGGGGATCATATGGCTAGCAATAATCCCATAAAATACCCCCCAGGAGCAGCTGCTGTTCCCACGAGTGACCCCAGATGGGACTATCAAAAGAGTGAGGACAAGGGAAAGAGAGACTTTATGGTAATTTGCCTGTTAGAAGGCCTAAAAACTGCATTTCAAAAACAAGTAAATTTTCAAAAAATTAGGGAAATTACTCAGGGAGAAAAGGAAAACCCTGCCCTTTTTCAAAACCGGCTAGTAGAAGCTATTAAAAAGCATACAAATTTGGATCCTGACTTCATAGAAGGGGCAGCAATCCTTAGTATGTATTTTATTAATCAGTCTGCCCCAGATATTAGGAGGAAACTGCAGAAACTGGCAATGGGACCCCAAATACCTCAGGCCCAATTACTGGAGACTGTCTTCGGAGTCTTTAACAACAGAGGCCTCATTGTAGCAGAGGAAAGAGAACAAAGGAGAAGGGCCAGAGCCAGAGAGGATGCTCAATTCTTGGCTGCTGCCTTGGCCAGGAAAAGACCCAGGGACCACCCCTCCAGGGTACTCCCCTGGAGGAAGGCTGGCTATTTGGGCCGTGGGGAAACCTGCTTTCATTGCCACAAGGAGGGTCACTGTTCCAAGGAGTGCCCCTCCAGGGCGCCCCCCCAGAGGGAGCCCCAGGAACCAATGCCTGTGGAACCATGTCTATGTGACCAGGAGGGACATTGGAGGAAAGACTGTCCCTCAGCTTGGAAAAGTGGTGGAGCTGCCCCCCCCCCCCCCAGTACCCTGTCCTCCAGTCTTCTCAAGACTTGGAATGACAAGAAAGCCTGGGTGCTGGCAGTGCTCCCACTTTCCCCACCTTTCTCGCCAAGCCCTGGGCAAAAATGAGGGTTGAAGGTAAGGTTATCGACTTTAACATGGCTAAATTCTCTGCTTTAACCAGTCACTCTGGCCCTACCTGTCCCTTGACCCCTCGGGTCATAGGCATCGAAGGGGAAACTAAGGAATGTCTCCAGACATACCCCCTCCCCAGCCTGCTTGAGGATCTGATGTTTAAACACTCCTTCCTTATGCCCTCCTCTGACCCTGCCCCCTTGCTGGAAAGGGACCTGATGGTGAAACTGGGAAGCCAATTTTCTCTAGTTAAACCTCCCATCTCCCTTTTGCCTCTGTTCACTACATCTTCCCCGGTTTGCTTGAGAGTGTGGGAGACAGTCAGGCCAAATATTTGGGACACTGGAATTCCAGGGAGAGCTACTTCTGCCACCCCATTGTTAGTCTCCCAGACCCTAAAGTGCTCCCCCATCTCAGCCAGTGTCTGATTAAGCTTGAGACCTGGAAAGGACTACAACCTTTAATTGAAAATTTCCTTAAGCATAAAATCTTTGTCCCTTGTTTATGTCCATGCAACACTGTGATCCTTCCTGCAAAAAAGCCTAATGGAGAATACTCACAATTTATTTTTGCTTTTGAATGTACTTTTCCTGGGGAATCAAGTCCATATCAGCTAACATGGACAGTCTTGCCCCAAAGCTTTGGAGATAGCCCTCATTTATTTGGCCAGGCTTTGGAAAGGGATTTAAGGCACCTGAAACTAGCAGGTAGAAGCTTAATTCAGTATGTGCATGATATTCTTATTTGTAGCCCCACCCAGGAGGCTTCTTTGGCTGCTGCCACAGAAGCCCTTAATTTCTTGGGCATTTGAGGCTATAGGGTCTCTTTGAACAAAGTCCAGACAGCATGCCAGTTCATAAAGTATCTGGGCCATGAACTTACCCCCATCTCTCACTCCTTAACCTCTGGGAGAAGAAGGACAATCCTGTATATCCCTGTTCCAGCCACTAAGAGACAAGTTCGAGTGTCTTTAGGCATGACTGAATTTTGTAGACTCTGGATTCCTAATTTTGGTTTGATTGCTAAACCCCTTTATGACCCTACTCAGGGCACTGACTCTGACCAGGCTAAAGTTTTTGAGACTCTGAAAACTAATTTGATTACCACCCCATCACTACATCTATCCAATCTGGGAAAACCTTTCACTCTGTATGTTGATGAAAGGAGAGGACAGGCTTTAGGAGTCTTAACCCATTCCTTAGCACCTGACCCCAGGCCAACTGATGTTTTTATTTACTCAAAATATGTTTTCCTTGTTCTACATACCCATGGAGCAATCTGGAAAGAAAGGGGATGTCTGACAGAAAAAACTCCCCTATCAAACATGCCCTTCTATGTTTTGGCCTTGCCACAGTCATCTTTAATTCTCTCCAGAGAAATTGTCTTCTATGCCAGGGAAATTGTCTTTTCTTTATAGTCCTTTTTTACCTGTTTGGTGTGTGTGCCTAACCTCCTTGCCAGGTTTGTCTTTTCCAGGGTGCAAGCCACCAACTTTCAGATGACAGCCCAGGCTATATACCAACCTCCGTCTGAATCCTAGGTCTCCAGCCCACTGGACCTGGCACCACCCAGGTTCTGAAGGCTGGCCCCTTGAACAGGACCCATCAAGGCAGGGACAGCTCTATGCCCCTTGCCAGCAGGAAGAAGTTTCAGAATCTGAGACCTTCGCCCTTTACCCCAAAAGAATTTGGGTTCAATCTGTTTGAGGGGGGAATGATGGGGTTCAGACACTGGCAACTTCTTTGAGCTCCCCTGGAATCTCCTCACTTAACCTGGCTTTTCATACTCAAATTGAGCTCTCCTTGTATCTCCCCACAGAACCTGACCTTTCATACTCAAATCTGTGACCACGGTCTGTTACCTCTAGATTGCCCCACCAGCTTCCCACCTAGGCGCCCCCTAGTCTGATGTTTGTTGATTACCTCCAGCTGTTTCCAGCCTTTGATCCTCCTTGGAGTCCCTTCCTGAACTTCTCCCATCACTCTAGACTACCAGACTACCCCCCCCCCCCACCCCCATCCCTCCTATACTCTTTTCTGTATTAGTTCCATCTCGCCTCCATGAAGGAGTTCAGATCCAATCCAGCTCAGACTCTGTCTAGCTGGGATTCCATACAAGCATCACAAATACTTAGGCTCCTTAAGAGCCAACCCAATTTGGCGAATCTTTAATAAACTTTGTTTTCTTTGGCCTTAAGAAGGCTTGAGTCAAATTCATTCGAGCACAATCTGGACTGTCAGTATTTTGGGGTCCCCCATCACCCCTCAACCTACTCATTACCTTCATGTAATTCATGTTTGAGTCACAATAGGCTTCCACTCTTTCCCCAGTCTCATTCTGCCCCATGTTTTTTTGTTCCCTAACCCTCCTCATGCTTCACATGGTTCCTCTTCCCATGCCACAATTTCTACCACTGGAAATCTCATTCCTTCCTCCCTAGGTATGCTATCCCCTCTCTCTTGAACATTTCCCTCACCCCTCCAGATATGTTATCTGTGCTTCCTCAGATCTCTCAGGATACTCTGCTTGAACCTCTCCTGAAATTCCTATAAACTGGTGTTATCTGCATATTTGCTTTCATGTTCTCTGCTAAAATACAAGCACCTTTGAGGATAGGGATTTTCTCTTTGTCATTGTATCCCACAGCGCATTGCAGAGAAGAGGTATTAAATAAACATTTGCTGAATTGAAAAAATTTAAACTTTTTTTCAAGAAAACAATAGGTGTCTGCGTGGGGGGAGATAGGGCTTTTTTGTTTTTATTTCATAAAATATATTTATGTAAACTTTCTATTTGGTTTCTATTAAAAACTCATTACCACGTATGCAACTTTTCTTGTAAGTATCTAAAGGTGTTGTCATAAAACAGATGCTAACTACAAGTAGTATGAGAAAGAGTAAGGCTCTCAATTAAAGCACTGAAGAGTCTGTTCAAAGCACGTTTTAAATAGACTAAAGGGGCAACGTCAAGGACTGATATGCAAAATGTCTCAAGCTCCACCAGTTAATGACAGTCATCTTGGGACATTCATTAAATTTGCATTTGCCAAGTGTTATTCTCTGAAAAGCCAACATCTGATTAGTGAATCTGAGATTAATTTAGCCCATGTTACTGAAACAGAAGAAAATGAAAGCCCATTTTGTCACACTGGGACATTATGAAAAGTCATAAAACTGGGACAGATTTTTAAAAAATGAGATGCAGCTCCATAAGTAAAATAGAGACTAAAATGTTATCAGAACTTCCATTGTCTGGGTTGGCACAACGTTGGTATCAGACAGGTTTTCGACTTCGTAAGGTAAGAGATGACAGCAATCTCCTAATGGTCCCTAAGCAATGCAAAAGAGAATCTATCAAAGGTCCTCTTGAATACTTCTAATGACAAATTTGGTGAAACCATGGTACATATTTATAAAAAATGAAAAATTCTCTTGTGGAAAAAATGACAAATCAACAAGAATTTATTAATTTCTTTTTAATTTTCCCCAAGAAGTTCCCAGCAGAATACTAGATGAAGTGATGGAACACTTAGAGGTAAATACAGAATAGATGCAAAATGAATGTGCTGTGGTAGGGTCGGGGAGGAATGAGAAAGATGAAATTAAAGACTAGGGAAACTCAGGAAAGGCATTGTTAAAGGAGGTGCTGATGGGGTTCAGACTCTGGGAGCCTCTTTGAGCTCCCCTTGTATCTTCCTATTTAATCTGGCCTTTCTTACTCAAATCTAATCTTCCCATTTGTTACAACAGTCTCAGGAAGCCCAAGGGCTTTTCATTATTACTGCACTCAGGTCTCTGTTGTACCTCCCACCCTTGATCCCATCAAAACCCCATTCCCCAGGCTGCTAATCATTCCCATCAAGACCTGTATTCATTCCCATACCGCCCCTATCAAGGTCTCTGGATTGCTCCACCTGCTTCCCACCCAAGCCCTCCATTGTCTGATATCTCCTGATTGCCTTGACCAGTCATTCCCTCCTTGGACTTCTCCTCAAGACCCTCCCTAAACCCCGCCTCCCATCACCCTAGACTACTAGACCCCCCCCCCCCCCCCCAGATCCCTCCTATAGTCTTTTCTGTATTTAAGTTCCAATTTGCCTCCATGAAGGTGCTCAGATTCAATCCAGCTCAGACTCTGTCTAGATGGGATTCTATCTGGCCCACTTGTGAACATAAGTGCTACAAATGCTTAGGCTCCTTAAGAGCCAACCCAATTTGGCAAATCTTTAATAAACTTTGTTTCTCTTTGGCTTTAAGAAGGCTTGAGTCGAATTCATTCAAGCAGGACCCGGTGTGTCGGTATCTCAGGATCCCCAGCACCCCAAACCTTGTCAGTGCCACTTGAACCCAGCCTGGAAGAAAGCTAAGGATTCCAGGAGAGAGAATTGAGAAGGGAGATGATTACAGACAGAGGAGACAACATGTAAACATTTGGAAGCAGTGGATAGAATGGGAAGTAGTCACTTTGGTTGGAGAGTGTGAGGGGAATAACGTAATCAACCTCAAAAGACAGGTTGGAGCTAAATGATAAGTAACTGAGTAATAGCAATGTTTTTCTCTAGTATTTAAGAACTACCACCACAATTTCTCTGTTACAAAAATGAAGTCTTCTTTGAGAATTCTGGAAGGGTTTTATTCAGACCAAAGGCAAGACTGGTAAGAGAAGACAAACATTTTCTTTGTGTTATCTAAAAGGGTGATTTAAGCTCTCATAAAAAAAAAAAAAAAAAAAGATTGTACTAACAAAGTGAGGATACATTTGCCTCTAGTTTCCGGACATCAAAAATATTTATTCATATTGATCTTTTAAATTTCACCAATTGTTGCTTTTTAATTTTTTGCTTTCATCATTTTATCAACTGACACATTTGAAAGCTAGTGTAATAGGAAGGGAAAAATATAAAAACTAGTAAAAGACAAATTAGAACAGGAGAAGGTAGCCTTTTCAAAGCCTAAGTCAATTTCTTAATTCTGGAACATCCAGTACATATCGTTGACACCTCAAGAACAAAAATAACAGCTTGCCTGTGCACAGTGCTTTGAAGTTTACAAAGTATTAGAATTTCTATTATCACTATCTCCTAGATAACAAAGCTGAAGCTCAGAGGCTGAGCGACTTGCTCCCTGACAAAAATTTAATAATTATTGCTAGAGGTCAGAGATTTTGGACTATGAGTCCATTAGTCTTCTCAGTCGATCACATCGACTCCTCAAAAGCTCGATGACCATGGGTTCAAAACAAAAATAATAAGGAATTCCAAAAGTCATCATGAGATTACAAAACACAATCACAAGCATTACACTATTTTATTCAATGAACGTCAGTCCTACAATCTCGTATCACCAGACCTTCTGTTACTATTTATCTTGGTATTGTGGTGATACTGGGATGGGGGAAATCATGTCTCTTTCCTCTACATACGCTCAAAACTCAACTAAATCTTAGAGTAATCACATTTTAGAATATAGGTAAGCTGCTTAACAATGAATCTGCTAAACAAAAATATGAAGTAGAGGGGAGGAAAGATCATTTATTTAATGCTTAGTACTAAATACAAACTTAATACATAAAGGTGGGAGTCTCAAAGAACACTGGGAAGTCAATATTCTAATCTTCCGATTAATACTGTGAGGCTAAGGAGTAATCTTAACTCTCTAAATCTTGATAAGACAATGTCATGTCTGGACACAGCTCTTGCTTCAACAGATTTCATATCTTTTCAAGTTTCTCTCTCACCCATCTTCTTTCTCTCCTTCCTCCCCCCCTTTCCCCATCATATGCATGTATATATGTACGTATGTGTGTGCACATAACATGCACATGCATAAATGTGAACATACATGTGTGTGCACATGTTTAATTGATTTTTCTGTATATAATCCATATTTCCCCCCCACCCTTTCCAGAGAACTACTCCCTCTAACAAAGAGTAAAAGGGTAAAAAAAAAAAAATTCCACAAACTTAATGATCAAGCTGAAAAAGTCTAACATTTTACCTAGTGCCTTACATCCACAGACCATCGTCCTCCACCCAAATGGGTCATTACAATGTCACAGCCTTCAGTGATGACTGTTTTATTGTTTCCGCTCTTTTCATTTACATAGCTGGAGTCATTTCTTATATTGTTTTCCTGGTTCTGCTTACTCTGCTTTTTTTCAATTCACATATCTTCCCTGTATTCAATCGTACTCCATTTTTTTCTTATGGTACACTAATATTGATGAACCCTAGTTACATTCATTTGTTTAGTCATTCCCCAATCAATGGAATCTTCTTTGTTTCCAGTTCTTTGTTACTACAAAAAGTGCTGGCATATTTTGGTGTATATACAACTTTTCTTTTTATCATTAACGTTGGGGGTATAGTGGTATATCTGAGTCAAGAGATCCACATTTTATTCACTTTTAAAGCATAATTTCAAATTGTTTTCTAGAAATGCTGGACAAATCTATACCTCCACCAAGAATACATTAGTATGCTGACCCTTCCACAGCCCCTCTAACATTAAATATTCCTATTTTTATAATTGTAACCAATTTGCTGGAGGTGAGGTAAAACCTCACAACAATGGATTTTGTTTTGTTCTGATATTAATTGTGATTTGGATAATCCATTCATATGGTTATTATGAGTTTGTAATTCTTTGAAGAAGTTTCTTTATAACATCTGACCACTTATCAACTGGATATCAAGCTCACCTTGAATTTACTGGACTATAAAACCAGATGACTGTTGTGACTTTAAAAATACTAAAAAATGAGATTTCAGAGTTCGTTCATGAAACACTTTTGCATTTCCTCCCAAGAGGGTCAAAACTATTCTTTGTAGTGACTAATTATCTCTTTAACCTCTGCCCTGTGGAAGTTGTAGAATGCTTCAATACTAGTACTGTGGGGCAGCCAAAGACTGATGCTCCACACAGACCTCCCATGACCTTTGCAGCTGAGGGGTTAATGAAGACAAGATGCCAAAAAGAGGATTCCTTCTCATTTGTGAAGAAAAAGAAGAATCTTTTTGGGGGAGTGGGAAGGAAGGGTCTAGGAAACAGATGCTTCTCTCAAAGATAAAATTAAACTAAAGAATGGCTATACTAGCTCCTAAAATTCAAAAATCGTGTAAATGATTATATCTTAGAAAATTATGCAGCAAGATTAAAAAATCTGGCAATTATAATTTTTGGTGAAGTGTGCTTAATTCATTGTTTTTTAAAACTTTATAATCAGGCAGTTGAAATGAGATACAAAGGAAAGTGGATCCTTAATTCCAAGTGTTTCCAATATGTGTTAGCATATGTACATAGGATATTTACACATTCTCTCATTAATTTTGAAGTTTATCCATTTTCTGGCCTGACTGAAACCCAATAAATCATTTTTACATATAATATTTACAAAAAAATATTCTACAGAACAATGAATGCCTGCAATTATAAGGAGGAAATGAAGCTGGAGGGCTTCTTTGGTTATTATTAATATTACTATCATTATTGTTTTTCCCTTTAAAGGAAGGAGCCTACTCAGATAAAGACAGAGACGGTGCTCCACAGGAATCCTAAAGAAGAAAAGGGGCCGGCAGAGGAATGAAGTAATTCTGACACTCATTTGGAAAGATGATACGAGATAGATCACACAGGCCTGACAGAGTCTTGTAGACATCATTCGGGATGCTTATTGAGATTGAACTGACCCTTAGGAGGCTTAAGGATTATTACTTTCCTGCATTCACAGAGTGGGCTCTTCAGGATTCTGGACTACCGCAAGGTCAACACATCTTTAATATCTGAAGTGAAAATATACCTTTCAGAATTTTTAAGAAGTTGATATTTGGTTGTATTATATCTAAAAATTAAAATGATCCTTTGCTTTCTGAGTTATGTTTTCATCAGGATATTTTAAAAATTATAAAGAAGTACAAAAATTGATTTTATTCAAATCTCCAATATATTTCTAGAGGAATCGTTTAATATTGCTAGCTAGTATTGTTAATATTGGGCAGCTATGTACTACTGTAGACAGAGTTCCGGGCTTGGAGTTAGAAAGACTGATCTTTGCGAATTCAAATTCAGCATTAGATACTTATGAGCTATGTGCCCCTGGGTCACCTGTTTGCCTCAGTTTCCTCATCTGTAAAATGAGCTGGGAAAGGAATGGCAAACCACGCCAGTATCTTTGCCAAGAAAACCCCAATGGGATCACAAAGAGTGAGACACAACTGAAAAATGATTGAACAGCAATACAAATGCAATGTTAATGCTCACATAAAATTTGAGAATTCCCCAATTCCAGTAGAAAGTTGGGCACAATTAATGCATATTTTTATATATGGGATATAGCAAAAATATATCCCCCTTTACTCCTTAAAGTATAATCCATAAAGAAATGAGTTAGAGACAAAGCAAATGGTGTAGACTTATTCTCTGGCAAGTAAATAAAATGTAATCAAAATTCCTAAGGCAAAGCAGCCCACTGTGTAATTATCAATTTTTTTGTTAAAATTTTAATAAAACAATTTAACTTACTAACAAGTGATGTCTTAGATCAGTGACGTCAATCTCAAATAGAAACGTAAGGATTCCTGAAAGCTACATACTGACATAAAAATCCAAATATTAACATCTATTCTATTTTTATTTTGTTAAAAATTTCCCAATTATATTTCAATCTGGTTTGAGGCCACCCAGAAGCCTTACTGTTTTGACACCTCTGCCCTAGACTGTTAAATATGAAAGAGTCTTTAGCGATCAAGACCCTGGTTTTACAGATGAGGAGACTTGGTAAAGAGACTTGCTAAGAAGTCAAACCAAAGATAAAGGTTCCTTAATTTCCCACTATAATGCTCTTGCTTACATAACATGCTGATTCCTTATCAGTCTTTTTTGTAATGAAATACTTGTTAAAATTCAAACATGATTCGATTTATATTCTCAACAGTGAATCAATACATAATATCTCAAATTTATTAAACAAATTATTTATACTAGCAGCTTGAGTGCTGAAATTTCATGTTGTGTGAATGTATATACATATATAAAACATGTTCACTAAAATAAAAAAAAAAATGAGTTGTCATTATATGTGTCAAGCTATATGAAACAAAAGCACAATTCTTACCTCACAAGGAAGATAGAAAACGAATGAAAGTGGCATGTATGGCTGAGAAAAATCTGGAGCTGAGGGTAGGGCAGAAAGTAGTACACATTTTCTCATGGAGTAAGTAACAAGACAAAATAAGCAATGAGAAAACAGAAGTTCTTGCTTTGTTTCAGACAGTGAGGACCTTGCTGCAGGCGGTGCCATGTCTGCCCGTCAGCAGGAAAGAGGGACACTTTCCAGGCTCAAAAGGTTGCTTTATATTATTCTAGACAGTAAGTCAAAATGCATGGAACGTCTGGAGTATCCTCAAACCTTTTATGCTCTTTCCTCAGAGTTCCTGCATGATAACACCAGCATGGGATTAACTTTAACCTCTGCTTTAGGAAACCAGAGAATCAGTGTTCTTGGTCTCAGTGTTCTCTGTGAGATAAATAGGCGTAAGGAGATCATTCTCATGTACAGATAGATCTTTAAAGTCTTACCCAAACCTTCCAAGTCCTTCCAATGCATACTTATGTAACCAATCTCATACAAATTAATCAACTAGATATGGAATTTAGCTAATTAAAAAGCACCACCTAAATAGAAGAGCAGCAACATATTTTGCAATAATTGGAAGATTACAGCAGAGAAGCTCAAGGCATTTTTATGTGTTAGTTAAAATGAATCCAGACAAAATTCCTGGATTAGTGATATTTCAGAGATTATAAATTATTTGCCAGGGTCACTCTGGAAACTCCTAATTGTACTCACACCAACCAACTTGCTAATGAGGGTGACAACGGAGTAAAGGGGTTTTATAATACAGAAATGAAGAATGCTGAATTGTTTCAATATTAATCAAGCTGACACCTCTCCGATTCCAGGATATAGTTCAGTCTCTAAGTCATTTTGCTTTATCATTTTTATCCCCACTTACTCAAACTATATAAACTTATGATTAATTATAACAATCATTTCACAAAACTTTCAGACTTTATGTCACCAACAGCACAATTCAAAGTATTATTACATATAAATTCATGATGTATGACTGAAAATTGAACCCCTAATTAGTAAACTATGCTGTCCCCAACAATCATCCCTTTTTAACAATATAGGCTGCTGTCATTTCACTTTATAGGCAAAGAAGGGTCACAGTACATGATGCCCATAAGTAACTAGAAGGAATTGATGGCACCGCTATCTTTGTAATGGGAAGACTGGATATAATGAGACTCACTTGCAAAGCTTTCCTCAGTAATAATATTATAGTTACCATTTATATAGCACTTTAAGATTTACAAAGCACTTTGCAAATCTTATTTTATTTAATCCCCACGGATGTCTTTGAAGACAGGTGCTATTATTATCTTCATTTTACAGGAAAGAAAACTGAAGCAAAAAGAGGTTTAGGCATCTTTCTCAAAATTAAACTGCTAATAAATATGTAGGAAACTCTTCGAACCTGTCTTTTCTGACTCCAGATCCACTGTTCCAATAGCTGCCTCAGTAATAAAAATCACAAAACAACAATGGAGTTATTTTCCTCCACTAGAAGAGTAGACTGGATTGAAATGCACAACTTGCTCATTTTCAAATGAGAAAACTGAGGCTCAGTGAGGTCAAGTAATTTGCCCATTGACAGGTAAGGGAGTCAAGGTAGGACTAGAAACTCTGCTAGAATTACAGCATGAGCATGTGTAATGACAAGTAAAATAAGATCTTTTGCTGTTTTTGCTTTAGTATAATCAAGAAGTATAATGCCTTTATTTGAATATGACTAAGGAGGATCTTTCCTACCCATAGTAGGTGCCTGGGAAGATTGGTAGGAAGGGCCATGTCTTTTTTTAATGAGATACTGGTTCTCCAGAGATGTGATGCCCTCTGGCTCTAAAAAGTATATAAAGACTCTGAGGTGCAGTTTTATTTGGGGGCTTACTGATTGGAAGCATTTGTCTGGCCAGATGAGGACTCTGCTTTAAGGAGCCCCCCAGCTTTCAGAACCCAGATGCCATGCTTCCCTCTGTAGTAATTATGGTCAGACAGTTGTCTGTTGAATTACGGTCAAGCAGAAGAAGCCACATCTGCTGACTTTTTGATTTCTTTGAAGTTCAGGGTGCTGACTCCCTGAACTAGGTGAATGATGTATGTGCTCGACTAAAGGATCAATACATGACCTTGATTAAAGTGATTGTTAACCCCTCAAATGCTGCCTTTCCTTTTATGAACCTGTGATAGCAGCCCACCCCTGCACCCCCGTGTATGTTGGGGTGCTCACTCTTACAGCATTCTTACCACCAGTCATCTTTTTTTGTTCTAGCAAAATCCCTACATGAAATAAAAGTCTTTACTGAAGCAGCCACAAGCGCATTCAAAATAACCATGGTAATGACTGTATGACCAAATCTTATCTTTTAATCATGATTAAATACAGATTAAAAAAAGATGAAACAACCCAATAGTGAATTAATTCCTGATTACCACACTGTTAATTCTCTTTAGGTATCACATAAAATTATATATGGTCTCAATGATTTATGGAAAGGAGCAAAACACGAGTTATTAAAAGATTTCTTTGTAGTTTTCCCTTGCAAACAAGATCAGAGAAGTTAAAAATCTTTAAAAATATTCAAGTAGGGCTAAAGATCTATAAAGAGCGGTGATAGCTACTCTTTAAGATTGTGAAGATTTTTATAGAAAGGACTTTTATTAAAAAAAAAAAAACCCAGCAACACATCTGTTACCAAAAAGTACAACTATACATTGAAACCCTTCTTGAATGTCAGATGAGAGAGGACTTAGAAGTAATGAACTGAGGTGAAAAGTTGTAAGTTTAAAATGTGGGGATCCAATCAGAAAAATGTCATTATAGGTATACTTCGGAGATGTTGCAGATTCAGTTCTGGATCATTGCAATAGAGCAAATACTTTGATAAAGTGAGTCACATGAAGTTTTTGGTTTCTCAGCGCATATAAAAGTCATGTTTACATGGCAATATATTCTACTACATGTGCAATAATATTATGTCTTTAAAAATGTACACATCTTAACTTAAAAATACTTTGCTGCTAAAAGACACACTTCTGATTTCCTTCAAGAACATTTCCTTTGCATTCACAGCATGGCTGTTTGGTACAAGAGGCCTAACTTTTGGCCAGCCTCAGTCTTTGATATGTCTTCCTCACTAAGCGTAATCATTTCTAGCTTTTGATTGAAAGTGAGGGACTTGTAACCCTTCCATTCACTGGAACACTTAGAGGTCACTGTAGAATTATTAATTGCCCTAATTTCAGTGTTGCTGTGTCTCAGAGAAGAGGGAGCAGGAGGACAGAGATGGAGACTCAGAGCTGCCCATCAGCAGAGCAGTGAGAACACACATTTAATGAAGTATGCCATCTCATATGGGCACAGTTTGCGATGCCCCAACACAATTACAATAGTAACATCAAAGATCACAGATCACCATGTTGGATAGAATAATAATGAAATGTTTGAAATACTGTGAAAATAACAAAATATGACACAGAGACGGGAGGTGAGCACAGGTAATTGGAAAAATGGCAATCACAGACCTGCTTGACACAAGGTGGCCACAAAACTTCAATTTGTAAAACAAAGCAAAAACCCCACAATATCTGTGAAGCACAATAAAGTGCAATAAATGAGGTATGCCTATATACACAAATTTCACAAAAAAAGGAAATAATTATTTTGTAAGCATTCTATGAACTATAGCTACATGTATAATCATATGAAAACATACATTTTAAAAGCCAGTTTGAGAAAACAACTAGAAAATTCAGACTCATATAAAGTTTTTTTAAAATTTATGCTTAACTGTTTTAGCAATGTTTTCTGAAACATTCAAAGGCAGCTAAGTGATGCTGTGGGTAAAGAACTTGGACCTGAGTTCAAATTCAGTCTTAGACACTTACTAGCTATGTGATCCATGGCAAGCCACTTAACCTATGTCTACCTCAGTTTCCGGTAATATAAGGACAAAAATAGCACCTATCTCCCAAAGCTATTGTGAGAATCTAGTGACAAAAAAAAATCTGCAAAATGCTTTGCAAACAAGCAATATATAAATATATTATATATATAATTACTTGAAATTCAGAGAAATTTCTAAAGAATTCAATTTCTTTTAAAAGTACAAATTAAACTAAATCACACTTAAATAATTAAAAAGTGATGGTTATTTTCATCTTCACCAAATTCTTTATAATTGTTTTAAGTAGTCTTGTTAAATAGGGACAATCATAATGAACGTTTCTCTCCTGGAAACTCATGCCAATTCTTTTAGGCAGGAAGAAATCACTCTTTCCAGGACACATCTGGATCCAAAATTTTAAACACAGCCTCTCAGTTTGTATTTACATGAAACTGTCCATATGTTTCTTGTAAAAACAATGACTAAGGAAGTTGAATAAATGAAGTAAATCCTATATAGGAATAATTATTTGCATATAAGTAAGTTTATTTAGTGTATATAAAATTAAAGTTCCAATTTTATGATTTTGGGAAAAATACATTTACATGAGGCTGACATATTACAAGGTAAGACAAAATTGTCTGGCTTCCCAATTCTGTAACTGCTCCTCTGATCGGTTGTAAAGTTCAGTAAGTAGTCTTCATTCTAATCTGTGGGGTCAGCCCTTCGCATAGAGAAAGAATTGAGGGGTTAAGAAACTGGAAGCCATCATGTGGGCAAAAAATAGAATTTGAGAGTTACAAGACAGAAGGAGAAATGGAAGGATAATAGACTGTGATCAAAAAAGGGAATTTCAATGGAAGCAATGCATTTGTGGGTCATGGCAAGATCAAGGAAATGACCATCTGTGTGTATAGATTAGGTGGGGTGGAATGGGTTATGGGACAGGAGCAAGCTGAAGAACTGAGAGGTTGTGGTATTTGAGGGAGTATCAACACATGAGGTGAAGTCACCTATTATGAGAGCAAAAACTGAGGCTAGAAAGACTGAATCAGACAAAAAATTCAAAGAGAAAAGAAGGGGAGTCCTGGAGGTCAATAAATAACAACTACCAGAATTTGACTGTGGTAAATATAGGTTGAGTGACCCTCAAAGGAGGAGTTTACTGAGTGATGGTGGGTGGTAAAGAACTTGGAAGGGGCAATGGGGTACAATAAGTATTCTAATCACCCCATCCAGTGAGCTGGGGAATGTGTTAAAGGGCAACTAGTGTTAGAAAGAGAGGCCAGGAAGGCTCTGTCATCAGGAGAGACTCAAGTCTCAGTGAGAGAGAGATGAAGAAAGGATTGGGAAAAAAAAGTAATTAAGATGAAAGGAAGTTTGTTGTCTATGGGGCAGCCATGCCAGAGACCACAGTAGATGGAGAGGGTAACTTTACAGTGGGGTGGATAGGTTGAGGTGAATGGGAAAAAAGAATTGTGCAGTAGAGAACAGGGATGGGATCTGAATCATTAGGATGGTAAACATATGGGTTGGAAAGTGCCAATAATCATTGAGAAATGAGTTAGATTTTCATTGTACATAGGCATTTGGTCTCAAGGTGGAATCTTCTCAGAGCCTTAGACGTTTCAGGCAAGGGGACAAGTACTTGGAGCTAAATGAATTGCTTGAGCCACACCCTCTTCCTTTCCCCATCTTGACCCTCTGGTGAACAGGTTCAAATTTCCTTGTCTCTTGATCCCATGTCCCCTTATTATTCTGATGACCTTAACTTGTCAAGCTTCAGCCTCTCACTGTTGTCTTTACTTTTACCCTTCTGCTGCCAAATGAAGCTGGATAAAATCACAAAAGAGGTTAACTGAATCCAATACATATTTATATTACGTAATCTTAACTGGGCTCTGACTGCTGCACGGTAATCAGTTTACACTTCCCAAATAACTCACTATTTTACTCACCACAGCTATTCCTCCCAATCTTTTTTTTCATTCTTTCTCAAACCTCTCATGGCTTTTTTTCCTCTACCCTCTCAGTTAAGAACCTTGCATCACAGTTTACAGGGAAAAATGAGGCTATTTGTCCAGAGCTCTTTCTCCCCCCTTATCCATATCACCAAGATACCTTCTGTCACTATCTCCTTTCACCCCTGTCTCAAATGAGGTGGTCTTTTCCTTGCTAAGGTGAACCCTCCACTTGCATAAGTGATTCCATTGTATGCCATTTTCTCCAGCAGATTACCCCCTCTTATCATCCTACATCTCTTACTTATCTTCAATCTTTCTGTGTCTACGGGCTGCTTCCCTACTACTGACAAACATGCCCATTTCCCTCTGGTCCCCTAAAAGCCCTTACTTGATCCATTCATCCCTAATTAGTCTCCAGTGGAGAAAGCCATCCTGCTGCAGACCTTCATCACTTCATGACTGGATTATTGTAATAGCCCAGGGGTGGGGAACCTGTGGCCTCAGGGCTACATGTGGCTTCTAGGTCCTTGGGTGCTGCCTTTTGACTGAGTCCAAATTTTACAGAACAAACCCTTTTACTAAAGTGATTGGTTCCCTGAAGTTTCGATTCAGTCAAAGGGCCACACTTGAGGACCTAGGAGGCCCCAGGTTCCCCACCCCTGTAATAGCCTGTTAAATATTAGGCTAATAGCCTAACAAATGCCTGCCACAAGTCTCTTCCTACTCCAATTCATCCTCCACTTGCTATCAATGACTTTCCTCAAGTTCAGTTCTGACCCAGTCTCCCTCCATTCCTCCACCCCAGCCACCCTCCCTATAACCTCCAAGAAAAATATAAAATACTTTATTTGGTGTTCACAACCCTTCATAACTTGCCCATACTTCCCCTCACCCTCTCTCCCCACCTTTCCAGTCATCTCATACCTTACCACTCTCTCCTTCATCATCAACTCTTTTCCATGTGGATCATGGCACAAAATACTTCATCTCTTGAGTCCAGGGATTTTCACTGACTAGCCCTATGCCTGAAATAACTGTCCTCACCTCTGCGTCTCGGCTTCCTTTAAGTCACAGCTAAACTCTCACCTTTTACAGAAAGTCTTAACAATCCTTAATTCTATTATTTCCAATGTAGCCCATATATAGTTTATGTGTAAATACACACATACACACACACACACACACACACACTACAAACGGTCAACTACTTGGGCCCAGAGTTAAATAAGAAGAGGAAAGTAAACAGGATTTCCTTCAGGGAATAACAAAGTTTCTCAGACTTGTCTGAGAAACCAAGTCCCATTGTTTTTATAACAATATTCCACCACTGTTGTCTTATGACTGTGAGGCGTACAGCAGTTTCTGAACAACTGAAAATGTCACACTAAGAAGCAGCGGCTGAGAACGCAGCCAGGCCTTAACATTCAGCCAATGAATAAAGGATAAAGGGGAACCAGACAAAAGAACATAGACTGGTTACATGCTGATCTGCCAGATAGCCCTACTGGGAGTGCCTCGAGAGGGCAGGACATGTCCTACTGGACTTGCCCCTATGGAGAAGAATTGTGTAAAATAGGCAGGCCTGACTGGGCTGGGTTCTGCATTACTAGAAAGAACACCTAAATCAATGAGATTACAAATCCATTTAAACATTTGAGTATGAAGGTAATAGAGTTAGTAATAGCAAATATCCATTGTTGTATAGTGCTTCTGCAGTCAGAGGGCCTGGATGAGTTTGCTGAATCTGTGCCTCTGACACTAGGAAAAGTCTCTTTACCGTTCTCATTTCCTCATCTAAAAAATATGGGTCTTGGGAGCAGATAATTATTATAAAATCCCTTTATGCTTTGACATTTCATAATTCAATTCAAGAAATATTTCTATCTCTAGATAGCTTGGTTCTGCCCTCATGTATAGACCCTCCATGCCTGAGCACCAAGCTTTTAGCCTGGGCTCCTAATCTCTATTGCCTGTTATTGCTCGGTGGCTCTGATTGTCTGTTTAGGATCCTATGGCACTGTTCAATACTATTCTCTGGCTTTGGTTTTAATTATTTCACTAATCTGTGTGATAAGCAAGGATTTCCCCCAATCTACTATGTAGGTTAGGCTAATTCTTTTGTTAAAAGCAAAGGAAACTATCTTACTGTTGATACAGCACCTTGGTGGCTTCAGGCCATACTGATAAGGCTTTCTGTTCACTTAAGGACATAAAAAGTCTTGCTCACAAAGAATTTTGAGCCCTTCAAACATGTCAAATGTCTCAAAGCCAAGCCAGTCACCACCCTCTGCCCCGCTGACTAAATGTGCTTCTACATAGAAACAAGGATGGCTGGGAATATTGGAGCTAAGTGCGCTATCCTTGTTGAGTACCCTTTCTATGCTATGGCTAAATAAATCTCTTTTTGGTTAGGAGTGTTATATTTCATTCCAATATTATCCTTAAACTACCAACCTGAGTCAGGCCTAGTTCTAACACTAAAAGCTATTTTTATATAACTGGCTTGGTCACTGACATATTTTGTGTCTCTTCTTGCTCCATAACTTCTTGATATTTGCCAAATGATACTGGCTGAACTTGACTTTACACCCAGATTTTCCTGACTGCTCAAACTTACCCTTAACCTGTAGTGTGCTGGTAAATATTTAGCAACTGGCTCTTAAAAATGCAGGACATACTCATGTTCAATCTGCATTACTGACATTTTCTCCATCACTTTTTGAAATCTAAAAATCACCAAAATAATCAATCAAATCCTGATTTATAACATTTACCAATTAGCAGGATGTAATGATCACAATGAAAATGTATCAATTGGCTCTTGCTATGTATAGCACAAGCCAGTTCTATCATGACTCTGCTTACTATATGCAGACACTGAGAGGAGTCAGTGTTTTTTTGTTTAATCCCTATCAGTGTGCTTGTGTGCACTGTGCTTGTTCTCTTGTATGGAGCAGGTATCTAAGAAATATTCGTAGAATGAATGACATCTCTGTTTTGTTCCGCTGTTCATTTGTGTGTGACTCTCCATGACTCCATGGTTTATGGACCCTTCTATCCTCCACTACCTCTCAAAGTCTGTCCAAGCTCATGTTTGTTGCTTCCATGACACTACCCATCTATCTCATCCTCTGTTATCCTCCTTTTCCTTTTGCATTCAATCTTTCCCAACATCAGGGTCTTTCCCAATGAGTTTCCTTCTAGTGAATAGTCTAAATTAATTTCTTTAAGTATCGACTGATTTGATCTCCTTGTTGTCCAAGGGACTCTCAAAAGTCTTCTCTAGCACCATAATTCAAAAGTGTTGATTCCATGGTGCTCATATTTTATTTATAGCCCAACTCTCACAGCCATACACAGCTATTGGAAAAACCATAGCTTTGACTATATGTACCTTTGTTGGCAAGATGATGTCTTTGTATGCTGTCCAGATATGTCAAAAGAACAAATGTCTTTTAATTTCATGGCTTCAGTCACCACCTTCAGTGATCTTTGAGTCTAAGAATGTAAAATTGCACACTGCTTCCATTTCTTCTTCTATTTGCAAGGAAGTGATGGGACTAGTTGCAATGATCTTACTATTTTTTTTAATGTTAAGCTTCAAACCAACTTTATACTCTCCTCTTTCATCCTCATCTAGAGACTTCTTCATTCACCTTCACTTTGTGCCATTAGAGTAGTATCATCTGCATATATGAAATTGCTGATATTTCTCCTGACAACATTAATTCTGGCTTTTGATTCATCCAGCTTGGCATTTTTCATGATGTATTCTGCATATAAATTAAATAAATAGGGTGACACCATAGGGCCTTGTCATCTTTCTTTTCTAACTTTAAATCAATCATTTGTTCTATGTTTGGTTCTGTTGCTTCTTAGCCCACATACAGGTTCCTCAGGAAATAAGATAATCTGGTACTCCCATCTCTTTAAGAATTTGCCACATTTTGATGTGATCCACATAGCTGAAGGCTTTAGTGTAGTCAATGAAGCAGAAGTAGACATTTTTCTGGAACTCCCTTGCTTTCTCCACAATTCATAAAATGTTGGCAATTTGAACTCATGTTCCTCTGCCTCTTTGAAAACCAACCTGCTCTTCTGATAATTCTTGGTTCACATATTGCTGAAGCTCAGCTTGCAGAGTCTTCAGCATCACCTTGCTGGCCTATAAAATATGAATTTGACATTCTTTGATATTGCCCTTCCTTAGGACTGGGGTATGAACTGAACTTTTCCAGTCCAATAGCCACTATTAAGTTTTCCAAAGTTACTGGTATATTGAGTGTTGTACTTTAACGGGATCATCTTTTAGAATTTTAAATAGTTCAGCCGGAATTCTGTCATCTCCACTAGCCTTACTGTGAGCAATACTTCCTGAGGCTCACTTGATTTCATTCTCCAGGATGTCTGGCTAGTAACACTGATGTTATGATCTTTCTGGAATAGCTCTTCCGATGTATTCGTTGCACTTCTTCTTAATCTCTTCTACTTCCGTTAAGTCCCTACCATTTTTGTCTTTTATCATGCTCATTTTTGCATGAAACTTTCCCTCAATGGCTCTAATTGAAGTGATCTCTTGTATTTCTCATCCTACTGTTTTCTTCTATTTCTCTGCACTGCTCATTTAAGAAAACTTTCCTATCTCTCTATGCTATTCTCTGGACTTCTGTATCCCACTGGGTAAAGCTTTACCCTTCTCCTTTACCTTTCTTTCCTCAGCTATGTGTAAAGCCTCATAAGGCAGCCATTTTGCTTTCATGCTACTCTCTTTTTCTTTGGAATGTTTTTGCTGTTGCCTCCTTTATAATAGTTCAAATATCTGTCCATAGTTCTTCAGGCACTCAATTCTCCAAATCTAATCCCTGAAATCTATTCATCACTTCCACTCCATATTCATAAGGGATAGGTCATACCTATGCAATCTGATCATTTTCCCTGCTTTCTTCAATTTAAGTCTAAATTTTGCAATAACGAGTCATGATCTGAGTCATAGTCAGCTCCAGGTCTTGTTTTAACTGAGTGTATAGAGCTTCTCCACCTTTGGTTGCAAAGTACATAATCAATATGATGCCTATATTGATAGACAATCTGGTGATGTCCAGGTGTAGGGTTACCTTTTAGGTTGTATGCTATCTTGACAAAACTCTGTCTCTGCTGAGTTTCATTTTGTGCTCGAAGGTCAAATTTGTCTTCGATTTCCTACTTTGGCATTCCAATCCCCCGTGACACCCTTTTTTTGGTGTTATTACCAGATGCTATAGGTCTTCATAAAAAGGATCAGCTTTGGCCTCTGCAGCTTCACTGGCTGGAGCACAGACTTGTATTACTGTGATGCTGAGCAGTTGCCTCGGATTCAAACAGATATTATTCTGTCATTTTTGGGATTAGGGACTTGCCCAGAGTCACACAACAAGTACGTATCTGGGGCTGAATTTGAAATAGGTCCTCCTGATTCCAGGTCTGGTGCTGTAATCACTGGGTGACCTCACTGCCTAAGTGAAGGATATATAATAATAATAATAACAATGATCACTTCAATTTCAGTCAATTTTTAATACTAATATAGTTTACATTATTCAGGGATTGTGTTCAGGGCCAAAAAAGTGACAGATCTATTCTGTAACATTCCTAGCTTTATGATGAGTGAGAATACTTAGTGTATCTTAATATTAAAAAGATATCAACAAACTGGAAAGGATACAAAAATGTATCAAGGGAAATAATCTGCTCTACTGGGACTGGATTAATAGCAGTGATGAAACAAACCATCCAAGCAAAATCTACCTACAGGGAGATCTGATCAGCATGGCCTAGTGTAATCTAGAAAGCTGTAAAAAGGAAGAAGAATGATATAGGGAGGCTCAAAGAATTATTAATATAAGTAACAAAACGAAAATGTAAAGTTGGATATCTCAAATACCCCTTGAAACACAGTTTTTAAGTAGACAAGACCAACTATATACTTGAAATTATACTGTAATATTCCATTTCAGCAGGCAGAGAAAGGATCAAAATAATACAATTTGTGTTCAAGTGCTGTGTGACCAAAGGCAAGGTGCAACCTCCCTGTGCTTGAGGAAGCTAAGACTTTAAGTTACAAAAGAGCCTGATATGTATAAGTTAGGTTCCCTACATTCATAAAATTGGGTGCCCCACCCTGCCCCCAGTAGAAAGAAAATATGTAGTTACAGATCAAAGGGTAAAAAACAAAGTTTGCTACTATCAAGTAAACATCACAGTAATTGAAAGATGATTTGTATATGTTTTTCTTTTTAAAGAAGGTTGAAAAATGAGATTTATAAGTTCTAATTCTGATGAAATTTACTGATAGAGCTAAGATGGATGGCTTTGAATATTTCTTTGGAACATCCATAAAAGAATAAATCCGTATAGTAATATTTCAGTCTATTACTGGGAAGATTTGGTGGACTGTTTGAACCACTGACTAGATTTCACTTTCACTGACATCTGCCCTATCCAAGCTCCTAATGTTGCAGCCAGCCAGGAATGCCCGACCCATCCTCCCAGCAGCACTCATGTTCTCTTACAAGGGTGTAGTTACAAGAGCCACCTCCCACTGGGCCAGCTAGACCCAGCGCTCTCAGTGACTCCATTCCTTTCAAGCTCAAAAGGTATAAATATCCACCTAAGAATTGATGTTTTGCCATGTGTGGTCCAGGAAGGAAACACAAAACAGAAGATATAGCTAGGGATTTAAGATTCAGTATATCAAGTTCATCTAGACAAATACCTAGACGTGTGTGTGTGTGTGTGTGTGTGTGTGTGTGTGAGAGAGAGACAGAGAGAGAGAGAGACAGAGACAGGGAGAGAGGGAGAGAGAGAGACAGAGACAAAGACAGAGAGAAAGACAGGGAGAGAGAGACAGAGACAGAGATGGAGAAAGAGAGAGAGAAACTTAAAGAAATAGGGAGTCAATTCATTGTAGCATGCCCTCTCAGAAAGGGCATTGGTAAGCCAGAGAGTATTCAGAAAAGGTAACCAAAATAGTGAAAGGATTTGAATCCATGTCATAGGAGGAACTGGTTGAAAGAAATGAGGATTCATGAAGTAGAGAAGGATCAGGGGACCATAAGAGCTGTGAAAGCATAAAACAGACTCCCTCCATTTCTTTTTAAAATACTAATTCATAATATTTTTTCAATGTCCTTGCCTAAAGTCCTTGGTCTAACCTGATTAAGAAAAAACATTATCAATACATAATCATATTCCAAGGACAATAATGTACTAGCCCAAAGTCTTTTTTAGTTTCATTTTTATCAACACCCTAATCTCTTCCTAGACCCAATCCAATTGGGAAAGGGAGGGCAGGAGGCCTTTTGATTAATCCAATTAAGTACCTCTTTGTTCACAGTTGATGAGAGTAAAAGGGGAATCCTCAGAGGGACAGGTTAAAGAAATAATGTCCCTTTGTTAATCAAAGTAGGTGTCTCTAAGTTTTTATTATACCTTGGACCTGACCTTGGTTTTCCAAGAGAACATCACCTCCAGGGATATACTTTCCAACGTTAACACATTTCCTTAGAATTATTTGGTGAAAATACTGAAATTAAATGTGCTTTTTTTTTACTTGTCTCTCTGTGAAATTTTACCTTTTGTTTCTTACTTTTTGTGCAGAAATTATTTTGGTCAAAGAGATTTTCAAAATCAGGGTGGATCTCTCTCTGTCTCTCTCTGACACACAAATCATGTTTTCATAATTAAAAATTTGTCATTGACAGGCTTGTGCCAAAGACACAAAGTACTGAGTTTACCCTTACACATACTATTTCAAAGAATTTGAATGAACTACTTTGAAGACTATCATGTATATGGAAGAAAGATGATTGTTTGGCCCCAAAGAACTAGGACAAATAGAAAGAAGCTGTAAAGAGATACATTTAGATTTGACGTAAGGAAAAGTTTTTAAAATAAAAAAATATCTAAAAGAGGAAATGGGTTTTCCTCTTTTGAGGTATTGAAGCAATTAGATGACCCAAATGTGTTGAATTGGTGATTCTGGTTCATGTAGTTTGGTCTAGATCAGAAGTTCTTAACATTTTTCGTGGGTCATAGACTCTGGATCCCTTCTCATAATGCTTTTGAATGTATAAAATAATACACCAAAGATTACAAAGGAAACCAATAAAACTGATTAGTTAATAAGATAGAAATTCTTTTAAGTTCATGCATCACAGGATAAGAAGTTCTTTACAAGATAGATGGCCATTTAAGTACCATGGGACTTAAAAATTCTGTGATTCTATGGATCCTTTCCTAAAGATTGTGTCAGATACCACTAAAAAGCAAGCCTTCGCGCAAGAATGGTGAACTGCTGTAAAATTACTCTACTTACTCTAGAAACCATCTGATCATGACTTGGGATGTTAATCAATCAATCAAGCATTTATTGAGTGGCTGCTATGTACTAAGAACTAGACTGGGTATAGGGGAACAAGAAGGCAAAAGTGAAAATAGTTCTTGCTCTTAAGGAACTAATCTTGAAGGAAAGCAGAGGTGAGAAATACATGAATAAATTCATATAGGTTAAGAGATTTATTAAGGAACTAGGGACAATGAAGTAATCAACTTGTTGGCCACTGGTCTGGAAGATCCTCTCCCTCTTCTTTGACCCTCTGGTTTGCATCCCCTAATTCTAGGCTTTTTCACGACAGGTGGGGAATGGTTGGCCTTTTTGCCATCCATCAGCATATCAAAGACTCCCATAAAGCAAAAGAGCTTGAGCCTAGACCTCTGGCTGCAGCTTCTGTGTTTCCTGGCTTGCTCTGAGGTGACTGAACATCAATTATCAGGTGGTTTCATCCATGCTTTTCACTGGAAAGATTCTGTGATCCTGGGTCCTCAGTCATCGCCAGATGAACACAGGAAGGAGTCCTTGGCAACTATGCTAATGTTATTAGAGAAGATGGCCACTGGCTGGAGGTTAGGGCCACATCTGCCCTGGGATGACAGAGGTCAGATGTGAAATGTCTATTAAGCAATTTTGGCACAGGTCTGGTGCTTTGATGATTTTAAAGTTTCATATAACAGTGTTATTATTGTTGTTTAGCTTGTCTAAGTCTTCTTGTCAATGCAAGCTTTTGAGGGGCTTTGTGTTAAGTATTTGAATGTAGGAAAATACTTATTCCATACCTAATTTACCTTGTGCATAACTCGATGCACAATCTTTCTACTCTGCCTTGTGGGCAGATCCCCGACGTGTAAGAAACCTAAACTCTGAGTAATTTCTTCCTTCCTCCCTACCCCAAACCTCAGGTGCTAAGGTAGTAAGGCAATGAGCCAAAAGAGCACACACATGAAAAGAAGAAACAGAGCCACAGAAAGAGAACAGAGGGAGAAAGAGATAGAGACAGAGAACACACAGTGCCCCAAGTCCTAGTGCTTCATACAAAATATATACAAAGAAGATCCAAGGTAATCTGGAGTGGAGGAGAGAAGGGAGAACACTAGTAGCTGGGGAAATTAGGAAAAGCGCCCTGAAGAAGGTGGTATTTAAGCCTAGTATTGAAGGAAACTAGTCATTCTATGAGGTGGCCATGAGGATGAGGGGAATTCCAAACTAACGAGCAGATGCTGTTGAGTGTGCATATCTTAAGTCTTACTCTGGTTCTGTTCAGGGTTAGAGCCCAGAGAAACATTAATGCTAAGGTCACATGCATAGCCCTTATTCATGAAGACTTGAAGGGGAATAAGTTAAATGCATTAAGGCCTTTTTTAAAATTTCCCACTTATTATCTCTTTCTTATAAGTCAATCTCTCTAAAATTAGATTCTCAAAGGGAGTGATACCATCCCCGAGGGAAAGGTTGGTAGTAGTTTGAAATTACACAAATTAAAAAGAAACCCCAATACATTAAAGAGTTAAAGAAAGTAGTGCTGACTGATTTTTTTTTTTTTTTTGAAAAGGGGGTGGTAGGCTCAATAAGTTTGGGAACCTCTACTCTAGATTCTGAATTTGCTTTTAGGGCCAATATTTACCTGGCCTACAACAGCACATATCCCATATTCCAATAATCCTACTGGTCTCTGTGTAGCATTTGCCACTAATTTAATTTCTAGGACACAAAATAAAGTACATGCATACCAAGGATCTTGTCTTCAAATATAAACGTCAAATTTGGTTCCGTTAATACACACTGTCAATTCCTTATCGAAGGAAATCACACAATACAACTTTTAAGAAAATCTCCACATTACACTGCTGAAATAGATAGCACTGCCCTTTATAATATATACAGCAAAGTTCTCACCATCTCATTTATTACATTTGTAAAATGTAAATCCTAACAGTCACTCATGGTTCTGGTAAGAAGTATGTTTCCAGTTTTCGTACTCCCTCCAGGGTCATTTCCCCAACCCCACTCACACTTTTGAGCAAGGTCCCAAGAGCGCAACAGACTACTACTTTCAGAATTCTGGGGGCCACCTTGAAGAGTTGGGTTCACTATGACTTAGTAATCCCCACTTATGTGCTTCCCACTAATAAACAGCCAGTGTCCTTAGTTTTTAGAAAAGGCTAAGAAGATGGTAAATAATGGCATTAATGGTAATTAATTAATAGTAATCATTTAATTGATGGTAATTCATGGTAATTGCTAAGATGATATAACAAAACAGTAGTTAGAAAAATATTACCACCAAAAGTCTGGGGCATACCCTTAATAAATACACACAGGGTCCATGAAGAGTACAGGAATAAGCAAAATATAGAGTATGAAGGTAATGAGGCCCACATGGAGAAAAGATATGTCACAAAGGAGTAGTGCACCCCAGGCCCTGGAGCTCCTTGGCCTTCCTGCCATTCCCCTCAATTGTAAATCTTAGAAAGGGAAGCCTCAGCTCCCAAACTGGGGGGTCTTTTTCTGTTAGCCTGTTTGCTAATTTTATTCAAAGAACCAGAGGTGTACTGGATTCTTTCAGCCAATCACAAGATTTCATTCAATGGCCAAAACCCTATAATCACATTAATTATCAAATACTTAATTAACACTTTTGATTGCTTGATTCATTTGTCAGGCTTTTCTGTGATTATGTTAATTGGGGTAGGAAAAGAACCCCATGCTTACACAATAACCCCACAAGTTTACCAAATATCATGCTTTATTTTGGATCCCACAGATTGTTAGGGGAAGAGCAAGCTTTCTAGCTAGCATTCTCTATTTTGTTTGCTTCCAAAACAGATGCAAATTCTTGTCACATACGAATGACAGGTTGAGTAAGGCTGAATACTTTCTACATCTTCAATCAACCCTTTGCTCAAGTAACAGGGCTGTTTTAGCTGCTATCCAGGAGCACCTGAGGGCATGGTTGTATTGGCTGGGATTATCCATGGTATATTATTCATGGCATATTATTCATGGTATAATATGCTGTAACTAGGATTAGTCATCCTCCCAAAGACAAATGTAGAGACTGCTTTATTTTTCTTGATACAGAGAACTAGGATGAGACCAGGGTCTCTCCTCTCAATGTATTGTGTTAAAGAGCTGCCTTAACCAAAGAGGTAACTGAGTCAGAGGGTTCTGAAGCTAGGCCTGCCCGGTCCCAAGCCCACCTCTCCCATCAGCTACCTCATTTTGGTTCCATTTAAATTCTTTCACATGCCACTAGGAAAACTAGACTGTCACTCTATCAGTCGCTGTAAAATATGTCTTCGTAAACATAAAAGAACAAAACACAACCAGAAACCCAGGGCGCTTAAAGACATTAAAATGTGAACCAAAAGCCCCTAGACCCACGGTTCTTGCTTACATTCTAGGGTTTTATTTTAAACTTTTAGTATAAAGCCTAATGATCTATAAACTCTATATTCTATGATTTTATTCTTGACGTTTATTAAATGCAGATGAAAAAATATTTCCCCAAACTGTCTTTTAGAAAGTTTCATTGGGTACAAAAAGGTTGATAAAAGTAAAAGAATGTTGTAAATGATGTCATAAGTGAAGCCTAAGTTATCAGAAACATTTGCCTCACATATTTTCAAAAGGTAGAGGCCTTAGCTCATACATTTGTGTGACCGTCTGCAGATAACTTCAACTTGCTGAATACTAATTTCTTCATTAACAAAATGGAGATAATAAACCTTGCTGTTGTCCAAACAGCATTTTGTAATCCCTAAAACATGGCTACATTCAAATCAGTGGAATGGATATATTTTGAGGACGAACTATTGAGACAAGTACCAATTATGGTCCTTTCTGGTTTTCTACCCTCCCGGAGGTGGAGAACAACTTCCAGCAATGATTTCGGAGTTGGGTGGCCAATAGATATAAACTATGATTTTGGATCCTGAGAACCATACATCAGTGCTCTCATTGTTGCTACAGAAGAAACTTCCACCCCCTTAGCCATGAGGAGAAGCTCGGGACAATGTGGCCGTTACTGCAGTCCTGGGTCCATCTACAACTGGCAGGAGAGAAACCCATGATGAAGGGACACTTTACCTTCCTCTTCAACCATGAGGTATATATTTCCTGGGGAGCTGGTCAGAGCTTCCTCCAGACCAGAGGTAGCTAACACAGGGCCCACAATAGTGTTGAGAGCTGCCTAAAATAATCAAAATGTAACTGGAAAATATTTAAGAAAATAAATAAAAATACAATAAAACATAGAAAATATTACATTTTAAAACTAAGTCACATAAGCAGCTCACAGCAATCTTTACGTATGGTTCAGGGGTCCCTGTTTCTATCTGAGTCTGACACAGTTGCTACAGACCAGAAGGTCTTACCATCCACCCCGTAAGTGCATCTGCCTCTATGTGTCATCTTTCTTCCTCAGAATGGGAGGTCCTAGAGAGCTGGCACAATCTCAATTTTTACTCTGTATGTCACTCTATTGCCTAGCTCAGTACTTGGCACATAGTAAAGGCTTAGTAAATACTTTTTCTGTTCATTCAGTCAATCATAAATGTGGGGTAGTTATTATCCATGTTTCATTCTTGGTTGCCTAAAATAGGATGTGTGACACAGTTCTACTAGGGACTATAAATATATTATGTGCAATACTGCCTTAGGATTATTGTAAAGGTATGGAATAATAAAGAAATGTCTCTTTCTCTTGATAGATGGATGTAGATATACATGTGTATACATTTAAAATTTGAGAACTGATTTAGATTTTGTCTGCTAACTTCTTTCAGACATTTTAAGAAACAAAAAGTCTTAATCTTTTGTGCTTTTAATGTTACTTTTTCCATTTGATTCAAAATTTACTTTTTATATTATATTTCAACATAATAATGAACACTCATTATAAAAGATATTAAATCCAAACTAATACAATCTGATTTTAAAATTAGAACATAAATGGAATTAGACATTTTTAACAGATTTCTGAGTTAAAGTGAACATACAAATATCTGATGCTTTTTATGGGTTTAATATTACATTAGGAAAATAATTTTTTCAGTGTTAAACCTCATCGCATCCTCAGACTGTAATTAAAAAGCAGGACAGTCCTACAGTGCATTTGAGAAACTATGAGAATATCCCTGGAATCAGTGAAAGATTCAAAACCATGTTTTTATAACACTGAGTCACTGAAATAGGAAGAAAGTTATCAGAGGAACAAAAAGAAAAAATTAATCTCAACAAAATATACAAGCATTAAAGGATATGATTTAATTAAACTGCCAATTACAATGTTAAGGATGCTAAAGAGAAAGCTTGAGAAAAGAGCAGTATCATTAAAAATTGAATATATTAATGCTTGATGCTTGGAGCCAGAATTCTATAGCATGAAAAATAGCACGGCTCTTAAGATGAAAGTGGTTGTTTTAAGATGAAGTAAATCAGAATGTGGAAGCATCACGAGGGATAGAATTTCAGTATCCCCTATGAAACAAAAGGCTTTATTTTAAGTTTAAAAATAAACTCACTCTAATAAACATTTACCAGTTTGTGAAAAATATGACAACCAAAACTTCGAGCTACGAAATCTGAGTGAATGAATTTTAGGAGTACTTTCTCATGAGCTCAAAGCAGTAGGTCACAATTCTTTGAACTGCCATGAACACTGGTTGGGAGTCCACCTTGGGACTGTGTACTGAGATCTTTAGCTCCTGATCAGCTAAATGATTGATTATCAGTAGAAGGAGGGCGGAATATTTACATACAAGCAGTCTTAGAGTCTTAGCTGAGGTGAGGGAGCAAAACTATAGCATTTTCAAAATGATGATGTCAGGAGGGTTGCTTGACACTACTTGCCCGGCATATCTTCTACCCAAGAAAAGCACAATGACAGGTCTTGCTTTCTGAACATCGTAATTATCTCTTCTGATTATTATTTGACTACCATCGGAAGTTACTGAAATGTGAAAATATAAATTAATTGTGACTGAAATACTACAAGTCAGGGGTTCTTGACCAATTTTTTGTGTCGTGGATTCTTCAGGTAGTCTGGTATGCCATATGACCTCCTTCAGAATAAAGTTTTTAAACATATAAAATTACAAAGTAAACCAATTAGGTTGAAATACAGTCATCTAAATATTTTTTAAAACAAGTTCATGGAATGCAAGTTAAGAGTCTCAGATCTAAATGGATGATAAAGATATGTAATGGGATGTATTTTCCTAAATTTCTACTTCTTTTAAAAAATACATTAGCTGCCCATTTTGGAAATGCTTCATAATTTCATAGGTTGTATGTGCTTTAAAACAATAAGAAGACTAACATATCATTAGTCCAACTCCCTTTTTTTATAGATGAGAAAAATAAAGCCTACAGAGATTGCATGGCTTGCCCAAGGTCATAATTATGTTGTAAGCAGGATTCAAGCCCAGGTCCTTTGACTCTAAATTTAGAGATCTTCTCCTTATATTATACTACTTCAGTGTCAAGAAATCCTGAGTTCAATTCACGCCTCAGATACTTAGGAATTGTGTGACTCCTAGACAATTCACTTAACCTCTATCTGCCTCAGTTTCCTCATCTTTAAAATCAGAATAATAGTAGCATCTACAACTTGGAATTGTTAGAAAGATTTTTTTTAAAAAGACATAATATTTGAAATTGCTTTGCAGACCTTAAAGTACTATATTATAAATGCAATCTATTACTATCATAATACAAAAAACATGTCAACATGACAAGACTTCTAAGAAGTTAAAGTACTCTTTTAAGACTTGTCAAGATTGCAGCTTTTTTCCCCTTCACATTGGGAAGATGTAGTTTCTTTTAACTGAACATTGTTTTCCTTACTGTGCAAATAATGAAATATTTTTATTGTTAACAGTATATTTATTACAAAGAGAATCTCTACCAAGATCATGGAGTCAGGCTTTAAAATAACATGGCATGCCGGACAGAAAATGAAGTTTAAAGCAAGATGCCTTAGAATAGGAGCTGTGTGTGTATGTCTGTGTTGAACAGTGCAGACTGGACAAAAAAGTGATTTAAACAGAAATGAATGTAAAGGAGTTGAGTTAAAGCCTTAAAATTCAGTTTCACTTGTCTTCTCTTGAAGACACTACTGAAGCTTTCAAATTTGGCCTTTTTGTTCCTTGCTACTTTTTAAACTAAACTTCACTCATTCAGCAATAGTTTTATTTAAGTTTCCTATTCACAGAGTTCTTTGAAATTTTTGTCATTGGATCTTTGCTCCTCTACAACTTCTTTTAAAATATTATATCCTAAACAATTCCTTCAATTCTTAAACTGTATGTTGTATTTTAAAGAAACAGATTTCATTCTAAATTGATTCATGTGAATGAACACTAAATGTTTTAGTTCCTATGTGAATAGAAAAAATTCACTTTCTAAGGCAATATTAAATCTTTATTTTCTTATGAAAGAATTTTCTCATTTATTTTCATAATTAAGCAACAATTCCAAATAAAACTTCAGACCTCAAGGCACCTTTTTTTCGTTTGGGGCAATTAGAAAGAAAAGTTGACTTTTCTTATTTTAGTTTGAACCCTGTTATCTTAAAAATCAAGACAAAAAAAGTCTTTATGACAACATGGAAATTCATGAAAACATAAAATGGAAAAAATCACTTATACTTGTTCATCTGTAGTAGTAATACATAATAATACCAGGAAGAACTGATTATTTATGTTTAATTATTAGTTTCAGTATGCTCAAAAGACTTTCATGTAAATTTCCTTTGGGGAAAATTCTCTTATAGTTAATAGAGAAGACAACTATTGATCATTTTCCATAATACTGAAAACGTTTTGAAGTTATTTTGGTTGGAAAATTATGATTTGTGACTATAACCACTTCTTCCAGTTCATGTCACTCAGTAAGATATACAAGATTTATAGATGTATTAGCTTAACTGACATACAGGATGGATGTTTTCATGAACTTTATAGTTTAAATGAGACTAATATTCTTCTACCTCTGCGAAGAGAAAAAAAGCTACTTTTCTCATAGCTCTTCTTTGGGGAGCCAAGCTTGGTTATAATTTCACAAAACTGTTGCTGTTTTATGTTTGCTGTTCTTGTCATTTACGTCACTGTAATCACTGGGTATACTGTTTTTCCTGGTTCTGCTTACTCTACTTTGTATCTGAGGTGATCATTACATCTATCTGTGTTCATTACATACATCTTTTCTTAAAGCATAGTAATACTCTATTACATTCATGTATCACAACTTACTTATTCACATCCCAACTGATGTGCACCTACTTTGTTTCCATTTCTTTGCTTTTACAAAAAGTATTCCTATTAATATTTTGGTGTATTTAGACCCTTTCTTTTTATCATGGAGTTCCCTCGAGTATATGCTGAGCAGTGGAGTCTCTGGGTCAACTAGTCTGTTCCAACATTCTTGGGACACTCCTAAAGAGATATGGGGTTGGGGCCAGTTCCGACTGATAAAAAATAGTACAAAGTATATGGGCTGCAGGAACTTCAAGACATGATATGGCACACCCCATCAACATCTGCTAAAGCGTGGAACATTAATGTTCTCAACTAGGAGTAGGCATGAGAAAGTGGAAGAGCACAATGACACCTCAGGACCTCTCTATCATTCCTATTTCCAGGCTACAAGGCTTAAAGTAGGTTGGTTAACCAAACTTCAAACCAAACTGAGGTTAAGGATCACAATATGAAAATGACCTCTAATGCAGATGTGCATGTGAGTCTGTTTTCATAATGCATTTTCGCTTATTGTTAATATAATTTTGCTTCTAAATAAAAAGGTCTTCCTCACACATTTTATTAGGGAAGATTTATAGGAAGGGTCATACCTTTTGTTAATTTTCTAATGAGACACTAGTTCTAGAGGGTTGTGATGGCCTCTGGTTCTGAAAAAGGTATAAGTACTCTGAGGTGAAGTTTTACTTTGGAGCTTACTGACTGGAAGTGTTCTCTTTGGCCAGATGAGACTCTGGGCAGTCACTAAGGAGCCTCCTCCACCCCTCTGAAAACCCAGATTTTGATGCTTCTCTCTCTGGTAACTATGTATGTATGGCCAGACAGTTGTATCTGTCTGATGATCTGTGACGTATGTACCACTCATGTCAGGCAGCTGGAAGCCCTATCTGTTGATTTTGCTTTCTCTGTATCTCCTCTGAAGTTCAGGGTGCTGATTTTTCACCCTGAACAAAGTGAATGATACATGTGCCTGATTAAAGTGATTGTTGACCCCTCAAAAGTTACCTTTCCTTTTAGACAAGCAGATCAAAGAACCTGTGACAGCAGGCCCTCCTATGTATGTCATATGTTGGGGGAGGGGTCCTTGCTTTTACAGAATCTCCCTGGAATTTTAGGCCCAAAACACCTGATAGGCAAACCCACACCAATATTTTACATGCTATGAATGTTGCAGACAAACAAGTAACGATAATTTCTATGTGCAGTGTTGTACAGTTTGAAGCTATTATATACAAATAAAACACTGTACTCTGTTTTGAAGTCCAAAGATATATTCCTAAAAAGGAAGTAGATATACCATTATTTTTCTACAGATCCAAGAATTACAAACATTGATTTAAAGAATCTCTTATACACTTTTTAAAGCAAGGGCACAATATAAGTTTCTAGGCCCAGGTTTATAATATTTCCCTTTTTGTTTTCTGTCCCAACTTTGTTCTTTTTGCAACAGTATGGCCTCTCTTTTCAAAGAAGGGGCACCAAAATTCTAAAAAATTCCATTTGTATTTTAAATCAGCAGTTAAAGATGGTCATTACAGAGAGGCAGTATGATGTAGCACAGAGGGCCAGCAATGGAATCAAGAAGGACCTGGTTTAAGTCCTACCTTTAAGTGTGATCAGGGGCAAGGGTGTTCCAGGCAACTGTCTGAAAAATTAGAGACTAGTTGTCCATTTGCATCAGGTGGAAGAGTTTACTTACAATGATGAAATAAATCACAGCTCTGTCCCCCCCCACCAACCCTGACTATTTTCCTTTCATTTGTGTGAGACTATGAGAGCAGACATGGTATCAAAAAAGAATCCAGCTACAAATTTTTGCATAAAACCATTTTTGCAAGATTTTAAAATAATGTTCAAATTATAGCCTTCACTGTGATCAAAGTTTCCTATGTGAAAGAGGCTGGAAGGAAGAGAGAAAGAGAGGGAGGAAGGGAAGGAAGAAGGAAGTAAAGGAGGAGTGAAGGAGGAAAGAGAAGGGAAGGGAGAGAGTGAGAATGGGAAGGGGGAAACAAAAAGGAAAGGCACAGAGGAAGGAAGGATCAATTAAGGTACTATGTGACAGGCATTATGCTAAGCAATGGGGATATAAAGAAAGGCACAAGATAGTCCCTTCAAGGCACTCCTAATTTAATGGGGGGCACCACTATTCTAATTTAAAGGGGGAGAACTTCCCCCTTATTGAAACTACACAAAGAACTCAAAACACACACAGACACACACACACACACACACATACTTAAAGAGATGTGTGTGTGGAAACAGACCAATTAACAAGGAAATAGGTGGCAAAGGGGGAGGAAGCAGTTGAGAAGGAGGATAATATGAGAGAAAATTAAAAGTAAAAAACAAAGCCAATTTCCTGAGCCCTGAACGGGAGGGCTTAAACGAAAAAGAAAAGCCCTGGGAACTAAAAGGTTGCTTATCAGTTGGGAAATGGCTGTATAAACTGTGGTACATGCATATTATTTCAGCAAGAGAAATGATGATGATTTCAAATGTAGGCAATTTCAGAGAATTCTGGGAAATACAAACTGATGCCGACCGAAAAGAATAAAATGAGAAAAGTTTACGCAATGTGAACAATAATACAAATCAACGATGATTTTGACAGACTTGAGAATTCTAACCTTATCAATGACCAAACACGTCTCTGGAGGACTCCTGATGAAGCCTCCGGACACAAAGCTAGCTAGCATTCACAGTATGGCAAGAGACATTCTAGGACATGGCCACCGCGCGGATGTTTTACTTGACAATGCTTCTCTGTTACATGGATATTTCTCATTTTTTTGTTTTTAGTTGGAAGGGGGGGTTTATGGGAAGAGATAGGGCAGCAAAAATGATAACAAAAGAAAAAACAAAGGAGAAAAGAAAAAAGAAAGGAAAAGGCCATTGAAATTTTTTTTTTTAAGTGCATAGTGTCAAACATAAGGAAGTTCAGAACACAATATGGACAAGCAAAACAACAGTTTTCAGAGATGAATTCATTATACGCTTTTGAAAAAGTATGAAGTATGGGACAAAGATGAATAGTTTTTCATACAATCCTCCTGCGTTCTACTTTTGTACAGAATGCTCATTTTTTTTTTTGGTATTTCTTAAGTTCAGGAAAAAAAAAGTGACGCCCATATCTCAGTCCTTTTCTTCCCCAGATCCAAATAGATCCACATTATTATCACTCATCTTGTCCTCCTTTGCTACAGTCTCAGGGAATGAGCTGGCCTTTCTCCTTGATCACAATGCTGACCTCTTAGGTTCTGCATACCACCTTTCCTGCTTCCTCCAGGAGTCTGTCCCTCCCATTACCCCATTCTTCCCTCTCCCTACGTATTGGCTTCTTCTTCCCTGTTGCCTTCAAACATGACCAGCTTTCTCCAATTCTTGAAAAAAAAATTCAGTTCATCTCATTCCCTTAAGTTATAATCCTATATTTTTTCCTCTCTTTTACAGCAAAATTCCTAGAAAAAGTTGTCCATACCTCTTGCTTCCCCCTTCTCCTTCCTCTCTTGATTGTCCTTCGATTTCACCTTGCGATCTGGTTTCTCTGTCTATCCCTCAGCTAAGATTGGTTTCTTACTCTCTTTACTGCCACATAAAGTGGCCTTTTCTTAGTTCCTTTCCACCTCTACTTCTCTGAAGTATCTGGCATTGTTAAAAACACCCTCCATCACAACATGGTTTCCTCCCTAGGTTTGCCACTGCTTTGTCTTGGTTTTCTTCCTACCTGTCTCACCAATCTTTTTCAGTCAACTCCGTAGACTCCATTTTCTACCTCTTCTGGGCCTCTTGTGCCTCCTTTACTTTCACCTTCAGATCCCTTGGGTTTGACAATTATTTTCTGAGTTTCAACTGCCTGCATGTCTATATCAACAATGAAATATTTTATAGGTACCTTAAACTCAAAATTTTCAACACTAAGCTAATAATCTCCTCCCTAACCCATCCTGTCCTTCCTAACTTTCTTACTTTGTCAAGAGCACCATCATTTTTCTAGTTATTCAAGCTCTCAGACTCAGGGGCATAACTCTTCACTACATCATCATGGTATCCAATCAGTTGTTAAGTCTTACCCATTGTACCTCTTTATTGTTTCATATCCCTCTCCTTCTTTCAACTTATATAATCATCATTTCTAACCTCACCTCTAACTTCAATGACCTTCTAATATATCTTCCTATAACAAGGCTTTTTTTTCTTTTCTAACTGACCATTTTAAAATTTCAGGTCTTACTATGATATTTGGCTATGCTCTTGCATACCTGTAGTGGTTCCTAATTATCTCTTAGATAAAACATAAACTCTTTTTTGAGGCATTTAAAGCTCTTCACAATCTTGTTCTAACCTACTCTTCTAGATTGTTCAGACATCACTACCCTTCACATACTCTGTTATGCTCTAACGAAAGTGCCCTATTTGCTGTTTCCCATAATGACATTCTACCCTCCTTCCTGGATTCCTTTCCCCTAGCCTGAAGTCATTCCTTTTGTACCTTTATTTCTTTGAATCCCTTGGTCCCCTACAGGCTCAGTTCCAGTTTGACATCCTTCCAGGGTCCTTTGTTAGTTGTCCTCCTACCTCCAAACATTGTCTTTATTTTGCATGTATCTTGTACTTAGCTATCCATGAACATCTTGCATTTCTCTGATAAACACTAAGCTACTGTTTTCAAAAACAAACCTCTCCCTAATACATAGTTCATGTACCTGTTAATAAACATGTCCAGTAATTATGATAGACTATAAAACTCAATTTTAAAGTTAAATATTTTGGCTTACTTTTCCTACTAAAATGTCAAATGTCAGGTCTCATGGAAATTTCATGAAATAAAAAGTCAAAGATGTTTTTGTTAAGCTTTCCAAAGGGGCAAAAAGCTTCTTAAGCCCATAAAATATAAATACTTCAAAATTGCTAACAGATTTCTAACAAGTATTAGTCTAAAGTGAATGTTTACTGTCTATGTTTAGCCATAGATGCCTGGAAAAGGGAGTTTACAATGGAAACACTGACACAACTTCAACCAGAATATTTTCATAGCAGCTTTGATGGGGTTCCCCTGGCTATGGAAGGATATAAGGAAATAGAAGGAATATCTGATTTCACTGGAAACAAGATCCTCAACTAGACTGCTTAAATAGATGCTGCAAGGTGAGAAAGTTATAGGAAACAAAGCAAAACCAAAAAAATCTATGTTCTAACCTTAGAAAAATCATAATGAGAAATGTTTCTTTTTTTTTCTGGCCAAGGACAGAAATTACACAGAGATCACACAGAGAACATTCCCTGAAATTTAAAAGTGGAACATATTTATGGCAACTACAACACTATTTGTTTCTGTGTCCCTTGTTTATTACAATATGGGGAATAAAAAAAAATTTTTCAATTAAAAAAATTAGAGAGTAGCTGCTTATTAGGCTTAATTAGATATTTATGATTTATTTAGGGTAATCTATAGGACATTTTATTTTTAAAATACACATTTGTACTGAAGGCTTAAGATGTATTCTTTTAGTATTACAAAAGTTGATTGATACTTTCTCTGTTCAAAGAAAGAATTGGGGGATGAAGAAAAAGGAATTTAAAAGGGAATTTATTGTTAATTACACTGGTGTGCTTAATATGCTAACAACTGGCAACAGGAAAAACAAAATAATTTTCATGAAATAGTTTGAATCTACAGCCTAAGACTATCCACAGGGGAGGAGCTTTGACTTTCAGATTAAGACATAAAAAGAGCTTTTTAATGTTCACATATTTGATAAGAAAAGCAAAATTTTTAAAATTATTCCATAATTAATGATTTTAACAGCTCACATGACTTATTTACCGAAAGTATACCAACATTACAACAAATGTTTCAAACATTTTTTATAATCCCCACTTTATTTTTCTGATATGAGAACTATGAAAAGTGTTATTCTTGACCACTTTTCTCAAGAATTGGAGAAGTTTATGTATGCTGTGCACCAAGATAAAGTAAAGTGCCTACTTTGTACAAGGCAAGTCTGAGAGTGCAGAAGTCAAGAGACCCAACATTTTAAGTACCCAATCTATTGTTATCTGTAGAACAGGCAGGTAATGAATCCATCCTTCAAGACATTCTAACTGCATTCCTCCTCAATCTATTCTAATCTCATTATTTTCAAGATTACGTATAAAAGTCTTTTACAGATTCCAACCTTAGCTGATTTCCCAAATTTCTACTTGTCCCAGATATTAAAGCATAAAAAATGTCTGAAGAAAGCTTACAAATAGAATAATGATCCTCTAATATTTGCTGACAACTATCCTTCTTCTAGAATATAAGAAAGTAATAAAGTAAATGAAATTAGACTCTTTTGTTATTTCCTTGGTGCACACTTTGGCTATATATTCTGAAAAAGTGGATAACTGGTTGTTGTAAGGAATGATTAAGAAAAATGAAACATAGGTTCAGATAAGTCCTTGCTGATTCAAGTATTTAAAAAATATGCAATGGTCTAACTAGATTGTGAAAAAGTAAATAAAATTTACATATTTGTCTTTTCTGTGTTTATATTTCTCCCAACAGCAAGCACAGTGGAAAGGGCCCCAATAAATATATATTTGTTATATGTGTTGCTATTGAAAAGTGAAATTTTCTTTTAAAAAAATCTATTCTTTTAACGTGAAGTGACATTATCAGCTGAATTTCTACTTAACTGTATAAAAAAACAAACTACAACTTTTAATTTTAGGTATATAAACCTTTAATTGCCTAAATACAAAATAAGCAGTCTGGACTAACTACATATAGTGTGGTGGAGGGAAAAGAGAATTAGAAAGCAAACATGTACAAGTAAACATGTAATGGTCCATGTTGGAGAAGCTGTCAAGGCAGGCATACTAATAAACTGTTCTTAAAACTCTGAATTAGTATATAACTGAGAAAGACAACAGACATTCCCTGCCCTCAGGAGTCTAGAGTGTAAGGAAGGACAAAAACACTCAAAAAACACTCAAACAAGCTATACATACATATTTACATACATACATATATACACACACACACACACATACATATACATACATAATATAAAATTGAAATAATCAGCAGAGGGAAGGCTCTAAAAGCACTATGTCAATTGGTTTTGCTTAACTTTTATTGTTATTGTCTTATTAAAATGGGAGAAGGGGGTATAATGGAAAATGACTGTAGTACAGAAAAAAAGTATTCATAAAAACTTTTAGAATACAAAGACTGGAGATCAAGAGCATTTGAATTCCGATGCTGGCTCTTATACTACATAGTTTTTTGTTTGTTTTCATTTTTTGTTTGTTTTTTTTTTTTAACCTGAGGCAAGACTTTTAACTAGTCTCTGGTCCTATTTACTCATCTATAAAATAAGGGAGAGGACAATTAGATCAGGGTTTCTTAAACTTTTTCCACTTCTGACCCTGGGTATGTAGGTACATAAAATAGATAGACAAATCAAATATTTATTGATAATAAATTATAAAGAAATTTATTTTAAAATAATTCTTTGATATATGTATATACATACATATACATAATTTTACCATTTATTAAAGACAAAAGCAAATTTGTAGGTAATGAGATGGATATGCTCGTTTATTTTCATATAAAGAATTAAATCTTGGTGGAATATCTGATACTGCAGGATGTGGAACATCTTCAACATTTTTCAGAATTGGTTACTCTTTCAATTTTATATGTCAATGCTGAGAACACTGCTTTGCATAAATACAAGTATAAAATGGCATAAGTATATTTAGGATAATTTCAGAAATTGTTGGAAATTGTCCTAATCCCAAGCCAAAATTAATTTAGCAATTTTACACACACACACACACACACACACACACACACACTAAAAACTGCAATTCATAACATACAATAGTCTCCAATCTGAGCTGTGGTGTTTCTGGCAGCACTCATTGGTGCTGCATGGTGTGATGGCATTCTCTCAGTGCAAAGGGCACATGCTGTGTGTTCAGACTCAAGGCTACAGTAAAGTTGTGTGATGCAGCACAGACAAGTGTTATCAGAAACACCTCAAATTCATTACATACATGTGTGATTTTGACATAATTTTTCGTCATTGAGAGTTCAGAAACCTTTTGCTGCTACCAAATTTTTCATGGCCTGACATTCAGTTATGATCTGGACCTGCAGTTTAAGAAGCACTAAACTAGATGACCTCTTAAAGTTCACTTCAGCTTTAACATTCTGTAAATCTCTTCTAGGTCTTGATAAATTTGAAGCAATTGAAAAAAAAAGTTTTAAAAGTTTTAGAAGAACTACATGTAAAAAATGACATAAATGTAAATCAGCTATGCAACACCAAATAGGCAATTTTGTTTTAAAAAACTGAGACTGTCAAAACTAAGTCATATCTACTAAACTTCAATGAAGGCGAACAAGTGCATCTTAATAAACCCTGGGTATTCATAATCTAAAGCACTGCTGAGATTCGCACTTAACTTCCAAGTCCTGTAGAGATACTTTAGTTTCTACCTCAACTAGGAACACTTACAGGGCAGCTAGGTGGCACAGTGGATAGAGCATTGGTCCTGGAGTTAGGAAGACTCATCTACATGAATTCAAATCAGGCCATAGACACTTACTGCCCATGTGACCCTAGGCAAGTCTCTTAACCTTGTTTGCCTCAATTTCCTCATTGCAGAAAGTAGAAAATGGCAAGATAGTCCAGTATCTTTGTCAAGAAAACCCCCAATGGGGTCACAAGAGTTGGACATGACCAATCAACTAAATAACAAGAATACTTATAAATACATTCCTCATCATGTCTTACGAGCTGCAAACATTTTAGAATGGCTAGAGGCAGGTAGGTCAACATAGTCAGTAATCTCTCTAATATTAATTCCTAACACCATCCACAAGAATAAAGTCCAAATGGATACATGATCTAGGAATAAAAGCTGATACTACAAACAAATTAGGGGAGCAAGGAATAGCGTATTTGTCAGATTTATGGAGAAAGGAGAAATTTATGACCAAATGTGAGATAGAGAACATTATGAAGTGCAAAATGGATAATTTTGATTACTTAAATTAGAAAGTTTTTGCACAAACAAACCCAATGCAACCAAGATTAGGAGGGAAGCAGAAAATTGGGGAAAAAATTTGCAATGAGTGTCTGTGACTCATTTCTAAAATATATAGAGAACTGAGTCAAATGTACAAGAATACAAGTCATTACCTAATTGATCAAAGGATATGAACTGACAGTTTTCAGAGGAAGAAATTAAAGCTATCTATAGTCATATGAAAAAGTGCTCTAAATCACTATTGATTAGAGAGATACAAATCAAAACAACTCAGGTACCACATCACACCTGTCAGATTGCCTAACATGACAAAACAGGAAAATGATAAATATTAGAGAAGATGTGGGAGAGTTCAAAGACTAATTCATTGATGGTGGAGCTGAGAGCTGATCCAACCATTCTGGGGAGCAATTTGGAAATATGCCCAAAGGGCTACAAACCTGCTTCTAGGACCATAAGAAATGGTCCTAGAAATCATAAAAATGGAAAAAGGACCCACATGTACAAAAATATTTATAGCAGCTCTCTTTGTGGTGGCCAAGAAACTGTGGGGTTGTCCGTCAGTTGGGGATTGTAGTATATGAATGTAATGGAATACTATTGTGCTATGAGAAACGATGAACAGGAAGACTTCAGAGAGGCCTGGAAAGACTTATATGAACTGATGCTGAATGAAAGGAGCAGAACCAGGAGATCATTGTATACAGTAACAACCACAGTGTGTGAGGATTATTTCTGATAGATTTAGCTCTTCACAGCTGTGCAAGGATCTAAAACATTCCCAGTTCCCATTCTTGAGGCAAAATGCCATCCAAATCCAGAGAAAGAACTATGGAATTGGGATGCAGAATGAAGCAGACTATTTTCTCTTGTGTTATGTTTTGGTTTGGTTTCTCTCATGGTTTGTCCCATTCATTTTAATTCTTCTATGCAACATGACTAATGTGAAAATGTGGTTAATAAGAATGTATGTGTAGAACCCATATAAGATTGCATGACATCTTGGGGAGGAAGGAGGAAGGGAGGGGGAGAAAATTTAAGACTTATGGAAGTGACTGTAGAAAACTGAAAACAAATATATCACTTTTTAAAAAACAAAATAAATAAATAAACTCTTTGAGGGAAGGAAAAAAATAATCTCTTTAACACTCCATACATTCTACTGAAAAAGCTTTTTAAAAGAATAATATGAGATAGGGAGCTTACTGACTAGAAGTGTTTTTTGGCCACAAGACGGCTCTAGGAAGACACTAAGGAACGCCCCGGCTTTGAGAAACGCAAATAATGCCTCTCTGGTAAAGATGTATGTATGGTAATGATCAGACATTTTGGAAGCATGTCTGTTGAGTTTTAATTTCTCTATATTTTTTATGAAGTTTGGGATGCTGACTCCCCTGAAATAGGTGATTGATATATGTGCATGGTTAAAGAATTGATATATGTGCTTAATTAAAGTGATTGTTAACCCCTCAAAAAGAAAAAAGAATAATATGAGATAGCCCAAGAAATACAAAGTATTAAGTCAAGTGAAAAGCTGAGATACAAGGAGAAGCATTTTCATTCATACAACCAGAGTATATATAATTTCTTTGCTTCAGAAGAAAATTATCCTTTATGTTACAAATTTAAAATGCCCTAAAGATTATATACTTGTAATATTTCACCATAACAACTAGTTAAATGATAGAATAAAAATGGTAAAGTAAAGAAATGGAGAGTCTTTGGCTAAAGGTGAGTTAAGATCAGAAACGAAACTAATGTAATAGAAAAATAGACCATGGATCAAGGTCTGAGAGCAAGGTCTTTTAAATTCAGAGCCAAAACTAGGAGAAGAGTTGGATATGTGAGAAATATATATGGATCTATGTCAAAAAGAAAGAGAAAAAACTCTATGATAAATGTACCCAGCCCACACAGAAGGCATTCTCTGTAGAAAGTTAGGTTGAAGGCAAATTTTGCCTTAAGCAATGGTACATTTAAGGAAATGGATGACACCAAACTATAAAATGAATTTGTAATTAACCTGTTTTAACTTAAAAGCAGGTACTCAGCTAATGATAATGATTTTTTCAAGAAAAAAAATCAATGCTTTCAGGTGCAAAAAAGATAACCACAAATCCAAAAGGTTAATAATATTGCTTGTATAAAAAGCTCTCTGAAATAGCATCAGGGCTCAACACCATATTTATAAGGAATGAGTTTATATTTCACTTAAAAATAGAAAGGACTCACTGTAATCTTCTATGGTACTTAGACCATATATTGGGAATGGAAGAAATTTGTTGAGATTGAAGAAACTTAAAATTAGTAATCTAATCTCATAAAAAATAGAAATTATTCCTTCAAATAAGTCACTGCATGATTACATGATGTGATAAAGTAAAATCAGACAGAACAGTTGAGTTTTTTAGTGTTCTTAAATGTTTTTCTCCAGTTCTTACATCTGGAAAGTAGGCACATTGAAGATTTCACTTATTCCTTAAAACTTAAATACTGAATTTTCTGCTATTTATCCTCTTAATAACAATCACTTATTTCCCTCATTTATTACAGTTTCTCTTTATACATTCAAAACATTGCCAGTTTCTCCCTGTGTTTTCCAAACCATTTTTCTGAACACCCCAGGCAGACACAGATAACGTGCATCTGGTGAAACTCACCCAAACTGGATCATCATTTGTGGGATTTTATCTAGAAGACACTTTAAACTAATCAATAAGAATTTATCAAGTAATTGAGATAGATAGATAGATAGATAGATAGATGATAGATAGATAGATAGACAGATAGATAGATAGATAGATAGACAGACAGACAGACAGACAGACAGACAGATAGATATAGATAGACAGGTACATAAAGTACAAGATCCACATTGAGTAGATGCAATAGCACAGCCTTTGTAGGAAAGACGCTAGCAGCTATGCAGGACTGAGAATGGATCTCTCCTAAGAAAGTATTGCTAAGATTCCTTTATCTTCAGCAAAGCAGATGTGGTACACTTGGCACATTTTTTTATGTTCCTAATTCTCAAAAGGATCCTGGAGAGGAGCAACCCATGTCCTTTCAAGTATCTCCTCTATTGTCTCCTAGTAAAGAGTTTCCCTCAAAAAATCCATCCGGTACAATTATTTAAAACTTTTCTAATTTTCTTATTATGATTGTGACAACCATCAACAAACATAATCATCATCAGGTCCTTTTCTCTCTTCTCTGGGACTTCCAGGGAAGACTGGGTAAAGGACCCTTTACCCAGGGGGACCCACAGGCTCTCCCTCACCCTGCTTGCACATGGCAGCCAAAGGCCTAGCTTAGACAAGCGTGACCCTAGTCATTTCTTCTGCTTTCCTGTCTCTTTCCAAGAAATCAACAAGTATTTATTAAGTATCAGTGGCAGGCATTGAGCTTAGTTCTGGAGAAATAAGTTAAAAAAAATAATAATATATATTTGTAATGAGTTTAAATTTCAACAAAAGGGAAATAAATACATATAAAAATACATGCAGCACAAGGCATGTCTACCTTATAAAGGATAAACACCAAGGAGAAAGAACCCAAGCAGTGGCCTACAGCCAATGCCCCATGTTGCTGCCTGAGCCACTCTGATGGGGTATGAGTTCTGGACCCCTCTGGATCCTTTGAACTTTCAACCTAGACTCAGAACTCTCCCACATGGTCAAGTCTCTGGTGTTCTCCTGAGGCCCTGACTCATCCCAGTAATCCTTTCAACTGCCTTGCATTGTGATCCCACGCCCAAACTTTCAATTCTCAGTTACTTCCTGGTCATCCTGGCCTATCCACTCCCATCTAAATCTTCCCACAAATCTTTTTCCTATAAAAAAGGGTAGTCTCGTCCACCAAAATCTCACCCACCTCACCTGTGTTTTTATAAACCCTTTCTCTGACTGAAAGAAGGCTTGGGTCAAATTCTTTGGAGACATGACCTGCTTCTCTTATCCTTGAATTTTGGTGTTCCCAGTACCCCTAGACTGTAACAATCCTACATGACTGTTCTCATCAACATGTTGATGATGGGTAATGATGCCTTGCTGTGTGACACAACATCCACTACTCCAAAATGGCTCCCTTAAACTCTATGAATTGAGTATGAGCTAAGAAATTATTCTAATTCTACTCAAATACAACTTTCTCAAAGTAATAACATTACTTTCCGAATTATACTCAATAGACACTACTTGGCAAAATATATTATTCTGCTTATTACAAGTTATGTATCATGATACACAATTAGGAGAAAACTTTAAAGAAATGCAGACATCCCAACAACAAACTTTCTTTTCCCCACTCTAAAATTCAGTGTTTTGCAAACTGCTTAATTTACAAAGTTTCCTTACATGGAAAATAGTTGTCTATGACCATGAATTGCTTGGTATTATTTGGAAGTCTAAAATTCCCCAGCTATGTCTTTTCTAAACTGTAGTTGTGTCATTAAAATAATTGTTGGTGTTTTCTCCAACTGATGGTACCAACTAACCTTTGGCTTTTTCTAAATCCTTGAGCAAAAGAACTCTTGTCATTTGGTTGCATTTTGCCAACCCAAAGGACCTGAAAGACCTATACTTTTTTATGAGAACAGCTTTCCTTTTCCATGGTTTCTTTCTATTCCTAGACCCTTCATTATCTCTTCTGGCTAAAAGAAATTAAAGTAAGAATCTTTGACTCTTATACTTGTTTTCACAAGAAATTTCTAGAACTATTTTTTTCTAATTAGAAGAGTTTCTTTGGCTACAAGTAGATACATAACTGAACTTTAACCAACATTCTCCTAACTGAAGAGATGAAGCTCGAAACTGTTTTCTATAAAAGTCTGAATCTGAAACTATTTTCTATAAAATTTCTGAAGAATAGTTTTAGATTACCTGTCCACCAGCTGGACAACTGGGAACTTACTCCATATCTCTTAAAGGACTGTGTCTTTATTGGGGGGAAAAAACTAAACTTCTAAAGAGAACAAAACTTATACTTTTCTTTCTCCAAAACCCCAAATAAGTATTTCATGTTAAATAAAAAAGGGCAAGCTCTAAAGAGAACACCAGAGCAAAAGAGAGGTAAGTTTGCCATTTCTTTTTTCATTTAATCTATCAATCAGCAAGTATTTATTAAGTACTTATGTGTCTGGTACTGTGCTAGGGATGAGATATACACATACATACATACAGGAGTAAGGTAATCATGTTCACAGATAAATAAATCTGGGATACACATACACCCCACACATAAACACAAAGCAGTGAAGGTGGGAAGGGAAAGATAAGATGAACTACCTGGGGAGATAAGGAAAGGCATCCTGAAAGAGACAGCACTTCACCAGGACCTTGGATGGAACCAGGGCTTCCAAGACACAGAGACGAAGAGGGAGAGGATTCTAAGGGTGGGCCACAGAATGTGGAAAGTCACTTTAGGTAACAGGGGCAGCAAAGAGGTCAGTCTGACATGAACACACAATGTATGAGGGGAGAGATGTGTAATCAGCCTGGAACAGTAAAATGGGATCACATCATGTAAGCCAGAGTTCTGAAGGAGCAAAGAGTGGAAAAAGGCCCTTGAGTGACAAGAGATGAGGAAGAGAGAAGAAAACAGGCATTTCCAGTGGATGGCTTTCATCTTTTAAAATAGGAAGCAAGGCTCTGATTTGAGAGGTGGAGGCAGTGGGAGCCTGGGGAGGTTTGAGGAGAGATGAAAATGCTTGCAAGAGCCTCTGTGGAGGACGGGATGGTAAGTCTAATAAGGCAGGGATAGCACGATTGCCTAGCAGCAGTGAGGGCCCTGTGAGAACTGACTGCATGATTTTCTCCACTTTCATTCAGCACAAGGAATGGTGGGGGTGATTTAAGGCAGAGGCTTAGCTGGGAATAATCAGGATATGATAGGGAACATAGACATCAAGGAGAGGATGACGGTGAAGAGTCAAGATGAGAAGACGAGAATAACCAGGACGGAGGAGATGGTCTGGGAGAGAGCTGAGGGCTCAAGGCATTGGAGGAAAAGGTATAGGAAAAGGCAGAAGGAGAGGTGAAAAGCCAGTAGATTATGGTCAAATGAGGGAATTTCAGAATTCTCGACCATGGAGGTGGTTACATTTGTGGGTCATGGCAAAATCTAAAGAATGACCATCTTTGTGAAAAGTGAGTAGGTTGAGGAACCGACTGGTTAGATTATTTGAGGGAGAATGATTATGTATGTTGAAGTCTCTTATCAGGAAAACAGGAGTTGTGGAGGAGAGAAAAACTGTAAACCAAGCATCAAACTCATTGAGGAAGGAAGGGAAGGGGGGGGTGTGATGGAGGCAGGGAAGTGGGGGTACAGGAGCACAATTACTACTAAGATTCTGGGTGGTAGATATACATAGCATAAACCTCAAAGGAAGCGAAGTTATTCAGTGATGGAAGAAGGGGGAGAACCTGGAAAAGGCAAGGGAGGGAGCAAGGAATTTAACTCCCCTGCCTCGATCAGTAAGCCCAAGAGAATGAGTGGAGGCACAGTCAGAACTGGAAGGGGACAGCAGGGCAGGGAGGCTGTGTCATCAAGGAGCCAGGTTTCAGTAAGAGCTAGTGTACAGAAAGAGAGGTAGAAGAAATGATTTAAGATAAAAGAAAATTGATTGCCTATGGAACAGCCTTTCTAGAAGGCCCTGTGGAAGAAGCTGGGAGGAGTTATGCTGAAACTTTTTGATGGGAAGGTGGAGGAGGTTGGGGGTAAGGAACTGGGTGGAAGGCAGTGAGGTATGGGGTTTAGATGATGATTTATGGGAGTTTAGAGTCAATGGGATGTGAAAGTTATGTCCAAATATAAGAATGTTCATCAAGTGAGTAGAGGGTAACACTCCTCTACCCTCAGAGGACAGGCACCGCAGATGAGGCCTGAAGTCAAAGGGAGGGTCACTCTTCTTTGCACTGGAGGTCCTCCACAACCAAGGTGGGAGGTTGGGCTGTCAGCAGGAAACAGAAGTGGCCTTCTGCTGGCACAGATGGAAATGGTTATTTTGGGACAGATGGAAGATGCCCAGCCTGGCCTCTAGCAGCCTTTCCTTAGGGGACATGCTACAGCCAGCTGGAGATGAAAGGCTCAGAGAGGTAGGGCATCAATTGAGGAATTAAAGAACCCTCTTGCTTTCAAGCCAAGTTCTGAGAAAGATTTGAAAAGAGAGGAAAAATATGTGAAGTATAATGATCCCCAAGTAGCATCTTCAGCTAACTCCTGATAGGAAAGTAATAACTTTTATATTTGTGTGTATGTATGTATGTGTGTGTGTGTATATATATATATATGCAAGTGATATGTGCATGTTGTCTCCCATTGGAACAAAAGGCAGGGACTTGTTGCTTTGTCTGTATCTGCTATACTTAGCCCAATGCCTGGAAGATCTTAATGCAGATCTTAATAAACGCTTTCTTTCTTAACTGATGACAGGAGTCACTGGATTAATTTGTTCTAATCAAAGCCTAAATCATTTCTATCTGCTCCATTTTCCTATACTGAAAAAAACCAGGAGACCCTCATTATTAAATGATGGGGGGAAACCCCTAGCTGGTTATGACTAACATCTGCTTCCTAACGTTGAATTTGTAATTAGTAGCTCTCTGAGATAAATCTGCCCACAGTGGCTAGAAAGCATTTTAAGCCTACGTTGTGGGGGCCAGCAAAGCGGTTCAGAGGATTATCTCCCTGAAGTGTCTCCAATGGCATAAGAGTTCGCTGTCTCTGGTTTGCTGCCCAGCCTTGCAATGGGCCTGATTTACACCACAGTTACTCAGAAGCAACTATTTTGAAAAGCACCGGGTGATGAATTGACTTTGTTCCCAGAATGCAATGTGGTTTCTACAGCTTTGCTCATTCCAACCTAATGCCCCCAGGAGCAAAGATCCAATTAAGAAACAAAGAGGGGAGGAATTTCTAAATTACTCAGCAAGTCTGGTACAGAAGTGAACACTCCCACCTAAAGACAACTAGCACTGATTTTTCCAAGCTGCCTTATGTTATGGGTATTTACATATAGGAACTAGATATTAATATGTAATGCAAAAATATTTTAAACCATTCAAATCAATCTGGCTAAGGCAAACTTGAGTGAATTCATTTGGAAAACTGTTAAAAACTGAATTTTTTTTTCACTGAATTAATTGCAAGGAACAATAGTCGTCTGGTTGCATGAATTATTGTCAAGTGATGCACAGTAAACATTTTTCAACCAGATTGGCAGAGGGGGGACATCCTTATATTCTAATTGGTATGAACAGTTCAAGTGAAGATGGCATCGTAAAAGCTGGGGCTTGCTTGAGCTCTCCTCCCAAATCCTACAAATACCTGTAAAAAAGGACTCCAAACAAATTCTAGAGCTGCAGAACCCACAGAGTGGTGGTGTGAAGCAAATCTCCAGCCCAAGACAGCCTGAAGGTTGACAAGAAGTGTCTATCACAGCAGGCTGGGAACGGAGTACAGTCCAGCATGGGCCACGCCAGCATAGATGGGGCCTGTGCAGGCCTGGAGGAAAGTGTGTGCATGTGTGTGGGGGAGTGGGGGGGAGAGGGGGGGGGTGGACTGAATGACTGACAGCTGTGCAAGTTTCCAAATTCTCAGCCACAAAGGACAACTTGGAAGGTCAGTGGAAAAAACCTGTGGGATCTGTGTGAGAGAGTAGGGAGGTCTAGCCCCAGGGGTGTAGTAGTTCACTGGAGGGACAGTAGCAGCTGTTTCTAGAACTTTAGGCCCACAGATTGTGGGAGGATAGAGTGGCTAGCAGTACACCCCCCCACCCCACTCCCCAAGCAGAGAACTACCTTGATAAAGAACTCAAGTCAAGTAATTGGCTGGGAAAATGAACAAACTCTGGGGGAAAAAAGATGTAGAATCTTACTTTGGTGGCAAGAAAGATCAAAATATACAACCAGAAGACAAAGTCAAAGCTCCTCCATCCGAAGCCTCCAAGAAAAATATGAACTTGTCATAGGCCATGGAAGAGCTCAAAAAGGATTGTGAAAATCAAGTAAGAGAAGTAGAGGAAAAATTGGGAAGAGAAATGAGAGTGATGCAAGAAAATCATGAAAAACAGGTCAACAGCTTGCTAAAGGGGACCCAAAAAGTTCTGAAGAAAATGACACTTTAAAAAAATAGATTAACCCAAATGGCAAAAGAGATCCAAAAAGCCAATGAGGAGAAGAATGCCTTATAAAGCAGAATTGGCCAAAGGGAAAAGGAGATCCAAAAGCTCACTGAAGAAAATAATTCCTTAAAAAAAATGTTTAATCAAGTTAGAGAAAAGATTATCATAGGCTCATGTACTGAAAGAGTCCTTAAATTGTTTAGTGAAACTTCATTTTATAGAAGAAGAAACTAAGGTGAAGAGAGGAGCCCAGGTCATAAAAGTAGTGAGTAGGTGTGAAAAATGATTATTAACAACCAATATCTTGGAGTTTCAGAGCTTCCCCCCACCCCAGTCCCCTTCTTCCAAAGTTCTAACTTTAAGTTGAGTTTTTCTTCAGAAGGACATTATTGAAAATGAGATTGAATTAATTCTCCTTATCCTGGTCAGCCCCCCCACTCAAGTTCTCCAGTAATTTAATCTAAAGTAGGGAAACCCATTGTGTTCTGCTCAAGCTTGGGTAGAGATAGATTCTTTTGTTGAGGTAGCCCAAATGGGGATGTGGTGTGATAAAAGAGATATTTGCCCTCTCCAGGGGTGAAAAGATGATGGAGTGATATCAGCTCCTACGGAAAGGGGATATAAACTGTATACCCTAACTCCAAAGGGAGCTAAGTTCCAAACTGCAGCTCCTATGCATGGATTCATGGTTGCTACCCACTTTGAGAAAAATAAACATGGCTAAAACCTAATTCTGTTTGTCTCTCTTAGACTTTCTAAGACTAAACTCTGAAGGTTGACATAGGAGAACCAAGATTTGAAACCCTGTCTTCATATCAAATAGTCTTTTTCACTACAGCATTGATAAGAAATAAATCTTTTTTTAATAACAGGCAACATTAGTTAACATCAAAACCATTAACCAAAGACTCATAGGAGCACAAGGTCTATTATTTAAAGAGATAAGTCCTCTAGCTTCTAATAAGTGATTTTTCTAACTAAGAGATCCTGCACTTTCATTTCTTGTTGATAGATATAAGCTAGATAACAAGTGAAGTCCTAATCTATTCCTTTATAAGTAAATAAAAAAATAAATAAAATGGTAAAGTGCCCTGGAAATTTTGTTGTCTTTGGCTTATTTTATAGAAAATTTTTATCAGGTGATCGCTCAACACATCTGCAAAAGAGAAACTTGTCTCCCACAAAGCAGTTCATATTGAGTATTACCCTGGGGAAAATAAGCCTCTTAAAGTAGCGATCTGGGAGGCTTATTTGGGTTTTAAAGAAAATGTTGTATTTGGTCTGTCAAACATAGTTCAATAAATGCTTACTGAACTGAATGGCATATGCTTGGATTTAGTTTGTCCTGAGATTTTGTTATAATTTCTTATAGTTAATTATTATATGTTCTTCTTAGGGAAAAAAAAAACCTATTTGGGCAGTGTTCTCTTGGCTACTTTTGTGTCATTTTCTCTAAGTACTTAAATATAAATTGCATTGACCAGAATCAAATGATGAAATGAAATTGCTGAAGGAAGATACTTTTAAAAAAAAATTCTAAGGGAAAGGATGAAAGAATCTATTGGTTTATGGGGCAGGGAGCACCTCATTGAGACAAAGGAATTGGGAATTACAGCAGCAATTGGTCTCGTGATTTTATTGGTATAATTAACTCTGAGGTGAGGGAATTCTCTCTACTAGTACCTTCTCTGAGGCAGGAACTACACGGCAGAATAGACAGAGTATGGGACCGGGATTCTGGAGATCCTGAATTGGAAGCCTGCCTCACACACTCACTCTGAGGCCCTGGATGAAGTCATTAAAACTCTCAGCTGCTGAATGCAGATTAGCTAGGAGGCCACCTTGCCTGATTCCAGAACCGCCAGATGTTACCATTCCTCAGCCTCCCTAGCCTTCTCTATGAAAGGTTCTTAAGTAAAAGAACTTATGTAACAGCTTCTTGAGACTGTTTCACATGGGATTCCCTCCCTGTTGAAACTGATGTAAATCCCACCCTTGCCCCTGCTGCCCCTCGTGAGAACTCTTGCACCCCGGTGCCCTGGACTGTAATCCCCTTGCATCAGTTACAAGACCCTTTATAATGGCTACTTTCATAGTCCTCTTTAATGAAGTTGATACATCTGCTGTCAGGAGTAGGATTCCAGCTGGCTGTTGTGTTCAACCTCTGACACCTGCTAGCAGCACGGTGGTTCAAAGTGGGCAAGGGATGTCTGGAGTTTCTTAACTACTGCTAATTTTTCAGTTGAGTTCCCCACTCTTTGATAAACGGTTTGTTAAAAGACTTATGGGCAGTGCTGGGTCTGTTCCAACACCTCCCCAGGTTCTGTTTTCAAATTATGAAACGTGTACTTGCAAGCACTTGGATAACTGGCAGAATTTAACCAAGTCTGAATCTGCCACTGCTGACCACAGTACAGCTTTTTTAATAGCAACAAAAACAAATCACGTCTAGACAAGGTAGGGTCCTTTGGTATCTAGAAAATTCGGTGTGTGTGTGTGTAAAATATATGTGTGCACATAACATACATATGTGTATACATATATGTGTGTGTGTGCGCGTGTCTGTGTCTGTGTGTCTATATCCCAGAATTTTACCTAAAAACAGGGACTTTCATTTGTGCACACAAAATTATTTTTAAGAAACGTATACAGTCTTTTGTATTTGTGTTAAGTGTCCTATACATGTGGATGTGTGTGTGCCGGTGTGTGTGTGTGTATTCCATGAGTAAAAAGGAAGCTTTTTTATTTCTTCCCCTTCCGCTCTGAGAAATGGGGGAACAGGAGGGGTTGGTAAGAGCCACACCCTTGACTTTGGGTCCAACTGTAGTGGAAACTGAAAGGTTTAAAGCTAGGTGTAAGTAAGGTAGATTTTAGTGTGTGTAAGGTGGATCTTTGGTATTCTTTCTTAGAGTTTAGTTTCCCAAGATCCATGGCCATAACCATCTCTACTGCCCAGGTTCATGACCTGTAAACATCTCCACCATGCTTGTGCAACATTATATAATGATAAATAACATGAACATTTGTGCTTAAATTGTAAATATCCATTGCAATTGTACAGTGAGATATAACAATGAAATAGTATAAACTTGCGAGGCCATTGCTGGCAATATGCCTTCTTTGTCTGTGACCCTATAAAGCTGGTGGGCACCGGCAGGCAAGTGGGGAGCCTTAGGGTTGCGTGCACAAGCTGGAATGCTGTGTGCTTTGATGGGCCCTCATCAAAGCTTTGGGGGAATCTGAGTTTGCCTCAATTGGCCCCCATTGAGGCTTGAGGGTATTTAGGGGAAGCATAAATTGTGCCTGTCTTGATTGACTCCATCAAGACACAGGGATAGTTGCCCCCCTCTTTTCATTGGCCCCATGTGAGAAGGGTGGTTAGGGAATGCTGTAGGAGGTGGTACTCCCACTACCAGCAAACCCTCTTGGGAGAAGATTAAACTAGAATAAAGCTCTCTTCCTGTCCTGTCTCACCAGATCTAGAGTGAACCTGACCAAGAGTGCAGGCAGCCCCACTGTGTGCTAGTGTTATCTGTCTTACTATAAATCATTTTTACATATAATGGGGGCCAAAAGTAGCAAAAACAATAGTGAGAAAGAAACAGTTTGAGACAAACACCTGATGGCTTTTCTTTAGCGCTCCCTTTTCCCTCTCTAGCCAATTAATTTTGAATAAGCCCTTTTTCTTCGATAACGTTGCTCACTGAGCTATGAAAATCTCTCCAGCACAAGGCAGAATTTTCAGAAGGGCAATTTACACAGAAAGATAGTGGAGGGGGTCGGGGTGAGCACAACTTAATTTTGTTACCTACTTTTAAGTAATTTGTTTCTAACTAAAATTTTAATTGGAAATTGATCTTGAATATTAGAAATTGCAAATCTAGGTTTAATTGAATACCAAAATTAAGGTTCATAGATTATGTTTAATTTTAATCTGGGGAACTGTCTGGCTTCTTGGCCATCAAATAGAGTTTTAAAAGTTAACTAAATAGAAAAGTTTGTATGAATCAGGAACCAACCGAACAGTAAACAAAATCTGATTAGAAAAACTAATTGGATACTTGAGAGTTTTATAGATTAAAGAGAAGTAGAAATCAATTTAGAAATAACTTTAAAATTGGCATGTATTTTGAATTTAGAAATTCTGTTTTAAATTATATAAAACTCCTAACCATTTTTATAATAAATTATGTATTTGGATTTTTGAGAACTGGTTTGCTTCTTGCCCAGAAAAAGAGAAGCTTATTTAAGAAAGCAACTTGAAATTTACATAAAATTTATTAGGATAATTGCTTTAAGTTACTTCACTAACTAATAAACTAGGATTTAAGTGTTATTTAAATAGACCAAGTTTTTGTAAGTAGATAAAGTTTTTGTGTAGTTATTTTATGGAAACTTCAGTAATAAGAATTGCAACTTGATTTGAAAGTAAATGGAGAAAAGTTCTAGAGAGCTAAAGCAAACATGTTCCTTCGGAGATTTTAAACTTTGCTATTAGTAATTATAAAACCCAGCCTTGAATTCAATTAAAATGTACTTTTAAGTGGGCCCATAATATGAAAATGGTTCATGAAACATATAATGTCAAGTAGTTAAAATTATAACTTAAGATTGTGTAATACTATGTGGAGAACAGATCCAGGTGCAATTGAATTTATTTTGGTCTCGTTTTGAGTGAAATTATGTCTCTCATAATAAGATGCTTTTGATAAATCAGATCTTGCTATATTACTTGGCATTAAGACAGTGTTGGGGAAAATTGCATGGTTCTAAAGATTTGGCAATTGTGTGATCTTAAAACAAGTTACCTCAATTTACCAATCTGTAATGTGGATAAAGATAATACCTCACATTGATCTGATAATTCATTGAGTTAGGAGTACTGGTAAAATGGTAAATTATTTTTAGATAAGTTTTCTTTTGAGTTATAGATTAAATTGCGATATTCATTATAAATTATTATAGGTTCAGTTTTTAAAAAATATTAAATATTTGAAACTATTTATAAGTATAAAAGATAATTGTAATGATTTTATTTAATTTTAGTTGACAACTAAAAATCAAAAAAGGAAAAGATTCCAAATTTTGACTTCTTAGTCTGTTACAAGTAAGGTTAGATAAGCATCTAATAGTTCTGCCCATCCACCTTTTAGGAGGCTTTGCAAGAGGAGGTTATGAAGTACTTAACATCAGGCCTTGCCCATATTTCATACCAAATAATCTGTAAATGCTCGCTATTGTGATTTTCAGTGCTCTGGTCATTGTACTGACTCCTTGTGAAAACTCTCACGGATTTGAGGCAGATAATGCCTTATCAGCATCACACCAAACTCAGTAGTTTTTGCCTGGATTAAAAAGCAGCCATCCTCCACCTACAATAATTCTAACAGCAATGACATAACAGCCCAACATACTTTGACCTGACTTAATAATAATAGTTATGAAACTAAATTGGTAAAATTTTATCTTTGTTGAATGTATTTTATTTTACTAAGATTGTAATAACTCTTCATTGTTTTATCTGGTAAGGTGTGTGAAACTTGCTATTTGAAATGGTTAGAAATTTGTTTCAATTGTGCTGGTAATATAGTCCATGCAATGGTTAAACCTAGAGCTACTAGATCCAGAGGTGGAAGAGCTACCTTCCCACCAAGCTAGAATGCCAGGGTTTATAAATGAGCTCACATTACAAACCAGCTTTCATCAAGGAAGTACATCCCACCTAAATTTGTTAATTGTATTAAAGGCGTATATGATTTTCTACATAAAGTAATTTGGAAATACATTCAAATGAACTGAGGTCACCTGACTGGTAATGGGGTGAAACCTTCTGAGACCCCAAATTTTATTTCTGAGCTTCATTTTCAGGTCTTTTGTGTCCTTGAGCCAACATTTCACCACTTCTGGGAAAATGCCAGCAGCACAATGGGGGTGAAGTCTGTGATCTATGGACAGGATACCTGTCCCTAGGAAAAAAGGTTAAGAGAGCAACCTCAGGAAAGCCAAGGTAGGACCCTCTTGACTCAGCTTCCCACCTGGTTAATTCGGAGCCTGGATGTGGTATCCTGTCATAGACTTGGCTGCTTATCCTATACTTACCTGAAATCCTTTGGAACTAAGGATGCTTTAGTCATTCTGTGCCCATAGACTTTGGCCTAGAATCGCTATAGTGGTGCCAATCTGCTTCTTCCTCTCGTAGCAAAATCCCAGGGCAAGTCCTTCATATATTGTTGCAATACATTAGCACCTCCTGGTGTTTTAAATCTGGGATTCCACACACCAAACAAATAAATAAATATGTCAGCCTGTTTATAGCTAGATATGTGTCCATGTATAAGATAAGGTCCTTAAATTTTTCAAAATGTTATGGGAATAATTAGACAATGATGTAAGAGTGTGTGGAGCCTGAAAATATATCTATTAATTAGTTCACAGTTAAATCTGAAACATCTTTAGTCTTATTTTAAAGAAAAGGATTAACCTTAAAGGAGAAAAACTTATGGAATATCCTGTGCTACCTCTAAGGGAATTCCAATTTTACGCAGAAGTGACACTTGTGTATAAAGCATGCTTTGAAATCCAAGCAAAAGAGCAGTAGTCTGTCTGGGTGTAACGTCTGGCTTATTTGAGCATGGTTAAACAACTCATCTGATAACTCTGTGTTCATTTACATATGATCCTTAACAGCATCTCATACTCCTAAGGGGATTAAATAACGGGAGTAAATGTTTCTTTTTAACATTCTTCAGCCTATTGTTAGCAGTGCTTGTATTAAATACAGAGTCTAAAAAAGATGAAGGCAACAAGGGGTTTAAATTAAGAAACTGAAATTTGCTGAAGTGTCAAGTGAACTATGGGTTCCTAATTTAATATAACAATGTCATAACAATAAACGTTTGAGCTGGGTCTGACTAATTATTGGAGAAGTTGCAATACAGCATACTGAGATTTGTTCTGTAAAAGATTTTAGCAGGAATATCTAAGAATTTCTACAAGAAACAAACACAATATAGAGGAATCCACTTCAGAGCCACCTCAAGGGAAGATGTTTCCAGAAATCAGACATCTGATAGGGGACATCTGAGATCTAAGATGAAATCTGCTCATTAGACATTGGAGCAGATCACTCCACACCAGAACCCCTTGGTGGAAAGATTTGGCTTCTGGCATTCCTAGCCCAGAGGTCTCTTTCCACATCAAGTTTGAGCCTGATCCCTTCCGCCCCTGGTGGATTGGTGACCTTTCCATCTGGTTCCCTATGGGCCTGGGTTCCCTCCGTAGGCTGGTATTTCAGGCCCCCTTGAGCACCCTCTTTATTATCATTTTCCTTCCCAGATGTTCCCCAGCTTGTTCAGCAAAACTCAGGACTAAAGTGACTAACACCGTCAAGGTCCGGCAACATATCAAGCTCCTCAAAGTCTTTTTGGTCTAAATGTTGAATTCAGCTGACCATAAACTGACCCTGCCTGATCCCAGAGCTATGAACTGCCTGAGAGCTACTGAAACCAGTTACAAGAAGAACACTGAAACCAGTTTAAAAAAAGGGAAAAAAAGTCTGATGTTACCACTCTTTCTGAGACTTCCCTAAGGACTTTCAGTCGGCTTCTCTGGGCTGTTCCACCCAAGAACCTCCCTCCCACCCCTGTCTTTCCCAGGCATGGTCGCACACCAGTGCTGCGTGGTGACCCCAGACTGCAAGCCCCTCGCCTCAATTAAAAGACTGTGTTGTTGCTACTAGGTATTCCTCTTTAACTCAAGTTGACACAGTCTTAATTTTCTCATCTGTAAAATGAGAATATTAACACCTTAAAAACTTTAAAGTACTTTCCATAAAAGTTATTCTCTAAAAGTTTTAGACATACAGTTCCAAGAGTCTAAGTGACTTGCCCACAGTCACACAGCAAGTCTATTTTAGAGGCAGGACTTTAATACAAGTCTTCATGCTTTAAAAACAGTTCTATATTCACTATTACAGACTCTCTACTGAGTTAGGGATCAAGATCCCAGCTAAAAATCTAAACCATTCTCTTGACTGAGACATGGGAGGCAAAAGCTGAGTTAGGGGAGCTCAGGAAGCAAAGAAAGAGGAGTGAAAAGCCAAAGTACTTTTTTGTAAATCACAAGAAAATTCTTTCTTTCTTGATACCACCATGAAAGTTAAAGTGCCAGGTAACATTTGCAGGTAGTGGTCCAGGTGGATTGTGTAAAAGCAGCGTAATATAGTGACAGTCCAATACAAGTAACAACATATTCATAAGGCTTGCAGACCTTTTTACCTACATTTTTCCCCCTTGAATCACCCTGTAACTGTTAATACTTCCTCCATTTTACAGGTGAAGAAAGTGAGGATCACACAGGTTCAATGGCTCATGCTCCCAGAGTCACACAGCAGGTCAGATTCCAGCTCCTACTTTCTGACTACAACTCTGTCCTCTAGTTCTGGAGTCATGAAGGTGTGGAGTCATGAGTGTGAATCCTGGCATTCCCAACTGTCACAACTTACTAAGAAGTAAAATAAGACAGTTGGCCTAGAGATCACTTGAGAAGGCACCAAAAGACACTGCCATCTGTCATCTTGGTGTGACTGTGGGGGCTTCAGGTTCTCCATCTATAAAATGGAGGTCCTACTCCCAGAAATCTTGTTGTTCCTATGAGAATCAAATGAGGTAAAGGGAGTTTGTAAAAGCCCTTAGACTAAAGTGGGCTAAATTTTGAGGTATCATTGTGCAAATGAACGGTTTTTCTTTTGGGGGGTGTGGAGGGGTCTCATTTTTTTCACAGCCTTACATCTAGGAAGAAAATCAATTTCAAGTGTAGTATCAAAGAATCCATTTTGGTAATGAAGCCATAAAACTGCAGATAGTTTAAAACAGCAGACTGGCAAGTGTTCTAAAATGCATAATAGCATTAATATATACATACATATACATATAGAGATATATAAACTTCTTATATTCAAAATAGATTGGGATTTCAGCCTATCTGCTAATACAACCCAAGTTAGAAACAATCTTTAAAGTCATGCATATCAATTTAAGGGAAGAGCTAATTTAAAAATAAAACAAAAGAAAATCCATAATTTTGTAATGCAAAAGTTTCCAAACCAATCTTCATAACAGGCTGATAACTCATTGTTTTTAACAGTTTGTACTTAGCCAGGACGATCAGCTTTCTTCTGTGTTATTAATAAAAACTCACATTGACCTTCTTCTAGAAAGGTTAAACTTGTACTGCAGTTTAAAATGCTGGGTAGAGAGCCTATTCTCAGAAGAAACCCTCCACGGACGTGCCTCAAGCAATGAAGAATACAGGGTAGGGAGCTCGACCCTTCATTAGGCAGTCAGAGGAGCTGGGAAACAGCCAAGCTTCTGGTATAAGGTCTCCACATGAAAAGCTGTTTTCAAAGGTAACCTTGCCAAGGGCTATGTTCTGTCTTGGCAAAGGGATGCCAACTTTACTTTCCTACCAATGGGCTTGCTCTGCAGGAGAAACAGGTGCAAAGGTATGAAATGGGTTTTGGAGCAGTAACAAAATAAAATTCTCTGAAAATAAGTTTTATTTGGGAAAAAACAAACCTGAACATGAAAATAATAAGTCTACAGGGCCTACGTTTTAACAAAATGCAAATCATGAAAATTGGTTAAGGGGATTAAATGATCTTTTGCAAAAATGACCGTGGAGATTATAATCATTAATTAAAATCATGTAAATAATGTTCTGAAAGAATTCTCCCTTTTCATATCATAGGTTTCAAACAGCCTAATGGTAAAAAGGTTTAGTCTCAGAAGAGTCTGTCTAATTAAAATGAAAAATCCAGTGTAATTAATAAGTGTCAGAAAACTCACAATCTCAACCACTTAGTAAAGGCATAAAAGTTTTAAGACAAGAAAATTAAATGCTGAAATACTATAAGGAAACTAATAAAATACCTAAAGCACAAATACGTAAGCAATTCTATTTACATTCCCGTCCCCCTCATCGCTAAAGAGGATGAGCCATCTTTTCTAATACTAAAACTCCCAGTCCATAAGATATATTCTTTTTCTTCAGGGCATCCACACAGTTAAAGCTCAGTTGTTTAATGTTGTTACAGAAAATGCATTCCATCGAGTTACCGTTGTTCTTTTGTTGGGTTAAGGGTTAAGGTCTAAAACTGAAAAAAAAAATGCAAATAAAAAAGAATACTAAAAGTGTGTCTACTGTACTCGATTCTTTTTCTGCAGGCATCCTTGGATGAAATGTAATTAAGCATTTCCACCAGAAGGAGATCAGGAAAACTGGTTGAAACTCAAATAAATCTATTTCAAGTTTTAAGTCATCAAGGGGAATATCTGCCAGGGACTCTGCTAGGCTCTGGCACAGAGACAAAATGAGGTGGCACCTTGGTACAGCTAAAAGTGCTAGACTTGAGTCAGAGGACCTGAGTTCAAGTCCCATCTCTTCTACTTAAAATCTGTGTGACTTTAGATACGTTACTTAAACCCTCCGCCCCCCTCCCCGGGCCTCAGTTACTGAATTTGTAAAAGGAGGGAGTAGATTAGATGACTTCTACCATCCTTTTTAGCCACAAATTCTGTTAAACAGTCTAAAAGAGTTTGCTTTCTAGACAATAAATAGATCTTTTTTCTGTATTTCACATTAGAGTATCAAGCTGGGCAGCAAATACTAGAATAAGCACTGGGCCTAGACCTTAAACTCATTCCTCCTCCATCCCCAGTTGGGTCCATGATATCAAGTGCTCCCAACTCTAACCCACAGTTATGTGAATGACACCCTGTGACTTCCCCTCTTCCTCTTGTTGCCTGCTTCCTCCACTACCTCATCCCTGTCCACACAGTCAGTCTGCCTCCATCTTCCACCTCTTTTACACCATTTATCTCTGAGCTTTCTGTGCCATTAGTCCCCTGCACCCTCTGTGACTTGCATTACTTCCCTCTGCCATTGTGGGTAGGGAAGTCTGCCCCCATTTCATAATTCCATAAATTAGCAATTCAGTGAACCAATCACTTCTCCTCTGTTTGCCTCAATTTCCTCAACTATAAATTGGGATAATAACACCATTTATCTTGAAACATTGTTATGAAAATCAAATTAACTAATATTTGTAAGGGCACAGAACCTGGCACGTAGTAGGCACTCTATCAATGTTTACTACCTGGCCTCCGTCCCTAATCCTCCCTGACTTATGAATTTTCACACTGATTGCTTTTAACATCTACTGAATCATACTGAGTTCCGGTACTATGACACTCATTTTTAATCTTGATATTCACTTTGGTATAATCCTATAATCAATCTGATTCCATCTGCATGATACCAGAAATACATGATTTCTATTTAACATCACTTAACTTCTTAGTCAATTGAACATTTATTAAGCTCGTATTACGTGCTAGGCATTGTACTAAGAGATGGGGATAAAAAGAAAGGCAAAAAACAGTCCCTACTCTCAAGGAGGTCATGATGTAATAATAGAGGAGACAGCATGCAAACAACTAGGTAGAGATAAGATATGTACAGGGTAAACCACAAAGTAATCAACGGAGGAAAGTTTTTTCAATTAAGGGGGGAGGCAGATGGGGGAAATGCTTCCTGTAAAGGTAGGATTTTAGCTAGGACCTGAAAGAAGCCAGGGCAGCTGGGAAACAGCAAAAAGAAGTGAGAATTTCAGGCATGGGGGCTGCTAGTGAAAATGCAAGGAGCTTGTTCCTGGAACATCAAGGAAGCTGATGTGTCACTGGATCACAGAGTACATGGAGGGGAAAAAGTATGAGATGACCGGAAAGGTAAGGGGAGGGAGTAAGTTATAAAGGGTTTTGAATGCCAACTAGAAAAGTTTATATTTGATCTTGGAGGCTACTACATTTTATTCGTGCATACCAACAGAAATTAAATATATTTTCAGATCCACAGTGTTCCCAAAAATTACAAAATCTATAGACTCACAGACAATTAGAGCTGCAAGGAACTTTAGAGATCATTTATTTAGTCCAACCTTCTCATTTTATTTTTAGTAATTATAAACTCATTAGCTATCAAGAAAATCACACATTCAAATAAGTGAAAGATATTGTGGAAAACTATATTATTCACAGTGTTTAAAACAAGATTTTAAACATTAACAATAAAAGACCTTTGTTTGCTTTCATATCCTCAGATGATTCCTTTTTCTTGTGTGTATTTTTAAACTGTTCTATAATTATTGTTTTACATAATTATAATCAGTGTATATTGTTCTGACTCTGATTTCTTCACTGTATTCCCATATTTCTCTGTATTCTTCAAATGCTGTCTGAAAACAAAATAATATTCTATTATGTTTATATACCGTAATTTCTTCTGTCACTGCTCATTTAATTCCCTCATTTTACAAGTGAGGAAAGCAGAGTCCCAGATTTGTGTCAAGTAACATAGGAAGGGAATGGAAGCCCAGGACAAAAACAGAAATCTCTTCAATGTCCAGTGCTTTGCCTGGATATTAGGCTACCAAAGCATTGGCCTGAGATATGCTATAATAAGAATTTGGGTTTAAGTCCTTGTTCTTGCATTTACTAGTGTATGACCTTAGAGAATTCCCTTTACTTTGCTGGGTCTCAGTTTCCTTATCTATAAAACAAGGGGGCTGGGTTTCCCAGTTCCTCAGACGACTCAGTTCTCATGACCTACATGTACCTCAGTTACATACAGCAAGATGACTCTTGATCTTGCCATCACCAACAAATATTCCACTTCTATGTTTGTGAACTCAAAAATCCATTTTTCAGGTCATGACCATTTAGTATTTCCCTATGCTTTAAGACACCTAACCTCTTCTTTATCCTCACTATCACCTCAAATCCTTCGGGGCCATCAATACTGTTCTAGCAACTCTCCTCCGTTCCCAAACTCAACTAGTTAGTTGGGGATTCAAGTCTTCAGTATCTTCTGTCCTTGGATTTCTTGCTCTCTTATCCCATCACTGATCACTGATGCTTGCCAAACTCCAAACCTGGATTACATTCATGACCCTTCCTCTTGAACTCCTATTCACATACTCCTGACCATGCTAACTGGAATCACTAAAAATTTTTGTTGCATGTATAATCCTTTATTGAATGTAATTTTTATTGCATTTATTTGGACCATAATGGGTCCAAAAGGGTACATCAAATACTTCTGCTTTTCTGCATCTGTGTCCTAATTCATTATGTCCTAATATAGGATTAGTTTTTGTGATGGTGCCACATACAGCTAAGAAAAAGGTATATTTCCTTCTACTCTCATTCAGTTTTCTCCAGGTCTGTCATATCTAACTTTTCTAAATCTTTTAGGAAATATCAGGGAAATTATAAGTATAACTAATTGGACACATCAGTAACAAGAACAACAAGAATCACATGATCGCATGAACACACATGGAAAAAGCTTCTGACACAATACAACACCCACTCCTATTAAAAACAGTGGAAAGCATAGGAATAAATAGAGCCTTTCTTAAAATAAGCAGTATCTATTAAAAAGCAAGAGCAAGCACTACCTGTAATGGTGATAAACTAGGAACTTCCCAATCAGTTTGGGGTGACATAAGGCTATCCACTATTACCACTATTATTCAATACTGAATTAGAAATGCTAGCTACAATAAGAAATCAAGAAAAAGAAAGTGAAGGAATAAGGACAGGCAATGAGGAAGCAAAACTATCTTTCTTTGCAGATGATATGGTGGTACACTTAGAGAATCTTGGAGAATCAACTAAAAAACTAGTAGAAACAAGAATTTTAAGAAAGTTTCAAGATATAAAATAAACTCATACATCAGCAGAATTTCTGCATATTACCAATAAAATCCAGCAGAAAGAGATATTAAGATAAATTCTATTTAGTTGGAAATCCATCTGCCAAGACACACCCAGAAACTGTGGCAGCCTCTGGTAGCACATATGCATGTGACAGATCCCCCAGGAGGACCTTCAATATTTGTCAAGCTGAGTATAGGAAAGAGCAGCTACAGGTTCTTTGACACACTTTATAAATCCATATCCTTACTTGATTTAAAGTGGCTGTGAATGATATGACACTAGCCCATAGCCCTTCTGAAATAAGGAGATTGTCTTCTTGTGTTTTGCAAAATCATCTCAAAAGCTGAGTGCAACTTAAGCTTAGGGCCTGGTCACATTCAATGAACCTTGGCTTCAAATAAACTCCTCATCACATCATTTTTCTGAGCTTGCCTGATTATTAGGGAAAAGTCTTAATGAGGTGTTTTTTTTTTTAAACAAATACAATTACAAAACACTTTTCACACAAATAAACACAGATCTCAACAACTGGAGAAACATTATTTGCAGTAACAGAAATAATGTAAAAATGGTCAACTGTGAAAGACTTAGGTACTATGACAATTTCAAAGGACCCATGAAGAAAAATGCTATATTCCTCAAAAGATATCTGATAAATTCTGAGTGAAGACTAATGAATATTTTTTCACTTTCTTGATTTATCTGTTTTCTTTTTTTGGGGGGTGTGGGGACAACAATGTGGCTAACATGGAAATATGTTTTGCATATTTATAAGTAATATACTGTAATATATAAGTAATACATTGCAATATAAGTAATATATTGTTTTAACGTCTGGGGGAAGGGCTGGAGGGAGAGAAAAAATAATCGAGATCATTTTTTTAAATGAATGTTAAAAATAGATTTTTTTTTTTTAACATTCCTCCCCTCTTCTCTACTCCTCTAATTTCATATTATTTAGACATCTTCTCCACCTACCTCTGGGGCTCGGGGGATGGGTAACCACTTCCACATGCCCTACTGATCCCTTTTCCAATGTCCTGCTGTAATCCCCCTCATCAAACTAATCTTCAATCTCTGTCCATCTTGCTCCATTTCCCCCATTCTTAAAAAATTAAGAACAAACTAAAGAATCACCTCTCAGATGATCCAACATCACTACTCACTACTGCCCAGTTATCTCTTTTCCCCCAAACTCCTTGAAAAGCTGCCTGTAATTGTCACCTTCGCTTCCTCTCCTCTCACTGGATTCCACTGTCATTGTTGTTCAAGCGTTTCAATTCTGCCCAACTCTTCAACTCTAGTTGACCCACCTGGGGTTTTCTTGGCAAAGATACTGCAGGGGTTTGCCATTTCCTTCTCCAGCTTATTTTAGAGATGAGAAACTGAGGCAAACAGGGTTCAGTGACTTGCCCAGGGTGATACAGCTAGTAAATATCTGAGATCAGATCCTCAGGTCTTCCTGACTCCAGGCTCAGCACTACCTCCTTTGCCATTCAGCTAACCTTGTTATTCAATGGAAACTGCTCTCTCCATAGTTATCAATAATCTCTTAATTATCCAATCTAATGAATTAGTTTTCCCCTCAGTCTTTAACTCCATTGACCTCTCCACAGCACGGCATATTGTTGATCATCTCTCCTGGATGCTCTCTCCTTTCTAGGTTTACATGAAGTTACTGGTTCTCTTCCTACCTGTCTGACCTTTTCTTGACCATTGACTCTGCTGGATTGTCATTCATGCCATACTCACTAACAGTGAGTGACCCCAACGCTCTCACCAGGCCACTTTTTAATTCTCTCTCTTTACCACCTACCTTGGTGATCTTATCATCTCTTATGGATTCAATTATCACCTCTGTTTAGAGGACTGCACAGCTAAGTGCTGCACTGGATAGAGCACTGGATTTGGAATTCGGAAGAATCATCTTCATGAGTTCAAATACATCCTCAGACACTTAATGGCTTCGTGACTGTGAAAGTCATTTACCCCTGTCTGCCTCAGTTCTGTATCTGTAAAATAAGCTGGAGACGGAAATGGCAAACCATTGCTAAGAAAACTCCAAATGGGTCATGGACAGTTAGCCATAACTGAAACTAACAACAATAACATTTAAATTATTATCAGATCTATATAGTCAACCCTTATCTCTTTTGATCTCCAGTTTCACATTACCAAATGCCTATGAGACATTTCAAACTGGATGATCTCAAGGCATCTCAAATTCAACATGCCCAGAGCAGAACTCATTCATTATCTTACTCTCCAAATTCTTCTCACTTCCCAACTTTCCGATTACTACTAAAGTATCACTATCCTGTTAGTCACCCAAGATCACCACTTCAGTGTTATCTTCAAGTCCTCACTCACACTAACCCCACATAGGCAATCTTTCGCCAAATATTATTGTTTCTACTGCTACAACATCTATCATATATGCACCTTTCTCTCCATTCATGTGGCTGCCACCCTGGTACAAGCCCTTATCTTCTCACATTTCAATAGCCTTCTGGTTAGCATCCCTGACTCGTCTCCCACTCCTCCAATTCACTGCACATTCAACTGCCCAAGTTATTTTCCTTAAAGCTCAGCTCTTACCACATCATCCTTCCTATCTCCCAAGTCCCCAGATTCCAGGGGCTCCTGAATACATTTAGGATCAAATATCAATACTCTGTTCAGCATTTAAAGCCTTTTAAATCTCAAACTTTACTCCCTTCCATATGCTCTACCACACTTAACTATTATTCCATTTTCATTATACTCAAACCTCCTAACCTCTTTCCTAGAATGTTCTCCTTCCTCACCTCAGAATTCTAGTTTCCATCAAGACTCCATTCAAGCTGTACCTTCTGCCAGGAGCCTTTTCAGGACCTCTCTTTCTTTTCTCTTTTCCCCTTACTACGGCTTAGCATAGTGATTTGCACATAATAAGGATTTAACAAATATTTTTTCATTGATTTATTTATTAATTCATTTAACATAACAACTGAGATGAAAAGCAAGTGAGGAACCATACATGTCAGAGAAGAAAGGGTTAATAATAATGATATTTCATAAAATAAGACCTGATCCTAACGATGAGCAGGTCTACCTTTAGGTAGCTTTGAAAATCCCTTTATCCTACGTGGGAGTGCATGGGAATGAGGAGAACTAATTATATAAGTTGCTTAGACCTTTCTGTGGAGGATTCATGGAAGGACAAAACGTATGCGTAAAGATCTCCAAAGAGCACAAGGTATGAATAGGTTTCAATATGCCTGACTGAAGGGAGCATTCACAGACAGATCAGAAATTCAATGACTTACGATAATTAAGTAAGCAATTAATGAGGATAACAGAGGGAAAGATAAACCAGGAAATTTCTTATCTGAGGAAAATACATAATGGCGTTTTTTTAAAATGGATACACAAACTTACCTCTCTAAATCCTCTTCCCTTCAAAACTGTCAGCTAAATTTTAAATGTTGGCCTCATTAACAAAATCAAGATCACTATATCTCCAAATAGCATTTTCAATCCTAAGAAATAAAATTCCATGCTGCTGCCGCCCCTTTGAGTTATTGTAAGAAAATTCAGTTCTTGTTCACTCGTCCTTTCTTCAACCACATTTTCTCAAGAATTTACTCAGGAAAAGTGAAACTTTGTAAAAGCCAAACTCACTGAGGCAGAGTATTAAAATGATTACTAAAGGAGATTTCCTTTGAATTTCTAACTTAAAATGTTTCCAAAAGCTGAAAAGGCAATTTACATGGCTATGTATTCACTAAAGGTCAGAAAAGGGGAAACATTTATTGAACAGTTCTTGAAGACTTTTTTTTTTTTTACTATTCATTTAAATTCACAGTCCTACACTGACGGCTCTTAACATCTTATGATTTAGTGATTTTAATGTATTTTGATATGCAACGATTATATGCAAATCTCAAAGTCAAGTGAGTGGATCTGTTTGAAGACAACAAAATAAATATGACTGAAATTCTTAAACACAGTTGCATATTTATGTTTTATCTTAAGGCGTAACTTTAAGGTCAGACATAAGAATATGATCATTTAAAAGAAATGTTGATTTTTAAAAGAAAGAATATTAAATGACTGACAAAATTTTAGAGATAGAACAAATTATTGTTACGTCAGAAATATTAATGTGTATTACCTATTCCTTCATGTATGGTGTACAAATTCAACTTTTGCACTGCATAGTTTGCATAACCCATAACCACACAGCTCTAAACAACAGACATGGTTTAAATTTAAAACTGGGCCTTATATGGAGTACTTTCTTTGGTTTGATATTAACATCTGAAGAAGTGTCCTTAACTCCAATAAGCATCACAGTTTTACATAAAGTAACTTGCAAGAGTGACAGTGAAACACCAAAAAGTCAAACATAAGGAACCTAAGTTACAGCAGATCTCAGTATAACTACCGGAACTTAGACAAGTATATATGTAAGTTGGTCTTCTCACACTGACAGTCACAAAATAGAATCTGCCAAGTGAGCTAGATGGCGTTAGGAAGACCTAAGATGAAATGAGGCTTGGACATTTATCAGTCGTGTGCGATCCAGGGAAAGTCACATAACCTCTGATTGCTTCAGTTTCCTCATCTGTAAAATGGAGGTAATGACAGCACCTACCCAGTAACGATTTACCAAGCACCCACTAAGTGGCAGACACTATGTAAAGTACTGTTGTGAAAGATGAAATGGAATGATATTTGTAAAGCACTTAGCATACAGTAGGTGCTTAATAAAATTCTTATTCCCTTGTTCTCTTGTGACATTTGGTGGTAACTAACTAAGAGGCATTTTTTTCAGTCATCGTTTTGTATAAATTGAGTACCTCCAGACTAATTAGTTAATGAAGAACCACTCTGGCAAGTCACTAGGGCAATTTTCTCTTGCACAAACAAGTTACAACCTTACCTTTGTTATTAAAAGTACAAAATTAGTTCTATATCATAGTTTATATGTATCATATATACTGACAAATTTACCCCTAAACTTGAGGAACTATATAAAAAAAAAAAAGCCCTAACAATTGGAATAACACAGTTTTTCCAAACCAAGCAGCGATGTACCATTTGGGGAAAAACCAATAAGAAAATCTCTCATATCTTCACTCATTGAGCCTTTAAAAAATATTGTATTTAAAGAATGCAGAATATGCTGAAGCTCACTTTCAGTTCTAATCATATAAATACATCATTTACATTCATCATAAAATATATGAGGTCTCTTTCATATTATTAGAAAATTTTAATGGTTCAGTAAAATCTGAATCACTATCACAAAATTGACAACGTGCTAGCCTGTTTTCCAGAGGAAGCCAAGATCAAAGCATTGTCATCAAGGCTTTTATGTAATTAATACATATGTGTGTATATACATGCATATATGCATTACTCTCAAATTCTAAAAAGGACTCTCAGTCTGTCTCCAAAATGGTCATATTTTAACTTCCCAGTGGGCTTCATTATTACATACAGAATCATAATTAAGTATCTGAGAATGGATAAAAACTGAAAAGTGATTTCAGTTCTGAAATATTCCAGGGCATTTGATCTGAACTGATGAGGAAAATGATGTCAAGAAGTGACCTTCTCCAGCAAGCAATACTATGTGACATGTACCCATTATTTATGCATTATTCAACATTATCCATCATTACAACAGCATATTCACAAAAATTATCTTTTCTCAACTAATATGTTCTCACTTCTGAAACGGTTTTCTATTCTTATGATTAGTAAGTTTGAAGTAACCTTCAAAAACTCATGCAAATCATTTAAATGAAATGAAGTTTTTAAAATATCATATTCACTTGTAATTTTATATTTCTTTATAAAACGTGTTTTCTTACTGCTGAGAAATCACTGATGTAACATGTAATATGATCGTTCTTTGAACAATTTCAAGTAACTTTATAGGCAATAGTAGATAACAGGCATTCCTAGTTTTAAGAAACGGAAGTTAAAGCACTTACTCAAGATCACATGGAATGAGTAGATACTATAACAATTCAGAATGATACTAAGTAGTTATTCATGGAATCTAGAACAGTTTTCATAACATACTACCAACTGTTATAGTGAAATATCTACTACATTCAAGCCAACGTAGGAGGCTCCATCTATGCACACTTCAACATTCATTAATATTAAGCCAAAGGAACTGAATGACAAATATAGTCATATTTTGTTCAGAATATTAGGGCTGATCTGAGAATTGATGACAAGATCTTAACCTACACTGGTACATTTTGGGGAAAGCTGGGACCTAACTGCAAATCTTTCCACCTTGGTTACATAAACTTCTTTGTGCCCAGGGCTCTATTAGTACAAATTTCCAACATATGGTCCTGATAAACTGTCATCATTCATGCATGTCCACCTTTATATTTATGTACCAGGATTCTGATAAGAGGTTTAATCTTATGAATAAGGAACTAAAGAATTTTATACAGAAATCTGTTTTTCTAGAAATAAATAAAATAAAGTTAGTTTCTTTAAAGGTAAAAATCAGTGCTGAACATATAGACTATCTTTATGCCAAAAATAGAGCTTTATAAAATGTAAAGATAAAATTGTTTTCCAAAGCTTTCCAATTCTAAAGAAGCAAGAAGTTTTAAATCTCTTTAAGTGGCATGAATTCTTAAGTAGCACAGATTCAGAGTTTTAAAAAGATATGATATTTGTTTGCAATTTTGTAAAGTTAAAGAGATTAAAAATATAAAGCATCACTATAATACAAAAATATTCTGTTTTCTTGAAAATAGCAACCTATGGTTAGGCAACCATGGAAGTGGCAACTTACACTGGTATGAAAAGTCCGTATCTGAAGCAGCAGTGGACTGATTTTTTAAAAAGAAAACATTAAATAATTAGCTTATACACAATTCTTATGAAATGGGCCAATGTTATTATGTAGGAGCAGAGCCATCCCTAAGGGCCTACATATGGTAATTGGAGGGGTACCACAAAGTATCTGGCAGCATGCTGAAAAATGAGTCTGCCACATTAGCAAATCATCACTTTGGATGTTGGCCTTGAGGGGATACGTTACAGAGAAAATTCTGATAGAGCCTTAGGGGGTGGTCATGCAGCAGCAACATACCCAAGATGACCGGCTGGAATCAGGTGCATTAATCAAGGAGGGCAGAGGGGAGCCTGGGCATCAAGGAAACATGAGAAATGGACTGGTCTATGGAAGGTAGATGCTGGACGATGGGGATGCACAGAGGACAAAAAGGTTCCCCCAAAGGAGAGAAGAGTAACAAAGACTTTTCCCCCCCTCCTTCAAAACTTTTATTTACTTCCTTTAAAACTGTGCACAGGATATTAAGATATAAGTTACCAATTATTCACCATGTATAAAACTGAAAACTTCTATCTGTTCTGTCATCAACTACTCTTTTCTCATGCGGCACTTCAATTCCGTGGACCCAGAAGTATGGAGACGTCATAGAGTCTACTGGCAAATCTCCAAGGAAAAATGAAGAACTATAATGTGGACAAATAGCCCAACCTGAGATGACTATTTGGTCAAAATTAGTCAAATGCATGATGTATACAAGGCCAAGCACAAATTTGACACAATATTTTTTAACTGGCTGATTGTGCATCATAGTGACCATAACTTGAACCCATAGTACTACACAAGGCCAAAAAAACCCCCCAAAAAACTACAGTTTGCTTCTTAAACTGCAAAAGAAAATCACAGATGGAAAGTACTAATATAAAGTTTTGAAAACTTAACTTCTGCTAACTTTCATTATGGATCACCTAGCCACAAACTTTTAAAATGTATATCTTAAACAGAGCTTTCTAAAGTGTCTGAAAAAAAAATAATGTTTCACAACATTTTTACACCAAAGGAGTAAAAGCAGGTTACAAATTCTCCTTCATTAACAATGACACAGTTACGACGTTGCATGGAGGGAAGTATCAGATCAAAAAACAGAGGTCTACGATCACTGTTTGGTAGCCCTCAACTTCTACTTAATGTTTACATTTCCTCTAAAAAGTGAACATGCTACTTCACTGGAACTCTACTTGTATGGATAAAGAACTATAACAATCACTAGCACGTATATAGCATTTTAAGACTTGCAAAGCACTTTATGAATATCTCATTCGATCCTCTCGACCACCCCAGGAGGAAGGTGCTATTATGGCGCTCATTTTATTAGATGAAGAAACTGAGGAACAGAGAGGTTAAGGGACTTGCCCAGGGTCACAAGGCAGTAAGTATCCAAGGCCAGATTTGAATCGGATCTTCTCGGACTCCAAGTCCAATGCTCTATCTATGACATCACCTATCTGTCACATATAGGAAGAATACACAGGGACGTTGTTTTGTCCAATAACATTACCAAAACACATCATAATTCCAAAAGAGTTGAAGAGGTTATCATGAAAAAGGTTCACCAAATGAGGCAAATAAAAGCATAGATGATGTTCAAAAGATTAATTAGTATATGTGGATTTTTTAAAAATTCCTTTAGGTAGTCATTTTTACCATTTAGAAACATTATTTCCATTCCTATTAACTTCTGTGTTACTTGGCACTATAGCAACAAAGCAACGTGTAGCTAGTGAAAGGTTCTAGAAAGGAATGATGTAATACAAATTATCTGTTAGGAAGATGACTTACTGAAATAGCTAGGTGACTTGGAAGGAGTAGTTACCTTGGAAAACAGGATAATCTAGGCATGAGAAGATTTATGATTTAGCGTTCTGTAAAACTAACTTTCCGCAGTTCAAATACGAGGTTTCTTCTATCACAACACAAAGGCATGTTTAACAAGTGAAAAATAATCAAGAAAATCGAATAAATGAAGAAAATCAAGGAAAGCTTAAAGCACAACAATAATGCCATAGAGGTCTATAATAATTGGAAGAATGTTGCTTTCCTTTTTTGCTTCCATCAACTAAGCACTTAGGAAACATCAAATGAATTCTTTGACTTGAGATTTATTCATACTGGGATAAATATAGATAGTCCTAAAAAAAATGCATGAGGGGATATAAACCCCCAAAATGAGCATTTTGGTAAATTTTTTTGACTATTATATTCAGAGGAAAGATATGGGGGAAGGACACTATTCACTTCTATATTCATCTCCAACAGTCAGAACTAGCCGAAGAAATTTGTTCATAGGTCCTTTGATGTGCATGTTTCCAAATAAAAGGGAAAAAACTATGTCAGCCTTCCATCGACCATTTGTTTCAGGACATGGTGAAAGGAAGGGCTATTCAAGAATCTCTTTAGAACTCTGCTTTAAGTATTTGATTATAAATGGAATGCCACAGCTGGAAGACAAAGAAATTCAATGTGTGTACACAGATCTAATATCTACTGGCCAAGATTTAATTTCCAAAAGGACACAGGGCCTTCTCATTGAACAATGTCTGTGTTTAACGCACCATACTGAGACAGGGTTTGTGCCAGCACATTTAAGCCTTTCGATGTTCTACTATTCATGAGGACACACATCAACATTCCCTGATTCTTGCCAAGGATCAGACAGAGCTCATTCACTATAAATGCAACATTGAGCCCAACCAAACAAATTCAAGGAAAACATGAACAAGTGTTTTGTATGCAGAATCTAGCTTCTGATAGGGTCTATTAATGTAGCACTGTTCGCAGTTAATACCTTTCATTTAGAAAGTAGCTTTTGAAGTAACCTAAGTTACCTCCCTTCTGAATTTTAATATGAACTAATTAAGATTAGAAAATGTTTATAATTAGTGACTTTAAAATATGCTCTATAAAAATAATTTTCTAAGTCAATCTTTTACTTTAAAATGATGCATGAGTGGTTGTTAGATAACTTTTTAATTATTTTAACTAGTTAAAAAGTATATATTTATCCCAACTGTCTTCAAATAAGGAGTTAATGCCCAAAGCATATCACTTAAATTTGGAGGAGAAATCATAATAACAAAAAACAAACGATTCTTGAGGATTACTTAATGGAGAACTGTATGCAGGACCCATGTGACCCATCATGTCTTCACTTCTGAATTAGTGTACATGATGCTGTTAGGAATCACATGCATTTCTTTTCTTGAAATACTGAAGTGAAAAAAAAGGTGGGGTTTTTTTCCCCCATGCAAAATGTATCAGTTGTATCAGTTCTAAAACACTAAATTTCCCTATTTCCAGATATATTTTTTTCTTTGAAACAAAGATGAGAACTTACAAGCGGGCCATACAACTGTTTCTAAAAATAGGCTTAATTTCTAAAATTTTGGAATGGAAAGAGGCAACCTTCCAATTTCAGCATCACTTTTGGGTTGTAAGATTACAAAGAGCAGAAAGGAAGTGAGGATGAGGAGGCATTATTTTTTAAAAATTTATGAATCTGACAAACATCGAAAAGACATGAACATTCCCAAATAAAGCAAACAGAAAGGAGTAGAGGAAACTCTCAGTCTCTGGCATTATAGACTTTCTTTTTGAAAATATGTTTTAAATTTAACAAAGCAGTATCAATCCTACCCTGGTTTCCCTTTGTCCCCTTCTGAACCTCCTGTTGTCTTTTATATATTTTAAATGTTTCACTGACACACTTTCTTTTTCTTCATCATTATACTTTTACTTCTCATAACCCTCCTCCAATCAAATAAAAGCCCTCCCTTTATTGGATAAGTTGAATCAAGTACAACAAATTCACACATTGGCTGGCTGTGGGATGGAAAGGGAGTTTCATTTCCCATCTACAATCCAACACCTCTCTACTAAGAGGAGGGAAGAATCAACAATTTTTTAGTGCTTTACTGATGCTTTTTGTCTTTGTATGACAATCATTTCTAGAAAAGATACTCCTCCCAACTTCCAGCAGAAATCCTCCTTTGAAAAAAATAAAAATAATTAAGCAAGAAAAATCCCTCAAACCTTATACTTACTACACTGATCATATAAGCAAACATTCTGTACATGTGTTTCCCTTGTCTCTGTGCCGTTAGGACGTAGGAATATTCTGGAGAGTTACCACTGGTTGTTCAGAGTTTGCCCCTCCTTTCAGCGACTTATTCACAGTATTTTCATTTTGGTTCTGTTTATTTGACTCTGTATCAAACCTTTCAGATCTTCCCCATGGATCGCTGAATTCTACGGGTCATTTTTTTAAATATATGCTAATATTTTATGACATTTTTTATCACAGTTTCCAGGTTTTTGTTAGCACAGCATGCTGTAATGAATACATTTGTTTATACTGGACCTTTATTTTTATCTTTGACTTAGATAGGCCAAAAAAAAAAAAAAGTAGTGGAAACAGAGGGGCTTTAAAGGGCATGAACAGTTTGATGACTGTTCTTGGATAATTCCAAAATGCTTTCCAGAATGACCACTCCACCAAAAGTCTATCAGTGTGCCTTTCTTGCCAAAGGGGCTCCAAAAATGAGCATTCTCGTTTAACAATTTTTAACATTTCTGCCCATTTGAAGTATTACTTTTTTTCCCCTGGATGGGTCTTGTTAAGGCTAGAAGTGAAACAGCAGCTCATAGGTTTGATCCCACTACTACCTGGCCCAGGAGTGTTGGTTTGCTCCATGTCTGACTAGAGCTGGATCACACTGCGCTACTTTTAAAATTTATTTTTATTTATTCATTTTCAGTGTTCAGCAATCACTACCATACACCCTAGATTTTTTTCTTTCTCTCCCTCCCTGCCAATTCCCCCCTCACTTCCCCAGACGGCATATAATTTTATATAGGTTCTACACATACATTCGTATTAAATACATTTTTACCTTAGTCATGTTGTACAGAAGAATTAAAATGAATGGGAGAAATCATATAACAAACCAAAAGAAAATGGTCTGCTTCATTCTGCGACTGAATTCCATAGTTCTTTCTCTGGATGTGGAAGGAATTTTGCCTTAAAAGACCACTGGGAATTTTTTAAGTTCCTGCATGGCAATGAAGTATTAAGTCTACCAGAAATATTCCTCGCACACTGTGGTCCCTGCTGTGCACAAAATTCTCCTGGTTCTGCTCCTTTTACTCAGCATCAGATCATACAAGTCTTTCCAGGCCTCTCTGAAGTCTTCCTGTTCATAATTTCTCATAGCACAACAGTATTCCATTACATTCATATAACATAACTTGTCCAGCCATTCCCCAGGTGATGGGCATCCCCTTGATTTCCAGCTCTTGGCCACCACAAAGAGAGCTGCTATAAATGTTTTTGTACATGTGGGACCCTTTCCCATTTTTATGATCTCTTGGGGATACAGACCTAGAAGTGATATTGCTGGGTCAAAGGGTATGTACATTTTTGTAGCCCTTTGGGCATAGTTCCAAATTGCTCTCCAGAATGGCTGGATCAGCTCACAGCTCCACCCACAATGAATTAATGTTCCAACTCTCCCACATCTTCTCCAACATTTATCATCTTCCTGTTCTGTCATGTTTGCCAATCTGATAGGTGTGATGTGGTACCTCAGAGTTGTTCTGATTTGCATCTCTCTAATCAATAGTGATTTAGAGCATTTTTTCATATGACTATAGATAACTTTAATTTCTTCCTCTGAAAACTGCCTGTTCATATCCTTTGACCATTTATCAATTGGAGCACACTACACTACTCTTAGGCAGCCTGGCTCCCCTGTTGTCTACCCACCTCCTCACTGAAAGGCATTAGGCTTAAGCTGACACCTGACTGGATTAGTTTCCAGAAGCTGAAAACTCATTAACCCTTCCTGCACAGGAATTATAGCAGAAATTATAGACATGTGCCACCATGCCCATGGTGGCACTTTCTTTTTGTAGAGTCTCACAAACTGCTATGGCAACCTGGGCAACTAATAGGGAAGAACTTCTTGATAGAAATTTTAAATGATAAAATACCTTAGAAAACTAAAACTTAGAAGTCTTTAAAATGAAAATAGTAAATTTCATGGCATGAGTTTCCTGCTATATATACACTGTCCTACTTCTGCTTCCAGCAAATGTGTTTTGATTTTCTCAAGTTACGCAGCTATTTTAAAACACTTCAATCTATAAATTCTAAAATAGAGTATTTTCAGTGGTTACAAATTGTGGCTCTGTATTAATATATGTTAACTATATTAAGTCACTTCACTCCTTTAGGGCCTCCATTTCTTCATCTGTAAAAAGGGTTGGAGTAGCCTTTAAAGTCCCCTCTAGCTCTAAATCTTCTGATCCAACTAAAATTTCTCTGAAATTATGATTTTTATTGCAGTCACTCGAGTTTTTGAAACATATGCACTTCCTCACCTTTGTAAAAAGGTTGAAAAAGTTGCTCTACCTTTATTAAAGCTCTTGCACAATGTCATACGTTACATGGAATATTTAAGTCCATTGGAGAAATTAACTTCTTTGTGTCTAACACAAAATCAGTGATGGGATTTAAATCTAAGGCAGCTTGGAGAGTTGGACAAAGAGCTGGTTTCTGAGTCAGGTACATATGAGTTTGAATCCTACCTTAATCTATCAGCACTTCCAGGCTACTCCCTAATAAGACTGTAAGGTACAGAGCAGTGGCAGCTCTACAGTGGCTTAAGTATTCTCACCTTGTGTTCCTCATGTCAATGAAGTCATTAAAAAAATGTCTACATGCTTTACACCTTCCTTATTAGATTGTACTGCTTTTCCTAAGAAGGATTTTTTTGGTCTTAATTAGAAAAAATGAAGAAAAATTAGATTATACAGTTTTTATTAGATTATGTAGTCTTTGAGGCCTGGTACCAATTTTTTATGTATCTTCATGGGGCATATCAATTCCAAAATGCACAGCACCAGATGTTTTGCAGAGAAACTCTGGGAAGCTATGTGTAGATGAGTGGGACTGGTTTGCAGAGGACTCTGGGAAGAAGATAGCAGCAGACACTTCTGTAACATGGAGAGATGTGGGGCAGCTCAGCCAATTCCCCCTTGTTCCTTCCTTCTGTTTATCTACAGAAAGATTACCAGAACTCCCAGGCAAAAGTGTGGCTGAGAGGTGTGGCCACTCTGCTTCAGACTAAATCCAGTTTGAGTGTGACAGCCCATTTAGAGATGCCTCCCCATACCCTAGGGGGAAAGGCCTGATTAACTGCCTCTCCCTGGTCTCTGAGGAAGTCCCCTTCCTAATCCCAATAGTCAGAAAATCAGTGGCTGTCATACTGGGTTCTGCTTTACTTGGCCAGGCTGTATCTGATTAATTATCCCTGATATTTAAAATCTGTTTAGCACAATAGCCTTGGCTATGTGATTATCTGGAGAGGCATCAGAGATGGAGAGACAAAGCAGATCTGAAATAAAATCAGAGCATCTAGTGATCCTCCTGGTGCACCTTAGGTGGGATGCAGCACTCCAACAATGGGCGCTCCCAGGGAACAACCAACTCTGCTGTATGAAATACTGTGTGTTTTGTAAATAAATAATAAAGGTATTGAACACAGTCACCAAAGGTTTTATCTTACCTGAGCTTTGGAATTAATGCCCATAAGAACACAGTTAATCTCTTCTCACTCAGCTTAAAACCAACAGCATTTTATTTACTTGGAGAAAATTTGGCAAGCAGGCATGGCCAACACAGATGAGTTTCATCAGAATAACCAAACTGTGCTGGGAATATAGACGAGGCTCAGCAATTAAATTCCTGAAAGCTTCGTAGGAACTTTTCCATAGGGTTCATAGTCATCAGATTTATTTCTACCAAATAGACCTAGCTTACAAACTGCAGGAGAACTTCCAAGTACTAACATTGTCTTTTGCTTCTAAAAATGAGCATGTCTTAGTCAGTTTTGCTACGCAAGAAATCTGATTCTATTTTACTTATACGGCCTTTTTTTTCTTCACATGAGAACGGGACTAGAGTGGGGCACCCTTTGATCTTTTTGCCAAAAACCAGTAATATAAAACCCTGTCTGGCTGCTATAACTGAGGCATATTCAGAGAAGGCATTCCCCAGCTGTTTACTTGAATGAGAGTAATGAATTTAAGCCATGGCTCTTTCTTAACACTGGGGAAGACTAATATGGCTAAATCAGCGCTGCATTATTTGTGTCCAAATTGTCTCTTCTCAAACATTTCAAGACAAGCGCAAAGAACTTTCTGTCTGGTTCCCTTCTATTTCTCTGCTCCCTTTACTTTATCCATTAGACACTTTAGAAGCTGCATGTTGTATGGTTTGTACTACAGTTTAAAAGACAGTGGATTATAATTTAAATCATAGTATATTAATTATAGCATATTATGACTGAGCAGGTGCTTAAATGGTGTTTTAAATGAATGAATGGATAACATACCTTACAATTTCTGTGCTTCCTGGGTACCACACAACTACTTCCTTCTCTCCTTTTCTTTTTCTCTCCTTTAACTCCACTTATCTTTGTTTACCTCACCTGCATTTCTCTCCCCTGTCACTTCACTCTCCCTCCAGTTCATTTCCTTCCTGCCTGCCTTCCTCGCTTTCCTCCTTTCCAACAACATCTGTCTCATTGGTCCTGGCCCACTTCACCAAGCCTCTTTGGTACTTGAAGAGATCATCTGGCTTTTATAGCTTCCTGAGCAGCAAGCTACAAAACACAGTGTTTGACTTTGACTTCAACTTTTAAGTATCTTTTGCAAATGACTGCTCTTCTGAGGAAAAAAAAAAAATATATATATATATATGTATGTATGTATGTATGTATGCATATAACAGTTTGAGCTTTTCAATTATTTCAATCTGGACAAACAGCACTTTAGCATATATGTATTACTGCAAATTTTTATGAACAATAGTTGACTTCTTCAATTCTATCTTAATTTCAAAAGTAAACAAAAACAGCCCACATTCCAGAAAAACCAGATTAGGCTTGTTGGAAATTAAATCCTAAACCCGGCACAGCTACTTGCTTAGAAATGATTTCAAACTTTTTAGCTAAATGATTAAGAATTTAATGTTTATTACAAATCAATAAAACAATTACTTAACAGTAACTATTTAAATTAACTTTTTTAGTACATACAATATCACTAGAGGCAGCTCTGGAGTCAGGAAGACATGAGTTCAAGTTCTGCCAGCTTTATATACTGGCTATGTAGTTAGATGAAAGCCCTTTACTTCTCAATAGTCTAGTTTTATTAGTGAAGGAAATGTTCACATTGGAAATCACACACACATACACACACACAGCATCATAACAACTTTTCATCTTATTTTTTACCCACACTAAAAATGGTTACTATCCATTAATACATGGTAATTCGATACCATAATTATCATCCATTAATGTATGATTACTATAGTTATAATATAGCATTAAAATAAATTCATAAGAAGTGAATTGCAAATCAAGGCATCTATGGATTTTTTTTTTAATTCTGAAAATAGCTATTAGTTTTTATGACATATATATGTAGGAAAACATTTTTTATTTTAATGATTTTCTAGAAAAGTAAGTCAGTGGAAAGATAAGAATCAGAAATAACTGAATTCAATAACCAAGAGTATGAAAAACCCCAAGATCTTTACCTAGGAAAGAATTTCCTATTTGATAAGAACTGCGGGTAAAACTAGAAAACCTTCTGGCAGAAACTAGACTTAGAGCAACATCCTATACCATATTCCACAATATATTCTAAATGGGTTCATTAAAGATCATACCATAACAAAAAATAATGTAGCAATGAGATAAATTCCTAACCACATGATTAATAGAGATAATTGCAAATTAAATAATTTTGATTCTGTGAAATTGAAAAGCTTTTGCACAAGCAAAATTAACCCATCTAGGTTAACGCTTAGAAAAAAAACTTTGCATTAACTACCTCTGATAAGAGTTTGATAGGCAAAACATATAGACAACTAACAGAAATAAATTTTAAAAAGAGATGCATGTTATTTACAACTATATGAAATAATTCTTCAAAATCACTAATAATAAGAGAAACGCAAAACAAAACAATCTCAAGGTTTCTACTCACACACGGTAAATTAGCAAAGATACCAAAAGATAATGTTCAAGAAATGACAGAAAGGCAGGCGCACTGACTTTACTGCTGGTGAAGCTATGTGAATTGATACAGCAATCTGGAACTATGCAAATGAAGTGGTTAAAATTTCTGCACTCTGACCAGGGCTCCTTTACGAGGAGCATATCCCAAGGAAGTCACTGACAAAAAGTGACACAACAACACAATGAATTGAACACTTTGTTGCTTGTCCTCCTCCTACTGCCCCCATAAAGAATAGTAAGCAGAACCAGAAAAATAATATTCACATTGACAACATTATACTTATCCTTTGGTAGAAACACTGGGTCTACCAAAAAGAATGTCTGCCTTGGAGTTAGAAGGAAGACTTGGCTCCAAATTCTATGACTAACTAGGTACATAACCCCTGCAGGTCACTTATCTCTAGAACACTTACCCATGTTCTTAAAGCGAGTTCCAATCCTGGGAGAGTTCCCCTCACTGACAAAATCAAAAAGCCTTCACATAATTTACACAATAGGTTGAAAAGAAAACAAAACTCTGTAGAGGGATTGTTTCTGGAACACAGCAAGTTTCTCATACAAACTTTAAATTATGCAGCAGATTGCTTTGCACATTCAGGTAGATTCATAGTTAAACATAGTTAACCATACATAAACAATGTATGTCTAATTGATTCAAAACAACCAAGAGGGAGGTCTCCTGGGTTCTGACCTTAATGCTATTTTTTTCAGCATTGCTGTCAATACCTTGGATAAAGACATGTAAGAAATGCTTTATAAATGTGTAGATGCTACTAACTGGGAAGAGGTGATTCACATGCTAGATGAATCAGGATCAAAAGATTTAAATGTACTAGAACAATAAGGAAAATGTGACCAGACTAAATTCGGTAGGGATATTTGAAGTATAACTAGAAGATTCACAGGATTTATTCTGAGTAGCTTGTAACAAGATAATGAAAGTTACGTGGATACTTATCAACTCTATGACAGGATGAAATATCTTTTAAAGAACACTATTCAGTGTCTAAAAATGGAATGGTCTACCTTATAAAGTATGTTCTAAGTCTCTGGAAATGTTGGAGTCAAGCTGGGTGGACTCTAAATGGGTTGAGGTTGGAATAAATGCTCTCCAAGATCTTTTTTAATATTCACAGTCTATGACTATTATGCAAGAATGCACTTGCTCAATTGTTTAAGTTGAACAGTGATTTCTATCTGTTTCCTAAAAATCATAGGTATTCATTGACTTAATCTGTTCACAAAATAAGATTTAGAACAGGATTCTAGCACATCTAAGTTATACTTGCATTAGAAAAAAATAAAGAACAGAAAAAATTTAAAGAGAATTATTTTATAAGGAGTTTTCCTTCCTTCCTTTATGGGAACTACATACTTCCAGACAACACAATACTTCCAGATGACTGTGGAGACCATTATCTTGCTGTATTCACTGGTTCTTCTGTCATATTGTAGCTACCAAAGAAGCCTTGCTCTTTTGCTCTCTTAAGGGCTGATCAATATAGATCTCTCTCTCTCTCTCTCTCTCTCTCTCTCTCTCTCTCTCTCTCTCTCTCTCTCTCTCTCAAGAAATCACAAAGACCTTAACAGTCTGAATGAAGTACAGATTTCTCTGGATCTGACTTATACACAAGTCCTCTGCACCTCACTGGTCCATTCTTCAACTCTTAAGTTTCATCTTTTATTGATATTTGCAAAAAACAAAAAAAAAAGGCATACTTTGATTCTGCTTTTATTGAAACTAAATGAATTGCCCTTTTAGATGCTGCAATTCCCTATTTTAGAGTCCTTTAAAATTTTCTATATGAAACTTGAGAGGCTCCATAATGTAGCAGTAGGACTATCGTTACCACAAATGCTCTAATAACATCCTTCTTTTCTTTTTTAGTTCAGTACATGACAGAATACTCAATTTTATCTACTCTAATAAAGGAAAAATACATAGCAGCCTACCATCTTTGGTTACCAAAAAAACTATAGGAATACCTGAAGTGGTGAACCTGCCAAGGTTGCAAGGCGATCCTACCATCTAGCCTATACTTGACCATGCTGTGTAACCTCCCAATCGTGGCTCATAGCCATGACTCTCAGTACACCAAAGACAAAATAATGCTGTGCTCCGTCTCCCATCTCTGTCCCAGAATGGCATCCCCATACCTGGAATCCTCTTCCATCTCGCCTTTACCACTAAGACCTGCAGATCTTGGGAAGCCTTGGTTTTCTCCAAAACTCCATTCAAGCACTACTTCTGATGTTCAGCTTTTTGTGGTTCCCCCCACTCTCTCATCCACCCTGTCCTCCTTCCCAAAATTATATATAGTCTGTATCTGCCACACATGGGCTGTGTGACCTTGGGCAAGTGACTTAAGTAATTGAACCACGTGAGTATTTAAGATTACAAGTTAAAGAAGAAGTGCCAATCTATATTAGCAGAGGGTATTCCCTTTTGGGGAGTCATCTCTACCAATGAAATCAAAAGTAAAAGAAAAAAAAACATGCACACACATCTTTCTGTCTATTGATTAATTAGCTGAACAGACCAGCTGGTGTTACAGAGGCAAATAACTAATTAATATGTAAATATTATGTGTGTATGTCTATATATAACACATAACATAGGAAATGTAAGACAGAAGAATGGAGGTTGATTTTTCAAGTGAGTAACATTATCCCCTTAATCAATCTGTTCTTGTCTGGCTTTCTGTCAGCCACTAGTTTCTTCTCTTTCTAAAATTATTCATATGGCTGTCATTTCTTTGCTCTCCTAAATAGCAGAATGAAGAAGGATTCATAGCAGCTGCAAAAAAAAAAAGGGGGGGGGTGGATGGGAGGGAGGAATCACAAAATTGCTGTGGAATCCTACTTTTTTGTCCGCAAACGATGAAATTGGATAGACTGTGTTAGTTTTCCCAGGAACAATTATAGTAATATTAGTGATAATAGAAAGTAGAGTTTTTAGTAACTTTCTTTATAACATCTCATTTAGTCCAAGTGCCATTAATGGTACCAACTAGGTTTTAGACCTGTTGTATAATCAAACAACACTCAACTAGGAGAACATGAAAGACCAAGGTTCTATCTGATGCCGTTATTTAACAGTTGTATGACCATGAACATGAGTGGCAGCCTGAAGAAGAAGTAAAGAAGGCAACTGTCTTTCTCAGCCCTATCGCTGGCAAAGGAAAAAGTCAAAATATTTTTTAAAGAATGCTACCTAAATTTTACATTTATCTGGCATGGACATGACTGTAAATTAAGACAGATATAAAGGATAAGTCAAGAAGCTGCTAGAATTAATGGAAAACACAGTATATTGCATAGCCTGGTCAGGAAGACCAGACTTCAAATCCTACCTTAGACTATTACTTGTTCATTAATTAACTGCATATTTGGGTTTATGTACGTGTATGCATACATAGAAAATGAGCTATTAATTCCATATAAGAGACAGAAGACATGTCCAAATGGGTTAAAACCAAAAGCCACTAAGAAAGAAAAACTGGTCAGTGTTCTTTTAAATGAAGAACATTTATCTTTAATAGACAAAGTCTATCATATATTACAGACTCAACCCTCATTAATTCTTTCTAAAAATGCCAAAGAAATGAGTATCTATTTCTTCATCAGGCAACAAAGATTTATTAAACATGTACTATATGAAAGGCACTGTGCTAAGTACTGGGCATATACAGAAAGGCAAAAAACAGTCCCTGCCCTTAAGGAGGTATATCAGCAAGCACCCCGACATATACAGGAGGGCCTGCTGTACAGGTTCTTGGATCTACTTTTGTAAAAGGAAAGCAACTGTTGAGGGGTCAACAATCTACTTTAATCAAGCACATATATCATTCACTTAGTTCAGGGGAAAAAGTCAGCACCCTAAACTTCAGGTAAAATACAAGCAGAGAAATAAAGATCAACAGACAGGGCTTCTAACTGTCTGACGTAAGCAATACATACATAGTTACCAGAGAAATAAGCACCAACATCTGGGTTTTCAAAGTCAGGAGGCTACTTAGCAGCTTCCCAGAGTCTCATTTGGCACACAAACCTTCTTCCAAAAACTAAGCCCCAAAGTAAAACTTCATCTCAGAGTATATATACACTTTTCAGAGCCAGAGGGCATCACAACCCTTGAAAACCAGTGCCTCACTAGAAATAAACAAAAGATGTGGGCTTTCCAAGAACAACAAAAATCTCCCCTAATCAAGCTTCCCTTAATGAGCAAGCCCATTAAAGGGTGGGGGAGATCTTTAATTCTCATTAGCATTACAGGAGGTCACATTTTAATGGAGATGAAAATTTGTAAATAACTAGGTATGTACAACATGAAAACAGAGTGGCAGTTTCAGGAGGAAGGCATTAGTTAGTACAGAGACGACCAGGAAAGCCCTCCTAAAGAAGGTAGGATTTGACCTAGGTTTTAAAAGGAAGTCTGTGAAAGTAAGAAGCAGAGATGAGGAGGAAGAGCATTCCAGGCATGGAGAATGGAGTACAATGTGTAATGAACAGAAAACTGGGGAGTACTGATTATTTCAAAAGGTATGATATTTCCACTGATAGCTCTAGGTTAAAATAAATTATTTAGTTCATCTTAGTGTACCTACTCAAAGCATTTCATATTATGACAGTTCCTCATTTTTAGTCACTTGTTTAAAGTGAATATACGCGAAAATATTAAGAAATCTAATAAGATTTTAAAGAACCAATTATTTTGAATTTCTTAAAATTACATGTATCTCCCCTTCAGAGATTATTTTAAAATAAATGCTCTTCTGATACACACTACTTACTTGTAGGTAGTGTTGGATATGGGCTAAAATAATTTCCAAAAATTAATTTCTTTGCCAAGTACTGATAAAAGCAATTATAAGGAATTATGCCTATTACCAGTTGAAAAAGTAAACAAATAAATTAACAGTTGTGTTCATGAATGAAATTATTACTTGACTAATAAAATTTTATCTTAATTGATGTATCCTATCAGAAATATGTAAATAAACATCATTGCTTAGAAGATACCACTACTTACACTGTGCTGTTTAAATAAACTCAGGAAGGAATTTCAGGGGCAGATGTCTCCAATTTTCGAAGGTAAAGCAAGGCAGAACTTGCATAGAAAATATGTCTCAAATATACAGTCTGGTGAAGAGCTAGTCCTGGTCTTTATTTAATTGCAGAATATCAAATTTGAGGCACAGAATGCCCACAATCCACTGTGATGTCAATTCAGACAATGTGTACTTTCTTAGAAATGATGAGTTATCTAAATAAACCTAATACCTTCAACCTAAAGAGTATTAATCTTTCTCATGTCAGTAAGACAGTTATAAGTAAGTGAATTACAGAAATGAAATATTATTGTGCTATAAGAAATGACCAACAGAATGATTTCAGAAAAACCTGGAAAGACACAAATGAATTGATACAAAGTGAAATGAACAGAACCAGGAGAACACTGTACACAATAATAGCAACATTGTACAACGATCAACCATGAATGACTCAGCTCTTCTCAGCAAAACGCGACCAAAAAGACTCATGATGGAAAATGCTCTCTGCCTCCAAAGGAATGCAGACTGAAGCATTCTACCTCCTTCCCTCTCTCTTTCTTTCTTATTCAAGTCTCCCTAAACAAAATGACTTATATGATTTTGCATGACTTAACATGTATAACCTATGTCAGATTGTTTACCATATTAGGAAGGGGCGAGGACAGTGAAGGAAGGGCAGAATCTGGAAATCAAAACTTAAAAAAGAATATTAAAAATTGTTTTTACTGATCTAGCATCATCTTTTTAATTTTGAAAATTTAGGCAACAAATACTAGCTGACCCCTTTTCATTTTCAACAGATCCAGCTGAGCAGTAAAACCCACTTGAAATTCAGTGACCCCATTTCTTACTCTTCCAGGATGACCCATTTTGAACTATAATAAGGCCGTGAATTCATACTTAGAGATAACTGTCTTCTAGCTCTGGTTTTCATAAAATAAACAGAAATAAGCAACAAAAAAATGTGAGAGGGAATAGAAAGTTAAAAGTTTAGGTTCAATACAGCTATTTATTTTTAACGGCTTGGTGTGACAATTAAAAACAAAATTAATAGAACCCTCACAGTTTGGTTTAAATATTTTAATGCTTATTGACATGATTAGAAGAGGCAGTGTGGCGTAGTGACTAGCAAACAAGCCTATGAGTTAAGAATTGCTGGGTTCACACCCTGCCTCTGACATGTACTGACCATGGGACCCTGGACAAGTCAGGCATGCTCTCAGCGCTCTATGCACTTCTCCAGAGTTATAATTCTCAGAGTAGGTGCCAACTTGCATTGCTAGAAAGTTTCCTTATACTAATAAAATCATAGGTCTAATTCCTATTCCAATTAATATGACTAACAAACAGTGCCCATGGATATTATGAGGGCAATACTTATGTCTTCTTTTCAACAGAATTAAGCAGACACAAATGCTCGTAATGGCATTTAAAATTGGGAAGGACACTGAGAGATCAAACAACAAATATTTGTTGAACTGAACTGATGCTTACAATTAGGATGAAGAACAGGTTTAGAAGTGATAATGGAAAAGACATATGATAGGGAATTATGACTGGATCAAAGAATTTCAGACTTATTGATTATGGAAGCAGAAGACTTGTGAGTAATGGCAAGCTCTGTGGTATGACCATTTCTGTGTGTGGTGGAGACAGAATGAAGAAACAGGTCACGGGGTGAAAGGAGACAGAAGAACTTGGAAGTTAGGGTGTAGGGGGGGGCATCATTTCTTAAACCAAAGTCCCCCAATATAAAAGCAGGAGCTGGGGACATGAAGAAAACAGTAAGTCAGGTAACAAGCTCCTTTAAAAAAATAGGGAGAATGACCTCAGGGCCACCACAATCTGGAGTGGGTAATAACTTCTGATAAAGCAAACTAAAAAGCAGAAGCAGCTGCTGAGCGGCAGCAGTGGAAGCATGGGGACTTAGTAGTATCTTTCACTCCTCCCCAGAGCTGGTGTGATGGAGCACATCATCATAGTGCCACCAAGGCAGAAGGGGACGGCAGGCATAAAGCACTATCGAGCACAAGCCAGTTGTTTGGGCCATAATGGAATGTTTACAAAAGGAAAAAGTTCAAAATAAAAAGAAATGTGTTCGTCCTGGAGGAAGCACAAAGTGCACCGTGAAAGGAAACCAACCAGGGCTGGAGTGGGACATGGGAGGACTGGGGGTGAGGAGAACAGGGACTAAAAGTCCCTCTAAGCAGCCAGTCCTTAAGTATCCCAGGGACTGGGAAGAAAACAAGTGGAGGGAGTCTGTCAGCCATAAGACCAGCAAAGGATGGAAGGGTGTAGATGGAGAATGATTTGAGGATTAGAAAACTCACGTCTCTGAAGCTCTGCCTCAGTGTCTCAGGAGAGGCAGCTCAGAGCTCAGGACTCTCCCACAAGATGAAAATGAATGAGGTCGCTTTCAGTGAAGCAGAGGTGGCCTCACAGGTGGCCCCTGAAAGGAGCGACTTCAGCAGCTGGAGATGGAGATTAGTCTATTCTGGCTAGAGGAGATGGGGAAAAACAAGAAAAAGAGGAAAAGACCAAAAAATGTTCATTTTTCTAGAATGCAGAGTTCTTAACAGGGGTTCAATGTGAGAAATAGCTGGAAAGGAAGCTTGGTGGCCAGCTAAAAAGGGCCTTGAATAACAGTACATTATTTGACAGACAATGAAGTGCCAGTTAAAGTTTTATTTTTTTGAAAAATTAGAACATTCAGGTATATTAGAAATATTACTCTATCAAAGGTATGAAGGATGCATTACAGAAAAAATATACTTAGGAAGGTTAGGTACCTAGTGTAATAATCTAGATGACAAGAAACAAACAGAGAATTAAAGTGATTGCAGTGCAAAGGACAGGACAGATCTGAGTTAACATGGAATTAACTGATGCTGACAACTGATCAGATACAGAAAATCCAATCAGAGGTGAAAGAGAAATGATCCTTCAGGCCTCTGTTCACATAAATTACCCTAAACTCTAAGATATAATATTGATGACAGCCACAGACATAAGCGGATTCCTCCAAGCTCTAAGAAGCTACAACTGCATTGTGGCAGCGTGGATCTGATGATCCAGGTTGGCCTTTGCCTAGGTCACCATGAAATGTCTGCTATCTAAAGAATGTCAACTTCACCAACTGTAAAATCAAGCGAGAAAAAGATGGCACAGGGTGTATGGACATATGCGGAAAATTGTGAGGAAAACATTTTTCCTAGATTTTATTTCCTGAATTTTGATAGAGAGAAATTAACATTATGCTATGCTATGGTATTAAAAACCAATTATTATTTTTGATCTACCCTCTTCCTTTTTTTTCTAATAAACTTAATTCCTGAATCTTTGAAGGGCACGGCTGCGTGATGAGATTCCCTTCTAGCCTCCAAGGTACATGCTAGTTAACAGGATCCCATCCACCTGGGATACCAAATTTCTGTTTAGAGTATAAACCAGTCTGGACCAGCCTTTGCCTGGGGAAAGGACTCCCAGTCCTAGAGCCCCTCCATTAGAGTTCAGGGCAACACAACTCAAGATGGAGAAAATTAGCCAGAGGGATGTGGATTGAAATGGCTTTTCCCAAACAAATGCCTAGAGGCTGTTGAGTCTAAAGATTCAGCCCCCTTCTCAGCAGGAGGAGCTGAAGACTTTGAGCCCACCTCCTCCTTAAATATCCACCAATCAGGGTTGATTTTCACTGGTCAGGGGAGTTCCCTTTCAGAATGTATTTCAGGGTCTCTCTTAGGATCTTTGGTTACTGAAACCACTGACCATCAATTTACTGATTGCTAGCTAAATTAATAAATTGATTATTAATTGCCCAGAAACTCTGGGAGTTATAAAATGGAGAAAAAATAAGAATATATTAAGAGTAAGGTTGGCAAACAGAAACTCTGAGTTATTTCTCTTTGAAAAAGTTATCAGGAATAAATGCCTGACACTGTACACAAATGGATACATGATTAATTATTATAAACAAATAAGGGGAGCAAGGAATAGTGTATTTCTCAGATCTATGGAGAATGAAGAAATTTACGACCAAATAAGAGAGACAGAACACTAAGAAGTGCAAAATGGATAATTTTGACTATATTACATTGAAAAGTTTTGCACAAACAAAACCAATGCAACTAAGATTAGGAGAGAAGCAGAAAACTGGGAAAAAATTTTTGCATCTATGATAAAAGGCTTCATTTCTAAAATACGTAGAGTACTGAGTCAAATTTATAACACGACAAGTTATTCCCCAATTGAAAAATGGTCAAAGAATATGAACAGTCAGTTTTCAGAGGAAGAAAGTAAAGCTATCTATAGTCATATGAAAAAATCACTATAATCACTATATTATATATATATATATATATATATATATATATATATATATATAAAATCACTAAATCACTATAGATTAGAGAGATGCAAATCAGAACAACTCTGAGGCACCACATCACACCTATCAGATTGGCTAACATGACAAAACAGGAAGATGACAAATGTTGGAGAGTATGTGGGAGAGTCGGAACACTAATTCATTGTTGGTGGAGCTGTGAGCTGATCCAACCATTCTGGAGAGCAATTTGGAACTACCCCCAAAGGGCTACAAAAATGTGCATACTTTTTGACCCAGCAATACTGCTTCTAGGGCTGCGTCCCAAAGAAATCATAAAAATGGGAAAAGGTCCCACATGTACAAAAATATATATATAGCAACTCTCTTTGTGGTAGCCAAGAACTGGAAATTGAGGGGACGCCCATCATTTGGAGAATGACTGAACAAGTTGTGGTACATGAATGTAATGGAATACTATTGTGCTATAAGAAATGATGAACATGAAGACTTCAGAGAGGCCTGGAAGGACTTATATGAACTGATGTTGAGTGAAAGGAGCAGAACCAGGAGTGTGCAAGGACTGTTTCTGATAGACTTAGCCCTTCAGAGCAATGCAACGATCAAAAACATTCCCAAAGGACTACTGAGGCAAAATGCATCCACATCCAAAGAAAGAACTATGGAATTAGGATGTAGAATGAAGCAGAATATTTTCTCTTGTGTTACGTTTCCTATTGTTTGGGTTTTTCTCATGGTTTCCCCCATTTCATTTTAATTCTTCTATGCAACATGACTAATGTGAAAATGTGTTTAATAAAAATGTATGTATAGAACCCATATAAGAATGCATGCCATCTTGGGGAGGGACAGGGAAGAAGAGGGAGAAAATCTAAGACTTATGGAAGTGATTGTAGAAAACTGAAAACAAAAAAGAAGTTATCAGGGATACACATACATGAAAGCCCTAAACCGTGACATGTCAGTGTAAGGAGCTTGCACTGCACCTTTCTGGGATTAAGATTTGTTCAGTTTGGCCTCATTGGGGTAGATCTAGGACTATGTACAGAAGCTGTAGGAAGGCAGTCTGGGATTCAACCAGAAAGAAGAATTTTCCAAAAAATGAAATCTGGTACATACATCCAGTCAGAGAGATAAAGGACTCAGAGTGAAGAATGGGGGGTGGGGGGGGAGAGGGTGGGGCAAGTAGAGAACAGAAGGCAAATTTCTGCTGACTGAAGCTTTTAAAAATTATATGTGAGTGTGATTTTGTAATTGCTTCAAGGACCCTCCTGTCTTTGTCTTTTCTCTTTTTTGCAAACTCACTAACAGTCTCCTTCTCCTCCCCCTCATACTCCCATACTGATAAACAAACAAACAAACAAACAAACAAAACCTTGCAGCAAATATGCACAGCCAAGGAAAACAGAAAAGGAACTGGCCAGTCCAAAAACATATGCTTCATTCTGCTCCGACCATTTCTCTTTCAGGAACTGAGATGCAAGCTTTATCACTGATCCTCTGAAATTGGGAATGATTTTTTAGGGTTAAGTCTTTAAAAGTTTTTTTTTTATAATGTTGAATTTATAATGTGAATTGTTTTCCTCATTCTTCCTACTTTGTATCAGTTCCTATAAGTTGTGTCAGTTTTCTCTAAAACCATTCTTTCATAATTCCTTAACATTCAATAATATCCCATCACTTTCATATAACACAATTTGTTTAGTCATTCTTTAACTGATGAGCACCTTTTCGGTATATAGTTCTCTAATACTACAAAAAGAGCTGCTATAAAATTTTTATTTATATAGGTCCCTTTACCTTTGATCTTTTTGGTATATGAGTCTAATAGTGGTATCACTGGGTCAAAAGGTATATTCATAGTTTATTTAGTTTTCAAACATTATTCTAAACTATTTTAGAGAGGAGTTGAATTTAAAGTACTTTATGAACTTTAAAAGGTTTTATAAAAGTCCCCCTGAAATTGAAATTTCATAAAGAACCCAATATCTACTCTACTGAATCCTTTTGTGACCCTACTAGACTTGGGTAAACAGTCCATAAAGTGGCTACAGTGTAGACAATACTGCACTAGATGCTGGGGTACAGGACTAAAACAATGACAATTCCAGTCCTAAGGAGTTTACATTTTATTGGGGAAAGGGAGGCTAATATGGAGGGAACACAAAGAAAATAGGCATGAGACAATAAGGGAAATAACACTTGCAGTGCTTTGTAAACAGCAAAGTTATGTAAATTACAATTATGATTATTATTTATAACTTATTTTAAATTACTAACAAATTATTTTATGTGTATAAAAACTTGGCTTCTTCAAAAGGATCACCAACAACCTGATGGCAGCATGTCTTCTATTTGTCTTGGAATTTCCCACTACTATCAAATATGGGGCTGTTCACATAGTAGATCTTTTTCTTTTTGGCAAATTATCTCTTAATATGACTTGGGAATCTCTTTTAGGGATCACAAAGTAAACAATTTTGGAGTTACGGTAACTAAAAAAAAAGTCACTACAATGTTCATATATTTTAACGCAGCTGGTCAACCACTTGGCATATACTCTAAAAAGGTCAATGACAAAAAGAAGAATTTCATGTATAACAAAATATTGATAGCAGAACTCTATAGGGGAGCAAAAACCTTGAACCAGAATGGGTGCCCATAGACTGGAGAATGACTAAACAGATTGTGGCATATGAATGTAGAGGAATATTATTGTTCTATAAGACAAGGCGAATTTATAAGAATCTGAGAATCACAGGAAGATAAACAGGATGAACAGATGAACAGTAGAAAGCAGAACCATACACACAACTCTAAACAGTAAAATATTGAATTTAAATTATTTAAAATGTCTAATCTTAGTCCCAGAGAAAAAAATGAAGAAACACATCTTCCTCCTGTTAGTAGAAGGGTAGAGGAATGAGAGGGGAGAGAACACCGTGACAGATATAGTTGTTTAGTTTGGCTTTATTCAAATTCTTCCTTTCTCTAAGGGAGGACTGGGTGGAGTAGGGACACTTACACATTGGGAAATAACTCTAATATTTAAAAAAGAGGGGGATGTTGTTCACTGAAGGAAAATAAAAAATTAAAATGATCACAGACATCAGTATCTTTGGCTCTACTCCACCTACTCCAACATCCTTTAGCTGTCCAACCTACTGAGACGACAACAGTTAGAAATGAGTGAGAGGGTTAGTACGAGAGAATCAGGTTTATTATTCCAGAGATAACAACAAAGCAAGACTTCTGTGCCTTGTTAAAAAATAGGATAACTACAAGAGCAGGTGACAACCCAATATTATGGTCGTGCTGACTGCAGAGTGAGAATGGGCAAGGTCAGAGGGGAGGACTTCACTGGACCTTGGAGGAGACAATCATGTCTTGAGGTTAGGAAAAGGGAAATGCCAAGGGTCCCAAATCAACAAACTCATTCTGTTCAGAGATTGGAATAAATGAGATACTTCAGGGGAGGGAAAGAGCTTTCCTCCCCAGGAGGCACTAACACCACCCGGGCAGGTCATAGTACCTGCCTGGGGCATGTCAGGTGCCTGGCCAGCTGTGTAGCCCTTCCTAGACAGGCTCAGTGGGAAGCAACATAATAGGGCCCATTATTAACAGTGTGAAACACAAGAATCTAAACCTTAGGGAAAGAAAGCATTTTCGCATTTTCTGCAAGTCAATGAAAAAATATTGGAATGAAGACCTCAAGTATCACTGAAAAAGAAGCAGTTATATATTTATTCAAGCTGGAAAATGATGTACAACTAAAATTTGAATAGGAAGTCTCTTCATGGGATTTTTCTCTATAGTGCTAGATGGAATTAAACCTTTGGCTGGCAGCAGCATCTCATCTACAAAGGTCAATTCTAACTTCTGAAATGTAGGAAACATGTTCAGAGAGGGGAAGTCACACAGCTGGTACGTAATGAGAAGGGATTTTAACTCAGGTTTCCTAACTCCTTGTACAGAGCTTTTTCAACACTGCCCTTGTCTAATCCTTGACAATTAACTGATTCCTAAGAGATTAAACACCATAAAAATACAATTCTTTTGTATTGTGCTTTAAAGTTTAAAATGTTCTTTCTTCAAAACAACCCTGTAAGGGAGATACTGTGAGTATTATGAGTTTTATTATTATTTTCATTTTATAGATTAGGAAATTAAAGGTCAAAAGAAGAATTTCCTCAGGATCATACAGCTAATAATTGTTAGTACCAGCACTCGAACCTAGTCCTTTTGATTCGAAGTCCAAGCTTCTTTCCATTGCACCAAATTACTACTGAAAAAAGGAAAGGGACTAGACTTAGGAGCTCCCTTTACCACTGCAGGTTGGCATCTCCTCTGTGGCACTCAGCTATGAAAGTGGTCTTCTTAAAGTGAAGGTGTGAAAAGGATAGGTGCCTCATTCTGGCCCCTCCTCCAACAAACTCCACTGGCTCTCTATCCCTGACAGGATGAAATAAAAAAATCCTTCCTTTGGCATCCAAAGTCCTTTAGAACCTACCTTGCCCACACTACCCTCTCAACTCCCCCTCCCCAAATGCTCTAGCTCCTTATGGTTTTTTAAACAAGACACTTCATCCTCCCACTTGGGTCATTTTAAGCACAAATTGTCCCCCAGCCCTGGAATGCTCTCCCTCCTCATCTTTGTCTCCTGGCTTCCTTGACTTCCTTTAAGTCCCAGCTTCAGGAAGCCTTCCTTAGTCCACCTTCATTTTCATGCCTTGCCTCAGTTGATGACTTCCAATTTATCTTGTTATAGCTTGTCGGTACATACAAGCATAACTCAGAGATCTCACCAGTTTGGTTCCAGACCACCACAATAAAGCGAATGTTGCAATAAAGTAAGTCATGAGAATTTTGTGGTTTCCTAGTGCATGGTTACACTATGCTGTAGTCTATTAGGCAGGCAATAATATTACCTTAAAACAATGTACATACCTTAATTTCAAATATTTGATTGCTTAAAAAAATGCTAACCTTTATCTGAGCCTTTTTTTAACAAGCCATAATCTGAGTCTTTTTTTAACGAGCCACAATCTCTTTGCTGGTGGAAGGTCTTGCCTCAATGCTGATGACTGCCTCAGGATTCAGTGTGGTGGCTGCGGAAGGCTGGGGGAGCTGTGGCCATTTCTTACAGTAACACAACAATGAAGTCTGTGGCATCGACTGACTTACTTTCACTTGAACTCTAATCTAGAGGCCATTGTACGGTTATTAATTATCTTTACTTCAATATTGTTGTGTCTCACGGAATAGGGAGTAAAAGTAAAAGGAGAGAGACTGCAAGACTGGCTGGTGGAGCAGTCAAAATACACATAACATTTATCCATTAAGTGGCTGTCATCTATGGGCCCAGTTTGTGGTGCCCCCAAACAATACAACAGGACCTCAGAGATCACAGATTACAGATCAATGTAACAGATATCATAACAGAGAAAAAATGTGAACTACTACAAGAATCACCAACATGTGATGGAGACCTGCTATTGGCAAAACAGCACCAACGGACATGCTCAAGCACAGCTGCCATAAAATGAGGCTCCACAATATGAGGCATGCCTGGAGCTGCTTAATGTTGTCTCTCCCATTAGAACAGGAGCTTCTCTGCAAGCCCAGAGTTTAGCACAGGGTCTGGATAAAGTTGGTATTTAATAAAGACTTACAGTTTTAGGGCAACTAGGTGGCTCTGTGGACAGACCACTAGGCCTGAATTTAGGAAGACTCATCTTCCTGTGTTCAAACCTGGCCTCAGACACTAACCTAGTTGTGTGACCCTAAGCAAGTCACTTATTTGCCTCAGTTTCCTCATCTGTAAAATGAACTGGAGAAGGAAATGGCAAACCACTCCAGTATCTTTGTCAAGAAAACCCCAAACAGGGTCACAAAGAGTGGGGCACAACTGAAACAGCTGAACAACTAAAACCTAAAGCACTAAGAGGTTACATGACCTGTTCAGGATCACAAAGCCACTATGTCCCAGGTGGGACCTTGGACTCAGGTCTTCCTGACTTAAAGGCTAGCTCTCTAGCCACCATATATCACATTGCCTCTCACCATTAAATGATAAATAAACAAAAAATAAAATGTTTAAACAGCAATTTTTAAAAAATCAAAATGACTTCTAAGTTTCCCTCTAGCTATATGTCTATACTAAAATGGTATGCTACTAACATATTAATATAATGCAATTAACTAGTGAGTCAACATGTGCACCATCTTCCTAACAGGTGGGGTTTGGTACTTGACAAATACAAGTAATAGTAGCACAGTCTGTTTCCTTAAGCCAATTTTCAATTTATCATGTAAAAATAATACAAAGAACTCAGACAAATTCAACTGCATCAGAGTGCAGAGTCACTTATTACTGTGGCTTGAGGCATGGGATATCAAGCTGGAATTGTTTCAAGTAAATTTCAGAAAATTTAAACAAAATCTCAATCAAGATTCATATCTTCATTTCCAATCTATTTTAAGTGGAGAATCCCAGGCATGTTTGGAAAGCACATGCTTACTTAAGTGGCTTTTGATGAGGGTGCAATGGAATGAATAAATACCATCTCTAGAAAACGGTGTAATTATATTCTGCAGTTTATAAACCACAACTGGTATACCACGTTGTCCTTTCAGTAAACATTATTTTAATTTCTTTCATAACTGTAAATTAAGTATAGCATTAGCGAAGGTGAAAGTAAGCAACTCAGGTATCTTCTAATAAACTGAGTATAGTCTCCCAGCTCACATCACCACTAATGGGAACTTCATGTATTACATAGCAAAGAAATAACCTCTGGGAAGGAAAATACCAATAATTGAATATAAACATTATATCAACTTCAGCTACAACTTGAAAAGAGACTTCTTAATAAGAAAAACTTGGAATAAAGTACAATTAACATCCTCCAAATGAATACTTGCAATACAGAACCATTTGTATTCTGTTAAACATTATGCAAACCTGGGAGTACTAAAAGGTTTTCTACCTTTTAAAAAAGATGCAATTGAAAGAAAAATATTCCCTGGTCAGTTATATCTGATTTTTTCTAAAAGTCGTAACAAGCTCATTAGCATAGCGCTGAAGCTACCACTACACCTGCTTGTGACTGACTGCGCCCCATCCTCAATACACAGCCTACAGCTGCCGCTGATCTCTGTGCGGGCACTGCTACCCGCCTGTCCAGCATACTGTTATGTGCCATCTACTTTCACACCTTTGTACCTTTGCTCCTTAGCTAAAATCAATTGAGGATGATTTCTCTTCTACATCATGGACCTGTCAGATTCAAGCAGGGTTTTCTGTAAGACATTTTTGTTTGTTTTGACCTTCACAACTCAATTTGGGCATAATTGTCCCAGAAAGGGTAGAATTCTCAGGTATTTCCCTTTTTAATCTAGCAAGTCCTAGGGCAGACTCTCAAGCCTATGCATTCTTTATTATCTCCTCCCCCCTGCCTCCCAACCTCCCTCCATTTTTAGTACAAGCAATTCTTTTAAAGAAAACATATGGAAACTCTCAAGATAATTGGGAGAGGCTATCAGAGGCCTAGCAATCATATATAACATTAAAAGAATAACTAGCAAACATCTCACTCACACACACACACACACACACACACACACATATTTATTTGATCTCGTGAATTCTCAAAGTATGGTCCAGGTAACAAGACCTTTTGTCTGAGGTCAAAACTATTTTTATAATAGTATTAAGATGTTTTAATTTCCAATATGGTAAATATCAATCATTATGGTCCACATAAACAAAAGTTCTTTGTGGAATTTTCCATAATTTTTAAGAGGTCAAAGGGTCCTGCAACCAAAAAGTTTAAGAATCCTTGGTGTAGAGAAATCATGGTGTAGATCTATAATTTAATGTTTAAGAGAGCTGCCTGAACCAATGAGAGGAAAAGTGATCAATGGTACATATCAACGGCAAAACTTGAATTCTGCTCCTCCTGACACTGAGGCTGACTCTTAACCACCATGGCAATCGTCTCCAGAAATCATCTCCTATGGAGGGTAATGGCCTGACCCTTCAACAGAAGACAATTCATGTCACATCCTTGCTAAGACAGCCAATGGTGGGGCTTAAATCCATTATCACTCCTGCTGATTTTCCTAATATGTCCCCACTCGACCCCAAACCTTCTGGGAAGTACAAGCTCTTAACCACCTCCCCCCACCTCCCTCTGAGTCAGATGTTGATCCCTCAGCTATCAACTGCAGAGGTTCAGGTGCTAGTCTCTTCCTCCTCCACATTACCTTGTAGTCTAGTGATCCAAACTTGGGAACAACAACACTATGTAAAAATCCTCTTAATTTGAGGTGGGGCAGAGTGAGCAGATAGAAATGATCTGTGATCCAAATGGCAGATAGCATTACTTTCTCTCTCCCTCCAAACCCACAGTTAGTATCTTCCCTGTTGCTTTTGAGGGCACGACCATCTACAGCCACCAAGGTCCACATCTCCTCACTGTTATAGCTGGCTCCTTATATTCCCTCCTCCCATATCCATATGTCCATGCAACAAGCAAATTTTACTGGTTTTCCTCCATACTTCCCACTTCCACCTCCTTTTTTCTAATCACACCACCACATCTCTCTTTCTGGTCTCCATTACCTCCCACTTTGACCACTGAAAGACCCTCATTATTTGTTCCCCTGATTCAAGTTTCTTCTCAATCCAATCTATCCTCCACTTATCCGCTAATGTGACTTTCCTGAGTCAGAAGCAAGATGGAGGAATAAAGTCAGGAACTCAACAGAATTCTCCCAAATTCCCCTCCAAACAATTTGAAAACAATGCCTTAATAGAGTTCTGGAGAAAACAGAACCAATCAAACTCTGGGGTGAAACAATTTTCTAGCCCAGGACAACTTAGGAGATTGGCAGAAAAGATCCATCTACACCAGGGGACCAGCAATAGCCCTTTAAGTCAGTTCATCAACAGAAGCGGTAGATTTGGGAACTCTCAACCCACATTAGATCAGGGGGTTGAATAACTGGTCAGAAGACAATTATAGGGAACCCTCTGGTGGCACTGGGTACAGCAGTGCACTGCCTATACACAGTTCTGGGTTGCACTCCCAGAGCTAAGAGGAGCACTAGCTCACTAGTGCTTGTAGCTGCAGGTGTGCAGTGGCCTTTGTCAGTTCTAGGGCTGAGAAGAGTACTTGTAGTCATTCGTATACCAGAGCACAGGCTACAAGAGCAGTGACTACACCTCTCCTTAGTATTTATAAAAAATAAGCTTGGGTCAGTTCACCTTAGAAGAACTGAAAATCTACAGGCCCCCAGCGTGAGCTCTGGAAACAGCAGCCAGAAAGACCTGAAGCTTGGGACAGTGCCCGCTCCATCTCAGGAGCGGAACCCAACTTTAACATAAAATTGCAAGTCAAGAAATAGACTAGAAAAATGAGCAAACAACAATAGAAGAACCTGACTACAGAGAGTTCCTATGGCAATAGAGAAGATCAAGACACAAAACCAAAAAATATTCAAAAACAGCTTTAAAGAGAAATATGAATTGGTCACAGGACAAAAAAAAAAATCCTGGAAGCACTCAAAAAGAATTTGAAAAATCAAATAAGAGAAAAATTAAGAAAAGAAATAAGAGTGATGAAAAAAATTATGGAAAGAGAGTCAACAGTTTGTAAAGGAGGCACAAATAAATCTGGGAAAAAAACAACCAGAATTGGCCAAATGGTACAAGAGGCATAAAAATCCACTGAAGAGAAAAAATTCCTTTAAAAGGACTGGCCACATGGAAAAGGAGGTATAAAAGCTCACTGAAAAAAATGATTTCTTAAAAATTATAATTGGGCAAGTGGGAGCCAGGGACTTCATAAGACATCAAGAAACAATAAAACAAAGTTAAAAGAATAAAGAAAATAGAAGAAAATGTGAAATATAACGTTAGTAAAACAACTGATCTGGAAAACAGATCTCAGAGAGAGAATTCACGAATTATTGGACTACCTGACAGCAATGATTAAAAAAAAAAAAAGAGCCCAGACATCGCATTTCAAGAAATTATGAAAGAAAACTGTCCTGATATCCTAAAACCAGAAGGTTAAACAGAATCTGAAAGAACAAATTGATCACCTCCTAAAAGAGATCCCCAAATGAAAACTCCCAGGAATATTATAGTCAAATTCCAGGGTTCCCAAGTCAGGAAGAAAATACTGCAAGGAGCCAGAAAGAAACAATTTAAATATCATGGAGCCACAGCCTGGATAACACAAGATTTAGCAGTTTCTACATTAAAGGATCAGAGGGCAATATTCCAGAGGACAAAGGACGTAGGATTAACCTAGAAAAATCTATCCAGCAAAACAGGGGAAAATGGATATTCAATGAAATAGAGGACTTCCAAGCATTCCTGATAAATAGAACAGAACTGAATAGAAAATCTGACTTTCAAATAAAAGATTGAAAAGAAGCACGAAAAAGTGAAATGAAAGAGAAACCATAAGGTATTCAATAAGGTTAAATTGTTTACATTTCGACAGGGGAAGTTGATGCTTACAACTCCTAAGAACTTAATCATTATACAGGAGGTTAGGAATATGCATAGACAGAGGTCATGGGTGTGAAGTGACTATGATGAGATCACTTCAAAAAAATAAAAGGGGACAGTGAAAGATGGATGTCCTTGGATGGGGGGAAGAGAGAGAAAAATGAGGTAAATTAAAAGGAAGAGCTTTTATGGGGGAGGGGTAATACCTGAACCTTATTCTCATCGAAACTGGCTTAAAAAAGAATAACACACACACTCAGAATACAAAAATCTATCTTGCTCTACAAGGAAGCAGGAGGGGAGGGGGAAAAGAAAAGAGAAAAAAAAATTTTTACTTTGTGGATTTGTTTGATTTTATAGGAAAATGGAAAAGATATTGCCTGTACTTTTTCTTAGCCTTTCAAAGATAAGAGGGAAAAAAATCTAAGAAAAAAGCCAAAGCTGATCATAGCCAGTGTTGTATAGTAGAAAAGTATTAGACTTGTATCAGAGAACCGGGGATACATGCATGGGGGGAACCTTCACTGTATATCACTGCAAGAACATCAGTACTTCAAGGAATCATCTAAGGCTTCCTCAATGTGTCTCCTTTCCTCCACTGGCATAGAATGCAGCTTGAATACCAGCTCCATTGTTTTATCTGGTCTTGGGCAGGGCACTTTACCTCTCTAGGTCTGATTTTACTATAAAATGAGGGATCTCAAAGGTCCCTTACAGCTCTAATCTAACATATGGTCTTATTGCAAAATGTCCACAATTAACTGCCTTTTCATTATTACAATTCATTAACTCTGAATCTCTAACTAGGATATTACCAGATTATCTCCTAAATGAAGGTACTGTCACATACCTTTAAAAAAAAAGCAAAAAACGAGTTCAGACATGACAGAGAGAGAGAGAGAGAAAGAGAGGGAGGGAGGGAGAGAGATAATACCACATTATTATTTTTAGGAGTTATTTACAAAATGGCAAAACATGTTTATCAATTAATCTAAAACCATATGAAGACACACATTTAAAAACCTATAGCATTCCAATAAAATGCAAAGTATTTATAAAAATAAGTGTGAGTCAGTGAATGTCAGTTTCTTAGGAAGAATGTTGAAATTATTCACCTGTTATTAGCTAAGAAGGAATGTTTCATGCTGGATTGGCATTTTTACTTTTTTACAATCAATTTTACCAAATTTATTTAAGAAAGCCTCAAGTGTTAAGTGTCACATGCCAAACAAACACGAGATATGTTTCTTTAAAAAAATATTTTTACCCTTTCTTACATAAAAAAATACTAGCATAGCTTTTTCCAAGTACATTGGAGTTCAATTTTAAATAATAAAATCACCATCATCGTCATCACTACTTAAGCAATGGGGTAACTAAATGTAATTCTACATAGCAGAAATATTAGAAACCCTGTGCTTTTTCCCGGACTCTTATTCTACTTTAATAGCAAGACTACCCAAAAAGAAAGGAAATACCTATACGTTGAAAATATTTTTACAGCTAGCATAAACAGTTTGACAGTAATTTGTATCATACTCATGGGGAAAAAATAAACTTCTTCAATCTCATCTTTCTAATCTATGTAATGGTACCAATTTATAGACTTATAAAATTCTAAATCTCTTCTCTGCATCAATTATAACTTATACAGTTCCCTGAGCAACATTTAAAAAGCAAAGAAGTGAAAACAATATTCTGCTTGCTGACACTAGAAAAAATTTATCTAGCATTGTTGTCGAACTTCACAATTTTAAAACTGTAAATACCCTCCCTTTCCTAGCAGGAAAAGCTACTGCTGTAACATGCCAATTTTGAAACTCCACATCCTCTTGAAACTGCTTTAATCCATCACTGCTAATATAATAACTGTCTACTTACCCAACCAAAAGGAGTCTAGGGAACAGGATAGTAACAAATTTGATTAGTGATCATTTTTTTTTCTGTACTTGTTAGCAAGGCTATATAATGTACTCACCTTTGTCCCATCCTTCTTTAAAAGCAATGCCATTTAAATAACAGAAGAACACATCTAAGAAATATACAGAAATTCGAAATAGAAACAAAAAAAAAATATGACTACAAAAAAACTAAACATGTCCACCTCCCCTTTCAGGGAAAAACAAAAAGGGCCCTGGTTAATCTTAGCATCAAAGCTCCAGAGCTAGAAAAGGGATCAGGGGATATCTAATTCAAGGAGGAATAAGAGGAAACTGAGGGAGAGAGCCTGGCAAAGGGAAGGGCTGTAAATAATTTGCCCAAGATGATACAGGCAGGCAGTGAGCATCCAAGCTGCAATCTAACCCCAGTCAAGGTTCTTTCCACTAAACCTGCTGCCCTCTGTCTTTACAAAATGAAATTTGAGGAGTATAAAGAAGGGGGCTTATGTAGCAATTATTAATATGCAAATTAGCTATAAGGAAGAAGTCCCCAAAATATGTCAACCAAATGCTCGAAGTACATGACTGGAGGCAGAGAGAGGAAAGGTTCTAACACTTTCTTTTCTTTGGGCCTGGGGTTTCACTGGGGCAAGGCAGGGACTTCCAGTGAAGTAACTAGTATGGCAAGAGAAGGTCGGCAGCTACTTTGTACCTGGTAGTTATAGAGAGACCTTAGAAACACTAAAAGAAGTGACCAGGCAATAAATAACTCTTGGGCAGGGCCAGAGGGCCCTCAGCGGGTGGTGCCAGAAGCCTCTCAATGGGTAACAGAGGCAGGATTTGTCACTGGAACAGTATAGCATGGAAAGAATACGGTCAAGTTTTCCATCTGTTATGTCTCATATATTCTCAATAATCATGCCAATCTTAAAACTTAGGTTCAGAAAGTCTTTTTTTTAAATGGTAAGATGCAGAAGAAATAGGTCATTTCATCCAAACTACCAAACAAAAGTCCTAAAAACCCACAGTCGTACTAACCCCATTTCTAAATCCCTCACTGAACTTGAAGGATTTTCTCCAGCAATCATGTGCTACTCTGAGAGGTGCATAAGCAAACAGTTTCTGGGTGGCTGTCTACCAGAGATGGCCCCAAAGTGGACTGCTTGTGGGATGAGACTTACATAAATAGAAACCACACTTCCATCTCTAATTTGATCAATTCATAAACCAGATGACAGTTAAAGAAAATAGGCTCCAGGCTCGACCTTGGGGAGTGAGACAGAAGACCAAGGACAGGTGAAACCAGAAAGTGTGCATTCTCCTGCGCTCTCTCTCTTTTTGAAAAGACCCATAAATATTTTTAATGGCAGTTAAAGTAATGAACTTTAAAAACAATTCAATAAAAGGCTATTGTTCTTCAAATTAAAGTTATTTATTTTGCCATATGTCAAACTGCCCACACCAAGCACTAAGAACATGACAGAGCTTTCCACTTTGCATTTGTATTGCTAGGCACATTGGATGTGAAAGGGTTTGCAATCACTATTTGTTATTCTTAGAACAACCCTGGGACATGGTTTATTAGTAGTCCTATTTTCCAAATGAGGAGTTACATGGAAAAAGGTTAATTGACTTTGAGGGATAGCAGAACATCTAACTCTGAGATTCTCTGATTCACTGAACATTTTACCTAATCCAGTCTTCATCTAATCTTTAGTTCATTAAGTGATTCAGTTGATAGACAGCATGGATATAGGAGAAACAGTACTAGATTTTAAGGTAGAACATGAAGATTCAGATCTTGAATCTCCTAGTCAATATCTCCGTAAACTTTAGCAAAGTCTCCAACCCCCCCTGGGTCTGTTTCCTTATTTATAAAAAAAGGGAGGGTGGAGGGGGGTGAGAGAGGGAGAAGGAGAGAGGAGGAGAGATGGAGAGACAGGGACTCGAAAGGAGGGTTGAACTAGATGAACTCTAAGTTCAATGGCACATGGATAGCTTGCACTGGAAGACACTTGTGGCCATCTAGCCAAACACCCTCATTTTACAGATAAGGAAACTGAGTACCAGGGACACTGAGTAACTTGTTCAAGGTCATACAGCTATAAACACATGAAGTTACAGAGATAAAAGTAAGAAGATCCCTGAGGGGGCAAGGTCTCAAGGACTAAAGGAAAAGAGCTCTCCTTCACAGATTGAAGATTTCAGTCCATACTGGTTTTCTCTAAGGCCAGGAAATGCCTTACGTCCCCAAAGAAGTGAATTCACAGAGTCTTCACTGCACTCCTCTGTTTGGCAATCATGAAAATACGAATGAGCACAAAGAGGGATACAATAAAACATCTTTTGCGTGATCTTAGGAAATAACTAAATTTGGAGACTCCGGCAAGTGCTAAGCTTTAGAGAAATGCTAGTTACAGCAGAAAGAAGTCTGGCTTTTGGATGAGAAGAATCATGAATCTCATCTCTGCTACACATTCGTTCTGTGATTTTGGACAAGTCATTTTCACCTTTCTGAGCCCGTTTCATCATCTGTAAAATCCAAATAGTAATAATAATAGATATAATACACATTTAGGACTGCTACAAGGACAGAATGAGTAAGGTATACAACATGCCGATAAACTATAAAGAACTAAAGAAATCTCAGCTTTTAAAATTATTATCATTATTTGTGTTTATGGAAAAAAAAACATGCCACATATCTGAACACACAGTGTATGGCGATAATGAATTTTGGTAAATTCTCTTGACAACACTTTTCAGTTTCAGCAAAAACAAATCTACCATCACTGTTCTCTGCATGGGAGGAGAGAGGAAAAAAACACAGAGCAGACTTGAATGGGAAGGAAGGAACTCTATTTTAGCCCTCAATAAAATGACATTTTTCCCTCTTTCCCAGGTGCCAACAATCCCTTATTTGTATTGGAACATGAATGACAGTGACAAGAAAGAGGATGAGGGTGAGACTGTTGGTTTTTAGAGCTATCAACACAGCATCCTTATTTCCTGATTGACAGAGATACAAGAGAATGATGTGAGTGAGATACAAAGGAAAAAGGAATGGCCTGAGGGTGAGGGTGGGCATGGTTAAGTATGGCATTATTACTGAGAGAATGACATCTAACTTATGAATAAGTCTATTTATATTTTGTGTCTATTGATGATGAATATTAAAGACAGAAAATAACTTTGAAAAGTATACCAGAATAATAAGAACATTTTCAAATCAAAGTTAGGAATTTCTGAAACTTTCCATACATGTAACAACCCAGCTTCCCCACTTGCAACCCAAAACTCTGGCCTCATGGACACATCCAACCCTTTTTGACCCCTCTGGCTCATCGTCCCCACCTGGAATTTCTCCAGGAAAGTTTTCTAATACACTCGGTAGGGCATGCACAATAAGTATTCTAAAATGGACCAAAATTTTACAATCATGATGATTACTATAAAATTTGGAAAATGCTGTGTCTCAAAAGTCTTAGTGCAGCTCTAAACTACTAAAGCACAAGGAATTTAAGACAGCAATTTCTAGTACCAGTCCTAGAGTTAGTACATATTCAGGACAATTCCTTATTTCCTTATACTTACATCTTTAGAACTGCAGATAAGAAAGACAGTAATGTATTTTGGAAAGATTTTCCAACAATAAATGGCTGAAACAAACAAAAATAAGTTTTCCAGCTTAATCCTTTTATTAACTAGAAATTCTACTTAATAATCCTACTTCCCAACCAACATTCATGGTGTATTCCTATTTAATGAATTTTCACTATGCTTTTGTATTTATTTAACCACAATAAATACAAGATTCAAAATTTATCTTTCATTTTCCACAACAGAGAGCCTGTGAATTTTACATTTTTCATTTGTTATCACTAACAATAAACTAATCTGACCAATTTCACTGGTAAAGGTAAGTAATGGCAATGGCAATCAGAGAATGAAACAGATAAAACATGTAATTGACTGGCTTTAGTTTGTCATCTTGGATAACATGTCCTAGAGCAAAAACAAGTTCATGATAAACACACACACACACACACACACACACACACACACACACACACACACGGATTCCCTGCTTTCACAAACCTTCTGATGGCTGTCACTTTAAGCTGGTAAAAATTTCAAATACAAGAAAAAAGCCACAAATAGCTACAAGTTATGTGAAGATCTTTAGAACAATTTAGTTTCTGACCATTTAAAAATTTTAATGAGATGCTGCTATCTCTTATCACTAGCTAAAAAAAGCAACAGGGAAATACTGCAGCATGCAGCTGCTACAAGGTGCTTCTGTAGATAACTGCTAAGACAAAATTATTCATCATTTCTCTGGAAACATCTGGATATATTTAACATCTGCAAAATTAAAAAAAAAAACAAAACCATTCACACACACAAAACTGGCCCAGAAAATTCAATTACTGCATTTATATTCAGAGTATGAAAGAACTAAATTCCCAATTTAACCCTATTTCAATGGAACATTTTCAGGATGATGGCATTTTAAAAGAGCACCAATACCATAGCCACAAAAGAGCTACTCTAAAAGAAGACCATCTGATAAATTTATCCAAAAAACTCATTAAGCACATTTGATAAATGAGAAAAATTTAAGTATTTCTTTTAAACTGGGAGCTAGCTGTCTACCCATATCAGACTCTTATTGTAGTAACATATAATAGTTTAAAAAAAGAAAATCCAAGTCTTTATCCACTCCACCTTTATGATTTTTTTATATAAATTTATTTATTTTCAGTTATCAATATTCATTTCCACAAAATTTTGAATTTCAAATTTTCTCCCCATCTCCCCACAACTTCCACCCCAGGGGTGCCCTTTCCTCCAATCTGCCCTCCCTTCTATCACTACCTCCCCCTCCTCTTCCCTTCTAATTTCCTGCAAGGTAAGAAAGATTTCTATACCCATTGCTTATATAACTTATTTCCTAATTTCATGTAAAAACAACCTCTAACATTCATTTTTAAAGCTTGGAATTCCAGATTTTCTCCCTTCCTCCCTCCCCACCCACCCTCATTGAGAAGGCACACAATTTCATAAAGTTTATACATATGTGGTCATGCAAAACACCTCCATAACAGTGATGTTGTGAAGGACTAAGTATATTTCCCTCTATCCTGTCCTGCCCTCCATTTATTCAATTCTCTCCTCTGTCCTATCCCTCTACAAAAAGTACAAAAAGTAACTTAGCCATAAAAAACTACTATGGTGGCAGGGAAGACCAAGACACAAACTCAGAAGAAGGTAACAATGTGAAAATAGCTAAAGGCAAGCCTCAAAGAAAATTCTATTTGAACCCAGGTCCAACAAGAATCCCTAGAAGAGTTAAGGAAAGATGAGTAGAAAAGGAAAAACTGGGAAAAGAAATGAGAGCGATACAAGAGAATTATGAAAAGAGAATTAAACTTTGGTAAAAGAGGCACAAAAATGCTGAAGAAAAGAAAATTTGGAATTCAAACTTAGAAAACAATGAATGCTAAAAATTGTTTTTACATGTAATTGAGGAAAAAATAAATACTATTTTTAAACATTAAAAAAAAAATTCTTTAAAAAGCAGAACACGCCAAATGGAAAAAGTGGTACAAAAGCTCAATGAAGAAAACAATTTCTTAAAAATGAGAATTGGGCAAGTGGATATGAAGAAGATATCAGAAAACATAAAACAAAATTAAAAAATGGAAAAAAAGAGAAGAAATTATGAAATGTATTACCGGAAAAAAAAAAAAAACTTCCCTAGAAAAGAGATTTAGGAGAAACAACTGAAGAATTACTGGACTACCAGAAAATGACAATCAAAAAGAGATATTATATTTCAAGAAATTATCAGGGAAAACTTCCCCAAACTTAGATTAATAGGATAAAATAGAAATTGAAAGAATCCACTGATCACCACCTGAAAGTGATTCCAAAATGAAAACTCTCAGAATTTCCAGAAAAGATATTGCAAAAGACCAGAAAGAAACAATTTAAACATCATGTCAGCATAGTCAAGATCAAATGAGATTTCAATGCTTCCACATTAAAGGTGCAGAGGGCTTGGCATATGATATTGCACAGGACAAAGGAGCTAGGATTACAACCAAGAATCACCTACTCAGCAAAACTGGGTATAATCCTTCAGGGGTAAAAAGTGGATATTTAATGAAATAAAGGACTTTGATACATTCCTGTTGAAAAAAACCAAAGCTGAACAGAAAATGTGACATTCACATATAAGACTCAAGAGAAACATGAAAGAGAAATCATAAGAGATTCAAGAAGGTTAAATATTTTACAATCCCTTATGGGAAAATGATACATGTAACTCCTATTGTTATTAGGGAAATTAAAAAGGAGTTTACATAGACAAAGGGCACAAGTCTGAATTGACTACAATGGAATGATTTTTTAAAAAATAGAATAAAGAGGGGAGAAAGAGAGATGTGCTGGGAGAAGGGGGAACACAGAGATAAAATGGGTAAAATTTTCTCACATAAGAGAGGCATGCAAGAAAGAGCTTTTACAGTGTCGGGAGAAATGGGAGGAATTGGCAGGCAATGCCTGAACCTAAATCTCACTGGAATTGGTTCAAAGAGGGAAGTTGTGTATAGAAATCTCTTACCCAATAGAAAGGGTGTGATGATAAAAGGGTATGTGGATTGAGGGAGGCAGTGGATAGAAGTCAAAGAAACTTTTGAGGAGGGACAGGATAAAAAGAAAGATAAAAAAAATAAGATGAAGGGAGATACACATAAGTCATAACTGTGAATGTGATGGGTTTAGCCATGAAATGGAGGCAGATAGCAGAATGGATTAGAAAACAGATTCCAAGAATATGTTACATATAAGAGACATGCTTGAAATAGAAAGAAACACACAGAGTTAAAATAAAGGGCTAGAGGAAAATCTATTATACTTCAGTTGAAGTAAAAAAGGCAAGGTTAGTAATCATGATCTCAGACAAAGCAAAAGGAAAAGTAGACCAAAAATGACAAGCAAGTTAACTACATTTTGCTAAAAGCCACTATAGATAATGAAGTAATATAAAAGATTTTTACAGCACGTTTCCCTGATAATGTCTCATTTTCTCAAATATTTAGAGAACTAAGTCAAACTTATAAAAAATAAGATTAATTCTCTAATTGATAAATGGTCAAAGAATATGAATGAATAGGTGATTTTCAGAAGGAGAAATGCAAAGAAATGCAAATTAAAACAACTCTGAGGCACTACCTCACACCCATCAGAAATGACAAATGCTGAAGGGGATGAAGGAAAACAGGTACACGAATGAATTGTTGGGGAATAGTGAGCTGTTGCAGCCATTCTGGACAATTTGGAGCTGTGCCCAAAATGCTAAAACTGTGCATCCCCTCTGACCCAGCAATACCATCACTAGGTCTGTATCCCAAAGAGATCAAAGAAAAAGGACAAGGACCTATTTGTCCAAAAATCAGCACTTTTTATGGTGGCACAGAATCGGAAATTGACAAGTTACTCATCAATTGGGGCATGTCTGAACAAGGTGTACTAGATGGTTGTGATGGAGTACTATTATGCTATAAGAAGTAATGAGAGGGATGATTTCAGGAATTCATGGCAAGACCTATATGAAGAGATGCAAAGTGAAGCAAGAACTAGGAAATCATTCTGCACAGTGACAGTAGTGCTGTAATGATGATCAGCTGTGAAAGACTTAACTACCCTGATCAATGCAACAATCCAAGACAATTAATTCCAAAGGTCTCATGATGGAAAACAAAATGCTATCCACATCCAGAAGGAAAACTGATAAAATGAAAGCTCATGAGTTGAAAGTAATTTTTCTCACTTTCTTTAGTTTTTTGGGTTTGTTTTTGTTTTTTGTTTTTTTTGCAATATGGCTAATATGGAAATTTATTATTAACAAAGATAACCAAAAGATGACAAATTTTATTTTGAGAAGCTGGATTTTTTTAAGACTTCCCATGAATAGTCAGCATTGACTATGTACAAGGAGGGGGAGGTTGAGGGGCGAAGAACAGAGAGAGGGGAGCAAAAACTAAAGGAAAGAGGAGGAAGGTGAGGAAGACGAGGGATAGGAGGAGGAAGACAGGGTCACTGAAATATCACTTTTACAAAAAATGTAAATACCAGGAAGAAATATACAAACAGGACAGCTTTGAACACTAAAGACTTATTAATGCAAAGAGAAATACAAAGGGAACAACACAAGAAAATGAACTTTTGTTATTTACTATTTGCATAAGTATAAAGTGTATTTGTACTATATAGCAGGAACTGACAATATTAAGCCCTTTTCCTGGATATCTCCTTTTTTTTCTCTCAGTTACAGAAAACTATATTATGTAAAACATAGATGTACAAAAATATATATGTATCTACATATACATATATATGCAAATACGTACCTGCACACTGTAAAAATTTGAAAATGATTTTCTACCCTGTTTTAAAAACTTACAACTGAAGAGTTTCAATGATTTTTGAACCATTTGTTTCAAAGAGCAAAATGTAACATCTTCCAATTACTTTGCAAGAATAATTGGCTGACATCAAGGGAAATAAATATCAGCCAGACATCAACAAAAACTTTTGCATAAAAGGTAGATATTCAAGTAGATCTGTGATCTCATCAATTTAGGAGTTCCCTCTAATAATGCTAATCTGAAATCATCCATACCTGTATATCCTAGGCAACTCTTGTCCATATTCTCCCAAAAGTTCAGCACAGTGGATCCATAAAAAGTGCTAAAATCTGCTTTGTTTTCCCTGAACAAGGGTAGGGGACCAGTGGAAGGCTGCAGTCATCCACCTGCCAGTCCCACTCTTACTCCTCTTCTGTTCATGTCATACAATCCCTTAATGCTGTCCTTCAGATCTGTTCTTTAAATGTCCTTCCTAGTCATATACTGAAGCCTGCCCATATATGACTGAAAGCAGTCAACAACAACAAAAAAACACCGTGAGCTTCTCCTTTACTGTTGGTGTGACGGCCGGCTTCGTTTCTTTAGACAAAGTGGTGTTCCCTATCCTCTATAGCTACAATGGTAAAATATCTGAATTGAAAGGATGGCTCTCTGCCTTCATGCAAAACCTGGAGATAGTAAAGCAGCTCTGCAATTCCTGAAAGCAATCCAGCCTCCTCTAGCCCTCCTTTCCCTCTCTGAGAGAGTAGTAGCTCATTGTCTATTTGCATTATGTCTCCCAATACGTACATTTTATTCAATAAACACCACACAGTTTCTATTTGCCACCCAGACAATGGACATTCTTCATCCATTTAGTCTTTCCTGTGTGGATAGATGAGAATGGCTCTTTCAGGAGACTATAACGTTTCAGGGCATGATACAATCAACACAATGCCACTGGAAAACATGAGCATATAGAGTATTTCACCATCTGCAGGGAATCTCACTCTTATCTGTTCTGAATCTCCTCCATAATAGTGGCAAGAATTTTGGAGAACGTGTCGTTCTATGCCTTAACTGACTGTTTATTACTGACACCAATGCATAACATTATCTCTACTGTTAAATCTTCCAGGAAATCCTGAATGATCGTGATATATGTACTGGAAGCTCAGGCACAAAGAGAGCCTAGTAGATAGAAAGCCATGGACTTGAGAGTCAAGAAGACCTGAGTTCAAATTTTGCCCCCAGGCAACTGGGGACTGGTGACCTTGGGCAAGTCACTTGATTTCCTTGTGCTTCAAGTTCCTCCTCTGTAACATGAGGTCATTGAACTTGATGAGTTACATGGTCCCTTCTAGCTCTAATTCTGTGATTAATTCTGTATGCTGTAAGAGAACACATGTTGAGTTTTGTTCTACTTTACAATTTTTTAAAATCAACAAACACAAAAGGATCTTATATTCTCTGCATTGTTTAGTTAATTGGAAGACATAAACTTTACTTGTGAAAGCCTGTGTTCCTTACTACCACCCTCATCAAAGGTGTCCTTGATTTGTGTATAGATGACTTCCATAATGATTCTATAAGATGGGAGAGTAGGAATAAAAGATGAAATTTACTGCAATCAGGGTATGCTCAACTTTTATTTGGATGTCAACAAAGTCTAATATTATTTTCCACACCTTTTGCATTTCCCTTTCTTCAGATACTGGGTATATACTGCCCTCAAAAACAACTCCAGCTTGGATTTCCTCCAAATATCTAGCATAATCCAACTGATTTTCCAATCTTACTTTTCTTTACTTCTATCTCCTTTATGAGCATCTGTGACAATTGGTATATGAAGATGATGGTTCCACTATCCTTAGTAGCTTTTGCAAATCTTTTCCATTCTCCTGTTTGAAGTTTTCCTTCCATTTTCAACCCTGAATGCTGCTGGAATGGATTTTCTAACTAGAATATTTTCCCTCATTTTTATTTAACTGGTATTACCATCCATTCCTTCTGTATTATGAGATATATCTTCCTTTTTTATTATGTATCATCCTTACATCCTATGTAAGATTTTATATAAGAATTTATATTTATTCCAAGCCACTATTACCTCTGATAGCAATATCTGTTTGACAAATCAGTTGTTTGCTAACTAAATGCTTTCTGGACTATTACAGTGTCTCAGTTGGGATAATTAGTTTTCATTAGTTAAGCTTCTGCATGAAATTTTTATGTTTGATATAAATGTCAGTCCAAGTGTTCATTTCTCATTTTTTATGTTTAATTATTGGTTTAAATAATTTAGGATTCAATCATTTGTACTCTATATATTTTCCTCACTGTTATTCCTTTTTTCTTCCATATTCTGAACTCAGCTCTGAGGGGTCAATGGCTTAAAAGAATATAGACAGCTGACTCAGGGAAAACTCTACATCAATTATAAAATTTTTCTGTTAATCTATATTTCATTGATGGGTAGAATTTAAAAATGAATATCCTGATTTAGCAATCATAGGCAATGATATACTTCTTCCATTTTGGTGTATATATCTTTGAAAGGTATCTTTTTCAGCTATGTTGGCTGTTAAAATCAAATGTTAAGTTTGAAAAAACTGTAAACAAGAACTTTTTCAAAACTTCTTTTTTTAAAAAATTATTTATTTTTAACACAGTTTATAACAGATAAAGCAATTCAAACTTTTGGTCAGGTGATACATCTTTTTAAAGCATTTACAATATGGACCACAAAAGAATTTCTTTTTAAATATTAGCCAACTGAGGCACAGATAATATTTATGTTGCTAACTTCACAAGCTCTTGACCTAATTGTCTCCACAGTATTACTAAGAATTAAAGGACCCTAACTTATTGTTGTTGGTCTAAAGTCCTAAGCCTAATAGCTTAATTTTAGACAACCTCAGATGTTCCCCTACCCATAATCTATAATTGAATAGATCTAGTATTAAGCGTACTTTTCAAAACTTCTGAAGCACATTAAATTATATTGCTTTCACTATGACATTTCAGTGGAATCTAAGAAGTTTCTACCTCATTAAATTTATTTTAAAATATTTTTCTAGTTTCTATTTTAAGGTTTTTTAATGTATATAATTATTAGTAGAACATCACATATAAATAATTTATGAATAAGTAAATACACATTGAGGGTGTACGGTTGAAAACTTTTACTGACATGGGTATGTGATCAAAGTTTTGAGAAAACTGGTCTAAATGATGACTGTTTCCTTCTAGCTCTAACCTGTGAATGTATGAATCCAGCTGCCACCAGATGGCAGTGATGGAGTGTTTCATAACAACCAGGAAAATGATACTAACATTAAACAACAAAGTGTTCTTTTTTTAAATCAAACGTGCTTGAATATCAATATTAAAACTCACTATACACTAAACTGCCGTACAGAAAGAAAATACTATTGGAGCAAGATTTAAAAGATGAAGCTACAGCGGCACCAATGCTGTCCTTGAAGCAGGTGGTTCTAATGGTTCCTTAGTATAATGATCCCGAGCTTAACTGCAACTATTAACAGAAGCTTCCACAAAGCAAAAAGGAAGTCAAGTCACTTTTTCTTCTTACTCCTAGGAATGTGTTGAAGCTCTAGTGAAATCTCTGTGACTACTTTCAGTTAAGGTTCAGTATCATACTTTTTTTGGCTGTGGCCTGAAGAAAAGGGTAGCTAGGTGGTGCAGTGGGTAGAGCACCAGTGCAGGAGTCAGGAAGACCCGAGTTCAAATCTCACCTCAGACACTTGACACTCACTAGCTGTGTGACCTTGGGCAAGTCACTTAACCCCAACTGCCTCATCCTGGATCATCTCCAGGCATCCTGATGATTATCTGGTCACTGGATTCAGATGGCTCTGGAGGAGAAGTGAGGCTGGTGACCTGCACAGCCCTCCCTCACTCAAAACAAAGTCAAGTGCAAGTCATGTCATCATTCTCTGATCAGAATCAGATCAGATTCATCTCTGATGGCAACAAAGGATGAACACACAGTTCGAAGAAAGGAAGCCTGCTAAACATCCTCTTATTACTAGATCAAAAATTATTGATCTAGTACCTATGATGGAGAAAACTAACCTTTGATTCCAAATCCCTCTGCTTTCTCTAAAAGGTGTTTTTCAATCAATATCAACTCTCAAGGACCTTCTCACTAGCCTGTGGTTCTTATCCTGCAATCAGGAGATGGTTACCAAGGTAACTTAGCTTGTCATGTAGGATATCCTCATTCTCTTGTGTTGCTAGGTTAGCCACTCTTACTGGACTGTCCCACCCACAGCTTTCTTCTGATGTGTTATTTAAACATAGGTGATAACTATTGGAAAGTCTGTCATTTTTTTTTCTTTTTACAGTCTTGGGCAATTTTCTGCTTAAGAAATTATCATTTTTGCTGAGTCTTCTGGGTTTTTTTAAGAGTTATTTAATGCAGCTTTACATAATAGTATCCTTAAAATGCATTTATCGAGCATTTTTTCACCTTTTTTTTAACCTTATATCTCTGGGGTAGAGAAGTATGTAGGAAAAACTAAACTATCCCCCATCAAATTAAACTTTCTCTCATTGGTTAATAAAGATCTTTTTTGCTTTACAGAATTTCAAGATAAACTATCAAACTTTTAATGTTTCAGTTTACTTAAACAAAATTTGTACCAGTGATCAGCAAGTACTGCAAATCTTACTTTATCAGCTTCAATTGAGTTATGCCATATAATAAAAAAAAGTAAGATTTCCATCAAAATATTCTGAAGTCAAGAAAATAAGGAAAGCACTATAAATCCAAGAGCAACTTTTCAAAAAGAAAGAAGTTCTATCCCACAGACTGAACAAGGGATATTTCTAACCTACCTTACCATACCGTTTTAGCAATAATATCTTCATTGTGCAAAATTTTGCAAAATTTTGCTATTAGAGATAGTATTTTATAAAAACAGTTAAGTTACTGTTTGCTGCACTCAACTATTAAAATAAGAGACTGAAAGGATGAAAATCTACAGTAATCCTTCTCTTATTAAAGAAGATTTAGTTCTTAGAATTTTTTCCAATATAAAAAATATAAGATCTAGAGGGATATATGTCTATATATCAGAACTGTGGGATGACAACAGAAAAATATATATGTAAATACCATGCAAAAGTGTCAGAAAACATGAAATATAAATCTGTATGTGATTTTAACATTTTATAATTCTGAAAATGATGTACAATGTGTAAGATGTAGCTGAATGCATTCAGTTGGATATGGTAATGTGTTGATTAGGAATTCTCTTGGGGGAAAAAGGAATTAAAAGTGAACCTCCATGCAGTTGTTCTATCACATATCATTTAGAGATGAGAGGATATCTATTCCAACACTCTCATTTCATGGAAGTTTTGTGCCCTCTCCACAGTCTCACGAGGTGGTCCTAAGGCAGGTTATGGCTCCAGAGGCACTGCTCATTCTACTGTCCCACACTACCCACTCACAGCTACAGACTGAGGGGAGAGTATGCTTAACAGTATATGTTACTCAAAGTCAGGATCATTCTCTGAGCAAATCTATTTTATGAGAGCTGATACTCAAGGAAATACTATTTTTGGGGTCCTGTGTTTATTCATTTTTCCTGCTATTCAACAGCTGCTTAGGGTTTAACCATGGCTAGTCTGGTATTTATGCATATCATTGAGTTAACTTTATAGAATACCACCAACACAATACCAGAAAGAAAAATGTATTAGGAGTTAAATTATATAAAGTAGATGTAATGATTGTAATTATTCTATACGTGGATTAAATTAACTCCTAATACAATGGTTTTAATTTAGGTAATACACAAAATGTTAAATAATCCACAGTATTCAAAATGGGAAAATAAAAGCATTTCAGCAAACTGTTGCTTTTAATGATACATATTATAAGAGCTACCTCTAGCTATTATCCACAGTGCCATTCCAGTCAAATTACCAAAGGAATATTTTATAAAGGTAGATAAAATAATAAAACAATTGATTTGGACAAACGAAAGATGTAGAATACCAAGGGAAATAAAGAAACAAGGTAAAAATGAAAGAGAAATAGCACTTCCAGACCTCCAGTTATACCATAAGCAGCAATCATCAAAACCATTTGGGACTAGTTTAAAATCCGACAGGGCAGCTAGATGAATAAAGTGCTGGGACCAGAGTTGGGAAGACGTCTTCTTGAGTTCAAATCTGGCCTCGTCGCTATTGTTATTGTTCGTCCTTGCTGAAACCTAGCCTCAGACACTTACTAAATAAAGGTGCTTTGGAATTATTGAATTCCATAATCCAACTAAATTCAATATTTCAATTGATCAATATTTCAACTGAATTCACAATTTCAATAAAATAGTCTCCTGACAAGCTGGAGTCCTGGGTTCAATATATGATAAAATTCAGTAGTTATAAATGTAAAATCTTGTAGGTTAGTTAAAAAAATAACAAGTACAAAATGCAAGGGATATCATTAGCCCTTTGTCTGAAAAAAATATGATGTAATGTAGTAACCCAAAAAGCTAATTGGATTTGGGGCTATAAGTATATTCCAGAAATGAGTGTGACATAGCAAATAAAATCAGGGAGAACGATGTTCAAATCTTGCTTCTGAAACACAATGACTATCATAACCTGGAGTAAAATTCGGTGCCCCAAGCATCCCTCTGATACCATGTAAGATGTTCTGCATTGGTCCAATAAAATAAAAGTAACTTCAGGAATTTTCCAGGCTTATTATAGTGATATTCCTGCTGTGCTATACTCAAGCTAAACCTCATAATTTTGAAATGACAATTCAAACAGGATAGTAGACAGCCTTGAGTCCATGGTATAAGAGAACAGGTTCAAAGACGTGAGGATGCTTAGTCTAGAGCTGTCTCCAAGGACCTGAAAAACTGTCATATAAAGACTCATTCTGTTAGACTCGGGGAGGGGGGGGCCAGAAGCAAGAGGAAAACCTTAATAATTACCTGTCCCAAAGCAGAATGGTTGCCTCTAGAAGCAATGGGTCCCCTCACATTAGAGGTCTTTTGAACAGAGTTAAGATATACACTTTTTGGCTATGTGATCATGGGGATTCCTTGTGAGGCATGAGTTGATGAGATGATGGCAAAAGTCCCTTTCAACTTGAATTACGTTGGGCAGATCACTTTAACCTCTCTAAACCTAAAGGGAGAATAACTGAATGAGTGCGTGATATAGTGAAAAGCACCCTCATTTAGGATTCGGAAGGCTTGGTTTTATATCCCAGTTTTGCCAGTATCTAGCTGTGTGACCAGAGGACAAGTCACCTTTCCTCTATGGGTGTCAGTATCCTTATCTATAAAATGAGCCCTTTTCATAACATCTTTCAGAGATAACTTTATACTATTCTATAAATCTAAACAGCAAGAAAAAAATCAGGAGATTAAAAAGAAGATTCGTCTTGGTCAAGCAAAACTCTTTATCATAAATTATATTTTAGGAAAATAACTTCCTAAAAGGTAATTCTATGAGTTTATTATTGACCAATTATTCAAACTTATTTTGTAGGTCCAAGGGTCATTTCCATCATATAAATGTCAATAAAATCAGAAAATGGTAAAAAAAAAAAAAAACAACAAGGACACCTAAGGCTTTATTATGTCTTCTAATATTTTAAAGATGCATAAAATGACATCTAGGACAAGGTCATAAATCCCAGAGAAAAATCCCCTCTTCCGAATATGTCCATAGCAATGGTTCTAAAAGGACTTCTTGTTTTCATGCTTTACTATGTCAAGTAACTACATTAGATAATCCTAAACACAATCTGTCAAATGCAATTAGAAATATAGTGTTCTATACAAAGCTAAAACATAGTACAGTAACACAATAATCTAAGAAAATAAACTAAGGTCTTAAATTCACATTGGCATTTCCACAAGGTAGACAATTGCTTTAACATTTTCCTATGTGAAACATAGGAAAAGAAAAAGTACACAAAGTATTTCTGATATGTTATTTATATTTTTACTAACAAAAATCCAAGGAAAAAGACACGTGAGGCTTTGATGTTGCATTCTGCTGTAATTCTGATATGTCAATAAGCAAATCTGGAGAACTGCCAATGAAAGCAGAATAAACATCATTAGCATTTTAATAAACCTCAAAGCCAGAGGGCTCAAAAACAGAGAGAGATCTAGCAAAGGAAAAATCAACACCTGCCATTGTCTGTCCCCAGGCAGTTTGCCCTTTGGCAGTCTCCCTCCTTCCCCTCCTCTATGCCCCTTAAGGAAGATATTTTTGTGTTTTATGACTGAAATCTGTTGTAGTCATTTTTTAACTGAGTAACTTGATTTTTAAGATTCTGCTTTTTTATTCAAGTATTTAAAATTCCAGTCGCCACAATGTGATTTAAGATATTAAGTAAATGGACCTACGTTTTTTTAAAAAAATGCACAAAATAATGTTTATTTAAAAAGCAAAACATGAAATTCAAAACTGCTTAAAAATCAACTTGGAATAAATAACTTAAAATTCCTTTAATTTCCAATCATTATATTTGATAGGTTGGGGGAAAGAGAGGAGGAAGGAAGTCGAGATCTGGTGATTTCATTAATGTAGGAAAACCTCAGTGTGGAAAATCCTCCTACCAAAGCAGATGGGTCACTGTTAAATTATAATCTTATAGAAAGTAGTCTGGGGTACTGATAAGTTAAATAATTTTTCCAGGGAAAGACAGTCAGTGTCTTCCTACACCACTTCTATGGGCTTTCCTCTCATTATGCTATAGGGACTGGAACTGTGATTTCACCAGCAAAGCAAACTCCTGGATACCAAAGAAAGTTGAGAACTTCTCTTAGAATCTTAGAGAATAATTTAGGGGACTGAGAGATTAACTGATCTGTTCAGGGTCACACAGAAACACTGCATCACAGGTAGGACTCTGAACTCAGATCTTCCTGATTCTGAGGCCAATTCTCTAATCAACACTGCCTCTATGGGCTCTAGACTGGCATGGAAATCCCTCTGCCTAGGAAGTCAAAGTATACATACCACTGCACACTGCCAGTGGTGAACTTGGTGCTAAATCATTATATTACTACCTCAACAAAATGATCCCAGGCAATACAAGAGATTAGAATCCATGGATGTTACCTAAATAATGAAACAATGACTAGCGGGAATATTTAAATGTCTGTCTTATCTTATTTGTTCAGTTTATTTTTATTTACAACAAAGTTTATCTTTAAAAAGTATAAAGATATATGTCTGGATAACTGTTGCCCCAAAACCATTTCATAACCATTTAGTAGCTGCATGATCTTAGAAGATCTTATTAATCTAAGTACATCTGGCTTCACATTTCATCAGTACAATCTAAGCACTGAGATATAAATGAGTACATATTACTGTGAACACAATTCGAGCAGTGTTATTCATATAAAAGTTAACACTTTGACATCAACACAAAACAACAAATTCGTAAAGTCATGATTTGCTGCTGAAGTGATAGGATCACATATCTGAGACCTGACAGAAACCATGGATGTGATCTAATCCAGTCCCTTCAGTTTACAGAAGTGGCCTAGAAATGTTAAATCTTTAGCATGGAGTCACATGGGCAGCACTGAGGGTGTTCAGAACCTTCAGAACAGGTACCCTGACTCTACAAGCACTGTGACAGGACTAATAGTTTTTAAGCACACAAAAACAATTCTATCTTTTGTTTTTACTTCACCTACATTCCCCATAGTATCCCTTCTCTTACAACCAAGAACTTTCAAAAAGGGGGGAAAGCTGACCAAAAACTAATCAACATGTAGAAATGTATGAAATTATGTACAATGTTTCATAGCCACAGTAACCCACTTCAACATAGAAAGGAGGGAAGTGCCTTCTCATATCTCTTCCTAGGGACCAAAGTCAGTTATTGTCATTTTATACTTTTCAGCTTTGCTTTGTCATATTGGTTCTTTCTTTTTTTCATTGCTACATAATTGGGCTTTATGGGATGTTCCTGGAAGACTAGAACCTCTGGAGTGAGGGCTTAAGTCCTTTCCAGAGCTGTTCCCCCATGTTTGGTGTCCGATTCTCACCCGTGGCTCCAAGAAGCTGTAGAAGGCACAGCAGCCACACCCTGGTAAAAACATCTTGGCAGACGGGTTAAACCAGATTGAGGGTAACTGACAAGCCTCAAACCCATCAGTGAGTTAGGGGGAGGTCTACTCCAAGCATGAGGACTTTCCCCTGTGAAATGGGTGGATGAGAACAATTTGTTCTAGCAGCCATGATGGTGGCTGAAGCAGGTGCTCTGGAGAATTTAAAGCCTGATCAGACATCAAAGATGCCAAGGTCATCCACTGGGCTGTCTCCTGGCATCTTGACTTTTGTCTCATCATAGGGTTTGGATGACTGTGGAAGGGAGAGTGAGGCTCATGACCTAAGCACCTCTGCCTCACTGTGATGTCACTGGTCCTTTCTGAAAATGAAGGACAAACTACAGATGTATAATTCCTGGTTCTGCTGATTTCACTTTGCATTAGATTACACAAGTCTTTCCATGGCTCTTCACATTCATCATTTCTTATGGCACTTTAATATTCACATATCACAAGTGCCTTAGTAATTCCTCAATTAGCAGACATCAATTTTGTTTCCAAGTGTCCATCAATAAGCATTTATTAAATGTTTAGTATATGCCAGGCACTGTGGTAGTAAGTACTGGAGATGAAAATATGAGCAAAAAGGAAGACAGCCCCTCCCTCCAAACAGCTTACATTCTAAGACCTAAAAGGGGGCTGAAAGGTGGGGATAGGCAGACTGGGGGGTCACGAAGAGAAGGTGTCAGTGCAGGACACGGCAGCAAAGTCCAGAGTCGAAAGCATAAATGGAAGAGGAATGAAGGGAGGCAGGGTCCCTCCCAAACATGGAAGGAGCTCACCCAAAGGAGAAGGGAGACAAGGGGTGGCCGAAGTCCTAGGTTGAGAAGGCATAGGAGGCCTGGGGGTAAAGTATAGAAAGTCAGAAGCAAAGCTGGGAGAGGAAGGAAGAAAGGCTGGCCACAGCCTCTCCCTAAAATGCAGGCTTTGGGAAGAGCTCACCAAAAGTGGTGCTACAAATATGTCAGAGTATACGGGGCTTTTCTTTTTGTCACTGAATTCTTTGGGATATATGCCTAGAAGTGGAATCCTTGGGTCGTGTATATTATGTGTTATCTGCGTAATTCCAAATTTTTTTTCCATAACAACTGTTGTGCTAATTCACATAGTCCATCATGCATTTATCTTTCATAATACCTCCAACATTTACTATTCCCTATCTTTTGTCATTGCTGCCACTCTGCTAGATGTAAGGCAAACTGTCAGGGTTGTTCTGATTGGCATTTCTTATTAGTATTAATTTGGAGCATTCTTTCATGGAATAGCCTATGTCTCTTATTTGACATATAAGAGCTTAGATCTCTTGGTCAAGAACTCACACCATGACCAGAGTTATTTTTCTTGTCATTTAAAAAATTTTTAGTATGATCCTCATTACCCAGGTCACACATCCCTTTTGACCTTACTGTGGTATATTATACAAGTTGTTCATCTAGACCTAACATGTGTCAGTTTTCTCTGGAAATCAATTCTTGCCAAATAGGGAGTTTTGTCCCAGGTAACTTGGGTTTTGGAGTTCATAAAACACTGCAATATTGAGTTCAATTATTTCTTGTTTTTCATTGTCTAGAATGTTACCTTAGTCCTTTAGTTTTAGATCATCCCAAACATTTTGGTTGGTCATTATTACTTTATAATATAGCTTTGAGAAAGGGAAGTGCTATTTCTCCATTTGTTCCTACTTTCACTATTTCCACTGATATTCTAGATATTTTATTCCTCCATATAAATTTTATTATACACGATTTTCAGTACCACTGTCATTTTTATTTTTTTGGTATATCATGTACGCTGGTATATGAGCCATGGATATCATTCTAATTATTTAAGTTTTTCTTTGTTTCTTTAATGATCATTTTATAATTATATCTATATAGGTATTGAGTATGTTTTAGTTGGTTAGTTTCCAGATATTTTATGTATATTTATTATTTTGAATGACTTGTCTTTCTATTACTTCTTCTTGGATTTTGTTATTTCTATATATACGGAAATATTGTTGATATTTGGGTTTCTTATATAACTTGTTATTTTACTAAAGCTATTAGTAGTTATCTAAGTTAGTTTGCTGATATAAGATTGGAATGATTTTATCACTTCTTTTTCTTAAGTAGCAAGATGGCACAGTGGCTAGTATGCTAGATGTATGATCAAGAAGACTTAGTTCAAATATGGCCTCAGACACTTACTAACTGTATGACCCTGGAGAAGTCACTTACCTTCCACTTGCCTCAGTTTCTTCATCTATAAAATGGAGATAATAATAGCTCTTAACACCACCCCCCACCAGAGTGTTATGAAAATCAAATGAGACAAAAATTTAAAGTGCTTACCACAATGACTGGCACATAATAAGTGCTATATAAATGTCACTGTTATGATGCTGACGATGATCATAATGTCCTCACTTTTCTTGCCTTATTGCTACTGCTAGGATTTCTAGAATTATCTCAAATAACAGTGTGGGGGAAAGGGGCTTCTTTGCTTTACTCCTGTATTTACTGGGAAAGTTTCCCATGTTTTCCATTATATGTTACACTAGCATTTTTTTAGATACTTTAATTATATTTTAAAAGTCCTTCTAGGAATTTGCTTTGAAGAATTTTTAGTATGAATGCTGTAGTTTGTCATAAGCTTTTATAAATCAGTTCATATAATCATATGGTTTTAATGATGAATTATTTTAGCCATTTCTCTAATAATGAATGAATATATTGTTAAAGTCTGCATTAATTACAATCAATTTGCAGAGCACAGCTATGCTATGGTCACAATACAATACTGATGATAGATACTATTACATTTTGCTGCTCTTCTAATAGCACACTAATGATTCATTAGAGTTATTTGAAACAGCTTAAGGTACTTTAGAAACATCTCTGAATTTCTCAACATTCCAATAGAGTACATGATCATTACCCCATTTTATAAAACAAAAGGCTTAACTGATTTGAGGTTACTTTGTATATAAGAACTGAAGGGGGAAAAAAGAGAAACCACGTATCCCAGCTAACACATTATTCTCTCAACCACTAGTGTTGAGTTGATATCTTATTGGTAATTATTAACGTTATAAATTGGAGAACCCTTGGTATATATACACATATAAGCATAATACATCTGTATGTGTGTATACATATACATATATATGTAAAAATATATGAGTATGAGTATGCATAAATGTATATATGCATACACATATACATGTGTGTACATACATATAAACGCACATACATCTATAAGTACATGTATATACATATATCCATACATACACACACACGCATCAGTAAGAAAACCCCTCATGAATTAAGAAAAGAGGGCAGAGACAAAATGAAGGAAAAGATGGCCAAGGACATTGCAGTGCATAGAGAACAAAATGAAACCGTTCTTTAATAGAAGAGATTTCTCTTCTATGCACGCCAATGAATAATGTATTTGCTCTTCTAATGCTCATGAAAGAAAAGAACGGTACCAAGATCCTGGGAGATTCCTTCTCATTTGATTACTGAATTCTATCACTTAGCATTCTCTGTTTTCAAAGTGTGGCAAGATGAATGATACGATTTACTAATGTCAAAAGTAGTAACAGCAAATGATGCAGAAAATGCACAGCAATTCTTTCCTGGCTGCTATCAACTCGGGAAACCAAAATGGAGAAAGCTTTTGACGTTGAATTTCCGGTTTGCTATTTTTCAAATTAAGTTTCACCGTGTTAATGTGCAAACATTCCTAACACTGCTTGAAAATAATAAAGGAGGTTAACTTTCTTAATGTTTGTTAAGTTCAATGGTCTTTACGTTGTTCAACAGTTACCATGACAGGTATAGTTAGAACGAGACTATTTTTAAGACTGTTAAAACAGACGATTTGACATCACAAAACATCATAGACAAGTGTATATTTATAAAACATTTCAACAGTTTAGAGCTTTTGAATACATAAGTGATTGGCTTAAATAAAACCTGTTTAAAAATAACATGCAGTTAATTTGTATTATCTACATGCAGATTAATGACTTTAAGGATTATATACTGCACATTTTTAATCTCATAAATATTACCCCATAATTCAGCATCTGTATAGGCTACCTTCACTCAGCTATCAATGGATATGTACTCAGGTAATTATTCTAAGTAAGATAAAATCCAAAAGGTAAATCTACTGCAAATATAAAATAAAAATGATTTTTGGATTACCACTCCCACTGTCTCTAGCACTACCATATGTGTCACCTTGGACAAATCATGAAATCTCTCTGGGTCTCAATTTCCTCATCTATCAAATGAAGCGGATGGACTATGAGCTCTAAGGTCTCTTCTAACTCAAAAACTATGATCTTATAATTCTATAATCTCTATGGAAAAATGTACTCTAAATGTTTTAACAAAAATAATATTTACACAAAGAACTTGTCTTTTTAGAGGACTCAAATATATGACTGACCAAAATGTGAAACAAAGTTACACATTAGAAATAATGAATGAAAAGGTCAAAGTCGATATCAGAAGACTTGCTGTTAGAAAAAAACAACAAAAACTCCCGAAGTCAAACATACGTACACTTAATAAACAAAAGGAATATATAACATTCCAAAAGTAACGTGACCTTGTCCTGTTAAAAACTGCTGCATTTTTCACACTGGGAAAGCACTACGAAGCACAGCAACGTCTGCGCGGATTTCAGTGTCTGACAAGACCTGCCTGGCACTACTTTATATAGTCTTCACTCTAACAAGCATTTACGGCTACATCCTATTCGTGGATGGCTGCCAAGAGTCATCACAAACACTCCTCTACAACATCATGATGTCTGGGTACTGAGAATAAATACTGCCTGAAAAAAGAAAAAGGCAAAGAAGAAGATGGCCATTTTTTGCTTAAAAGTCATTTTAAAAGTGACTACCAGTCTCTAATTCCAATAGGTCACTTATGGTCTGATACAATAACTACACTAAAAATGACTGTTTACTAATTTTTTCCTCTTCTTTTTTCTTCCTTTTTTGTCCTTAAAAATGCTATTTTTCATATGTGATGGCTTTCTGAGAAGGGAAGATGAAAAATATTGGGGCAAGATGATACAAAGAACAAATCATCAATAAAAACTTATTTAGCAAAAAGAAGCTGTACAAGACGTATTTTCCCCAGATTTCTGACCAATAAATGTTAATGCTTCTGTAGAAACACCATACACAGAAAAAAGACAACTCCTTTCTCAAATACATTTTCTAAAATAAAATAATAAATCTATTTTATTATGACGTTCTGTCATTTCTTTTGTCTTAAGTTTTGAGAAGTATGCTGGAATACTGAATGGAGAGCAAGCCTCAGAGCCAGAAAAACCTAGGTTCATAGCCTGCCTGTGACACACATGGAAGTCACTTCTTAGTCTTCCAGGTCTCAAATGAGTCAAGGATCTGCACTGGTGGATGGCAATTCCCACAAAGAGAGTTCCCTATACCAATGAAATTAAGGCTTAGATCAATGTCCAAAGAGTTTTGCAATATGTAACAAAGTATGCAGACACATTTTGCTCTCTCTAATGTGTTTTTCTATCTAAAAACAAACTTCTTTATTCACTTGTGCTAATCCTTTTCCCTAAAATCAGAGGATTATCATAGAATTAAGGAACTTCAGAAGTCACCTACTCCAATATCCTTATTTTATAGATGACAAAACTGGGATACAGGGAGGCAATGTGAGTTGTCCACACTCAAATGGCTAGTTAAGTACCTAGAGATTATTTGTAGCCCCTGATACAAGAGATGTCCCACTATGCTATACTGTCCTCATATATTTCAGAATCATGTATTAAGGTGTGTCTCTTAATAAGGAAAAAAAAATACCAGTATTCTGACTTCACTGGCTTATTTTCATTTGATCTGTTTTATGGTGAACTTAAATGACTTTATTTGCACCCAGCCACAATCTAAGTTCACTTTCTTTTATAATTCTTACTTTGATCACAAACTAGCTTCAATTGTCCATTTAATTAATCGTTACACATTTATTAAGTATCAACCTAATGCCAATACTTAGAAACAGGAGGTGAGAGTTCTAACCTCTGATCTGACTTTTAAAAAATTAATAATCATGCTGTAATGGATACAATTCAATTGTATTTGTGAAGTACCAGTCAACATCACTACAGTAGTAACAGGGGATACGAACACAAAAATGAAACAATTTATGCCCATAAGGAGCTTACACTCTGAAAGAAGGTAACAGAACTTCGTTTTAGCAGTTTTTACTATTACCTTTTTAAGTCTCACAACAAGGTAGGTATTCATAAGACAGTAAGTTTTCCAGCATCATCCCCATTTTAGAGCTGAGAAGAGGAATCTGAACATAGGTATTCACTGCGGGTATGCTCTGGGTTCAGTTCAACACTTACCTGCTATGTGACAATCCAAGTAAACTGAGTCTGGACTTTCTCATCAGTGAAAGAGAGATAATAGTATATTTGCACTGCCTACCTCCAAGTATTTTTTTAGGAGAGCATGTTATATACTATCAAGGGCTATGTAAACATGAGCTGTGGATGATTAAGCAAGTCAGAATCCATAACTAAGAATCCACGTTTTATATCTAAATAATATATATATTTTTTATATCTAAAAATTATCAGAAAAAACACAAGGGTTTTTACTTCCCACCCTTCATAAATATAAAATATTTAGTTACTTTATATTTAAACACTTCAAAAAAAAGCTTTACTAATATTTTTAAAAAATATTTTTCCCAGAGAATGTAGTTGATAAAGTCACCTAGCCTTTTCCTGAAGACCTCCAGTGGAGGGAATACATTATGGGAAGCAGGGGAGGGAAAAAAACATTTAAATAGCATTTACTATATGCTAAGCATTTTACAAATATTATCTCATTTAATCCTCACAACAATCTGCCCAGTGGCTACTGTTACTATCCCTATTTTACAGATGAGGAAACCAAGGAACAAGAAGTTAAATGTCTTACCCAGGGTCACACAGCTACTAAATGACCAAGGTCAGATTTCAAATCAGGAATTCCTGACTCCAGGTACATTGTTCTATCCACTACACCAAACACCCATTTTATATTGGTTATATATGCGCCATCATGTAACACATATTTCCATATTAGTCATGTTCTGAAAGGAGAAACAGACCAAAAGAAAAACATGAAAAAAAAGTAGAGTGAAAAAAGTATACTTTGATCTACATTTAGACTCCATCAGTTCTTTCTCTGGATGTGGATAGTATTTTTCATCAGGAGTCTTTTGGAATTTTCTTAGATCACTATATTGCTGAGAAAGGCTAAGTCCTTCATAGTTGGTCATCATGCAACATTTCTGTTACTATGTACTATGTTCTCCAGCTTCTGCTTACTTCACTCTGTATCAGTTTATGTATGTCTTTCCAGGTTTTTCTGAAATATGTCTACTCATTATTTCTTATAGGGCTGTAGTACTGCATTACATTCATATACCACAACTTGTTCAGCCATTACCCAATCAATGGGTATCCCTTCATTGTCCAATTCTTTGCCACCACAAAAAGAGATCCTAAAAATATTTTTATACTAATAGGTCCTTTCCCATTTTTAAAGTCTCTTTGTGATATAGACCTAATAGTTGTATTGCTGGATAAAAGGCACTCCGAGTTTGATTACTCTTTGGGCATGGTTTCAAATTGCTCTTGAGAGTGGCTGGATCAGTCCACAATTCCACCAACAGTGCATTAATGTCTCAATTTTCCCACATTCCCTCCAACATGTGTCATTTTTCTTTTCTATCATGCTAGCCAATCTGTTAAATGGGAGATGTTACCTCAGAGTTGTTTTAATCTGCATTTCTCTAATCACCAGTGATTTACAGCATATTTTAATATGACTAGATAGCTTTGATTTCTTCCTCTGAAAATTGCCTGTTCATCTGATTTGATCACTTATCAATTAGAGAAGGACTTGAATTCTTATAAATTTGATTCAATTCTCTATATATTTGAAAAATGAGACCTTTGTCAGAGATACTTGCTATAAAAATTATTTCCCACAATTCTGGATTTTTTTTTTATCTTGATTACATTGGTTTTGTTTGTGCAAAATCTTTTTAAATTTTGTATAATCAAAATTATCCATTTTACATCTCGTAATACTTTTTATGTCTTCTTTGGTCATAAATTCTTCCCTTCTCCATCAATGTAACAAACTATTCCTTGTCCTATTAACTTGATTATGGTATCACCCTTTATGTCTAAATCATGAACCCAATCTGACTCTATCTTGGTATACAGTGTGAGATATTGGTGTATATCTAGTTTCTCCCATACTGGTTTTAGGTTTCTCAAATAATGAATTCATATCCAGAAAGCTGGGTCTTTGGATTTATCAAACACTAGATTGCTATGGTTATTTACAACTGTGTCTTGTGCACCTAATCTATTCCACCAATACACTGTTCTACTTCTTAGTACCACATTGCTTTGATAATTATCACTCTAAAATATAATGTGGAATCACCCCATCATTCACAACTCAGCCCCAACCTTTCTTTCTTTTTTTGAGTAGGAAAAGGTAAAAAGGAAACAATTTTATTATAAAAATGGGGCATGGAAGAAATAACTAATACAGAGGAAGAAAGTTGGGGTGGAGAGCTAGTAAAGTTGGAACTTTACTCTCATTTGGGTTGAAGAGAAATCAATGTGTATATCTATTTGAAAGGCTGTAGAAGTTTTCGGACCATGTAGAGAGCTGAGAAAACTGGAGGGGACAGGGTGGGAGAAAGGACTTTTAGAGGGATGTGAGGATTGGGATTTAGGAGGGTAGGAAAGAGAATGGGGGATTTTTGGAGGGATGTGTGAGTTGAGATGTAGGAGTAGGGGATGGGGGGCTCTTGGAGGTATGGGGGAAGTGGGAGGTAGGAGAGTAAATGGACAAGATAAGGTAACAGGAGAAAGGTAACAAGAGAGGCTGAGAAAGAAAAGAGTGAGCAAAATAAGATGGAGAAGAATTTACAAATAGTAATTATAACTTTGAATGTGAATGGAATGTTTACAGAAGTGCTTTTGTGGTGGCAACGAACTATAAACTGCAGGGATCCCCATCCGCTGGGGAACTGCTGAACATTGCGGTACGTGGTTGTAATGGAATACCACTATGCTGTAAGAAATGATGAGCCCATTGACCTTCCAAAGGCATTAAAAGAGTTGCATGAAATGATGAAGAATGAAATGAGCAGAACATTATATACAGTAACAGCAACATTGTTTTAACAAAGACTTTGAGTGGTTAAGCAATTCTGACTATTACAAATATACAAATTACAAATAAAGGGCATATAATGAGAGATGTCATCTGTATTGACAGAAAGATGTACAAAATTTGACATATATGCATGCATACATATATATGTACATAGACACCTATTTGTGTCTAATGGTAGCCATCCTGGGGGGTGGGAGAAGAAAAAAAATTTTTCAATTTACATCACTCTAAATATACAAATATTTGGAATTTACTTATTTTTTTTCCAGCTCTATAATTTTTTTTCATAGTATGGCACTGAAATAAGTAAACTAATTTAGGTAGAATAGTCATTTTTATTATATTGGTCCAATCTACCCATGAGCAATTGATATTTTTCCAATTGTTTAAATCTGACTTTATTTGAGGAAAAGTGTTTTGTAACTGTGTTTATATAATCCTGGGTTTGTCTTGGCAGGTGGACTCCCAAGTATTTTATATTGTCTGGAGTGAATTTCTACCTTTTGCTGCTGGGTTTTGTTGGTGTTATCCATCCATCCATCCATCCATATACATACATATGTGTATATATATATATATATATATATATATATATATATATATAAATGCTAATGATATATGTAGGTTTGTTTTATATACTGCAACTCTGCTAAAGCTGTTAATAATTTCAAGTAGTTTTTCTAGCTTATTCTCTAGGATTCTCTAAGTATACCATCATCTCATCTGCAAAGAGTGATCACGTTGTTTCCCCACTGCCTACTCTAATTCCTTCAATTTCTTTTTCTTTTCTTATTGCCATAGCTAGCATTCCTAGTACAATATTGAATAGTGGTGATAATGGGGATCCTTGCTTCTCTTCTGATTTTACTGGGAAGGCTTCTAATTTATTCCCATTACAGATAAAATTTACTGGTGGTTTTAGATTGAGATTATTTATCATTTTAAGAAAAGTTTCATTTATTCCTTTGCTCTTTAGTATTTTTAATAAAAATGGGTGTTGTATTTTTTCAAAAGCTTTTCCCCCACCTATTGACATAATTATATGATTCCTTAGTTTTGTCACTGATATGATCAATTATGCTAATAGTTTTCCTAATATTGAATCAGTACTACATTTCTGGTATAAATTCCACCTTGTCATAGTGTATAATTTTTGTGATGTAGTACTGTAATCTCCTTGCTAGTATTTTATTTAAAATTTTTGCATCAATATTCATTAGAGAAACCGTTCTATATTTTTATTTCTCTGTTTTAGCTCTTCTGGGTTTAGGTATCAGAACCACATTTGTTTTGTAAAAGGAATTCAGTAGAACTCCTGAATAATACTTTTAGTTTCCTCCTCATTGGTGGGGAATTCACCCTTTCCATTTTTGACACAGGTAATTTGATTTTTTTCCTTTTTTAAATCAAATTAACAAATAGCTTATCTATTTTATTGATCTGTTCATAAGACCTGTTTCTAGTTTCATTAGCTCAAATAAAAGTTTTCTTTTAATTTTATTAATCTCACCTTTGGTTTCCAGGATTTCCAATTTGGTGTTTAATTGGGAATTTTTAATGTTATTTTTCTAGCTTTTCAATTGTATGCCCAATTCACTGATCTGCTCTTTTACTATTTTACTGATGTAGAAGTTTAGAGATACACGTTTTCCCCTAAGTAATGTGTTGGCGGTATCTCACAAATTTTGGTACATTGTTTCAATGTTGTCATTCTCTTTAAAGAAATTATAGGTTGTTTCTACAGTTTATTCTTTGACCAACCTATTCTTTAGGATTAGATCATTTAGTTTCTAATTAATTTTTAATCTAACTTTCCACTGCCCTTTAGTGAATGAAATTTTTATTGCATTATGATCTGAAAAGGATACATTTAATATTTTTGTCTTTCTACATTTATTTGTGAGGTTTCTATGCTCTAATTCATGGTCAACTTTTGTGTAAGTGCCATGTACCACTCAGAAAATAGGTATATTCTTTTCTGTCCCCATTCAAGTTTCTTCGGAGGTCTATCGCATCTGACTTTTCTAAAAACCTATACACCTCCTTAACTTGTTTATTTTGTGGTTAGATTTATCTAGTTCTAAGAGAGGAAAGTTGAGGTCCCCCACTAGTATAGTTTTACTGTCTATGTCCTCCTGTAACTAAATGGACTTCTCCTTTAAGAATTTGGATTCTATACCACATAGTGCATATGTGTTTAATGGTGAGATTACTTAATTGTCTATGGTGTTTTTCAGCAATATTTGTTTCCTTATCTCTTTTAATTAGGCCCATTTTTGCTTTTGGTTTCTCTGAGATCTGACTACCGTGCCTGCTTTTTTTTAAACTTCAGCTGAAGCGGATTCTGCTTTAGTCCCTTACCCTTACTCTGTGTGTGTCTCTCAGTTTCAAATGTGTTTCCTGCAAACAACATATTGTAGGATTATGGTTTTTTAATCTACTCTGCTATCCCCTTCTGTTTTGCGGGTGTTTATCCCATTTAGTCATGATTAATAACTCTGTATTTCTCTCCTATTTTTCTTTTTATCCTTCTGTCTCTTTCACTCCATCTCTCTTCATCAATGTTTTGCTTCTGACTACCACCCCCTCATCTGTCCTCCATTCTGTCAGTCCCCACCCCCTTTTCTAAACTCTCTCCTCTTCTACTTCCCTACAGGGTAAGATAGATTTCTATACCCAAATGTATATGTATGTTATTCCATCTTTGAGCTAATTTTGATGAGAAGTTCAAGCAAGGTACACACACACACACACACACACACCCTCCTCTCCATTGTAATGTCTTTCACACCTCTTCATGTGAGATATAATTTACCCCACTTGACCTCTTCTTCCTTGGGCTCCAAGTTTAATCCTCTTCCTCACCTCTTGTTGTTTTTTTGGGTGGGGATATCATCTCATCAACATCACCTTATGCCTAAACCCTCCCTCTATGTATACTCATTCTAACTATCCTAACAGTGATAGAGATGGCTATGTTTGTCCTTTGTTCTCCCAGAGGACCATGATGTCATGATAATAACATGACTTGCACTTGACTTTGATCTGAGGGAGGGAGGGCTGTACAAGGTCACCAGCCTCACTTTCTCCTCCTGAGCCATCTGGGTCCAGTGGCCTGATGTTCACCAGGACGGCTGGAGATGGCCCAGGATGCGCTGGGAGACCCTGGCCCTTTCAGGCTAAGGTCTTATAGCATTCTCACTTTGAGTGAGATACACCCATTCAATGAACAGGCTTCTTTAAGTAGGTACTCAAGTGAAAAGAAAAAAAATCAAACTGGGAAGGGAAGACCCTCAGGGTTCCTGGGTAAAAGAGAAACAATTACTATTTAGCTTCAGAGTTACAAGTATCATCTTCTCTTGTAGGTATGCAAACAGCTTAGTCTTATGTCTTCCCTTTCCTTTTCATGCTCCTCTTGAGTCTTGTATTTGAAAATAAAATCTTTGCTTGGCTCTGGATGTTTTGTCAGGAATGTTTAAAAGTCCTCTGTTTCACTGAATGATCATTCCCCCCTAAAGGATTGTGTTTAGTTTTACTGTGTAGGTGATTCTTGCCTGCAGTCTTAGCTCTTCTGCCTCCTGGACTGTCATATTCCATGCCCTCTGACCCTTTCATGTAGAAGCTGCTTAATCCTGTATAAATCTGACTGTGGCTATATGAAATCTGAACTGTTTCTTTCTGGCTGGTTTCAATATTTTCTCCTTAACCTGGGAGCTCTGGAATTTGGCTATGATATTCCTGAGAGTTTCTATTTGGGGAGCTCTCTTCAGAGGTGATCAGTGGATTCTTTCCACGTCTTTTTTACCCACTGGTTCTAGGATGTCAGGGCAGTTTTCCTTGGTAATTTCTTGAAAGATAATGTCTAGGCTCTTTTTTGGATCATGGCTTTCAGGCAGTCCAGTAATTCTTAAATTGTCTCTCCTGAATCTATTTCCCAAATCAATTGTTTTTCCAATGAAATATGTCACGTTGTCCTCTTTTTTCATCCTTCTGATTTTGTTTGACCCTTGATGTCTCATAGAGTCATTAGCTTCCACCTGTCCATTTCTAATTTTTAAGGAGTTATCTTTTTGGGTTAGCTTTTTAAACTTCCTTTTTTATTTAACCAATTATACTTTTAAAGTTGTTTTTTTCAGTAATTTTTTTCAGTAATCTTTTTCCACTTTTTTGTTTCCTTTATAAGCTGCTGAATATTTTTGATGATTCTCTTGCATCACTTTCATTTATCTTTCTTTTTTTCTCTTCTGTGAATTTTAAAATCCTTTTTGAGTTCTTCTAGGAGTTCTTTTGGGGCCTGAGACCAATTCACAATTTTTTGTGAGATTTTTATGTAGACGTTTTGACATTATTGTCCTCTTCTGAGTTTGTTTTGAATTTCCTTGTCACCAAAACAACTTTCTGTGGTTAGGTGTTGTAAATTGTTTTTGTTCCTTCTTTGCCAGACTATTCCATTACTGTTAAAGTTGAGTTCTGTCCCCAAGCTTCTTGTGTTGTGGGCTGCAGGCTCTGGCTGCTTTCCTGGTGCTGTGCAGGTGCCATGGGGGTTTGGCTGTTTGCTTGGTGCTGCACAAGGGCTGGGGGGGCTGGCCACTTGCCTGGTAACCACTATAGCCTAAAAGGGGCCTGATACTGCTCCAGAGCCACAGGGGGCCTGATTGTTCAGCTGGTGCTACTTCAGGGCCTGTGGTGGGCCCTGTGCTGCAGCAAGTCCTGACTTGCACTGGGACTCAGGGCCTCCTGCTGACTTGCTGGGATATCTGGCTTGCCCAGACACTGCCTGCCCTGAACCAGCCTCCTCTTTTACCCAAGTAAGACAGACTTTTCCTGCCAACCTTCTAAGTTGTCTTGAAAAATTGTTTCACCCTGTCCTTTTGTTGGTTCTGCCATTCCAGAATTCATTTAAGGTGTTATTTTGTTTAGCAGTGAATTTGGGAGGGTTCAAGTGATTTCCCAACTTCTTCTGCCATCTTGGATCCCAGCAGTTCCAAGCACATTATACACTTTAGTCTTGAACCATATTTTCTCACATATCTTTTTGACCATCATCACCTGTGTTGTCCTTTGCATTGAGGTCACCAAACTTCAAAGAATATAGTGATTTACTTGCGAAGGTTTTATCAAATTCATTATAAAATTTCTATACCTCATCCATGAAAACAATCTGACATCAAACTTCAATTTGTTACTCTGGAACTTCTATTCCCTGCTCTGAGCTCTGCTCCTTCTCTCCTTGCTTTTCCTACTTCCATACTGCTCCATCATACAAGAATGTGTTTTTCAGACATTATTTGCAAAGGAAAATAGAATATTAAGATCTAATAATAACAATGATGAAAATGATACACTGGAGTAAAATAAAAAGGTGAATAAAACCAGTCCACGGGCAGAGAAGAAATGCAATTTTCATATCTATCATCCTATACAGGTATTTCTCCCAGCTCTAGCTTGGATCATCATGAAGAATCATGTCTGCTCCCCATGATCCTCAAACTAGAATGGCGTCCTCGACATCTAATCACTTCAAGTCAAGTCTGAAGATTCAGCCCCTTAGACGCTTGAACTGAGCTAACTCATCTGTCATCTAATTCCAGACTCACTTCCTTTTTTAATCTTTTACCAATGCATTTTAATTTTGACACTAATAAGTACTTTCAGGAGAGACAATTTAAGTTGATAACTAAAACTAAAAATTAGAAATGGACAGGTGGAAGCTAATGACTCTATGACACATCAAGAGTCAAACAAAATCAGAAGGATGAAAAAATAGAGCACAACATGAAATATTTCATTGGAAAAACAATTGATTTGGGAAATAGATTCAGGAGAGACAATCCAAGTTGATAACTAAAACAAAATAATGTTGTTTTTTAAAAAAAAACTGAACTCTTCCTTTACTTCACATTAAACCTAAGACACTATTTCTCCTTCTACATTTTCTTGGCAATGCCAAAGCAGGCCTCTGCATAATGTCCAAATTATTGCTGACAGGGATTTCTTTGCTATCACAGAGAATTGTTCCAGAAGAATTCAACACAGCCTTAGGTAGCGAACAATCATACTTGTTACCAGAGGGATTTTGTGGGCATGAAATGCCATTAAATAACCTGATCAACATTAGTTTATTCTTATGGAAAGGAGGGTGGGGGTGTGAGAGCTTGATTAGGAAGCTGGGTCACCCTATTAGAAAATGCTGTAGGACAGAGTCACAGTTTGGGAGAGGTTTAATTCCCTCCTGAAGGCATTTGTACATTTGTTAATGAGGAGATGACTCTAGATCTGCCACTTAGCAGATTTTAGAAATGGCCTGAGTTTCATTACAGGACTGATTCTCAGAGGAAAAGTTAGTATCTTTCGCAATTTGAAACAATTTTGAGATGTAAAATTTTATAGTTTTGCAAAAGCAAACTAAAAGAATGACCCTCCTTCCTCAAGAGGAAGTGTGGTAAAGTGGAAAGATTCCCAGCTTGAGATTACAGAAAACTAAATTTTAGTCCTGGTTCTGTCAATAATTTGCCATCTAATGTTGCATTACATCTGGTTCACAGAACTCTATCATCTCTAAAAATCTATGATTTCAAGGTTATTAAGTGACACTCCATAAATAGAAATATATATATCCACTCTAATCCTAAAGAGATGACAATGAAATATTTTCAAATTTTGTCATCAGTGTTTAGAATCCAGTGATCAATATTAGTAATAGATGCAAAACACAAGGTCATCAAAGACAAATGCCACTAGATAATACCATAGGACTTTGCCTTTGTCCTAAAGGGCATTCTGCCCCTATAGCTCCAAAGGATACTGAGACAGAGATAATACTAAACACTTTCAAATGAAATGTGTATGTATGTATGTATGTATGCAGGTATGTATGTATGCAGGTATGTATACATATATATGTAATAGCTCATTAAATCCTAATTAATGAATAGATTTCAAAGCTTACACCTTAGCAAAGAACATGAATAGGTGATATATACCTCAACTCATTGACTCTATAAAATTTCTAGAAATTTATTCTGTGCTTAGGTTCATACACTCATAGGGTTAGATAGATGAGGAAACAATTTTGCCATCTCCAAAGACATTCTACCATAAGAAATCATGTGGAATAGTTATCACTTTTTAGAAAATTGTGTGTATACTAATTTTTAAAGATAATACAAACATTACTTACACAATCCTAATCTCCACAATGATAACACTTCTAAAATCCATTTTTAACAAACAGAAAAAGCAATTAGCTTAAATTAATTGCTTTGCTGATGCTGGTTGCACTAGGTATGCTTGGCAGATCTGAAACTCTTGCTTGTAGGTTTCACAAACTCACGTTCTGCTGATTTTTGGACCAGTCACACGGGAGCAACTGACCAAATAATTGCTCTAATAGGAGCCTCCCTTTAATCAGTATGTTTGGGTTCACACTCGCAATTAACTAAGTAATAAACTTTCATTTAAAGAACAACTCCTTAAAAAGGCTGCAACAAAGGAGCCAAGGGTAGACCTCTGACACCGCTGCTCACACAGCATTAACAGTTAAGTAGTTAGTCCAGTGATGATGTCTCTTCTGTTATTACACTGAAAGAGGCAAGGGAAAATTTGGATCCTACTTTAATTGTTTTTTTTTTCACAAAGTAAAACTGTAAGCCACAACAAAGCTCAACATAAAATTCTATTTCCTACTCAAAAGGGCAGAATTATGATTTTCAGGTGAAAAGAAAGCAACAAGCAATGCAAATTACATCTGATTGCAGTCAATGAATTAATCTTGAATTTTCAGTCGCATAAAATTAACTCATAAATAGCAAATTTAAAAAGCTAGGCATCTGAACTTAGGCATCAGAATAGTAATTCAAATTTAAATGATTACATCTATACAACGTGGAAAACCAGTATTTGTAATGGAAACACTGGGGGACGTTATAAAACCCTGTCAGGTGAACAAATTACTAGGGCAGCTGCTATTTCACCTTTACTCTAAATAAAAGATGCTGACATTATTTTCATAAAAATTATAAGCCTAAGTGTGAGAAGCACTTTTTTCTCTTCACTAAGCAAGGAAGATTTTCTGTAGCACTTTAAATATTTTGTTCCTTGAGAGATGGTGCGCATAAAAACCATGTTTTCTTGAGGCATAAAGGCTCAAATGGATAATGTTCTGTCATTTTTCATTCCTTCAGGGAATACTATTTTACCTTAAATTCTGTAAGGACTGTCACAGAGAATATAGCCAAGCCACACTTATGTCAGGACTGCCATTTTTAATTTTTATTAATTGAGTCCAAGCAATTTCTTCCCTAGTTTAACGTATGTGTACCTCTCTTCAAAAAGATTTCTTTATGCCACAACTCATAAAAATATTTTAGACTGAAGCTAAATTCCTTACACTAAATTAATAACTAATCACAGGAGATATTTATCATCTCAGGGCTTTACGTGAAAATTGTCAGAATTAATCACCTTTCTCATATTTTCACTATTTACAGGGCTTCATTTATCATGCATTTAAAAAATCTGACAACAGTGAGTTGCTGTAATTATTCTTTCCTAGTCCTTACGATTAATAACAAGAAAACTCCTTGGAGAAAAAAGAAGAGAAAAATGTTCATTAATTTATGACTGATACTTCCATAATCCTGTCAATATTTTTATTAAGAAAGATTTCCAAGAAACAACTTTCTTTATTATTCACAGCTTCCCCACATTTTAAGTTAGTAAGCCCTAGTAATAGCTCCAAATGCGCTAGCATATTTTACTGCATTCTCTGAAAAAATGTAGCCCATTCACAAGAGGCATCAAACAATCATAATTCATTGCATTTTAGAAGGATACATACATATATATATATATCTTTTTAAGCACATTGCAAACCATGTGCTTAATACAAATTTGAGTCACAATATATGCTGATGTTAATCATCAAACTTGTAGAGCATGACATCTTGGGAAGGGTCCTCAGGGATTGGGCTATGCAAGTAGTCTAATGTGGATTTTTCTGGACACTCTCTGAAGATAGTAATATAACATATTCAATGTCAAAAATGCAACAATACTATTTGCATTAGGATATTCTATAAAGCATGTCCTTCACTAGCATCTGCAAATTACTTGTTAGGGCAGAGCATTTCAAGAATAAGTTTACTTGTTTAATGAGAACAAAACAGCATATCACAGAGAAAGAATTTTGTTGAAATTTTTTAAAGAAATATAATATCTCCCAGTGAAAATTTATTTTAAAAAGTTTCATAAACTTTTGCTGTAATATTTTAGAGCATCGATAGTGTAGCATTCACAAAGTACAATCACAAAGTTACAACTCAGTCTCCATGAGTAGGAATCTCCTTACAGCCATAAGAGTCCCCCAACAAGCGTTGCACTACAATAAATGGATTGTGCATAAACAGACAGAAAGAGACAGAATGGAATTGCAAACAATGAACATTTAGTAGTGGTATGAGGGGGGAGCTAATCAGAGACACAAAATACAGTATTTTCATATGTAGTCTGTTCATCATTAGGTTTGCTATTTTGCTCCACTAGAATACTTAGCTATATATATAGAAAAGAGCAGGCATTATAAAGATTGGCTTTAAAAATACTTTTGAGTACTGCAGTAGTTCCCAAAATAATCAGAGAGCCTGTGAAATTTTACTAGCTTAGGAAAGCTCAACCCCACCCAAACTTACAATCTCTCAGTCCATATTTACTTCTGAGGAATACAATAATTCATATTATCTTTTTCATCAACAGTAGGCAGGCTAAAATTAATTGTTCTATTTATCTTCCAACTTGAATTTTAACCAAATAGTCATTTAAGTTGGTAGGTTGCAGCATTCAACAAGGAAAAGACAGGATGGCTAAAAAACTACCAAAAAACTGATTAAGCACTCGGAATAATTTTTTGCAGTCTCTTTGCTTCCAAACTGTTTTGTTTTGGTTTTTTTGCAGAAGAAAAAGTGAAAAGTATTTTTTTCTTCTTGTCCATATATAACTTTTAACAGGAAACAAAACATCCTCTAACTTAAACAGAATTATACAAGCTCAACTTAATGGATAGACCTGTTCCCTTAGGGCTATTCTGAAACCTCAGTCCCTCAAAAATTAAATAGTATTAGGAGATTAAAATAAAGTATAATTTCATATATATATGTGTATATATATATATACATATATATATATATATTCCACAGTGGCATGACTTTCACTAGAAGAGAGTAAATGAACACTTTAAAATATATAACATAAGTTCACAAAACAATTCCTGGAAATAATAATTTTAAAAATGGACACTAAGCAAACACTTTGTACCAGCACCACCTGCTCCAATCCTCACTGAACTTTATTTCTAAATGTCACTCTTTTCTATTGACTCAATAGAAATCTGAAAGAAGAAACAGAATAAACATCCAGAGTAGATGAGGTGAGTTAGAACAATCTTTAGATAAAGCTTCATTGAGTTTTATATAAGTCAGTGCTGTCAATCTTCTTTTCTATATTTATAAATCAAATGTAAAAAGAAGTATATCTATCAGTCTACAAATCCAACCTATTTAAAATTCTGTAAGTTAATAGCTGCATATGAGAAGCAATGAGTAAAAACATATAAATATTTTATTAGGGGTTTATATGATTAAAACTTTTCAAGGATGCTGAAAAATCAGGTGCTATTGGGTACACACCACAGTTCCAATAAATTCATTTTTTGAAGCACTACTCACTCAGATCACAGAATCTTCATTTTGTAATGCTCATCTATCCCAATCACCCTTCCAAAACAGAACTCCTTTTACGACATTCATAATCATTAGAAGGTGGTATATTTTGGACTGACTTAAGTCAACCTTAACAGTATTACAAGTTAACTGACATTCAGTTGCCTTATAGTTGTTTGTAATGGTACACTTTTAAAACCTTGTTTTACCTTACTCAGTTCCAGTGAAAAAAGTGTCTCTTTATACGTCATGTTGATGAGACTGAAGATGAGGTTTTCTGTTGATTAACAGGTTAGAATCGTCTTGATTCAAAGTGACTTGATCTCTGGGTCAGGAAGGGGAAAGGGAGCGTAGAGAAGAGGGGTGCGGAGCAAGACACTTACAAGGCAGGTCCTCGTTCCTCAATGACTAACAAACTCCCATATGAACATACTGTCCTCCTTCCAGTGAATATTAATCCTGGTCTTCAATATTTAACTCTAATTCACTATCTTCCACTGCCCTGATCCCTTATTTTCATCATCTTCAACATAACTCCCTCAGTATTCCACTCTAAATATACCTGTCCCTTCCTCTGTGCTCTCCAGAATGGCTGCTCTATAGAGAACAAACTTGTTTTCATCTTGAATCTTCTCCTTTCCCACTTCATTCATTTTCTGGCTCTCATTAAGATCTGGTTCATCCTGATAATTAACAGTCCCCCTGGTTAGCCTTCTATCACCAGCAGCACAGTTTCACTCATTCCTCTGACCAATAGAGATGAGGGAGCTGAAAGACCCTTATTCCACATCCCATCCAACATCTCCCTCTATCTACAGTATTCAGTAACCTCTCTTCATCTGAGGTTCGCTCAAACTATATCCACCACCCAATCAAAATTCTGGTAGGTGTTATCTGTCTACTTCCAGTCTATTTTCACTCTTTCCTCAAAGACTACAATGCATGGTTCACATTCTTTCCTTAAATCTAGCCATCCCAGGAGACTTCAACATACAGAGTGATATTCCCCTAAGCACTCTAGTCTCCCAGTTCCTCAGATCGCTCATTTCCTACAGCCTACTCCTTCACCTTATCTCAGCTACACACAGAGATGGCCATATCCATAGCTGATCACAATTTGTTGTCATTCCAGTTCTCCCTCTGCCTTATAGCCTTGGAAGAACCTGTTCTTCATCTCAAATCCCTCAACCTCTCCATTCTTTGCCAATACACCACCCCATACTGGCTTCATTCTCCTCCCTTCCCCATCTTGACCCCTTGGTAAACCAGTATAACTTTACACTTCATCTTCTCTCAATCCCTTGCCCCCTTATCCCAAAGCCAGTCTTGTTCTTCCAAGCCTCAACCCTCTTACTCTCATGATATTGAAAAAAAGGTAGAGAAAAACCACAAGATTATAATTTCATGCTACATAATCACAAGTGAGCCTTCATTGATGCAAGACAATCTTTTTATACTTCCTTACACGTAACTGAATCGCTGTTCTGCTTGCCACAACACCTTTTCCAAACAGTTTCATCTCACTTCAAAGCTTCCCTCCCCTCTAGTCTCGGCTGAGAATCACATTTAACTGAAAAATGTGAGGCTTTCCACAGCAACTTCCCTCCCCTCCCCATCTCACATTACTCAGAGGTTTTGCCCCATGGTCTCCACTTTCACTCCTATCTCACATGCACAAGTGAATTCATCCTGTCTCCTCTTCTCCAGAAGACTGATCTCTATACATTCCCCACCTTTTGTAATCTTCAGCCTAACTAGAAGCTCCTTCCGTTTCAGAGAAATACGACCATGTCTCCCATAACCTAAAAAAAACCTTCACTTGATTCATCTACCTCCACTGACCACTGCCTTCAATCTCCCCTCCCTTTCATGTCTAAACCCCTTGGGAAGGCTGTCCAACAACTGATGCCTCCATGTCTTTCCAGTCAGTCTCTTTTTGACTCTTTACAGCATGGCTTCCTAACTCATCATTCATCAAAAACAGCTATTTCCAATTCACATGATCTCTTAATGGCCAAATCAAACAGCCTTCTCTCAATCCTCATTCTACTTGACCTCTCTGCAGCCCTGGACTCTATCACTACTCTCTTCTCTCCAGGTTTAACACATGGCAGTACTCTATCCTGGTGGTCCTCCTACCTACATCTCCTCAGTCTCTTTGGCTCCATCACCATCCAGATCACACTTCTAATGGTGGTGAGATGAACCATCTTCTCTGCATGGTGACCATATCAGTTCCCATGGACTCAATTATCCTCTCCATGCTGATTCTTAAATCGAATTATCAGGCCCTAACTTTTCTCCCTACTTCCAGATTCACTTCTCCAACTTCCTCTTGGATATCTTAAGCTAGATATTCCATAGACATCCTAAATTCAACACATCCAAAATTGAACTCATTATCTCTCTCTTAAAATCTTCTTGTCTTCCAAATATCTGTAGCGCTGCAGGGGTACCATCACCTTCCTGGTCATACAGGTTCCCAATGTTTGATACTGTCAGTCATTAGGGCCTGTTGAAGATCATGATGAAATTTGGTTGCCCAGAGAAGTTCATCACTTTTGTGATTACTACTTCTGTGTCCCTGGAAAAGTTGCTTCAATTCCCTGGACCTCAGTTTTCTCATCCGTAAAATGAGAGACTTGGACTAGCTGGCCTTTGAAATTCCTTACCACTATTTAAATATGTAATTTAAGTAACAAGGCACATTTTGTTTATGAGCATATAAGGAACACAAAACTTAATTTCTCTTGTAATGCCACTCTGTGAACTAATTCCCACATAAGCAATGGCAACTGCCAATTAAAGGAACATACATACATCTGACAGTGGCTCCTACAGACTGAAGACTGGAAAAAACTCACAGAGATAACTTAAAATATTTAAAAGGAGAAAGTAATTAACCTATTTGAAAGCCAATTTAAAATGGAAAAATAAACTCTACCACATATAAAAAGTAAGCAATACCTCTGGCTAAGATTCATCATGAAACAGTTTCCTTTCCTTTCAGAAAGGCTTAATGAGTGAAGGAAGATACAAAGAACAATTCCCTTTAAAATCTCGCTCTGCTTTAACCACAACAGCCGGTGCTTTTAGGTTCCCTCGTGGCCCAACTCCATATGGAGGGAGAACCAAATACAAATAAGCATTTCAACAAGCATAACAACCAGATGTTTAATTTAGATTACTGACAGAAGTAGTAGGCATCTTCTCACAAACCAGACTTAGATTCTGTGTTCAGAGCAATGGTAAATGTCAAGTGACTAGACTATATCTCTGAACACACAAAATGCCTTTACTATTTAACTCTCTAAACAAAACACAGAAAACAAAAAGGAAGATAAAGAAAAGCATGTCTCAGTTGCAGAGAGATTAATGGGGGGGGGGGGCAAACTGTCTAAAAGTACTTAAAAGTAATAATGCAATATCTGTCAAAAAATACAGACTCAAAATCTAAAGTTTAAAAAGAGTAAAAGATAAAAATTGTTATAAGAGTCAAAGGCACATATTATGGCAGAATGGAAAAAGCAATAACTCTGGAGTCAGATGATTACAAATACCTTCCCTGTTTTATAGAACCCTGTGTGATTTTGGAAAAAATATTTTACATTATCAGACTTTAGCATCATCCGGGAAAATATAGGGGGTTGAAATAGATAGCCTCTAAAGTCCCTTCCAGCTCTAAATCTATGATACCAAGGTCTCCCTTTTTATGTTTGGACTAGTGATGTCACCAGTAATGTTTTCTCCATCAATGCAGATGGACAGCTGTTCTATTAACTCCAAAGTCTCGAAAAATTGCCAAGGATACTGACAGGTTGCAGTGACTTGTTCAAGTTCATCCAGACAGTATATATGTCAGAAGCAGGGCTTAAAATAAGATCTTTCTGATTCTGACGCCAGATCTATCCACAATGTCAAGATGTTTCTCATCTTAAACAATGACAACTAAAAACGTAACAAAATCAAAGTTGTTTCATATCAAGATAATTCCTTTTTCATCAAGAAATGATAAACACCAAGCTTATAACAAATGGGAAAAAAGAAACAGAAGGAAATTTTTGAATCAGGCATAATTTCTGTAATTGAGAGCTAGTGATTTGTTTAAGTAATATCCTGTACCTTGCAAGTGTAAGTACATGGAAGCTGTAACAGAGCCTGTATTACTGACTGTGAAATGTAAGATATGAAATTCAAAGACAGTTCCAGTGTTTATAGGCACCAATAGCTCTAATAAAAGCTGAACATTTTGTTTAAAACGGATTATAATTAAAATGACTCTTTGTAACATTGGTGTAAATGGGAACTAATTAACTAATTGTTTTTTTAATTGCTAGAAATATGAATATGTATGAAAAGTATTTTTTCTTTTTCATATATAATTCCAAAACCTAAATATAGAAAGATATGACAAATGTTCTATATAGTCAAAAAAAATCTTCATTATACACAATCAGTTCTATGAAAGGCTTCAGATATTACTGAAATGATCACAATGTTTCTAAAAATAGTAATGCTAAGGCATTATAGTTTTCATTTTATAAAGAAATAAACAGAGAATTGAAAAAATAAGTTTTTCTTATACATAGGAGAAGATCTCATATACCGGAGGTAGTTTCAGATAGAAGATAAGAGTTGGAGTCAGAATGACCTTGGAATCAGAAGTCCCACCTTTGACTCTGACTATATAACCCTAGACAAGCCTCTCAGTGCCCAGGGCAACTCTCCAAATTGATAGGTTGCAGAAGAGTTGACCATATGCATAAGCAGAGGAAATTTCCTACTGGGAATTCCTATCAATCAATCAACAAGCTTACATTAACTGAATACAGCGTGGCAAACAGTGCACTAAAAAGCCTTGGGGATGTAAGAAAAAAGAAAAGAAACATTCCTACACTCAAATTATAGCTCAAGACAATAATAAAAAAATCTCAAAGAAAGAATAAATTTTGACTCATTGTCCACATAAAGTACTAATTATATTATTTTTCAGTACCCAGTAGGCCATTTTTTTAGATATTTTGTGATAAACACAAGATACATTGTGGGGATTTTTCCAACAAAAAGGGAGGGTTCTTCTTTCAAGCAAACACTGACATTTACTCTAAGGAAACATTTGCTTATATGCCTAACCAAGACAACAAGAAGAAGTCTGACCCCATGGCACTTATTCCTATTTTCCTCCAATCTTTGTTCATCCCCATTTACTTCCTGGCCTTTTTTTTTTCAGGATACAATCATCCTCTTTGTTGTTGAATCAAGTCCTATATGTGTGTGTGTGTGTGCGCGCGTGTGCGCATGTGTGTGTGTGTGCGTGTGTGTGTACATACACATATATACATACACACAGTCTAGTACTACTATTTATTATTTCTCAGACAAGATGTTAAGTATTGAGACAACAGAAATTTTCTGAAAATATTACTCATAGATGCTGCTATGGAAGCAGGAGTTCAATAAATTATTGATTTATTAATTGATACTAACAATGAACACAGAAAAGAGTAACTAACTGATGAGCTAAATATATTCACATTCCATGCCTTCTATATAAAAGGTTACCAACCAATCTGACTTAAGTGCTAAAATTATAATTAAGCTTGATGAAATGTCCCGGATTTATGCCAACATAATTAAAATATTACTTAACCTAGCTATATAATATAATAAGAACAAGATGAGCAATCTAAATGATACTGAAAAGTGAGTTTTATCATTCAAAAGTTCTTTTACAGAACACATAATAAGTGATGTAATTCAGCCTAAAGGAGATTGTCTTTTAAACCTGTGGATCCAAATTCATTAAAATGCATATTTTCTCAATTAATCCAGACTTCTCCATTAAACACATTAAGATAAACTCACTTTAGTTCCTGAAAATAAATGCCTACAGCACATAAATTTCTGATCAATCCACAAAAGGCCACTATAATTAAGTAGGAAAAACCATTAAAATAACATCAATGATAGGAGTTAGGCCACAGCAGAAATAAAAGAGTGAGATCTAACTACTATTCTATTTGTCAATTAGCCAGCTATGACTGTATTAGCAATCGAATGTACCATTTTACCTCCTTAAACCACTATTTAAAAATAACCTAAGACCTTAGCAACTTTTACACTCAATCTGTGAATATAACACAGAAGAACATTTTCCAAATATATGAAGCCCATAGACAAGAAAACATCTCCTTCGGTTTTTAGAACAATATTCTCCTCACATACCAAATCACTACTAATATGCTCCTTTTCTTTAATAATTTATAGTTTATGCCTATGATTTTCGACAATATCATTGTAAAGAACAACACTTCTAATATCTGTATTTTTTATTTAATCCTGTAATAAAATAATCTTGCTTAGGAACAACAGATTAAAATTATTTGAAATTGTTTTATTTTACCTGCTACACTGAAATGCTTAGTATTTAAATAAGTACATAAGTCAACTCAAACAATACATTAAATTTCATTTGGGATTTTTCTGGTCCAGAGATGAAATTTCATCAGCCTCAGTTACTGTGTGGTGTGGGATATCCCTCTACCAATACTATTGGACAAGGTAACTTGTCTGTAACTTTCAAAAAGCATCCTAGAACATCTAAAAGTTAAGTGACCTGGCTATGGTAGCGGAGCTATTATGTTGTTATGTTAAGTCAAAAGGCAAGACTTGACCCGAATACAGGTCTTCCTTAAATTGGTTCTGTATCCACAAAATAATGTTGCCTCTCACCTGTGTACACAATTCAGATGGACAGAAATATCACAATTGGACAAAAATATAATCTCTATTTTACTTATACAGTTAATTTAAGAAATAAAATCAAGGAGGATCTTGTTTTTAAGGGGTACTCAATCAGCCTCCTGAGTTTTCTGACATTTAAAAGGCCTTAGTAATCAAGAGGTTATATCTGAAAACAGATTCATTTTTCCATTTAAATGTGTCTTAATTTTAGTTTGAATAGCATTTGAAAGAAAAAGATTTCAAAAAATGCATTTCCTGAAGAAATCTTGAATATTAGATAGGACACAAGCAAATCTTCAAATTCCTAAGCCTGCTTATAGAGTCTGTTAATAGTGTAAGGCTGTTTGGTTATAAACATTTACTTTAGAGATTTGCTTGTTTGTTTTTCCCCAGGTGAAAGGTATACTGGGGTCAGACTTAGCTCTTCACTTTGCACTACTGATGTACTGTTTCAGGGGAAATTTTCCCCATTTAACATCCTTTCCACAAGGCAGCCATTGTCTCTTTATTTGTTTTTCATTTTCCAAAAGTAAGGAACAAAAGAAAAACCGCTTGAAGAAGCATAAGAAAATATCCATGAATATTTGCATCACTTTATCTGAATCGCTCTATCACATTTTCTCTATAACAAGTCTAAAGTAAATCAGCGTACTCAAGATCTCAGAACACTGATTCTGCAACAAACGACCAACCTTTGGTTTACTTGTGGGCAGAAGTTGACAATACAGTGCTCTGAAAATCATTTTTAAATATTGTAATCTTTTCAAGACACAACTAATACAACAGATGTTTAAAAATGTAGCACTAGAGTGTAACAAGTTGTTGAAATACTACTATAGCATTAAATTTTCTGTTAAGCTGTTTTATCACAGATAATTTATGCTAAGCAGATAAAGTCAACTACGTTTTCAGAAGTAAACTATTTTTAAAATGTTAAAATGTTACCTGTCATTAATGATCCAGTTCAGGCAGAGATTGAGGGAGCTAAGATTTTTGCACCTCTTGACTATTTCCATCACAGTTTCATTATCCAGTTCAGTGATGTGACGTAAATCCAAACTGGAAAGGTTTCTTAACTAATGAGACAAATAAAATAAAGGAGAAAGAGTTGAAAAGTAAGGGCCTCTTGGTCCTATTTCCAAATTAAACAATAAACAGTGAATGGTTAATTGATATATAGGTATATATAATATACATATATTACATTACAATTTAGAAAGATTAATTTTAAAACTTTAGATGATTAAAATAAAACTTGTTAGTGACCACAAGTGAAAACCTCTTAGGATAAATTATTATTACAAGAGGAATAAATTAGAAAAAAAAATTCAATGTACCATTTTAAGTAACTGCAATAGTTACAATGACTACATTAAAAAATTTTATCTATATGACTAACAATCTGATGAGATACGTTTTCTCATTTTTGAAAAAGTGTCACTCTGACTTCCAGTTAAGAAAGTAGGTTTAAATTTCATAAAGGAGCCCAAATTCAGAGAGATTCAGGTGCACCGATACACACACACACACACACACACACACACACACACACACACACACACACACACGGGATACAAGTACAAAGAATGAAACAACATTATGCTCAAAGATCTTACATTAATGGAGGTGACAGCAATATGTATAAACATATACAAAGTAATTATGAAGAAAATTATTACAAAGTCAATAAAGTGTTGGGGAGGTGGTCTAGTACTGGGGGAAAACAGAAAAGGGTTCATACAAAATGACGGTGCCGGACATGAATTTTGAAGAGAGGAGATTCTGTGAGACAGAGGTAAGGAAAGGGAGCATTCCAATGGTGGATAGCGAGACCAAAGGCACGGAGATGAAAGAGAGTGTGTCCTATGTGAGAAGCACAGAGAAGGCCAGTGTAGCTGACCTCTAGTATGTGGGAAGAGGAACAACGTACAATGAGGCTGGAAGGTAAGTTGGGGTCCAGTTACAAAAGCATTTAAAGGGGTTTCTATTTTATTCCAGAGGCAAGAGGGAGCCACTGGAGATCCTTGAGTAGAGGAGTGACATGACTTACCTTTATGGTAGCTGCTGCCAGGCCTTGCTGTGATTCTGATTGCGATGTGCAAGAGGGGACTTGAGTGGGGAAGGCTTGACAGACAAGGAGGGCAATGAAGAGGCCACTGCTGTGGTCTAGGTGAGAAGTGATACAGACCTCAACCAAAGTGAGTCAGGAGCAAGATTTAGAAACTAACCACACAGTGAGGTGAGGGAGAAACTAAAGACAGTGAGGCAGGAAAGATGGGTTGGGTTCGGTTTGTAAAGGCCTTTAAAAGTTATGCAGTTCATATCTGGCCCTTGAAGCAATACAGAGTCCCTGGAGTTTACTACAAAGGGGAGTAACATTGTCTGATACATATTTAAGGAAAACCACTTTGACTACAGTGTAGAGAGAAATTTGAGGCAGGGAGACTAATTAGGAAGCCATTTCAGCAATATGGCCAAAAGGCTGAGTGGTGGAGGGGAGAACAGAGAGAAGGGGTTAGCTACAGAAGATACCATAGAGGTAGAAACAAGATTTGTCCACTCATTAGAGTAAGGAACACATTTCTACATTATATTCTACTAAGGATATAAAAGAAGATACCAGATCAAATAATAATTAAGAGATCCAAAATCAGTTATCAACAAGCTCCTTCATTTGGCCCAGGACAGCATCAAAGTCACTCAGAAGCCAGAAGCAATGGAAAAAGCATCCAAGAGAAGTCCTTTCTAGCTAAGGTGAACAAGGCTGGACACCTGTAGCAGAGCCTAGATCAGGAAGACCCAGCAGGAGCAGGAAAAGGGACATCCACAGGAAGATACAGAATAGGCAGGTGTCAAGACATTACTGTGATGCTCTCTATTCAAGAACACTGGAGCCTGACCCAACACGGACAGCACGGACACATCAAAGGAGGAGGAAGGTGGCAACCAGAACCAAGGAAACTGAGGCTAGGGCCAGATAAGAGCTTATCTCCCCATCTATGAGTGAAGAAAGGGGCAGTGACTGATCTTGGAGCACATACCAACTTGGAAACTGAGCTTAGTTAGAAATGAGTAAACCATATCTCTCATAAGAAGTAATACTGCGAGCTAAAAGCAGAAGAGTTATTCCGCAATAGCTAAAAGCCTAACTTCAGAGGCAATTAAAAAAAAAAAGCCTTGGCCACAAGGACTACGAGAGTATGTGAAAGGAATAATAATAAATAATAATAAATATCTTCAATAAGTTAACTAGAACAACTGAATGACTGACTGAGGAAGCCTAGATACATATTGAAAGGAATTCTAAAAGAAACTAATCAGATTTACCAGAACTAGACAGAATTCCCTGGTAACCTAAATGAAACCCTAAAACTGAAAGCTCCAAAATGCCATAGCCAAAATCTAGCCCTTCCAGGTTAAAGAAAAAATTCTGCGGGTAGCCAAATGGAAAAGATTCAAGTATCAGAAGAACCGCAATCAGGATCCCAACAAAGTTTGGCAGCAACTAATACAAAGGTAAGAAAATCTTGGAATTCAGTGTTCCATATTCCATCATGATCCTACTATCTTCCAGTTACAGAAGGAATATAGGAACATGCCAAAAAGGGGGGTGGGGGGGCTAGAATGTGGTGTTGTTTTCTTTACTGGATTTAATGGGAGAGGAGGAGAGAAGAAAAAAGGAATATACGGGGAAAGAAATAAGGAAGAAGGGAGAGGAAACTATTTCATATAATTGAGAGGTAGGAGAAGAAGATGACAGCATGAAGTAGAAGGGGTGGGACAACTGGCATCTCATGATCTTATCTGAACAGATTGTGTGGGGTGGGGTTGAACACATGAAGTTTAGAAATACATTAAACAGAAAGGAGGAGGAGAGAGGTTTAAAAGGAAAGATAGACAAGGGAAGAGAACAGTTAAAATAACAGCAAAGCAAACTTCAGAGGGCTGTACTAAAAGGAAAGAAAGTAGAAGAACCAGCGATCAGGTTCCGGACAAGGCAAGAAAGTGAGAGCGCGTGAGAGCACGTGAGAGCATGCTTCAATTGTAGATCACTAGCAGTGAGCACATTTCTTTAAGCATCTTTTTTATTTTTTTAAGAGGGAAGCGGGTATTCAAAGGATATGGTAGGGAGAAAAAAAAAATTATCAATCATGTCCTTAAATGTCAACAAAATGAAATCACACATGAAACAGAGAATGAGACAGAAATCAGAATGCAACAATATACTGTTTACAAGAAATACACATGGAGTTCAGGTGAGAGCCCAGTGCAGAATTCATTAGGTTTCATTATGTTCCTGCAACTATGATCTGGCAGGAGTGAAAGCAGACTGGGCAAAAGAGAAACAGAAAGAAAAGCGTGATAGGCAATGAAATCATACCAATGATTTTCATATACACCTATCCACACATACTAAATGGCATAAAATCCAAGCACTTAAAGAAAAACAGAATAGAATAATGGGGAGAAAATGAAGCCAAAACCACAATGGGGGTCTCAAGGTGGCCCTGTCAGACTTAGATAAATCTAACCAAAAACAAAACAAGAAAGAAGTCTGGTATGATAGCCCTCTGGTATTTATTGAAGAGGATTCCTATTTCTGAGCCACGCATGGCACTTTTAGAAAAATTAACCAGCAATAAAAACTAACCAGTACGAAAACTTCATAATCAAATATAGAAAAATGAAAGAAATGAAACACATTCTTTTCTGACAATACAAGAAAAATCATAACAAAAGGTTTTTGAAGGATTGAAACAAAATGGCAATTAAATAATTTATTTTTGAAGAACTGGATCAAAGATGAAATAATAAAAACAGCTGAAAATGTCACCTAAGAAAAAGAAAATGAGACAATATAAGAACTTTCCAGGTGTAATCTAAGGAGAAAATGTATATCTCTAAAAACACTTTATTAACCAAAAAGAGAAAGAAAACATATCAATGAATAGAAAATACACTAAAAACAAACTAGAAAACAACATATCAATGAACACCTGCTAAACACAGAATTGCCAGAAGCAGGAGGTGATAATTTAAAAACTCATAAAATAGATTAATCATTAGCTAACCTAATTTTAAAAAGAGAGAAGAAAATCAAATTATTCATCTCAAAAATGAAAAAGGAGGGCTGACAACAACTGAAAAGGAAATAAGGGAACCTCTGAGAAATATTGTGTTCCCATTGGATGCTAAGAAAATCAACAAATGAAATGGATGAATTGTTGTTCAGTCATTTCAATCATGTTTGACTCTTCATGACCCTATCTGGGATTTTCCTGGCAAAGATACTGGAGTAGTTTGCCATTTCCTTCTCCAGTTCATTTTTACAGATGAGGACCTGAGGCAAACAGGGTTAAGTGATATGCCCAGGGACACATAGCTGTGAAGTATCTGAGGCCAGATTTGAACTCAGGAAGATGAGGCTTCTTGCCCTGAGGGCCAGCACTGTGTCTACTGTATTACCTGGCTGCCCCTGGATGAACACTTACAAAAACATAAAATGCTTCAAGGAAGAGAACAGGAAATAGAGAATTTAACCAAATCTCAGGAAAAGAAACTGAAAAAGAAATAAAGGAACTTCCAAAGAGAAAAACTGCAAAACTACATGTATCTAGAGATGAATTCTATGAAAAAGTCAAAGAATAACTAAATCTAGTATTAAATAAACTATCTGCTAAAGCAGAAAATCAAGAAGTACTGCCAAATTACTTCTATGATACAACTATGGTTTTCATACCTAAACCCAGGGGAAAGAAAAAAACTAGGGAACAGTATGCTCAACAATTACTGACACTAAAATTCTGAATAAGATATAAGCAAGGAGGCGAGAGCAAAAATGAATATATTGTGACCTGGGTGGATTTATACCAGGAAAGCATGGTTGGCTGAATATCAGGGAAAGTACAATCATAACAGATAACAATATTAATACCAAAACCAATAAATATCATGATATCAATACATGAAAAATCTTTTTATAAAACATAACACTCATTTCTGTAATAAAAAATTTTTACAAGGAACAAATGGGGATTTCCCCAATATAAGTGAGTATCTGTCTCAAAACCCAGGGTTGGCATCATCTGTGCTGTAGTAACACTAGAGTCCTTTTCAATAAAATCAGAGTTGTAAAGCACATACATCGATGTTTAATTTAGTTCTAAAATGCTGGGTGTAACACTGTCAAGAAAAAGAAATCAAGGTACAAACACAGAAAGGAAATAAAAGAACGGCTTTTTTCCCAGATGATATTACAGAGATGCAACTAAAATGATTAAAATAACAACTTCAAGAAAGTAGCAGGATACTAAATAAACCCACAAAAATCATCCACTTTTCTATACAGTCCCAATAAAATTCAACAAGAGACAGAAAGAATGCTTTCATTCAAAGTAATTCAATCACTTTCATTGATGTCCAACTTTTCATGATTCCATTTGGGATTTTCTTGGCAAAAGTACTGGAGTGGTTTCCCATTTCCTTCTCTAGCTCATTTTATAGATGAGGACAGTGAAGAAAATAGGGGTAAGTGACTTGTCCAGGGTCCCACAGCTAGTTTGTATCTCAGGCCAGATTTTAACTTAGGAAGATGGGTCTTCCTGCCTCCAGGCCCAGTATTTTATCCATCATGCCACCTATCTGCCCTAAAAAGTGACTATAGAATGTAAAAATATTTGACAGTCCACTTTCTAAGGCAAAGGAATTATACAAATATAATTACAAAATACCTGATTTCTCATAGTTGAGTTATGCTAAGATAATAAAAGTGACGATTGTACTTAAGTTAATTATTCAGAACCATATCAAATAACAAATTATATCACAGAACTAAAATAACAAAAACAAAATTCATCTTAAAGACAATAAGGTCAAGAATCTCAAGGGAAATCACAAAAAAAAAAGTGGAAATTGGGGTCACAGCAATACCAAATCCCAAAATTTGCTACAAAACAGTATTCATCAAAAAGTATTTAGTATGGATTTAAAATACTGAAATTTGATCAATATCAAAGATGAGAGCCTAAGATCTAGAAATAAACATTTACCATAGTATTTGATAAACCCAAAGACCTAAAGTACCAGAATAAGAACTCCCTATTTGGCAAATATTGCTTGGAAGTCTGGAAAGCAATCTGGCAGTAATTAGGCTTAGACCAAAATTCACACACTAGAACATAATAATATCCAAATGGTATATGATTTAAATATGGAAGGTAATGTCAAAACAAATTAGACAAGGAAGTAAATATTTTTCACAACTATGGATCGGGAAAGAATTTCATGACCAAACAAGGGACAGAAAGGATTACAGAAGATAAAATGGACAATTTTGTTTAAGTAAAATTAAACAGTTTTTGCACAAACAAAACCAATGCAGCTAAACTCAAAGGAGTAATAATTAACTCGGAATGTTTGGATAGCACATTTCTGAGTTAAAGGTCTGATTTCAATTTACAATTACAAGTGTCATTCCCCAATAAACAAATGGTCAAAAGATATAAACAGGCACCTTTAAAAGGAAAAAAAAATTTGAACATTTCAACAATCAATGACAAAAGTGTTCCAAGTCACTAATTATTAGAGAAATATAAATTAAAACAACACTGAGGTTATACTTTGCACCTATTAGAATGTCAAAGATCACAAAAAGGGGCGTGTGGGAAAGACAAGCACAACAGTGCTATTCGTGTGACCATGAATTGGTCCAACCATCCTGGAAAGCAACTGAATCTATATCTAAAAAAAGCTCAATCATGTGTACTCTTTAACTTAATGAAACCACCAACAGAGGCACAGAATCCAAAGAGATAAAGGAGGGGAAAGTCTTCCAGGTGCAAAATACTTTGCCAACATGAAAGCACTATATAAGTGTTAAATATCATCGTCATGGTTATAAGGGCTCACAGTTTCAGACTAGACAATTAACCCACTCCACTTGCAGTGAGTGATAAGATACTTATGACCTTATCCATCTATTTGGTGAGAATACATTTGGATTGTTCCTTAGGTTTGAACATGGCCAAGATATCTCCCTAGGGGCGACAGGAAGTTCATCACATTGTCCAAAGGACTTAGTCAAGCCTTCTGGTACCATGTAGCTAAACTGGAATCAGAGATGTAAGTGCATGGCAACAATGAGAAGAGAGAATTTCAGCTAAATCCTTGAAAAGAAAAGTGGAGGTTAGGGGTAAAGAAAGGGAGGTCCAGAGTACCAGCACTCAGTTTTGGTCTCTGTCTCTCCTCCTTTTCACTGGCCAGGAGTCTCATGAACTTCAAAGGGTACAGAGGATTTAGATTTTTACCTTGGCATCCTAGCAGTATGATGACACTGTCAGCATCGGTGCTAATGATATAATGGACTGGATAAGGAAAATTGATTAAAGTTTCTATAAAGAGCACAGAAGAATAGTTATCCCATACCTGAAGGAAACATCTTGACCACAAAAGGATTTCCAGAAGCCATGAATTAAACTTTTTATCGTAGGGCTTCTATAAACTGAAGCCCAATTTCCCCTTCACTCTATATGGAGCTTTAGGAAAGAGTGTTACAGACTTTTAGGGAGAATGATTTATATCAACTGTAAAGTCTTTTTAAAACCTAACTAACCTTGGCTGACCAACTGATATCAACTGATAATCACAGTGTGAAGTTCAATAGTGGGGAAACGTGCTATAGAGAATTAAAAATTCCCCTCCCCTGCTGATAACATGCTGCTTCTCTGTGTATTTGTATCTACAGGTAGGGCCAAATCAGGGGACATTTTTAAATAAGCCAAGCTTATCTTTGACAGGCTCTATCTCTCATTTAAACTGAAGAAATAAGAATCTCACTTATAAAAAAAACAATTTAAGAACTTTACATATTACCCTTTTTAGGAGGATTTACATTTACCCAAATGATTCTTAGTGCAAAACAAAGAAATGAATTATTAATGGCAGAACAAGAATCATCAATGCAGGAGATATTTGGATTAAGTGATCAGAATACTCCTCAAAATATAATTAATATTAAATTACATAAATTACATAAATCTTTGTGTACCTGAACTTCAAGCATACCTTTCAAATTGCCTTAAATTACATAACCTTAGAGTTGTGACTTTAGATATCATTTAGACAGTTCACTTATTTTACAGATGAAAAAACCGAGGTCCAGAGATGTTAAGTGTCCAAGGTCAAATAGTTAATTTTGGGCATTTGATCAGATGAGAACCCAAGTTTTCATTTTCATAATCCACTGCTTTCTCCATCATCCCAGTTATTTGGCCTAAATTAGCCACATAATTTGCCTTAACTTATACTTCATTTTGCCAAACACTATAACAATCATCAAATCATCTAAGTTTATAGCAACAAGAAATCTCAAAATGCATGACACAGCAGTGCCTGCGTTAGATACAGAATCTAATTACTGATACTGCTTTGTTACCAAAGAAAAGTCACAACCATCTTATCATGAAGACAATAATACTCATCGTATCTATCCTTGGAAGGTCCATCTTGACCTATACCACCTTGGTTGGACTACTCTAGACCAGACGAGGGTAAAATTCACAATCCATATAGCTACTGACCCGGATCACAGTGGCAGCTAGTTGACGCACTGGATAGAATGCCTATCCTGAAGTTAAGGAGACCTAAATTTAAATCCAGTCTTAAATATTTACTAGCTGTGACTCTGAGTAAGCCACTTAATTTCCTCAACTGCAAAATGCATATAATAATAGTACCTAACTCCCAGGGTTGCTGTGAAAATCAAATGAGATAATATTTGCAAAGGTACTTAGCATAGTACCTCTAGAACATATAGAACATAGTAAATGCTCAATAAATACTTATCCTCAACCTGCTACGGCCCATTTTTACCCACCTCGAACAGTATCATGTCTTCAAGTTTCATACCAAATTCCCAGGATTCACAGCCCCAGGCCCTAGGGAAATAAACCTACTCAGCTTTGGAACTTCCCACCTTTGGGGATGAATCATCTTGATTGATGACTGAGTAAAAATTTGCCTGGTCAGATCATTTTAACTAGATCAGACTTCACATTCCAGTCAGTCATCTAACCAGGCTATCTGTCCTGTTTGGTTCGTATCTGTGATTACACTGATCTGTGGAACTCTTCTCAGTGTGTAAATTCCCTTCATCTTTTTAGGCACACAATAAAAACCTGTCAAAATTTTATAGTCTTAGTTGACTTTGGAAATGAAAAATTATCTACTCATGGCCATCTGGTTAATATGTGTCAGAGGCAAGATATGAACCTGTGCCTTCTTAACTCTAAGATGGCTTTCATATAATAATAATAAAATAAAGTACTGTAAAAGTGTAAGAAATTTTACATGGACTTTATCATATGATCCTCAAAATAACACTGTAAGTGGCATCATCATTATTATTCTAACTATTATTTTCCATTTTATAGCTTTGGAAACTGAGCAATACGTTGACTTGGGCAAGGTGAAAAAAACAAGAAAGATTTGCTAATATTCCTAAAGTATTCTGAGAACCGCAACACCTACAATTATATAAAACAAAAAGGTACATGTTTCATCTTATATGTGATAAAATTCTAATTTAGATTTGCTCAAACTGGAAATTTTTTCTAATTCCTGAATATAATTCACCATTCATTGCTGCAGAGAGGAACAGTATGCCCAAGGGTGGCTACTACAGAACTGGCAAAAAAATGAATTTGTCTTTTGAAAAAAGGCCTCTTCTCTCCTTCCCCCTCCCCACCACTCCTTCTGTAGCACATATATGTTTCAAATATGGAAAGGCATCCTTCAGCATTAAAGTTCCCTTCTCTTCCATTCTATTATATTCAATTAAATTCCACAAACACATATTGTGTACCAATTCTATGCAAAATGCTGTGCTAATACAATCACCAGAAACAAACATTTAACTTCTAATAAAACACATATCATATACTGACAGTTACCTTTTAAACTAATATTAATATGTCTGTTTGGTCATCTGGACCTGAATTTTACTGTCCTCAAAAGTCAGTTCCTAGATCACAGACTCCTGCTACTATAACCATCGTGCAGCTCTTTTGCAGCATCTGTATATGATTATCATTTTATTAAAACTTACACAAACAACTCAGGCAATTACACCTCAATCATATCCTTGTCATGGGAATTTCAAAATATTGCCCTCTGGCATTGGATAATCTAAAATATTCTCTCCATCCTTATCAGAAACAAATCATACATTTAAGTTCCTGACATTTTAATTGAATTTATTTCCCTTTATAAGAGATTTGTCATCTTCATCAGTGATGCAAATCACAAAGTTTTATTATGTAAAGTTTGACAAATTTGATCTCATAAATGATCCATTCCTATACTTCAACATTAAGTCAAGATACTTAAAGGAAACTAAGGAATTCAGAAGGTAGGTGGACATATTTTATTATTATTTTATGTGGTTTCATAATCTTGTACTATTGGCAAGCAGATAGCTCTTTTTATTATTTTTTGAAAGTTTAAGATATGTTTCTCTTCTGCAAACCTATATTCAAGAAAAATGATACCCTTTGGGGAAGGAGTGGGGGAAGATAAATGCCAGCTAAATTCAGCCAATATATCATGGGGAAATGTCAGTAGGGGAAGGTCCTCACTATCTGATGGCTGCAGAGTGTATCTACTATCACTGATGCCAATAAGGGGAGACCCAAAGGAAGTCAAGGAAGTACAGAAGTTGGAAAAGGAAGGAAACAGTCCATCTGGCTGAGAATGGCATGGGGAAGCGGTATGAGGACTCAAAGACAAGGGCAGGAGATCATGGAAGAATAGCTCTCCTAGATACACGGTCTCCAGAGTAGAGATTATCAGTCTATAGCATTAAGGGAGAAAAGCCAACTTCCTACAAAGGTTAGTGGCAGTCTTTTACCTCAAGTTAGTGAATCTGCTTCAAGCCAACAAACCAGAAGAGAGAGGACAGAGAAGCTTCCAGAGGACAAAGTCATTAACAACTGTTGAAGACAGAAAGAAGGAACTGCTAAAGGTCAAGACTGGAAGGCTTAAACCATTGCTAGGGTTTGGAAACCAATTAGAAAAAGGTCAGGAAACAGGTGGAAACAAGTCTAACTTTCTTAGGGTTTAAAAGCCCTGAAAATGTCATTTGTGAGGGTGGTGGGGAGAAGATAATGCTTCCTGCAGTATTAGGCTCCTACACCCAGAGCTGAGGAAGCATATTCTTGAAATGGTACAGCTTTGTCAAAATCTTTCATCAACTAGAATATGCCTGCTTATTTTGAGGACAAAATCAGAAAGAAAAGGTCCAGCCATGGGAAGCCCCTCTTATTCATTCCTAAAGAAAGGGAATGTAAGCATAGTCTCATCATTAAATCTACAGTAGTGGCTCCATGAGTTCCCTTTTTCACTTCCCCAATGGGTGGTCCACTTCTTTATTGCCAACATTCCCACAGGATGAAATAAAAATAAGCTTCTTTTTATTTATAGACAACCCACAGTAAAAGCACATACGGGGCAGCTGGGTGGAACAGTGGACAGAGCACCAGCCCTGAAGTCAGGAGGATCCAAATTCAAATCCAGTCACTTAACCACAAATGCCTCCCCGCAAAAAACATGCAGGAAACAAAATTTAAAGAAAGGAAATCCCAAGGGCAGCAGATGCCAGCTCACTAGATACTCGTGAGAAAGGAGAAGAGAAAAAGGTAGAGAGGGGATAAATTCACCGAGACCCAGGAACACTGAAGTAAGGGAAACTGCAAAATTACTAACCTTAGGCAGGTTAGTAATCCAAACAAGGTTTCACCTGAATATTATACTCCACTCCCAGGGGCAGGGCCTTCACTTACAATCAGCTGGCCCCAGAGCCAGTAAATAAGCAAACCCCTAGGCCCTTTCCCATTCTGTAAGGCTCAACAGCTCCCTGACTTCCCCAAGCCCTATAAGCAGCCTCTCGTGATCCCTCAGTCCCTCCTTCTAATGGGGAAAAACGACACTTTCCCATCAGCCACCTTGATAACATGGAGCTGTAAGAAAGATCAAGGTAGGATAGTCTGGTCCAGTGCAGTGCTAGGCTTGTAGTGATCAATATGGAGAAATAGGCAGCCTTCTGTAACCTTAAAGCATTAAATAAAGGTGAGCTGTTGTTATTTGAGTACCAGCTCGGCCATTACTCTCTGTAAAGTGGAGATAATAGTAACACCTCCCTCTCAGGGTTGTTTTGAGGATTACAAAGTGCTGTGTGGATCTAAATATTCACTATTTACTGTTACTGTTGCTGCGACCTTGAGCTCACCTTTCTAGACTTTAGCTCCCTCCTCTGTGACAGTCAAATGGAATTGTATTCATCTACCTCCCAAGGTCGATGTGAGGAAAACCCTTGTAACCCTAAAGGATTACACAGATGTGAACTGTTAGCTCTCCCCGTATGCCTGCTTACAGGCTCAGGAATCGTTCTTGGAACTTGGCCTTGTGGAATTTTTCACCTCTTCTAGTTTCTGCCACTATAATGCCCCCACCACCTATAAGCTTCCAAATGAGTGCTATTTTGTAACCCTCAAATACCTAAAAAAAGGACTGTGGGCACTTTTCCAAGCAGACAAAAGAAAGAAAAAAGTATTGTTCTCCTCCTAAAATAAAACTGGGGTATCAGGGAACTCTGCTTCACGAAAATAAGTGGTAGCAATGAGAGTGCTCTGTGGACCATCAGAAAGCCAAGTCCTAGGGCTCATTACTAGAATAAAGAGTGGGGGTCATAACAGGTCTGTGAAATAACACAGTAATATTGTTTTATTTTGAAACACCTGGCTTTTTTTGTCCATGTAACAGGGAAATGGCATAACCAGGCTTAGAAACATCTACAATGTGTTCAGCAGATACAATCCCCACATGGAATTCAATAGCGTTCAAAAGGCAATAACCTGATGAGATGTTGTCTCTCTCTTGCCTATCTGAGATGAAGGGCACACAAACTGCTGGGAGGCTCTGGGTGGGGACAGCCATAAATGTAGGCCTTTGTTTACTGCCTGGTCTTTTCTCCTTTTAGGTGACAGAAAATTGGTGATATCTGTAACTAACTGAGCTTTGAAAGGTAAGGGGAATGAACCACACAAGCCCAATAAGGGAAGCCCAGCCAGTGTTTGCCACCTACCAAAGCACCAGCACAGTGGGGGCCAACTCTAGAGGAGGCTGAGACCATAGGGCATAGTATGCCCCAAGGTGTTGATGGAAATTTTTCTTATGTCTGTTCTTGCTATATCTTCATAGTAAACATCTTTGTAAAAGCTAATTGATATTAATTGGCTGAATGAGACCAAATCCTCAGGGATATGTAAAGAACCTTGAGGGGAAGACAGTAGTCTTTCTTTCACAACTTTTTTATACAACTTTACCACAGCAATTTAAAAAGTACAACAAAACAAAAACAGCATGCTTTTGTTTATGTGATCAGTGTCCACCGGCCTACGATGGGATCTTGGCTCTACGTTTTTTTCATCCTCACACTGGGAGGTGGGTCCCCCCCTCCCTCCTTCCCAAATCTACTTTTAACAACTCCAGAACAAAACATTTCCAATTCCTGGAATGACTTTTCTCCCTTTCTTCTTCTAAAAAATTCCTTCTCTCTTTTTCCTTTCTTCTCACATATTTAAAAAGGATCCCAAAAACTTAGTTTTAAAAGTCTCTCAACTTGGGAGAAAAACTGCTGGCACCTTGGAGAGTAAATCCAGAAAGTCTCTTGTTAGCGCTCATTGATTTCAACGAGCAAATTCAAACATCAGCAGGCCACGGCCACACACAGTGTAGTGTAGTACAAAAGGACTAGTTATACAATCAGAGAAGATTGGTTCAAATCCTGTATTTGAGGTTCCTTGTATTAGACAAGTCACAACCTCCAGGACATGAGATATGCTGGGAGAGATCCTCCCTTCTCCCCATCACAGAACACTTCTCCTCCCACTACCAAGACAACACGGTGCCTGGCATACAGCCGGTGCTTAACAAATGTTTAGTGACTGACAACGTTTCCCCCTTTTACCTCCCTCTTTTCAATACCCTTCGTCCACTTCTGCAATCTCCAATCCTACCCCTCAGTTCTCTCCCAAGGCCATCTTTTCCCCATCTCAACCCCTTGATGAACCAGTCAGTCCCCTGATTGCACCCTGCCCAGCCTCAGCCTTGGATCACTCTCACTCCCAATATCTGCTGCCTTTGCTCCTATACATGTGCTTTTGACTGTAGGTAGAAAAACAAATCTCAGTTGCTCTGATTCAGTCCACTACAAATTTATGGGTCAGAATCTCAAGTAGGTACTCCTTGCTGCTGAGCAGTCCTATACCTCCCTAATTAACTCACTCTCCCACTCTCCATAACAGCTTTTCCAAAACTTTTCATGCCTCTTCAAACCCCCTATGGCTCGCCCTCTCCTACCCTTTCAGTTGAAAAGCTTGTCTCATATTTACTGAAAAAAACTGCGGGCCAGTCATCAAGAGCTCCCTCTTCTTCCCTCCTCCATTTTATATCAACAGAATGCCTCCCCCCACACACCTTCTCCTCCTTCACTCCTCTCAGAAAAAAAGATATGGCCCTTTTCCTTGCCAAGAAAAACCCCACTACCTACACAAGGGAGCTCATTCTATCCCATTTCCTCCAGCAGTTTGCCCTTTCTACCATCCCTACTCTCTCCCCACCTTCAATCTCTCCCCTTCTACTGGCTCCTTCCCTACAAACATGACCATTTACCCACCCTCACAACAATCACTTATCTCGTCTGCCTTTCATGACTGAAACACCTTGAGAAGGCCTCTCTTACCAGTCTACTGTATAGCTTCTGACCTCCTTATTCAACCAGAACAGTTCCTTTCAAATTTACCAGTGATCTCTTAATCGCCAGTTAATGGTCTTTTCTCAATTTTCATTCTTCTTGACCTCTGCACAGCTTTTGACACTGGCAATAACCCTCTATTTCTTGATATCTTCTGTCTAGGTCTTTAGGACTCTCTCCCGGTTCTTCTTCCTCTGTAACTGCTCCTTCTCCCTTTTGCTGGATCTTTATCCAGGTCATGCCAGCCCGCTAAGCTTGGGTGTCCCACAGGATTCTGTCCTGGATGCTCTCCCCGCCATACTATTTCACTTGGTGATCTCATTAGCTCCCACGGATTCAATTATCATCTCTGCTCTGAGGATTCTCAAATCTACTTAGCCATTCCTAACCTCTCTGTTGCCCTCCAGTCTCCCATCTCCAACTGCCTATTGTACACATCCACTGGATATCCTGTAAACATCTTAAACTCAATATGTTCAAAAATAAACTTCTTTTTTCTGTGCCAAACACTCACTCCCCTCATCCAAAGTGCCCCATTACTCTCAAGTACACCAGCATCCTCTCAGTGCCTCAGACTTGCAGCCCAAGTGTCATCCTCACCTCCTCACCCTCACTCACCAGCCCTGTCCAATCGGTTTCCAAGACCTGTTGATTTCACCTTTTTTCACTCAGTACTCAGACCTTATCAGTACCTTCTACCTCTCTGATTGGAGGGTGGAGCTGTAAACTCTTCAAACTCTCTTTAAGGAGGAGACATGAGAGTTATCTCCTCATCTCTCATCCAGCTGTACCCATCTGGAGCTCTTACACTTTTCCCCATCCCCGAAGCGAGGTACTCCTTTCCTTTCTTCAGTTTTCTTTTGTGTGTTGTCTAGTATATTGCACGTTCCTCGAAGACAGGGACTTTTTTCCCATATTTTTTATCCTCATGGATTAGCAGAGTGCCTGGCAGGTGATTAATAAATATTTGCTGACAGGCAACATCTCTCAAATACACCTCCTTCTCTCCTCTGGTACTACCACCATCTGGGTACAGTTACTCATCTCCTGGATTACTATAAGAGCTCTCAGGTTGGTCTCCCTACTACAAACTTCTCCCCACTCCAGTTAATCCCCCATTCAGCCACCAAAGTAAATTTTCTAAAGAACAGGTCCAACCATGTCACCTCTCTATTCATAAACTCCAGTGACTCCCTATCACCTCCAGGATCAAATACAAAATCTTCAGTTTCACCTTCAAAGCTCTTAATAACTTAATCCAGCAACCCTTTCCCATTTTCTTAAATCTCACCATTGACTCTGATCCAGTGACACTGGCATCCTTGTGGTGCCGCAAACAAGACACTATCTCTAGGTTCCTGGCATTTGCACTTGCTGGCTGTCTTGCCATGCCTCCTCCCTCCTCACCTCTGCCTTCTGGCTTTCTTTAAGTCCCAGCCAAAATCCCACCTTCCAAAGGATGCCTTTATCAATCCCTCTTAATTCTAGTTGCTTCTCTGTGAGAATTATTTTATGTCTGTACTGTATAAAGACTATTCGTACATAGCTGTTTACATGTTCTCTCCCATATTAGACTGTGAGCTCCAAGGACAAGGACTGTCTTTTGTCTCTGAACTTAGCACAGTGTCTGACACACAGTCAGTACTTAACAAATATTTACTGACTGACTATGGATGTTCTTTGCACATGGTTGTTCACATGCTGTTTCCCCTTTTACACTCAGACCTCCTTGAGAGCAGTAATTGTCTTCTTCCTTTCCTGGTATCCCCAGCACCTAGCACAATCCAGGAACAGAGTACAAACTTAATAAATGCTTGCTGACTGGGCTTGTTGACTTGACAGACGTTTTATACAATCTCTTCCCTACCTCAAAACTGGATTTTTGACTCCATGATCTTATTGAAAACTGTCCCTAAAAATCACTAAAATCTCAAACACAAGATACCCAATCACCTTTTCTAGGCTTCATCCTCTTTAGCTTTTCGGTAGGTCCTTATACTGGTAATCATTGCCTTCTAATGGATATTTTCTCTTACCTTGGCTTCAGAGATAACATGCTCACTGGTTCTCTACGAATTATCAGTTTGGTGCAGGAAGGGACCTCAGAGGTCATCCAGGAGGACAGAATCCCAGAATTATAGCTGGAAGGGCCCTTAGAGCTCATCTGTTCCAAAACTCTGATTTTACATATGACGAAACTGAGGTCCAGGAGAAGGAAGTGAGTTACCCAAGGTCACACCGATGGCAGATCTGGCATTTGAATCCACGTCCTCTGATTCAAAACCTAGTACTTTTCCCACTGTACCTGCTGCCTCTAACAACACTTCCTCAATTTCCATCACTAGCTCTTCCTTACCCCTTCATATGGATTGGCCCACTCCTCTGATGGGAATAGCTTTTGCCTTTAACGTACTTTTTACTTTTTAACAATCTCCTTCCCTCTCACAGCTTTAACTACAATCTCTATGCAAATGACTTCTACATATCGACAGTACAACCTCTTTTCTGAATTCTCTTTACATATAAGACATCTGCATCTAGATATTCCACCACCAACACAAATTTAACATGTCTAAAATCAGATTCATGATATTTCTCCCACAAACTTTCTTGTCATTTTAACTTCACCGCTTCTCAGTACGGCAATACTGTCTGTCAGTTTTCTCACGCAAGTAACCTTGGAGTCAGTTTTGACTGTTCCCTAGAGTCTATCTTTGCCTGCTCCTTTTCCCCTCGTCTCTCACATCCAGTCAATCCCAAGTTATGTTGATTTCATCTCCATAACACCACTCCCATCTATTCTTTATACTCCATGCCACTGCTACTGCTGAAGTATAAGCCCTCATGCCCACCCACCTAGACTATTCTCTTTTTAAAATACGATTTAATGCTTCCTTTTGTACTTATGTAATATTGATTTCTCTATAACCCCCCACCCCCAGACTCTTTATCCTAGAATTGAAACCTCCCTTGCAAAACAGAAAAGCTGAACATCAACCAATATATACAGTAACTCTCTAGCAATGCGCAGCATTCCACCCCTGGAGTACCTGACATCTCCGAAGAAAGAGGAGAATTCTGTTTACCTACCTTCTGGGATCAAGGCTGTTATTACAATTATTCAGAATGTAGTTTTACATTTACATACAGATAATTTACATTATCTGTAGTCATGTTTTTTCTTTTATTTCATTATGCATGAGTTCATAAAAGTCTTCTGATATTTCTCTGATTACCTCATACAGGTCATTCTAAAAGCATACTAATATCTCATTAAATTTGTATTTCAGAGTTTGTCCATCCATTCCACAATCAATGGGCACCTATTCTGTTCACAGTTTGTGTCTACTATAAGAAGTAGTATTCCAGTAATATGTAACTATCCCTGACTCCTCTGAACTTGGCACTGTATTAAGGGCATCTTGTATGGTTCTCTAAATGTTTTATCTATTTTGCACCACCCACCAGTCCCAAGAAAGTCTATAAACTTGATTGAGCTTACTCTATTTAATACTTCTTTCATAATCTTTTCCACACTTATCACACTGTTGTCATAAAAGTGGTGACTGACTAAGCCCAAGGTAAACAACTGAAATACTGCCTAGAATCCTTATGTACCAAAGAGAGGGGCTGCCCTTTGGGCACAACTAAATAAAGAAACCACAGTGCAACATCAAATAAGCAAAGGATTTCTCTATGAGAAATTGAAAGCGAAAAGGTCATTTCCCAGATGTAATTAGTCATTGGGCTATTGCTGTAACAGAACAACTCTGGGTAGAAATAGGTGATTTGTTTCCAAGTCTTATAAAGGGCCAGGAAATGACAGCTATCACCTTTATTCTTTAAAAAAAAAAAAAGTGAAAAAGTTATTTTAAATTCATTAATTGTATTAATAAAACATCAATCAGTCAATCTTGCAGTTATTGTAAGCAACAACATAATTTACATATATACGTACCAAACCAAACCAAAAACCCTGAGGGTCACAATATTCTAACAGGAAAAGGAAGAAAAGAAAGCTATGTGGATTGCTCTTCTGGTGACCATAACAGATTGGCTTCATTTCTCTAAAGCTAAGTATCATTCACATTTGAAATCTGCATAAAAAAAGTTTCAGAATATAAATGCTTTCTTTTATTCAAAGTCCTAGAAATCACACCACAAATTTTTGTTGAATACCAGATTTTTTTGACCTTCTACGATACTTAAAATAAATATTTATGTTGTTATGCATATCACTAAAATACACAAGGTCTGGTAACTCTTAAGATATGCATCTTTTAAAACCTTATCTACAGCACAAGTTTCATTAATACTTAGATCTAAATCATAAAAAATGCACTCCCATTCCATTGACTTAAAAGTCATTTCAGCATCAAGAGGCACACTCGTCTTCCTATTTACATATTTGTTTTCAGAATACAGAACACTTTTAAAGCTTTAGTACACTGTCAGTTTGAACGTGTGTGGCAGGAATCCTGACTGCTTTGAGTTCAGCAGTTTTTTAATCACTGTCTTCTGCTGCAGAGATATGATTTGGCTAATTGGATTTCTGCGTGTTAGGAAACTAATTCATAAATGATGCACAGCGCCAGCTCCTTCACTCTGAAAGACAGCAACGCTTTCTAATTGACTTTTCCTAGATTTCTCTTCCCCTCGACATACTTTTCTTTTCTCTACATGAGATTTCCAGAGCTCTAAACAAACTACAAACAGCACATAAAGTCGGGAGCATTCAGGAAGAGTGGAGGCCTGTCATATTTTTACTCAGGGAGAGGTGAGAATAAGGAATTCTTTTCAATTAAAATATAAATTTTTCATACAGTTTCACTTGAACCCCCAAAAAAAGAGCTTAAATGAATTAAAGATAAATGAAATCAAATGGGAAAATAAGCCGGGAGAGCAACCACTTCCTCTAATTGGATTGGTTTAATTAACTTCCCTTCGTTTTGCCATACCTCCTCTCTGCTCATTTCTTATGTCTGAGTCTTTCAAAAAGGAAAACAAAAAGACCACTGAACACATTTAGTTTACATTAATCACCTTTTCACCAATTCTGGTGTTTCAAGAGAAAAAGCTCTGAAACTGAAAATTTTAAGTCATTAAAAATGGCAAAATATCAGGCAAAATTTACTTAGTCAATGAATCCCAACATGAAGACTGTAGAATTATAAGTACATTTCATTAAATGACTCAAAATAAGCCAATGAATTTATAAAATTTTCAGTCTTAGCAAGGATGACCCATACCCCACTATTACCTGACTGCTTCTAGAAGTGATAGTTATAGCAATAAGACAAGAAAAAAATTATCACATACACTGGCAAAAAGGAGACAAAACTACACCTATTTATAGATGACATGGTGATGTATATAGGAGAATTAGCAAGGAAATTAATAGTTTCATGAAGGTAGCAAGATCGAAAATAAATCCACAAAAATCATTAGCATTTCTATATATAGTGGCAACAAAAAAGAAAGCTATAATAAAAAAACCTCATTCACAATAACCACTAAATGCATAAAATAGCTTGGAATTAACCCATAAAGGCATATACAAATTTACACAGACATAACTATAAAACATTCTTAACAGAAATAAAGTAAGGCATAAATAAGAAATTAACTGATCATGGCTGAGCTATAGCAATAAAATAAAAAATGGTGATACTTTCTAAATGAACCTATATAGTGCTGTAATCATCACATTAGCGAGATGATTCTTTTTAGAACTGAGACAAAAAATACCCAAATTAATTTGGAGGAACAAGCAATCAAGAATCTTAAGGGAAATAATAAGAAAAAGTACAACCACAAAACATAACATGACCAGAGCTTAAACTACCTTATAAAGCAGAAGTGATCAAAACCAGAGGGCGCTGGTTACAACACCAAACAGAAAACGGGAGTAGCAGAAGAAACCACATATGCAAGAAAGAGAAGCAATCAAAACTGCAGCCCAGTGTGTGAGGCAAAGAATCACTGGGGATGACTTCCCTGTTTTATAAGGCCTGCTGAAATGTTTCACAACATAACTAATGTGGAAATGTGTTTAATATGATTGCACATGTATAGCCTGTGTTGGATTGCACACCACCTTGAGGAGGTAGTAGCGGAGGAAGAGGGAAAATTTTAGAATTCAAAATCATATAAAAGTGAATGTTGAAAACTAAAAATAATTTTTAAAAAAAAACTTAAAATAAATAAAAATATAAAACAAGTTCACAAACCAAGGTTATGAAGTCCTGCATGCATGATACAAGCACATGCGCACACGCGCCTGCGCGCACACACACACACGCACACCTAGGAGGTAAAGTGGATAGAGTGCCAGAACTGAAATCAGAAAGACATCTTCCTGAGTCCAAAACTGGCCTCAGACACTTACAAGCCATGTGATCCTGGGCAAGTCACTGAACCTTTTCTGCTTTAATTCCTCATCTGTAAAAATGACCTGGAGAAGGAAATGGCAAACCACTAGAAAAATGGGCTGAGCTTCCACAGTGTTCTCAAAAGACCTCACGGTGGGCAAGACGTGAGAAGGAAAGAGATAAAAATTAATGACAGCCTTCATTAAAAGTATTTAATTTTTTTCATCTCATGGAATGATTCTCATGACTTTACAGGCATGTCACTTTGGCAGATGAGAAGGAAATAAGCATGTTCTATGAACACCTGCTACACACCAGTAGCTTCACTGCTTGCAAATGGTACCTATTTTGATTGTCACAGTCGTGGAGAGGTACGTGCCACTATTATGCCCATTTTACAGCTGAAGAAACTGAGGCAAACCGAAGTAAGTGACTTGCCCAAGGTTACCCAGCTGGTAAGTATCTGAGAGCAGATTTGAACTCGGGTCTTCCTGACTCCAGACCTAGCATCATCGAGCTGCCTCTATGAGATGGAATAGGACACAGGCCCTCAGGAGATAACTCCTGGTATGGAAATGCCTTCTGTGAATGCAGGAACTCAATTTTATTAATATCAGAGAGTTGCCTAAGAACAAAAGAAGTTGGTTAAATGACTTACACAGGTTCACACAACTAATAAGTATCACATACAGGCAAGAACTAGACCCTGGTCATCTCGATTCCAAGGTGCCTCTCAGGCATGTAGATATTTAATATACACATAGATATTTAATATACACTAAAGGTTTTTTAAAAAAAATAAAATAAAACAGCCTTATACAGAAAGACTCAACAATATAATCATGTAACATTTTAAGAATGATTTTATTAACAGGTCACAACAGATATTTACTTCAATTATCAATCGATAAACAATTATCAAGGGCCTGCCATGTGCCAGGCACCATGCTTAGTCCTAGGAATATAAAAGGAAACAGAAAACCTGCCCTCAAGAAGCTTACAATCTAAGGGATTAGAAATCTAATTTACTTGCCAATATTCTCCACATTCAGTACTGAGGTCAGTATTTAACTCCTGAGGAATAAAGCTGATTATGCCATATTTACCCAACAAACATCTCTCCATATTACCATATAACTCATGAAAGCTCTTATTTACACAGAACTTTCCAAGATAACTCTAAGGTTTAAAAGTTCTTTCCTAGCAACCTATGAGGTAGATAAAACATGTATACTTGTCCTCATTAAAAATCAGACTAGTCTGGCTTCTACTGACTTATCCAAAAGCAGAGCTACTAAGTTCTAGAAACCCAAACCGAGGGGGGCAGAGCCAAGATGGCGAAGTAGAAAGACGCACATACACATAGCTCCGAACACACAAACCACAGAACGGCTAGAGGGGACCAACCCAGGGCGAATTCTGCACCCAGAGACCATGGAATATTGGAGCGAGGGAGATTTCTGTTCCGGAGAGACCTGCAAACCTCGCGCGGGGGGTCCTTTGCACCGTGGATTGGGCGCCGGGACAGGGAGCAGAGGGCAGCCCTACCGCGGCAGCAGCGACACCGTGAGGAAAAGATCCGAGAGGGCTACGGGGACGGGATCTCCAGCGGCGGCACAAGCCCCCCCACCAACAGGTGACTGACAGGGGTAGGTGAGAGAGTCTCTTTGGCGAGTTGAGAGGGGAGTGGGGTGCCCCCATGGCTCGGGCCCCCCCCAAGAGATAGAAGCTGAGAGGCGGCTACAGACAGGGGCTCCCCAAACGGGCGGGAGCCTGGATCCATTGTGGAAGGTCTGTGCATAAACCCCCTGAGGGAACCAAGCCAGAGAGGCGGCCCTGCCCCTGACCACCTGAACTTAATTCTCACACTGAATAGCAGCCCTGCCCCCGCCAAAAACCCTAAGGCGGGAAGCAGCATTTGAATCTCAGTCCCCAAACGCTGGCTGGGAGGACCAGGAGGCGAGGTGGGTGTGAGGAGAACATTCAGAGGTCAGGTTACTGGTTGGGGAGAATGCCAAGAAAAGGGAAAAGAAATAAAACTATTGAAGGGTACTTTATCGGAGAAAAGACACTCCCTCCCTTCCTTTCTGATGGGGAGGAACAATGCTTGCCATCAGGCAAAGACACAGAAATCGAGGATTCTGTGTCCCAGCCCACCCAATGGGCTCGGGCCATGGAAGAGCTCAAGAGGAATTTTGAAAATCAAGTTAGAGAGGTGGAGGAAAGACTGGGAAGGGAAATGAGAGGGATGAGGGAGAAGCATGAAAAGCAGATCAGCTCCCTGCTAAAGGAGAACCAAAAAAACTTGAAGAAATTGGCATCTTGAGAACTAGCCTAACTCAGCTGGCAAGGGAGGTGCAAGGGGTCAATGAGGAGAAGAATGCTTTCAAAAGCAGAATTAACCAAATGGAAAAGGAGATTCAAAAGCTCACTGAAGAAAATAGATCTTTCAAAACTGGAATGGTACAGATGGACGCTAAGGACTTTATGAGAAAGACAGATATCTCAGAACATACCGCGCAGATTCGAAAAATGGAAGATAATGTGAAATATCTTATTGGAAAAACAACTGACCTGGAAAATAGAATCAGGAGAGACAATGTAAAAATTCTGGGACTACCTGAAAACCATGATCAAAAGAAGAGCCTAGACATCATCTTCCATGAAATTATCAAGGAAAACTGCCCTGAGATTCTAGAACCAGAAGGCAAAATAAATATTCAAGGAATCCGCAGAATACCGCATGAAAGAGATCCAAAAAGAGAAACTCCTAGGAGCATTGTGGCCAAATTCCAGAATTCCCAGGTGAAAGAGAAAATATTGCAAGCAGCTAGAAAGAAACACTTCAAGTATTGTGGAAATACAATCAGGATAGCACAAGATCTGGCACCCTCTACATTAAGGGATCGAAGGGAATGGAATAGGATATTCCAGAAGTCAAAGGAACTAGGACTAAAACCAAGAATCACCTACCCAGCAAAACTGAGTAAAATACTTCAGGAGAAAAAATGGTCTTTCAATGAAATGGAGGATTTTCAGGTTTTCTTGATGAAAAGACCAGAGCTGAAAAGAAAATTTGACTTTCAAACACAAGAATGAAGAGAACCATGAAAAGGTGAACAGCAAAGAGAAGTCATAAGGGACTTACTAAAGTTGAACTGTTTACATTCCTACATGGAAAGACAATATTTGTAACTCTTGAAACATTTCAGTATCTGGGTACTGGGTGGGAGTACATACACACACACATGCACACACGCACACATACATAGAGACAGAGTGCACAGAGTGAATTGAAGAGGATGGGATCATATCTTAAAAAAAAAAAAATGAAATCAAGTAGTGAGAGAGAAATATAGGGAGGAGAAAGGGAGAAGTTATATGGGGCAAATTATCTCTCATAAAAGAGGCAAGCAAAAGACTTATTAGTGGTGGGATAAAGAGGGGAGGCAAGAGAAAAACATGAGGTGTACTCTCATCACATTCCACTAAAGGAAAGAATATAATGCACACTCATTCTGATAGGAAAACCTATCTCATAATACAGGAGAGTGGGGGACAGGGGCACAAGTAGGAAGGGGGGGAGGATAGAGGGGAGGGCATGGGGAGGAGAATGCAATACGAGGTCGATACTCATGGGGAGGGAAAGGACCATAAGAAAATAGAAGTAATGGGGGACAGGATAGGATGGAGGGAAATATAGTTAGTCCTATACAACACAACTAGTATGGAAATCATTTGCAAAACTAAACAGATATGGCCTATATTGAATTGCCTGCCTTCCAAAGGGAAGGGGTGGAGAGGGAGGGAGCTAAAGAAGTTGGAACTCAAAGTGTTAGGACCAAATGTAATGTTCTTACCACTGGGTAACAAGAAATACAGGTTAAGGGGTCAAGAAAGCTATCTGGCCCTACAGGACAAAAGAGAAGACGGAGACAAGGGCAGGGAGGGAGGATAGAGGAGAGAGCAGATAGGTCACAGGGGCAATTAGAAAGCTTGGGTCTGGGGGGGGGGAGGGGATAAAAGGGGAGAAAATTTGTAACCCAAAATTGTGTGAAAATAAATGTTAAAAGTTAAATAAAAAAGAAAAAAAGAAAATATAAAAGAAATAGCTAATAACAAAAAAAAAAAAAAGAAAAAGAAAAAAAAAGAAACCCAAACTGAGGTGTCTGGCTCCAAAATCAGGGTTATTTCCATTATACCACCGGCTGTTTCACAAAACTATAACAAATTTGTGGCTTAAAGGTGAATCACTAGAGAAATACATGTTTTTCTGAAAAGGCTTTAAAAGAAGCCACATCAGGGAAGTATCACCCTGTATCATCCTTTATCACTAGTGTCTTCACAAATCTTTGCTTACAAAAGAGACATTCTTTACAATTACAAAATAACTACATTTGAATTTAATATAATAAAAAATATTTTAAACACAGATTTCTACAAAGGGTTAATTTTCTCTTTGGTAGGTACAGTTGAGAGTTCCCAAATATTGGAATCTCCTGCAATATTAGAAAATTGGGGAGTCAAGGAAAGATCACTAGACTGGTAGCTAGGAGATGAGGATTTAATCATAGGACCATGGAGAAATAACTACAAGAGACCTCAGAAGTTATCCAGTCAGATTTCCTAATAAGGAAATAAAAAGGTTAAAAAACTTGCCAAAGGTAATGCAGGCAGGCAGTTTCAGAGGTTGGGCAGATCCTCCAACTCCAAAATAAGTGCTCTTTCCCCTGTACCACAGTGCCTCCCATTCCTAGCTGCATCAAAGAAGACTGACTTTCCTCTGTGGGTCTCAATTTCTCTCTAGTTCTAAAGTTCTAAGATTCTGGGATTGGAAATGCTTGTAGAGCTGCAGGATAGAGATCAGAATAATTAATAAGGTGGAGTTAGGGAAATGCAGGAAAGTAAAAAAAATAAAAACAGGTTCATTAGAGCAAATACAAATCAAGTGTTTCAATCTATAATTACTCAAGCTTATTAAATATCAACCACATCTATGGCACTGTGCTCAAATAAAAAGTATTTTGTGATTTCTATTTAAATGAAATTTAAAAGCAATTTTGCTTTCTGGTCAGTATCGGCGACATCTATGTGGGAATGTCTAGCAGATATCTGGAAATACCGGGCTACAGTGATTGTAACTAGAGAGAGAGAGAGAGTTTGGGGAGTTATCTATCTGTACAGAGGTGGCAAATGAAACAACGTTGATGGCAGTGGGCTGCCTTAAGATATAAGTGTGTTCCCCTCTTAACTGTAATCTGTAGACTAAGGCTAAAGGATAAGGGAGATTAGAAGGAGAATTCTTGATCAGGTACATGCTAAATTAGATGGAAAGTTCCTTCCAACTCAGAGATTCTATAACTTTGGTACAGGCCACTGAAGCACCTATATTAGCTGTCTGCTATTTACATGACCAGCCACATCTTTGCTGTAGCTTCTCTCACAAATATAAGAAACAAAGAAAGTCTGTGGGAACTGCAAAACCAAGAAAGCTTGGATTTATTCTCCAGTTTATGGGAGAAATAGGAGGAAAACATGATGAATAAGTTAGCTTCGTAACTCACTATTTTATGTTTGTTACATTTCCCTGGATTTGAAATAAGACTTAAGTCTGAATGCCAGTTCTTCATTATTTAATAACTATGTGATTTGAGACAAGTCAGTTAATGTCTCTGAGCATGCCTCAATGAGCTAGGTTTGAACTATATGACTTCAGCTTTGCTCTATTTCCAAATCTATATTCCTATAATTCTATAATCCCTATAAAAATTATCTGCTTAATTTTTATTTTTAAACTGTATTTCAGAACTAGTAAATTAAAGTTCATATATTAAATATTAATTTTAATTAATATTAATTTAATTTTAATTAATGTCTCATTCAGAGGAGAAATACTAACAACAAAAGTTTTTGTTTTAATTCAATAATTTAAATGTCTTTGAAAGTGAATTCAGTTTTCCTAATCTGCCATTGCAAAAATATCATACAAGAAACAATGGTTGATATGTTTACTTGAGGATGGCTCACCCCAGTAAATCGAACAACCTAACAATGGATCATTTTTCTGATATACTATGAAAATAATATGAAATATAAAAATCAATATTACAACTTAGAAATGCATATTTTATATTAAAAAAGTAAAACTTACATCTACACCTGAATTAGAAAGAAAATGTATTAATGTTAAAAGAAATAAACTTTTGTAAAAAATACTAAGATGACTGCTTTAAATCGTTTTAGAACTAATTTAATTAAACACAAACTGAGATTATTAAAATTCAAAAATCTATAACATTCCTGAAGCTCGACCTCCAGAAACATTTTAAACGAACATAAGTTTTAGGGGATTTGTGATTGCATGGACTTGCTTATTTAATTGGCTATTTGCATTTACTAAACTTTTAAAGAGTGAATTTAAATAGTTTTTTTTAAGTCTTAACAGTAATTCTTTTAGTACCAACAATAAGATCAACAACAAGTTTTATTAGGAGCCCATTATGCTCCATGCCCTGTGATAATGACTCGGGGGAGAAGCAAAGGCAAAAAACAGCCCCTGGTCTCAAGGGGCTCACAATCGAATGTGGGAGACAACATGTAAACAATAGATATTCAGGATAAATTGGAAATCATCTCAAAGAGAAGGTACCATTTTAGGAAGTACTTAAAGGAAAGGCTTTTTTAGAGAAGGTGAGATTTTAGCTAAGAATTGTGGATAAGGAAAGAGGGAGGGTAACAGGCAGTGAAAAAGCCTCAAGTTGGCAAGGTGTCTACTGCTTTGATCCTATGGATAATAGGGGACTACTGCAGTCAATTGAATGAGGAGATGACACGGCTGGACTTGTACTTTAGGAAGATTATCTGACACTGGTTACTCACGGGCTCCCATGGATTTAACTATCATAGTTATCTATATACTGGGCCCTGTTCTTTCTTCTAAGTTTCAGTCCCACATCACCAAAAGCCTTGTGGACATATCAAATTCAGTCTTCCCAAAAACACTCTTTCTGTGTGTATGTGTGTGTGTGTGTATGTGTGTGTGTGTGTGTGTGTATGTGTGCGTGTGCGTGTGTGTGTGTGTGTGTGTGTGTGTGTGTGTGTGTGTGTGGCAAACAGGGCTAAGTGACTTGCCCAGGGTCACATAACTAGTATGTGTCAAGCATCTGAGGCTGGATTTGAATTCAGGTCCGCCTAACTTCAGGACCACTGCTCTATTCACTGCATCATCTAGCAGCCTCGATATCACTCTTTAAAGTTTGCAAAGCACCTAGCAAAACAACCATGGGAAACAAATGCTACTTTAATTCCCATTTTCTAGATACAGAAACTAAGGCAGAAAGAGATGAACGCATCATTTCTCTCCCAAACGCAACCCTCTTCTAAACTCTCTTGTTTCTGGCAGACACCACCGTCCCTCTCAGGTTTTTAATAGTAGCACCCTCTTAATCTTACTGTTTCTGCCTCAGTGATCTGTCACATCCAAACTTCTTTCTAGTCGCACAGCTCCCACTTTATTTCAGGTGCTCCTCACCTTTGCCCTCAATTATTGCAATAACCTTCAATGAGTCTCCCTGCTTCAAGTCACTCTCTACTCCAATCTACACCGGCCCCCATAGCTGCCAAATTGGTTTTCCTTAAGTGAAGATATGACCATGTCATTTCCCTACTCCTACAACTCCAATGACTCCCTATTGCATCTAGTATTAAATATGAACTCCTCTGTAATTTTTAAAGTGCTTTACAACCTGGACCCAATTTATCTTTTCTGCCTCACTGGACATTACTCCTCCCCTCCCCCTGACTGAGAAATCCCATAAAACCAGGATTCTTCCCTGTTTCTCAAAAATGGTACTCCATTTCCCATCTCTGTGCCTTTGTACCGGATATCTCTCATGCTTGGAACCTATTTCCTCATCATGTCTACCTCATAAGTTTTTTTCTCTTTCTCTAGTCAATCAATACACATTTTATTAAGCAACTACCATGTGTCTGACACTGGGCTAAATCCTGGAGATACAAAAAGTCTCCAAAGACATACTGTGCCCTCAGGGAGCTCACAGTACGAGATATAGCTCAATCTCCACCTTGTGAATGAAGCCTCTCTGGATTCCCACTCCACCCACAAACTGGCATTGCTTTTCATCCTTAACTACCTTGAATTTAACAACTTGGAGTTGTATATATTTCCCTCATTCATTATGCATAGATGATATGTATGTTTAATGTTTCCTTGCTAAAGTAAACTTGTGATTAGGAACTGTTTCATTCTTTGTATCTGTATCCCCAGTGCCTAGCATAGTACCTGGCATATACTGGGGACTTTAAAAATGCTTGTTGATTGATTGAATAGATAATAGTTGATGATGAGGAAAATCTACAGAGAAACTTTTACCAGGCATAGGTTTTCCTAATATTTATCAAGGGGATGCACCAGATGACTGCTCAAGGTCTGTTTTACTTATAGATTCATAAAATGTTAGAATCACGGGGGAAATAAAAGATGGTACAGCTGAACCGTTACCTCCTCCCACCAAAAAAAAAAAAAAAAAAAAACCTTTACATATCAAGAAACAGGCCCAAAGAGATTAATTTTCTAAAGTCTCATAACTAGTTAGTGGCAAAGCTGGGATCAAGATGCAGGAAAGAAAGTGATTTTTAAAATTTTTTTTTAAAAAATCCTATTAAAGGATTTCCTTTAATAGGAATCCCAACACGCTCCTTTCCCAAATGGAAGAATCCAAAAAACACGATTTATAATTTCAGGTGAATTTTCTCAACAAAGTTAATGGCCAGTGAAGATATCTGCTACCATAGCTACTTCTCTGTCAGAGAAAGAAGCTGGATGCTCATATCAGTATGTTATTTTTGTGTTTAACAACTAAATTCAAGTGATCATAAGGCCACATACAGGCATTATAATACTGTTCACAATTCTGAAGTCATACATATCACATTCTATAAACATCTTTAGCTACAAACAGACAAAAAAAATCCATCTGCCAACAAATTAAAAGCAAAAATGCTCCGTAAGAAATAACTAGGCAACTGTTCCATGAAAGGTCAAATACATCACAATAAGAATAAAATGCTTTGTTACAAAAACCAAGAGGAATAAAAAAATCTGTACTACTCAGTATTTTCTGCTACTGCTCTAAGAATATTCTCCTCCTCCAAAAGGTAACTGCTGTACAAATTGTTCTGATTTTTAGAATTTTCTTCTAGTTTCACTCTATTTCACTTTGAATATGAACATATTTTTAGTAATTGTTTCTCTTTCACTGAGGAGTCCTTGAGGGTCTCCCCCTCCCAGTCTGATTTTTTTTTTAATAAAGGGGTCATCCCTTGAGTAACTTAAAAAAGCCTGTTCAATGAATGGGTGTATCTCACTACAAGTGAGAATGTGATAAAACCTTACCCTGAAAGGGCCAGGGTCTCCCAGCGCATCCTGGGCCATCTCCAGTCATCCTGATGAATATCTGGCCACTGGACCCAGATGGCTCAGGAGGAGAAAGTGAGGCTGGTGACCTTGCACAGCCCTCCCTCACTCAAATCCAAGTCAGCTGCCAGTCATGTCATCATCTTAATGTCACAGTCCTCTTCAAGAACGAAGGACAAACATACAACAGCTGTCCAAAGGACTGGTTCTCTAGGACAGGATAACATGGCTCCTATGTCCACTACAGAATCTTTCAGATAGAGCAGAACAGTGATTATCAAGTGAAATTTGATTCTTAGCTCTTAGGGTAATATGCTTCATTGTGTTATGTTGTACTTCCTGTTAGACTCTAGACTGTATATTAGCAACTATGGTTACATTGAAGAAAACCTAAACTTTAACTTTAGAATTCCTATGAACTGAAGTTACATTCTTCAAGAGAAAATTTTTCCATTACAAAAGGTGAGAAATATTTTTTAACTATTTTAATGTGCACATTAAATTGAGCCCTGTGTCATTATTCCATAAAACTGGAAAGATGACCCCAAAAGCATGGGCTACATTTTTCTGAGCTTGCTGAGGCACAACATCTGTATTTAGAGTGCATGTGCATGTACTTGCTGAACCTGTTCTGACTTCATAGATTTGGTACCTGGGACTAATTCTTTCCCTAAGTACATTGGTCAATTTGAGGGTTTGAGGTATATATAGTTTATATGTCTACCCTGATCATGGAAAATGGTTAAGTAACCAATCTCCACTTCATTTCCGGATAGATAGCTCATCTAAATGACAATCAAATGGTGATTCAAACTTAAGTCTTCCTGATAACCATTTGTTTATCTTTATTTTACAAAGTATACATGTCATACAGTCATATTTACATCTTTACTAATATCCTGTTTTGATGACAGATCAAGTCAGGAAGTGACAGTGTCCTCAAAACCTAGAACACTGCAGTACAAGGTTTGGCAGGTTCTACCAAGCTGAAAAGATTTCACACAAGGCCCTGCTGATGCACTGTGTGCCAGTTGTCTGACAACCAACTAACTAAGTTCAAAGAGATTTATTACTCGTCTGGTCGAGGATAATAGGGTGTTTTTAGCCACAACAGCTCTCAAAGACTATCTATTAAAGTTAGAGAAGAGGAAAAATTTTAGAACTCAAAATCTTATAAAAGTGAATGTTGAAAACTAAAAATGAATAAATTTTAAAATGAAAAAAATGATTCCCATGTGTTCTAATTAATTTAATGCTACTGAGATCAAGAACGTTGAGTGATAATCACTGATGGCAAAGACACAGCTATTGTACCTACCTTTGTTAGGTGAATGACTCCTTTTGAGGTAACAGAACAACCCATAAAACCAACATACTGTAGTTCAGGACAGTGTTCAGCAAACGCTTTTACTGACTGATCTGTCACCTGTGTGGAAAACACAGAAAAAGTTATCAAAGATGACATTCTGAAGGACTCAGGACTCATAAACTGTAACAACGACTGATCATCATTGGCGATGTTTGGATTCAATGCAAAGAACTAAAAAACCAAGATGGGAAGGGAGAAGGGTGCCTATCATTTGGGAAATGGCTATGGCACATGAATATAAAATACTTTGGAGCTGTAAGACATTATGACGGGAATGTTTTCAGAGAAATATTGGAAGACATGTATAAACTTATACAGAGTAAAGCAAGCAGAACAGCAGAACAATTTACATAGCAACAACAACACTATACAAATACAAGTCTGAAAAGCTTAAGAGTTCTGCATGATGCAATAACCAACAACAATTCCAGAGGATTCACGGTGAAACATGCTTCCCACCTCCTGACAGGTAACAGTCTCAAGGGACAAACTTAGTTTATTTATTTTTTTGGACATGGCCGAGGAAAGAATTAGTTTTGGTTAACAATGAACATTTTTACAGGAGTTTTAATTATCCCTCACCAACCACCAGTGGGCGGGGAAAAAAATTGAAAAAAAATTAAAACTATAAAACTATATATATATATAAAACTATAAAAATACTCTGACTATAAATACTTACAGTCATAAGTCTGAGGTTTTATTTTGAAGACGTATTTCAAGATGTCTGCAAATCCTACGTCATAAATAATTATTGGCTTATAGGCAGGCATCTTGTGTGCAAATGTGCTTTTTACACATGTTCAAAAAAAGATCAGCTTTTAACAACACCAGAGATTCAGACTATTTTGGATGCTTGAAAATGCTTCAATGTCACTTTTTTCTTTATTTTCTTAGCCATTCTACCCCTAAACTCAGATCTCTAGCATCAACCCCACCATCCTGTCTTGTAACATAGTAAAGCAAAACAACTTCCCACATTGGGCATATCTGAAAATGCAAGTCCCGTTCTGAATCTTCAGTCCATCACCTCTCTGTCAGGAGGTGGCTAGCATGTTTCATTGGCAGTCCTCTGGAATAGTCACTGATCATTGTTATATAACACAATTTTATTAAAGCTTGAAATGTTATTTAAGTGACCACTCAGGAAAAATCAGGAATTCCAATAATAGTACACATTTCATTGAAATAAACTAATTTGGTTATTTAGAAGTTTTAAATTCTACCAATTAAATATTTTATCATAATACAGCAGTACAACAAAGATGAATGATTTCACTTCATCAAAGAGGAACACAATCCACCGTTAACTTAATAAATAAGTCTAAAGAGCTTTCTGAAAACTAGAAAAATTAAGTCACTTGCCATACTGAGGACAGAATGTGACCCCAGGTATTCCTGTCTTTCTTTCTATTCACCTTGTCACGTTACCTCTCACAAAAATACACGGATTAAATAGTCATATAAAGTATCCAACAGTAGTACTGCACTATAATTTTTGGAAATTTTAAATAATAAAAACATAGAGCTTAAGAACTGTTAGAGACCTTAAGAGATCATCACCTAGTCCAACTCTTTATTTTTTAGATTAAGAAACTGAGATCCAGTTATAGGGTCAAGCTAATATGTAATAAACGGAGGGCTTTGCTTCCCCCTCTACAATACATGAACACAAAATTATACTTTGTAATATTACTGATCACAAGATCATAGATCTAGCACTAGAAAGGACCTCTGAGGCAATCCAGTCCAACTGCCCATTTTACATATGAGGAAACTGAGGCTCAAGGAAATTAAATGACATGACCAAGTGACGTATCACTTACTAGCAATAAGTTCTGAGGAGGAATTTGATATAGTCTTCTAAATAAAGAACCAGTGTTCTTTACACTGTTCCAAAGGACCATAAAGTTTTACAAGAACCGTGCCTTTGGCTGAAAAACTAGGCATAGTCCTTTTAATCTATGCAACACATATGCATATGGAAGAGCTTGATTCACATCTATAATGTTTCAGGAGCACTGAGAATATGAATAATTCTATACAGAAATAATACAAATGAGAGTCTACCACTGGGGCATGCACAGAAATAAGGGCAAAAATAACCTGCAATAGGGTCTTCTGTTTATGAAAATGTTTTGAGCACAAGTTTTTAATATTTTAATAGTAATGAATGTTTTCTGGGCTGAATATATGAAATTCCACAAAGGCAGGTGAATATTTTTCCAAATTTGAGCTTTAACCATAAAGGAAATAATATAATCAGTTGTAAAAGTAAACAAACACACTATATGAAAACAGAATATTTTAGTACTCTTTAAACAAAACTCAGAACAAAATTAAAGTTGTTTTATGTTTTTCAGCATGTCAAAGTGTCCCTATAGCTTACCAAGCATCAAACCCTTCATAGTTTATGAAAAATCTTATGCAAAAATAAAAATCTCCCCAAGTTAAGGGAAGGAAGATTTCTTATTTTCTATCCTCCCAGAGAAACCTTTTACAGTTATATCCATATACCACGTAAGCACTTCAACACCACGTAAGCACTTTAACTCATTCCTTGGTGTCTGTGATGGACAGTTATTTTCTGCCCTTTTCTAAAAAAGTAACACCCATGTATACTTGACTATACTGTGCCAAGAAGAGCATTCATTTATCTTTCTCAAGACTCCATCTAAAAGAAAACAAGTTAAAGTTTGTTTAGTAATAACTATCATGTCTACCTTAAAATCCTGGGTCACTCTTAAACATTAAGAAGGCATAAAAAAGGTATACAGCATGGAAGAGCACTTTAGGGTGAACATATATAACTAAATTTTATTTATTTACAACAGTTGAAGTTCCAAACTGTTTCTCTCCTTCCCTCCCCACCCCACACCAGAGAAGGTCACCCTCTGACCCAGATAGGAATCTATGGAAAGCCACGCTGTGTTCTCTGGAGATGGAGAGCATCCTCCTTCATAGCTTCTCCGGAGCTGATCTGAATATTGATGCTGCACAGAACAGTTCAGCTGTTTGTAGTCACTCTTCAAACAAGACTGCTCTTACTGGATACAATATTCTCTTGGCTCTGCTCATTTCACTCCATTATTTCATGCAAGTTTTTCTAAAATCAACGTGCTCATTTTTTTCTTACAACCCAATAGTATTTCATCACAGTCGTTCTAACAGTTGCATTTCTGGGTCAAGGGTAAACACAGTCTTGTAACTTTGAGGGCATAATTCCAGATTGCTCTACAAAATGGTTGGATCAGTTCACAGTTCCAACAACAGTCTATTAGTGTCCCAGGTATGATACAATTACAACGAGAAAGACGAGTAAAAATCAAATGGTATGGTGCAAAGAAATATGCTAATTCATTTTTGGGAAACAATATTTCTGTTTCTTTGAATCACAGTAGAACATTTTTGCATAAGACTCGGGTACATATATGCTGTACGACAGAAAGGACTCAACCCAGTGATAAGAATATATATTTTATTAATTAAAACAGGTGTTTTTTCGAAGTGGTCATTTGATGTTTAATTCATAAAAAGAGAAAAGCCCTATTCTATATTGTTGGGGAGAGTACCTTTTTCTCCATGACTTTTGTCAATCACCTGGAAGACCTAATGGACTTACCCATAAAACAGAAGTGGATAGAAAAATGGATTAAAAATCTGAATCCTATAATGAGCTGTTTACAAGAAACACAGACAGAGTAAAGAGAAGGGGCTGGAGCAGAATCTATTATGGTTCAGCTAAAGAAGAAAAAACAGCAGGGGTAGCAGTCACTTTGAGACAAAGCAAACATAAAAATAGACAATTGCCACTGACAAAGAAGCTATATCAATACTAAACATATAAGCAATACATGGTATAGCACTGAAATTCCTAAAGAAGATCAATGAGAAACAGAAGCAAATAGACAGTAAAACTATACTAGTACAGGACTTCTGTTTTACCCTTTCAGAACTAAATAAATCTAACCACAAAAATAAATCATAAAGAAGTTAAAGAAAGGAAAAGGATTTTAGAAAAGTTGGATATGACAGCCCTCTGGAGGAAACTCAATAGAGCTGAAAAGAGTATGACATTTTTCTCAGTGGTATAAGGCCCCTACACAAAAACTGACTACATGCACTAAGGCACATAAACTTCACAATCAACTGTACAAAGCCAAAAATACTAAAATGCATCCTTTTCACATCATAATGCAAGAAAAATTACATTCAATAAGGGGAAGTAGAAAGACAGATTTAAAATTAATAGGAAATGAGATAATCCAATATTATACAATAGGTGGGTAAAAGAAAAAAATCACAGAAACAATCAATAATTTTATTAAAGAGAACGGCAACATACCAAAATGGGATAGAGCCAAAACAGTACTTAAGGGAAAATTTATATCTTTACATGCTTACATCAATAAAATAGAGGAGTAAATCAATGAATGGGCATGTAACTAAAAAAAAAACTAGAAAAACTACAAATTAAAAATCCCTGATTAAACGCCAAGATGGAAATTCTAAAAAAATCAAAGGAGGGATTAGTAATATTGAAAGTAAGAAAACCATTGAACTAATAAATAAAATTAGAAAGTAGTTTTGTGAAAAAAAAATAGAATAGATAAACCACTGGTTAATTCAATTTTTTAAAAGAAAAGAAGAAAACTAAATTACCAGTATCAAAACTGAATGGAGTAAATTTACTGCTAATGAAGACGAAACTAAAACAATTATTTGAGTTATTTCGCCCAATTTCTTTGCCAATAAATCTGACAGTCTAAATAAAATGGATAAATATTTGCCCAGATTAACAGAAGAGGAAATAGAATACTTAAATAATCCAATCTTAGATAAAGAAATTGAACAAGACATCAGTGAATTTCCTAAGAAAAAATCCCCAAGGCCAGTAGTATTCACAAGTGAATTCTACCAAACATTTAAAGAACAATTAGTTACAATACTATGCAAACTACTTGGGAAAACAGGCAAAGAAGGAATCCTACCAAATTTCTTTTATAAAACAAATACGGTGCTGATACCTAAACCAGGAAGAACCAAATCAGAAAAAGAAAAGTGTAGTCCAATTTCTCTAACTGATGCAAAAAATGTAAATAAAATACTAGCAAGGCAACGATAGCAATATGTCACAAGGATCACATATTATGACCAGATGGGACTGAGACCAGGAATGCAGGGTTAGGGAAAACTATCCGAACAGCTGACCATATTAATAATGAAACCAACAAAATCATATCATTATCTCAGCACTCATTCATATTAAAAACACTAGAATAAATGAAGCTTTCCTTAAACCATTTGCAAGTGTCATCTGTAACAAGGATAAACCAGACATCCTCCCACTAACATCAGAAATGAAATAAGAATGCCCATTATTATCGCTGTTACTCAATATTGTACTAGCAATGTTAGCTACAGCAACAAGAGAAACTGAAGGAATCAGAATAGGCAATGAGGAAACAAAACTATCACTCTGCAGATATTATGATTTTACATAGAATCCTGGAAAATCAGTTCAAAAAACTAGCTGAATATGATGTGTAGATGAACTACAAAAAAAAGTTCTCTGAGAAAACGAATATATATCAAAATATTTAATAGGACACTTTTGGGGTAATAAAAAACGAATCAAAGTGGATATTCATGAGTTGGGGAACAGATCAATAAACTGTAGCATATTAACAGAATGAATATTATTGAACCATTAAAATGGCAAATAGGAACTGTGAGAATGTTGAGTCATTCTATAAACTGATGCAGAATAAATATATATGAGCACAATAGGCAGAATGGCCCCCATAATGTAAAAGAAAACAACACTAAAAGGCACTGGAACTCAGACCAACACAACGACCAACCTTGAGTCACAGGATAATGGATGTAGAGCCAGACAAGACCTCAGAGCCTGTCACTTTGGCATATGAGGAAAATGCCTGCCCATGGGCCAGGTGTAGGAAGCTGCAAGGATGGGATGTGAACTAGGTACACAAGGAAACACTGTGAACCATCTAAAGAAGCAGTCAGACAAAGCCAAGGTGTCAGTGTGTTTTACTTAACTGCTCTTTGGTATAAGGAAGGGTTGTGGATAATGGGTATTTCAAATTAACCAAACAACGTACTTTTCTTGTCTACTACGTACCAGGCAATGTGATAGTAATTTTTTTAAACCATAAATAAAACATGACAAAAATGTTACTACCTCTAAGGAATATTTTTTCAAACATTTCTTTCCAAACAATTCTAATTAAATCTACTTTTCTGAGAATCTAAACAGATATCATCTTGTATTACAGAAGAAAACAAATTAAAAGATAAAATTTTTCATCAATTTACATAACAAGACTCAGAATATATGATTTAAAAGTAGAAACCTGATGATAATCACACTACTAAACACACTTAGGATTCCATTTTAGAAAGAAACTCTTAAATGTTGGGAGAGTGTCATGATGTTTAGGAAATAGAAATGCAAGCTGTGATTTTGTCAACCTTAGATGTTCTATCATACAGTGGTCTCATTCATGCAACAAGCATTTAAGTGCCTACTACGTGCTAGGCTCTGCAACTACAAAACAGATAGATACGTAGACAGACAGACAAATAAATGGCCTCTGTCCACAAAGAGTTTGAACTCTGTTAGAAGAAAACAGGTACATATATGGTATGCTCTGGCCAGGCTCTATTACAACCAGTGGGGCAGCTAGATGGTGCAGTGGATACAGCACCAGTGTAGGAGTCAGGAGGACCTGAGTTCAAATCTCACCTCAGACACTTGACACTCACTAGCTGTGTGACCTTGGGCAAGTCACTTAACCCCAATTGCCTCATCCTGGGTCATCTCCAGTCATCCTGATGAATATCTGGTCACTGGATTCAGATGGCTCTGGAGGAGAAGTGAGGCTGGTGACCTGCACAGCCCTCCCTCACTCAAAACAAAGTCAAGCACAAGTCATGTCACCATTTCTCTGATGGCATGGTCCTCTTCAGCAACGAAGGAAGAACACACATTATAACCACTACAAGTCTCAGTTGTATACACAAAATCAGAATGAGAAGATTATTCAAGGGCATTAATGCAATTGAATTTTAATTACGTGGAAGCAGGACAGCAAGAAAGAAGTGTAGCATTAAATAACCATGTTTGGACAACAGCCTTAGCAGCAATATCCTGATGAGGGAACCAGAATTTGAAGGAGATGAAAGATGTCTGGGGGAAGAGGGTCATTGCTTCTCCATTCTTCCTCACACCCACAAAGGCTGCTATCAGTAGGACCTTTCTTGAGGTAAGCCTCTGAAGAATATGGAAGCATGCGGAATAAGGAATGCCTACGTCAAGGGAATCTTCTAAGATGACAATGATAAATCGTTGCCCACGTGCTCATTCTTGCCAAATCCTTCAGCAAGCAGGCAAAGGACATTATCCTTTATCAATAGATTGTGAAGTGATGTCCTAAGAAATGTACATCAAGAAGAGTAAACTCTTAGTGCTTTATTCCTGAACGGAATGGTGAAGAAAAGACTAGAAATGACACTGTTTAAATTACATGGATAAAATAAAGTTGCATTTGTTAAAAGTTATATTCAGAGTCAGTGACATGCCTAATGCAAGTAACCTCTTAGTTCATGTCTGATTAGGAGAAAATGAGGCACCGATAAGGTAATAAGCCATTAAGAAAAGGTTACTTTGCCCTAACACAACAAGGGTATAGTAGCACTTACCCTTAGCTTTAGTAGACGCAACCTTCCTCACCTCCTTACGGAAATGCATCTGAGCATTAGGGTAGAGTGAAGGTCAATCTTTTGGGCTCAGACTATTTGTGCCCTTAGGTGACCAATAAACTGCATCGATGGAGGCAAGGACCAATCAGATCTCAAGTAGCTTGGTTTCCTTTTAGGGAAAACTAACCCCTGTTGTAAGAGGAAGGCATGGAACTAGTCCACAATGTGGAGAAACAGTGGTAGATACGCTATCACTAGAGTAATTGGGGAGGAGGGGTAATCATTTTTTTGTCCTTTTCCCTTTCCTCCCTTCGTACTGCCCATGCCTGGAGGCCTGTCCAGTAACAGTCCTAAAAGTAATTAAATGGTGGAGGATCTTCTGTAAAAAAGGTGTCAAATACACCGCCCAGAGGCCACATGTGGCCCACAACGCTCCCAAGTGCCACCTGGACCAGCTTAAAATATAACTGAGGAGTCAACAAAATAAAAATACAGCAAAACAAATATCTTAACCTGGAACTTTCTAAGTCAATATGAGGCCCACAAGGATCTTTATATATTTTTTAGTGGCCCTATTTCTATTTGAGTTTGACACCACTGCTCTAGAATTCCTCAGGACCCTGCTACCACAGGATGGTATGTGATAGGATTGTTGTCTACCAGCCATTCCCTAATTTGTTAGACCCATGTGTCTTCTATCTTTCCTTCTCTCCTTGCCCCCAACAAGAACTGGTTTTCCCTAAGAGGATGAAAACCTGTTCTTGGGACCTGACTGGCTGCCTTCATTGATGTAGCTTCCTTTTCATCCAAGGCCATAAAAATTCCCACCCACGTGAAGCTTAGTCTTCTCAGATTTGGTGGGTGCACTAGACCACGTAAGTCACAATATCCTATGGAGCTACCTGAGAGACAATGTTTACCAAAGCTGAAGTTAACAGCTATTTTACTTTTACTGATATTTTCAAAAAGACCTTGTTTATTAATTGTGCCTATCAGTGTCTCATTTCATCCCCACACAGAACCTCAAGTAAGAGGGTGCTGGTATGAAGCCTACTCCTAATGTCATGTTAAAATTTTTGTTTGTTTATTTCAAAAAGTTTGGGATCATCTAAAGTGCTGCAGAATTTTTTAAATATAACCCAAATTCTAGTTGCAATTCTACCTGTCAAATCAGTTCGAGGACAAGTTCACTGCCCATCTCCAGGGCCTGTTCAAGATATATGTTTTAATGGACCAGCCCAAAGTGTTATCCAGATGCAAATCACAGTCTAAACAATAGGCATTCTTTCATATGGATGTCATTTAAATTTTTGGTTTATTCCTTGTCTAAGCTATTACCCTGCAGGGACAGAAAACTGATGATATATATATGTTTGTGTGTGTATATATATGTGTGTATACACACACACACACACATATTTATATGACTATGAGGAGATATTAATAACCAACCTGGCTCCCTTACCCTTACTGTTGAATTACTTACATATCAATTTTGTAATACAGGATGAATTTGACCCCTAAGCAAGAGAAATACAAGAATCTAGTGATTTTTAACATCAAGTTATCTTTACTTTGGATTCTCTTGTACCCTGAACTCCTATTCTAATTGGATTCATGCTTTATCTCCAGTGACTAAGTACCTACTCTAAATACCATTTAACTGTACATGTTTCCATACCCTTCTGGATGCCTACTTGAATTTCTGAATACTAGCGTTCAAAAGGTTACCATGATGCTACACATTCCACCTGTCTTCTAGTACTAAACATTAACTGTCTACCTGACAGTCTATCAGAGCTTTTTAAACTATGGGATCACAACCCACAGTTTAAGATGTGTTGAAGGAGTCTTGAGTGGAAAAAGTTTAAGAAGCCCTGTTCCAGATAGCTCTCTTATCTGTTGCAAAAATCCTTTAACACTCTTTTTCCTCTTTAATTCATGCTGGAGGGTCTTCCACAATGGCTTCTTCTATGTTAATGTTAGAACACCTTGGTAAGAATCATCTTGTCACCATTCTGCCCTACATATTGACAAGAACGTTAAGATAATAACACAACTGTTATTGATTGCCAAGCATGGTCTTAATCTACAGACTTTATACAGCAGTTAAGATGGCTCAATACGTAGTGTGATAGAACTGGAATTAGGAAGTTCTGAGTCAGATCCAAACTCAGACATTTATAAGCTATACGCCCTTATGTAAATCATTTTTTTTCCTTTTCTATAAAGTAGGGATAATAATAGCACCTACATCTCACAATATTGATATGAAGATCAGTGTGCCTCACAAACCTGAAACCACTATATAAATGCAAGCTGCAAATAGAACAGAAAACTTCACTCCATATTATGAACACATCAAAATCAAAAAGTTGCTAAATAAGAATTTTGGATGATGTTTTAAAAACAATTGTTTCATTCTTAATCATTGCCTACAAGAGCTCTGCCAGAATTACACAGGCCCTCTACCGTAGGGCCTGCTGAACTATTACCGCCATGATTCAATTCACGGTGCCCAGTTTGTGACTTCAGCAACCCTGTGTTGTAATGGATATAAGAATTCTGCTTCTTCAAATTTTGCAGTGTCAAGTGTGTATCTTTCATCACCCCAGGGAACGTAAATGAATGGATACTGGTTGCTATAAAATAATACAAGCATACACACATTAATACATACAGCTACATTAAAAATTAAGAATTTTCTCCCTTTGCTATGATCTTTTGCATCTTGGCAATTTATTCCCTCTCTTCCCTCTGGCCTAACCTTTCTATGTGGAATCTCAAGGGAAAAAGCCATAAGAACATTCCTAAGGTCCTTGGTCCTCACTCTGGGAGAATAACCTAAGGCCTTTCTTTTGGCATTGTCCAGGAAATTTAAGAGGAAGAAAGCCCTGGGAAGTTTCATGCCTTTATCAACCAGCAAGTATCTTGTATTAATTGCTTCTTATTCTTATTTCATTGTTATCTTTTCATCCCTAAACCAGCTAGGGAAAATGACTGGGAAGAATAACGCTTAATAAATCTTACTAAGCTTTTTGTGGATTTCTTTGTCCCCTCTACAGGCAGATGAATAAGCAAATTCTGCATATAAGATGAAAGCTCTAGTGATAAAAAAGGTCAAACATGGGGACGAATACACGCAGGTGGATATATACAGTAATGGATTGTTTGCCAATACAATAGGGAACACTGGCACTTGGATGCAAACCTATCAAGTCTAGTTTTGTTTGGACAAAAGGACGCATATTGAAATTTGCTCTACGCTAGAAGATGGAACATTCCATCACTGTGATTTCCCAAATAATTGATTCTTAGGTGTTATCACAGAGCAAATTAGAATATCCTATGCAGTAAAAGGGATTCTGATTGGCTTGATTTTTAAATTACTTCTATGGACTTTTCCTTGTAAGACTAAATTCAATTATACCCAAGCATTCTAGAGTTATATGGAACTGAAACTTTTACAAATTATTGATGTTTTCCTATTTATTCCCACAAAGGCTAGAAGGTTGATTTTTTGAAAAATAATCTTAAGTTTTAATGCTTTTAGCCTACCAACTGTTGAATTTTATAGCTTGTTCCCACTGCAATTAGAATATGCTGTACTCTTATTAAAGCTGAATTTAAATGGTTTAAGTAATTCTTGCGCTACCTTTGTGAAAAGTCACTTAACCTCTATAGGTCTCGGTTTCTTCATATGTGAAGGGGTGGACTAAGTGACCTCTAAGGTCCTTTCTAGCCCTAAATCCAAGATTTTTTAAAAATATGCAAGATTTGTTGCTTTATAAGTCTAACTGCAAAAATTCAACTAATATATGTAATACCCTGTACACAAAAGGAAAGCAACGGATATCTGCTTCATTAGTGAAGTTAAAATTAGATATAGAGTGATCTGAGAAGTATCACAAGGAGACTAACAGATTTATCTATTTTAGAGGTTTCTTGAGGAAAGAAACCATGTTTTCTTTATCTTTATTCTCTTCTCAACACTAAGCACAGAGAATGAATTATGGATCTTATTTTTATTTTAAAATATTTTATTTTATAATATTGATTTTGTGTTATATCATATATAAAATGTTATACATTTATGTTATATATAATATGTATTATATATTATATATTATGTATATTATATTATAAAAATATTTATTTTATAAAATATTTTGTTACTTAAAATATTTTAAAACAATGGCACACTTCTATGTTTTTTACAAACATAGATAAATTGAGGTATTAAGGTGATATTCCATTTTAAGAGGACATAAAGCTTAGTTTTCAATATATTAAGCATTTTAACTATATTTAAAATTGAATACATATTAAAGAAAATTGTACATAACAAAGGCAACAATACTGCCTGACCCAATTAAGATGATCAGTCTTTAGAATAGCCATACCAAGTAACTGCAACGTTTTTATTTTTTGAAGATGATATGAAAAGCAAGTATATGACACTTTATAATTCCAAATAATTGTCTAGCAATAACTCCTGGGCAGCCCAATGGACAGTGCCAGGCCTGCAGTCAGGAAGATCTTGAATTCAAAGCTGCCCCCAATACATACTAGTTGTGAGACCCTGTTTGCATCAGTTCTTCATCTGTAAAATGAGGTGGAGTCAAGTATCTTTGTCAAGAAAACTCCAAATGGGGTACTCACAGGACTGAAGCCACCCAAGATCAATCTGATCAAATTCCCTTCTGCCCACCTCAAAATTTTAATAATAATAGTTCACTAGTGACTTTTAGGTTTGGAAAGCAATCTACAGCATTACACATATTCCAGGCACACATCATGATGCACTTCACAGACTCTGTTTGTTTGGGTTTTTTTGGTTTGTTTTTTTTTTTTTTTTTTTTTTTTTTACAGATTGAAGGTTTGTGGTGACCTTGCATCAAACAAGTCTGCTGACATTATGCCTCTGTCACATTTGGGTAATTCTCACAATATTTCAGACTTTTTCATTATTATTATATCTGTTATGGTGATGTGATATCAGTGATCTTTACCAGAGCTCATATGAGATGGCAAACTGAACTGATAAATGCTGTATATGCTCTGACTGCTCCACTAACCAGCTGTTTCCCCATGTCTCTCCCTCTTCTTGGGCCTCCCTATTTCCCAAGACACAACAGTAATGAAATTAGGCCAATTAACCCCCAAACGGCCTCTTAGTGTTCAAGTGGAAAGAAGAGTCAACTGGCACAGCAAACTTCCTTGACTTATTTTAAGAAATTGCCAGAGCCACCCCAACCTTCAGCAATCACCACCCTGACCCGTCAGCAGCCATCAACATGGAGGCAAGACCCTCCACCAAGACCCTAGGCTCACTGAAGGCTCAGATGATGGCTAGCCACCTTTAGCAAGAAAGTCGTTTTTTCAATTAATGAATGCGCATTTTTTAGACAATACTACTGAACACTTAAACTACAGTATAGTATAAACATAACTTTTATATGCCCTGGGAAACAAAAAATGTGTGACATTTTATTTTGATATTCACTTCATGCTGAACTGTGGTCTACAACCAAACCTGTAGTATCTCCAAGGTACGCCTGTACCTTATTTAAGCCTCACAATAACCCTGTAAGTGTGATTATTTCTATTTCACAGATTAAGTAAATCTGAGAGGGGTTACATGATTTCCCGTGCTCACACAGCTAGTGTGTGAGATAAACTTTAAACTCTGTTCCTCCTGACTCTATCTGCTACACAAGTGGTTCTTATAATTTTGGCCTTAGGATTCTTTTACATCCTTAAAAATTATTAAGAACTCGGGAAAGAGCTTTTGTTCATATGTTTTCTTTTTATCAATATCTATTATATAGAAATGAAAATGTCTTAGTATTATTATAAAATTGTTTTGGCCTCAAAGATCCCCTGAAAGGAGAGCCACTGTACTACATGCTGCATTCTTATACCAACTCACAATTACAACTGAAGTTCTTCAGCTGGAGATTATTGGAATACTCTATGCTAGAAGTAATGAGATCCTGAACTAGGATCACAGCAGACCAGCTTTGGAAATAGAAGACCCAAACCCCTCATTTTACATCAGTAAACTCAGATTCACAAGAGTAAAATGACGTGTCCCTGGTCACACACCTAGACACTGGCCAGGGTGGGAGGAGGACAAGAAGAATGGAAAAGAAGATGGTTAGGAGGCAGAATTAACAGAACTTGAAGAGCTCATTTGGAAGAAAAAGGAGAAACACAAGAAAAAAGCTCTTTAATTTACGAGTGTTAAATTCTGTTCAGCTGTCAAATGGAAATGAACAAGTCACATAATATGGGAAGAAACAGAATACTCTACACAAACATGTTGAAAAGCAAAGACTCACAAGTTACTTAAAGTGAGTGTACAGGAACAGCCTTTTATTCTGTAAGTAATGAAAGTATAAAGAAGAACCTTGATTTCCACAAGATTCACATGAAGAATTAAAAAAGCTTTCAGTTGATAGAAAATATTTCCATACTGGGTAAAAGATGCAGAGAAGCAAGGCAGTTCAATGTAAGGTAAATTTCCTAAAAGTTATTACCAAATTAACCAAATTAAAAGTGAAATGAGCTTCCTCAAGGAAAATGTGAGTTCCGTGTCACAAGGAGATCTTCAATTAGAGGCTAAAGACCATTTATTCAAGATACTTTTCGAGAATTCCTTCCATCTGAGATTTTAAAATTAAAAGAAATTCTACGTTGAATGGTTTTATAAAGCAAACACAGGAAATCAACCCCATAATTTACCTGCTTTTCAAGTTTAGACTGTTATACGCTAATCAGAATTTCTTAAAACAAAACATTGGTGGAGTATTTGGTTTTCCTAAAGACTTCCACCTGAACATTTGACAGACATTCCCCCTACCCAAGTGTTTCAAACTATGGCTAGCCAACATTTATAATAGCGCTCAGTATGCACCAGGCACTCTGCTAAGCACTTCATAATTAATTTATCATTTGATCTTCACAACAATTCTAGCAGGTAAGTGCTATTATGATCCCATTTTATAGATGAGGAAACTGAAGTAAATGGCAGTTTAAGTGACTTGCCCAGAGATACAAAGGTAGTGTCTGAGGCCAAATTTGAACTCAGATCTTCCTGACTCCAGGCCCAATGCTCTATCTTACTGTGTCACCTAGATGCCTCTTAAATTTGGTTTCATTACAGTTACCTGTAATAAAATGTCCGTTCCTTCTGCCTAGAATTATCAGTTGCTTCATCAGAGGCATGTGGCATAAAGAGCTGGCCTCAAAGCCAGGAAAACAGGCTTAAGTTTTTGCCTCTGACACATGTAGTCAGATGGGTAATCATTTAACCTTTCGGTGCCTTAGGTAACTAAGATTAGTTGCAAAGAAAGTGCTGACTTGTATTTGGAGAGGGAGTTTCTTCTCCTAGGAGTTCCTTACATAACAATGAAATTCCTATCCGTCATTAGTAAGCAATCCCTTTCTTGTGTAAGCAAACTCGGATTTTTTTATTTCAATTTTACTGTTCTAGAACATTCAACTTTATCAAAAGATAAAATAAGTATTTTCTATCATCAGGAGCATCAGAAAGAGTGTTTTCTATTGCTTTGCCAGGGGAGAAATCTGAAGCATGGCATTAGATTTATAAGTATTTAAACATGAAAACTATACATCTTGGACATCCCAGGGCACATTTATGAATGTAAACTAAAAGTACCTCCTAAAATTCTCATCTGGACAAGTTATGATAATACATTTTTAAAGCCTTCAATTGCAAGGAAGTATTACATAAATAGAACAGTGTATTTATTAGGATCTAGCACATGGCTAAATCCCACACAAGACACTCAACAGAGGTTCTTATGATTGCCATAATGTTGATAGATGTTTACACACACACACACACACACACACACACACCTTAACAGATTGCTTTTTGGGGTTTTGCCTTTTTGGTTTGCCACATCTCTATGTAAATAACTTAGATATAGCTACCCAGTCCATCTCTTTCCTGAGATTTAATCCCACATAGCCTGCTGCACGTAAGACATTTCAAACTAAATATTCTGGAGGCCTCTCAAATTCAGAATATTTAAGAGAAGTCATCTTTCCTCCAAAACCCATCCTTCTTTCAAACTCCAGTTCTGTTCAAAGCACCACCATTCTCCCAGATTCACAACCTTGGTATTCTCCCCAATTCCTCGCTGCCATTCCACACATCCCATCAGTTGCCAAATCTTAACCCTTTCTACCTTAATTCAGATCCTTATCACCCCTCACCTAGACCACTGCAATGGCCTCATCTCTCCCCACTCCGATCCATCCAAGCTGCCAAAGTAACATAAGCTTGCCAAAAGTACATAAGCTGCCAAAGTAACTTTTTTTTAAGCCAGGTCTAATCCTGTCACTCTCCTACTCAATAAACTCCAGTGGTTCCCTATTACCTTCTGGATAAAATACATAACTCAAAAAACACCTTTTATATGAAATCTTTCCTGACTCCCCTTACAGTAGCTAGGTTTGTTTTATCCTTTACTACCTTGTTTTACAACTACAAAGCATTTAATTTTTATTTATTCAGCACATTCTCATTCTCTCTCTGTCTCTCTCTGTGTATACAGAATATAAACCCCTTAAGAACATGGATTTTCATTTTCAACCCTTGTATTCTTTGCGTTATTCCTTTATACCCTAGTCGAGTACTGAGCACATACAGGCACTTAATAAGTGCTTGCTGGCTAGCTGAACCGAATTCCTGAAGACCGGAAGAAACTATAAAGTACCTGCAGTAACCAGCCTACAAAAGATTTTCACAGACTCCTGAGCTTTGCCCATTACAGAACGGGGGGCCGTGTAACATTTTCCCGCAGGGGATAAAATACCAATTCACAATATTTTGCATATTTCATGTGTTTTAAGAAGTTTCATCTGGTTAATGACAACATGAGAAGAGGCTAGAAAACACTTAAGAGACTGACACATGGTCTAAAACAGGTGATAGTGGGCAAGTAAGTGGAAGTGACAGAGAAGAAATATTCTGAAGGTTAATTACCCTGTGGAGAACAGAAGAAGGATATAAAAATGAATAAAATTTTAGCATGGAGATGTAAAAAACAGTGATATGGGTAAGAAGAGTTTATTTTTCAGAGGGAAGGTGAGTTCAAGATTCTGAAACGAAGCTTTCGGGGACAGAAAAATAGATAAGGAAAAATGCCCAGTGGAAAGTGAGAAGGAAGGAGGCCTATGAGATCTCAAACTTTATTACAAAACAGTAATCAATCAAAACTGCGTACTGGGTAAGAAATCATTCCAATGGGACAGAAACTTTCTGTGCTTCACTTTCTCCATACATAAAATGAGGAGACTGGGCGCAGTGTACAAGGTTCTTCCAGATCTAAAGCTATAACAAGGAACCGAAGAATATAAACAAATAACCGTCACATCCCTGAACCTCACCATTCTCTTGCCCAGATATTTAGTAGGCAACCACTGTATGTTTGCTATGTCACAGGGAAAAACTTTCTAATGTGCCAAAAGTGGGACCTGAATACAGGCCACAACACAACAAAGACTGAACAGGAAGGAAGAACTTCCAGTCTGGCACCTTCAGCCTCCAGGCTACACTGAGCCTTCCAACAACAAACAACTGGTTTGGAATTGTCTTCCTTTTCTCTGATTCCTTCTACCATCTGGTGAAGCTTCTAACGTGAAATGAACAAAGAAAATAAAGCAGAAAATAAAGGCAAGAATTATCCAAAAATGTGACATTTGGAGTTTCACCGAGTTGTGAGCAGCAGAAATCTTACTGGACTGCCGCTTTCCTCATGACCAGATCTGCATGGGATCTTCTCCCTTTTCCTCCAAAACTTTTTTTCTCTCAAAACGTAAGTAAAGGCTATAAACTACAGAACCAGCATTTTATATTCTATAAAGCACCATACAAGTTCCCCTCCTGGGCTGCATCAGTCACATGGCTTATCACTTCAGTTCCCATAGAGAATGTTCTCCTTCCTTTTATGATAAACCATTCACTTAGAACTTACTGAAATTCTGGTTCGAACTATCAATTTTTTAAAAACTGCTTCAGTTGCTCTAATAAAACAACTAACATGATGTACAAATATAGCATGGATATAACTAGTAGTACCCTTGATTTTATATATATATGTATATATATATATATATATACATATATATATACACATAATTTCTTTTAATGACAATTCACAATGTTTTTTGTTTTTGGAGATTTGGGGCAGCAATGTGGCATAGAGGAATCACACTGGACTGGAAATCAGGAAGAACTGGGTTCAAATTCTGCATCTGATCTTTGCCTATATGAACATGGAAAAATGATAACCTGCTCCATATTGCATGAACAAGAGGAGGAGAGAAATTTTCTTGAAATACTTGTCAGATGACTTGAAAAGACAAAGGAGATTAATAAGTGCACATTGTTCTAGGAAAGACTGTTGCTGTTGTGGCAAAGAAAGATATTTTTATGTTCATTTTTGTAAGTTTTTATTTAGCATGAACCAAAAGACACAATTCAAACAACTATAGGAATGAATCTTACGGATGTGTTCTCTTGGTTCCAAGTTGGGGCACTTGAATTGTTAGCTTTAAAAGAAGTTTGTACTCTGGAAATGGATATATTGGATGGACCTCTATTGTTGAACCAAAAGACAAAGGGCCCATAGTAAGACTCATTAAAGCTGTGCTGGATGTATGTGAAAGAATGTGGTGGGATGTTTATTCTTAATCCATCCTCTTCCACCATCTGATTATCAATTCCTCATGGATTTATTTTCAAAAATTGAAACAAAAGGAACAAGGTACTTTGTTCACAAAATCAGATTTAAAAAGAAAAGGTTGTTTGTTTTTTAGCACTTGGAAGAATTTTAAGAAAATGCGTTTGGGTCCAAATCAAAATAGTACAATGTAAGATTGAGTTAACCTCAAGCCAACACAGGGAGAAGTCACCCTCTGCTAAATGAATGATCAATTTCTTTCAGGAAAGTTAGCTACCAGTTAGAAAAAAAACATTCTGGCACTTATGTGAAGAACCAAGAACATGGAAGGAAGACCAATCAGAAGGCTATTACAATAGTCCAGGCAAAATGCAATAACTGCCTGACAGACAGAGTTAAAAGAGACAGACAGACGGCAGAGAGATTATGACATGGAATCAACAGCACATGACAGCTGATGCAGGGAGAACAGGAAGAGTAAAAAATGCATTTCAATGTAATTGAGATGTTAAAATACCTAAAGGAAAGGGACCCTGTCCCTAGTGGTCAGCATCATGCCTGGCACATACTAGTGAAACAACCACAGAAACATTAAATGGTTGCCAACCACGTTTTCTGAATCCTAATTCTACCATTCTCCCGTGTCAGTTATCCTACCTGCCTCACCTGAAAAGCTGACAAACATGCTCTCTATGCCTTCATCGAAGTCACTGACAAAACTGTTAAAAGAACCATGGGCCAATGACAGATTCCTGAGGCGTTCCACTGAAGAACTGCCTTTGAATTAACACCAAGTCATAACCAACTGTTCCAGGAGTCCAATCATTCAAAAAAGCTGAAGTATCATCTCTCTTTCCCATACGTCTTAATCAGATGCCTGTCACATTCTTTGCTAAAATCTAAGTAAATTATATCATCAGGACTAGCATCATCTACCAATTTAAAACCTTGTCAGAAAAAGAAATCTGATCGCTCATTATGAGCTTGTTCATTATGATAAATTGTTTAAGGACAAACTGTCCAATGTAAATGTTGCTAAAAATTGTTGGAAAGTCATTTAAAGACAGAACAAAATGAGCATTTTAATATTATTCGAACTACGTAATTCCACTGCTAATAACACTAGAAATTAGATGCAATGTTAAGCCGTACTTCTCGATAAGATTATGCTTCCTCTGTGCAAGTTTTCAGTTGTTAGCTTAAATCGAGCCGGTACTAACCATTTCTTTGGGGAAAGAGCGATCACAAATGAATTTTAAAACTTTGATAATATGCCCAAAACAAGATGAAATATTCGTTCGGCTTTCCATTTTATTTTTATTTTTTACATTGCTTCAGTGCAGTTTAAAACTCTAGGGACCTGAATGTGGCAGCAATTTATTTATAAAATTGTCACTGCTTGGGTAGAATATGAAAATGTTCCTCCCATCATCACACGACCTTCATAACCTGCATAAGGTTAATTATCAGCTAGTAAACATTTATAATGATATCTGCTGGGATGGCTGTGTTCTTTAGGAACCTTAAACAAAACTGTCTATCATTACAATGATGGCTTCTGTCAGCATGTTTTCTTTAATCCTTGTTCAAGTCCTTCATAGCAGCAAGAATCTTAGAATAATATAATGTAAATCTTTATGGATCAATAATGCTCAGGACAAAAAATTGCAGTATAGCTGCCAGGATATTTATCCCCGCATCAATATGGTGTGTAATAAGCTAAGAGTAAAAAAAATAAAAACCTCTTCATTAAAAGATATCTAACAAACAGTATATAACACCTTAAACAGCATATGTCAATTGACAATGAATTAAGAATTTTGAAGAATCCTAGTCTGGCAAACTTTTTGTCCTAAAGCAGTTTAATGCCTCAGTTGTCATTTGCAAATAATTTTAAGGGGAGAAAGATGAGGATTCCGGTCCTTAGGCATTTTGAAATGACATATAAAAGGTTACTCATGAACCTACGTTGCTTCATACTGTCAGAAGCAAAAAACAATTCACTTAAAATTTTAAGTAATTAGATACATACATGAACCTTATTACATTTTTACAGGAAATTAGATGGCAAAATAGCTTCTCATACAAATGGCATGTAAATGTGTGCCTCAAATATATTTCCATGGAAATCTAGTTACTATTGAAATACAATTAATTTTTTCAATTAAACAGAGATGCTTAATAAAACATAAAAATTCTTTGTCAATGACAATCTCACAGCAGCACTGCTTTTGCATACAGAATCATATTCGAGGGTTGACCTACGTATGACTGTGAAGGTCTCTCCAAGAGCTCTGACCTGATGATCCCATACACACTTAAATAAGGCAGGGATAACTCTGCAGTCATTAAGCCATAGTAGACACTTTTTCAACAGGTTGTTTTCTTAGTTTAATTCTACCAAAACATCTGATGTGATGACGTAAAGGAGTGCTTGATTCAGAATGGAAAAATTTTTAAAACAGACATTTAAGAAAAAACATTCAGATTTTCTTTAAAAAGGTCATTGGACCTTTTATTTTTACATCTTTCAAAAACTTCTAATATGCAGCAAAATACTCTTTTACCACCGAGTTCACAAGATTTCGGTACACACCATTCAATTCACCATGAAGGCATGGGCTTTTATCACACTGGATAGCAAGAATACCTTTGGTAAACAGTCCATTTTTGCAAGACTTTAGCCTTGAATGTAGCCTATAGGGTTTATTTAGTTTGAACTTATCAAACATCAAATAAAATGAGTATTTCCATTCATGAGGTGGAACAGAAAAAAGAGGACTGCACATGAAACCACAAATCTATTATATAAAGCTTGCTTTTCTATTTAAGTATACAGTAAATTCAACACATAATTTTCAAAACTGTTCCACTTATCTAGGTCCTTTCTGTTCTTCCTTCTCTTCTACATATGTGTGTGCATATGTGTGCATGTGCATATATGTGTATGTGTGTATATATATTTAAAATGACCCTCTTCTCTGGCCTTTTAGAGTTTGGGAGGGCATCTTGTTTGCTGGTCCCCCTTTGTCTTAACTCCCCAAAAATGAAAAAAAGAAAAAATTATTGTAATAAATATAACGGTCAAGGAAAATAATTTCCCACATTACCCATGCCTGAAAATGTTCATCTCACTCTGTATCTAGAGTCCATTCTCTACCTGTTAGGAGATGTGCGGCATGTTTCCTGCCTTCCTCTAAAGTAATGGTTATTCACTTCAACAATCACCATTCCTAATGTTTTCAAAGTTTGTTTTTTATCTACACCTTGTTTTTCAGATTCTGCTAACTTCATTCTACATCACTTGGTACAAATCTTCTCAGGTTTTCTTCCCAGGTTTCTTCTGAAACTGTCCCTTTTTTGTTATTTCTTAGGCAATTTCAATACCTTCACCTAACATAATTTGTTCCACCACTACCCAATTAACAGATTCCCCCTTAGTTTACAGTTCCTGGCTGTAACCAAAAAAAAAAAAAAAAAAGCTACAAATATTATTGTAAATTTTTTTTTCCTTTTTCTTTGATATCCTTAGGAACATAAATCTAATAGTGACTTTTAGAGTATAGTATAGCTGAAAGACAATTAGATTACTTCACCACACCAACAATGAATTAGTGCAGCTCTTGCAGCTAGCTCAACAACTGTCATTGTACATTTTGTTATTTTTGCAAATCTAATGGCATGGTACAAAGTAGGCTCTTACATTTGCCTTTCAAAGTGTCTCTTCTCGTCTCTTCATCATGAATACTTGAAAGTTATTTTTCCATTAAAGGTCTACTTTTTCTCCTGCAGGATTATACTCAATTTTGTAGAATAAGTTGTACTTGGTTATAAACTTTCATTATTTGCCTTTTGAAATATGTTCCAAGCTCTCCTCTCCTTATATTGGTGGCTGCCAATTCTTGTGATCCATCTTCCAGTAAGCCACTAAAGTGATTTTCCAGAAATGCAGGTCCTATCATGTCGCCCAACTATTCAATAAACCCCAGTGAATTTCAATTGCCTCCAGGAGCAAATAACAAAGTGTTCTGTTTAGCATTCAAAGCCCTTTATAATCCAGCCCCATATGTCTACTGTTTTCTTACACTTTACTTTCTATCAAGTACTGTTCCAGTAACACAAGTCTCCTGGCTGTTCCACACACAAGACAGTCCATTCCTCAGCTCCAGACATTTTTTTTCTAGCTGCCCCCATGCCCGGAACACTCTCCCTCATATGTACTAACTGGCCCCGTTGGCTTCCTTTAAGTCCCAACTAAAAAAAAAAAAAATCCTACCTTAGAGGAAGCCTTCTTTAACCCCTCATAATTCCAGTGCTTTCCCTCTTTTAATTACTTTCTGTTCATCCAGTATATAACTTACTTTGTATATATTTGTTTGCACATTTTCTCCCCAACTAGACTGTAAACTCTGGGGGCAGGAGCTATCTTTTCCCTCTTTTCGCATGCTCCTGGCACTCAGCATAGTGCCTGGCACACAGCGATTGCTTAATGTTGGTTTCTTACAGGAACTTCTTCTTTGACCACGAGGCTCTGGATTCTGACTATCACATATCTGGAAGTTTTCACTTGGAGATTTTTTTTTCAGGAGGTGGCTTGTGGATACTTTTTATTTTCCCTATTTTCTACTTCTAAAGTGTCAGTAAAGTTTTCTTTTATGAATTTTTAGAATAATGTATCCAGGCTTATTTTTTGGTCACGATTTTTAGGTAATCCGATTATTCTTAGTTACTTTGGTTCCAGATCAGTTTTTAATGGTACACACCTTCCATTCTCTTCTGTTTTCCCAATCTTGTGGATTTTGCTTTAATTTTTTTTGTTGTTGTTTCATAGAGTCCCTGCCTTCTAATGGGCCTATTCTATTTTCAGGAAGTCCATTTCTTGGGTACAGGTTACCTCTCTTTATTCCAAGTCATTAACTATCCATCCCTTCCACAGACCTAATTTAATTTGTAATTCCTTTTTTTCAACTACTGCTTCATTTCTTCTAGATACTATTGCAGTCCTTGCGGCCAAACCATTATTTGAGTTCTACTTGTAGAATTCTTCTCTTTTTCTGGGTTTACCTCCTGGACTTCTCTCATTTTTTTACTGTTTGACAATTTTTTTCCTTACCTCCCATCTACAGCTTTTGTACTTGGTTCAGAATCTGCTCTCTCCTACGTTTGCAAGTATAGTGAGAAGGATTTGCTTAGTTCTGTATCCAGTAGATAACACTAGATCGTACCCTTTTCAGAAATCAGGTTTAGCTCCAGTCTCCCAATGGTTCAACTTGGGTTTTTGCCTTCATACCTTCTCTGTCTTCTCTTTGCAGAGTCTTGAACCAAGAGATGACCCCATCGCTTGCTGTGAGCCTGCAGATTTCAACTACATGTTGTGCCGGTGGCAGAGTTCCTGCAACGCTTTTCTTCTGAGGTATTGTCCAGGTTCTACCTCCAGCAATGGCTTCCAGCTGCTTGTATAGGCTCCTTCTGTCTACCTTGGTTAATCTCTGCCCAGAGCTTCTTTAAGTTTCTGGCAGGCTTCTTACACATTCCTAGACTAAATGGAGAAGCTTGTTTTTCTTTATCAGTGGCTGTTCTGTATGTTTTTATAGGATCATTGAATTATCTGAGTTCCTCTCATGCCACCATCTTAGGCAGAAGTGACCACAGTTAAAATATTCTGAAAAAGAAACTGAAGTACTCTGGCATCCTAAATTAAAATGATTACCTTAAAAAAGCAGGGCAAAAGGCTATCATGTCACTCACTATATATTTCATTATCACTGTTAGCAAATGAATAATGAAATGAATTTTAAAGATACAAAAACACACTGAATTTCTAATGAAAGTTAATGTTTTCAACTGTGACTAAATACTGGTAAAATTCCCCAAATACCACCATCAAAATAATATTGTTACATAAATTCAAACACAATGAAAGTCAATTCAGACACATTGTAAGTCATATCTGCCAGAAAATTATTACATACAGTAAGTTAAATAAATGCTTCAAGGGTTAGACTATCTAATGTGAATGCTAGCTCTACTGCCTAATACTTGTGGTATTAGGATTGGCAATTTATAGATCTAGATCTGAAAGAGCATTTAAAACTCATCTAATCCAACCCTCCTGACTTTTGAAAAAAAAAAAAAGCCAAAAAAAATTAAGCTGCAGCCCAAAAAGCAGTTCTACTATGTTTACAAAATATGTGATTATACTTAAGACTCAAAGTAAAAGAAAATTATTTCAAAACAAATAGTGAAACAACTTTTGAAACTAGACTGGTTAACTTATAAATAAATGAAATCCAGGGAGGGAACTCCTAAAAAAATAGAATACTGCAATATTCCTTTATCTCCTCAAAATATTATGAATTTGTAGGACAGTCCTTCAAAATCTGGCACTAACTTTCCTTTGAAAATATTACAAGAACAGATCTTCCACATTCATATTTTATATGAGAAGAAAAGTCTGAGACAGTTATTCCACCACTAGCCAATAAAAGTTTTTCTCACTAACAGAAGTGAATCTAAGGCTATTTGGAGCATCCATCAAGCTCTCTTAGCAGCTGGTTCTCTACACTGGAATTTCCTGCAAAGTAAACTACACAAGCATGACATTGAACCTATGCTACGAAGGCGTCTTCAGAGCAGGCACAAACGGGCTGAGGACATGCACTCTGGTATTTTTGTTGTTTAGTCAGTTTTCAGTTGGGTCTTGACTTTTATGACCCCATCCTGGGTTTTCTTGGCAAAGACACAGGAGTGGTATGCCATTTCCTTCTCCAGGTCATTTTACAGATGAGGAAACTGAGACAAATAGGATAGGTAACTTGCCCAGGGTCACACAGCTAGCAAGTGTCTGAGGCTGGATTTGAATTCTCATTCCAGGACCAGCACTCCACTGACTGTGCCACCTAACTGCCCTAATCTTGGTATTAAATGATGCCAAACAAAGGTCATGTCAAACCTTTTTCTTCACTATGGAAACTTTCACCATGGAAAGACAACTCTTCTGTCCCATACACTCAAATACATAAATCAAATGGGTCTCAAGTTAACTGACAATATAGAACCTATGCACTATAAGCAGTTATTAGAACTTTCAATTATAAATTGACTGCAATACAACATTTGCCAAAGGTTCACCTAAGACATATGACATTTGAGGACATCTGAGGAACCTGTTACCTAAATTTTTGTCCAGATTTTTCAACCTCTCTCTATGTATCATCAGGAAACAAAGTACCTGAGTGATACCAATGAATTGCTTTTACTGACTTAAAATTTAAAATTCTCATTCATTCATTCATTCAACAAATAGAGTCTACTTCATATAAGGACCACTAAGTTTTATACTATAAACCATAAAAAAGATGATTAAGAAATAGATCCTGCCATTTAGCAACAACCCAGATACCTTTACAAGGTGGATACAAAAAGTTTCCATTTAAAGTTTTTCTGTTTTCCATAAAATTGCAGTTGAAATCATCTAATATATTACTTAATGTTCCTGTGGTTCAGCTAGGTAGTACAGCGCTGGGATTGAAGACAGGAAAACTCAACTTCACGAGTTCAAATCCAGTCTCAAACACTCACTGGCTGTGTGACCCTGGGGAAGTCACAACCCTATCTATTTCAGTTCCTCATCTACAAAATGAACTGGAGAAGGAAACAGCAAACCACCCCAGCCTCTTCGCCAAGAAAACTCCATATGGGGTCACACCAAGAGTCAGATACAATTGAAAAATGACCAAACAAAAATATTCCTATGTGATAAATTCCTCCTTGTGTTATTCTAAGGAAGAAAGGTTTACCATCAGGACATGGCATGTCTTTTGTCACAAATGAGTGTAATAGCATCTTCCTGGATTAGACTAAAGGCTCCAGAGTTATCGCAGATGTGACCCCCTCTTTCTTCTTGCTTCAGCTTTTACTTTTTTGTCATTAATTGACATAGTTGATATTGTTTAATATCAAAAGTTGCCTCAAGATCTTTTGGAAATAAGCAGGACAAATCTTCTAAATAAATCTAGTTCAAGCAACAAACAGAAGAAAAGTCATTCGTTCATGTGTTAAATGAGTTGGCAGAGTCTAAAAGTATTCCAGGAAGTTCAGAGGAAGAAGTAATTATTGGGACCAGAATTGTCACCATAAGATGTGCGGTGAGAGAAAAGCAAGGGTGAACATGAACTCCACAATGCGCAGAATGAAGCCCAACCTGGCTGTAGAGGAGTTCGTTCACACAGCATGAAATGAGGGATTATGGCGGCCAGGATGGGCAGTGTGGACGCTGAGGATATTATTAAGGACCAACCCTTTGAGTTCACAGAGGTATTTTTTCAAAATGAGGAGAGAAGAGATGGAAAAGGGAAAAATGTCACTGATTTGCAGGAGAGCCACAGGTTATTATCGAAAGGCCCTAAAAACTTTGTAGGTTGCAAATATTCTGGAGGTGCAGAGGAAAACTTCAGATGCCAAAGCTGCTTATTTTGCATTAAGAAGAAAAAAGAATGAAAAAACCTTAAAGAAAAACATACACAAAAAGTAGGGAAAGAGGGAGGTGAACAAGGAAGAGAAGAAACACCCAAGTGTGTGCCAAGTGTGCCAGGGGATACAAAAGAAAGCCCAGCAGTCCTCCTTCTCATGCAGCTCATGTCATAGCAGAGGTCAATAGCCCATATAAGAAGTTTCTGCGGTAAATCAGACAGAAAGGCCCAGTGGTGTTTGGAGGGCAACCGTAAAGGTGTTTTTTTAAAATGATATTTTTAGCAATAAAACTAAATCCACTTCTGATGCTGCAACAGTTGACCAGCCTAAAAGGTTGGCACAACTGACTCTAAAGAGGAGCCCTCTTCACCCTCAACAGCTCCAAGAATGTCACCTGCTTGCAAATACACTATCCAGGCAGAACACATAAAACCAATCCTGAAACTCATAGACAGCAGGATAGCTGTGTGCCCCTTTCCCCACTTTCTGACGAAACAATGGAAAACCAGGTGAAGAACCTTATTTATTAAAGGTTCCACACAAACTGGAAGACCAACACAAATCTGGACACCCTGAGCCCTCCTAGCTATCTTTTTTACAGCCACTGTCAACAGTAGTTTTCTTCCCTAGCATTCGGTTCATTTTTCTCCAAGTTATGCACACGGCAACCAAGGGAACCCATGGGGAATATGCAGCTGATTACAACACTGGACCCTATGCTTTTCTGTCCACCCTCAGAGGCCAGTGAATCGATATGGGAGAGAGCTGTGGGCAGTGAGAGATAGACTCCCATGAGGACAGTGGATCAAGAGATTGGCAGACAATAACAAAAAGAAGAAATGTTCGCATTAGTGGGATGGGAAACCAGCTGCCCCCAAAAACGGGGACAGGCAAGGAAGGGTTGGGAAGAGCCATGGGCACCACATGCATCTATTTGTCTACCCCGATCTTCTCGCAGGTATCACAGACCTGTTTACTGATGAGAACAAAGCAAAACGCCATTACCTGCCTCCTATTCATTTCTATTACTTGTGCCTTGTTCCACTGGCTCACCGCTAGCCACCCATATCGTCACACTGTCATGAGGATTCGATCAAGGGTTGTAAAACTACTGGGGGGAATCTTGACTTGTGCCTTCAAGGAGGTCTGGTTATCTCAGCCAGGAATTTTCCAGCCTAGGAGCACCTAAGGTCCCTCTTTTCTACCCCTCCCCAACAAAATTCACCGTAAATGTCAGTCCTATAACCTAATAACTGACAGGTAGATTAGCTCCCTAGGGTGAAAAGAGGAATCTGGGATGTGATTATTATACTTTAATGGCAATAAATGTGCCTTTGGTCAATTCTGCTATACAAACAATCTCTGGAATATTAAGCAATATCATGGACCACTGTGGAAACTTTCCAGCCACCTACCACCCCCCTCATACCTCCTAGGTTTTGGAGAAAACTAGGGTCAGAACTTAACATGCTGCCCTGGCAGCTGTGCAACCAAGTTCTCCAACTCTGTAACTGTTGTCTCCAAACTTCTGGAACTGAGGAGATCTTGACCCCATAGATTTGACCCTCATCAATACTCCTTTTAAAGCAAGGTCTCTCCATTCTAGAAACCACTTAATGGAATTTTATCTCTCTTGATACACCCTCTCCCATACTAGTCCCTAACCAAGAGCGCACCCCCAGTGCAGCAACTGGGCCATTTCCTATACACAGGGGCCCCTGAAAACCGTATGAGCTGGGCTACACAGTTCATAGGGATGACCTTCCAGTGACTATTTCAAGAAAGCAGATTCCACAGATCTGTCAGAATCTTCTTCGATTGGGATTGGGTATATAAGGCAGAATGTCACCAGAAACACAGTCAATGAAACTAATAGGGCATCACATAACATAACCTTTGTTCACCCTCAGTTTCCTCAGCTGTAAAAGAGGAATGATAATTGCACCTCCCTCACAGGGTTGCATAGTAAAGATCAAATAGGATAACATTTGTAAAAAGCGCTTGATACCTGGAATCGTGCTATGAAGGCTTACTTCTCCCCTCTTAATTCTTTACAATACAGCTTCTAACGTCCTCGCTGAGTTGAAACTGCTCTCTCCAGAGTTACCAACGGTCTTTTCTCAATCCTCAACCTTCCTGACCTCTCTGCAGCCTCTGACACTGGCAATCACTTTCTTCTCCCCAGGTTTCCATGACCATTCTCTCCTGGTTCTCCTTTTCCCTATCGGATCCATCCTTGTGAGCCTTCTCTGCTAGATTCTCCTCCAGGTCATGCCCACTAAGCTTGTGTGTCCCACAAGGTTCTGTCCTGGGCATTCTCTTCTCCCTCTATGTGACTTCTTAGCACTCTCATCAGTTCCTGTGGTTTCAATAATCATCTCCATGCTGATGCTTCTCAGATCTATTTACCCAGCCCTAACCTCTCTGCTGACCTCAAGTCTCTCACCTCCAAAGTCTATTAGATCTCTCAAACTGGATGTTTCATCAAATTCAAGACATCTTAAGCTTCATATATCCAAAAATGAACTAGTTATCTTTTTCCCAAGCCCCCAAAAGTTCCCCCTTTCTAAAATTCCCTATTACTGTCCAGAGCACTGCCATCCTCCCAGTCCCTTATGCTTGCCATCTAAGTGTTATTCCCAATCCCTCAATCTCTCACCTTCCATATCCAATCTGCTGCCAAAACCTGTTGATTTCAGATTTGTCAACATCTCTCCATATCCTCCCCTCCCCTTGGATATTCCCAAGAATCCTGGTGTAGGCCCTCCTCTCCTCACACCTGGATTATTCAATGGTTGGTTGATCTGCCTAACATATGTCTCCGCACTCCAGTCCATCCCCCACTGCGCCCCAAAATGATTTTCCTACGTGCAGGTCCAATCATGCCACCACTCAACTTAAATCACTTCCAGGGTCAAACATAAAACCCTCTACTTGGTATTCAAATAGCTTCATAATCTAGCTCCACTCCGTAACTTTCAAGTCTTTTTCTTCCTTACAATCTTCCTCACTTACTTTGAAATCAAATGACTGGCTTCCTTGCTCTTCCTCAAAAAACATACCATCTCTTAATTCCAGGTATTTTTACTGTTGTCTGTCCCTTATGCCTGGAATGCTCTCCCTTCTCCACTCCTTGATTCCCTGGCTTTCTTCGAGTCTTGGCTTAAAAAAGACTTCTGCAAGAAACTTAGTGACTTCTTCTGTTAATTACTGCCTATTTATCCTGTACCTTGCTTGTGCTTATAAGTCACCAGAAAAACTGTGAGTGTTCTGGTGGCTTATAAGTACAAGCCAGGTACAGGACAGATTGTAAGCTCTTCGAGGGCAGTGATCATCTTTTGCCTTTCCTTATAACCGCAGCACTTTAGCAGAGTGCTGGGCACATAAATGCTTCCTGACTATGCCAAGTCCAGATCTACTGGTGCTCCTCCTCTGGGGTAGCTGAAGAGGAAAGCATCCCATCTGACTAAAGAGTAGGCTTCAACAGGAGTCAGATTGGGAAGTCTCAAGAACAGAGAGACAGATTTTTGGCCAGGCAAAGGAATACAGACATTACTTGGTAAGGAACTGGAAGCCATGAAATGTTTTTAATTGGAAGAGTGATCTGGTCAGTGTTGCTACAGGAAGGTGATTCTGAGAAATGATCAGAAGGAAAAGAAATAGGAAAGTGGGAGGTTATTTTCATAGATCAGAGGATCAGTTAATAAAGTACTCAAAGCTATGCGCCTCCATATACTTCTACACTTTTTTCTATTCTTCCAAAATGTACAGTTTGAAGCAAAGGCTGTCACATGATCTACAAGTGTTTGTGTACAAGTCAATTAAGTTTCAAAGTTAAAACTCCGTCAGCTTTAAACCTCACAAGTATTATTTTTCATTAATTCTAAAAAATGTATCTTTTTTAAAAAGATAAGGTGCTTAAAACTAAAATTTTCCCTTTAGAAACATAAAAATTGCAATAATTACTTTGAATTTTATTGCTTTATACAATATTTTCCCAATTCAATATTTTACAGGATTTTTGCTAAATACTACTAAACTGAGCACTACAGACTTAGACAAATGGCAATTCCTACTCTAGAATGAGAACTATCAGTCATTAAAACATTAGAGGGCTTACAGCTTTATATTTATATATATATTATACAGGGTTTTATATTTTATGTCCGTATACACACAGACAACACACACATATTCTTAATTCCTAACATTCAAAGGTTCTAAAATGTACAGGCAGAGTTTCAGAATTTTAATACAGGGGAGAGCCACAAAATTGTTATTTGCCCTGAATATTTACTAATTTTCTGGGATTTGTAAACTTTTTTGTCATGGCCCCCTTCTCAGAATAATGTTTTTAAAAACATTAATACATAAAATACAAAGGAAACAAATTACACTGAAGTAAAAATGTAAATGTTCCCATCTAAGTTCACAGACAGACAATCTAGGTAAGAGCTTATTCTAGATGCTTAAATTTCAATAAATAGGAAGAAATGGGGTAACACCAAATAGATGATATAAAATTCCATATGAAAAACCTTAACTCATAGAAGATCAATGAAAAACCTTCCTGAATCTAGATCCTTCTCCTTCCCCATGTCCTCCTCCTCAAATCTGGCAATCCCAAGAAAAAGCCAAGAAAACTCACAATTAGGAGACACTGCTGTGTGTGGCTGGGAAGATCCTTGTAACAAGTGATGAGGAAAATTACCAAGAAGCTAGATGGTGAAAGTGTAAAGCGCCAGGGCTAGAGTCAACAGGACCTGAGTTCAAATCTGCTTTCAACTCTGAAATGGGGCCAATCACAGCATTTGTTTTTACAAAGTTGTTGTAAGGATCAAATGAGGTGATATTTGTAACAAGTACTTAACACAGCACCTGCATACAGAGGGCACTATGTAACGTTTATTCCCTTAATCTTCCTACCACTACTAACTAATAAGCCAAATGAAATTAAAAATCACATTTCTAGATACCGAGTTTCTATTTTTTGAGAATATTTGTTGTTAGTACCATGTAAATCATTTGCTTCAGAACTTTTCCCTTAAGTGCATCTATCTTGTTCTGTTCTACTTTAAAACAAACACTTCAAGGATCTCATTTTAAAATCCAAAATTCTATTTCTATCAAAAACACAAGATATCAAATAAGTCATTTCTTAATATTTTCTTTAAGAAAATCTATGTAAAGAAATTTGTATTTGCAGCTATTTAATGCAACAGATTACTCCTACTAAACAAGTATAAATATAAATTCATAAAGCTATGTTTCCATTTAATAACATCAACTTTTTGAACAAATATTCTCATCCCCATACATATCTATAAGTACTCCTCAAAAGTGCTTTGAAAAAGACGTACAAATTAATGTTCAATTACTAAACACTTACTTTTGGCTGTTTTTAGTCTTCTATAGAAAATTAACTTTAAAATTAATACATTAACTTACTATACAAATATTGTATTAAAAATTTTAAACTTTTTTATTAAGTTCCATACGTCAGAATGTCTAGCTCGGTGTCTTTACACATGGATTTCACTGCACAATTGTCAAAAATTGGAAACAAAATATCTATTACATAACAGGTATACAAAAGATATAAAGAGTATACAAAAATAAGTAGGATTCACATCTTGAACTGACAAGTGAGTCTGTTTTCCTTTCCTTAATATTACGCTTTTCAAAAACCATTTGAATAGAAAAGCTTACTAATTCTTATGTCTGACACAACCATCTCTAAACTAATAGATAACCATTATACTTTTTACAAAATACCCACATATTAATTTGGACACCTTAATTTCAAGATTCCTCTGGTTGTCCTATTCAAGAATGTTCTTGTTAATATTACATATCTTGATGCGAAGCAGGGTATTACTATGCCTAGAAAGAAATTAAGAAAAAAAAAGACCGCCCTCCCTAAGACTCAAAAGTGCTAATTTATTTACCATATATTACTAATGTATAAGAGTTAAGACTTTGATACAGCTCTTAACATTCACTTTGATGTCAAGAAGCAAAAGAGCATTATGGATGCCTTTTTGCTTCTTCTTAAAGAACATATATTTTTAATATCTCTGAGAGAGTCAAATGTCACTTCAGACTCCTGTTTCACTATGGTCAAATCAGACATTTTGTAAATATTTTTATATTTATCTCCGTCTACTCAAGTCCCTCTGTCACAATGAACAGCTGAAATATAAAAGCCAAAGACTAAATTTGATTTAAAAGACACATTCTTTACAGCAGGGTGCTAGTCTTTAGCTTTTTGGCTGTATAGATTCACATGAAAATCACTGCTCAGAAGTTAAGAGAACTGTTTAAGAGGATAACAAACAGTAAGTATGAAGGGAAAAAAAATCCCTTTTCCTAAAAGAAAAATAAATACTTAACAATGGCATCAGAGAGTTCATTCCATTTTATTAGCTAACTTCTATAACACCATGAAAATAAAAGAATGGTTAGTAAATTCCTTTAATTGAAAAGTCCAGCTTATATATGAAAATCTTAAAAAAAAAAATGAAATACTCGATATGTTCATTCTTCTAGTCTCCTCATTTAATAAACATATAAGAGAGGGAAAAAGAACTCTGCTTCTAATGCTAGTTTTTTATAGTATGGCCAGGGAAGAAAAACTAAGCTGCTTTGTGATTTTATATCCTATGTATGATATTAATGTGAATTTCCCATACATATTGCAAAACGTAATGATAAATGTGATCTGCTTGATTTATCAATTTCATTGTCTCTTTAAAAAAAATCAGTTTGACCAAGAGGTGGCGCTGTATCTCCATTTATAAAAAATACAAGTGTCTAACAGCACTGAAACGATTTGGTTTGAATGTTCTTCCTCATTCACCCAAATTAGAAAATGTTTTCATAAGACATTTAGAGTTGCTTTTAAACTGATGAGGAAAATTATTTCAACTAACTTTTAAATAGCAGTGTGGTAACAGTATAGATTTCTAATAGTTTAAAGATTCAGTAATGCCAAACCTGACCTTGAAATACTGTTGGAAGGTATTAAAAGTAGGGGTAAGAAATTAAGTTCTTCTGATTTCACTTTAACAAAAATTGTTAGTTATGACACCATTAATGATTTATAGGGAAATCTTTGTATCTTTCCTAGAACTCAGTTCTCTCTACACATACAGCACTATATTGTTAGGAATTAAGCCACTTGAAATCTGGGTTCACAATTCAGAGTACTGCTTCTCCAGAAGGCTGTAAAACTGATCACATTTCTACCCTTGGCCTGGAAGATAGCTTAAAGAAACTAAGCACTCGTAACGTCTACGAAGTTTGAACTGGTATGATCACAAGAATCTCTAGCTTCCAGAAGGTGTTTTATAGCTATCTTCTTTGTGGAAACTGATGTAAGGACCAAGTTTGTAACGAAAATATAAACAAACTCTCAGAAATGTCAAACATTTTAACTACATATTTTGACATGACCATTTACCTTAATGAGTTATCATAAATGTTTAACTTCTGCATTTGTACACTCACAATATTTTCATTCAATTTATAAGACAGAAAATTCTGACTTTTTTTGAGTTATTCATGAATAAATAGTTTTGAAAATCTGTAAATTAAAGAATCCAATAATATAGACTATCCCACAAGAATAATCTATCTAAAGTTATTAGTTTAATGCAAAATTGAGTAAGATGATAAGAAAAAGCATAAAGCAGCTTCAGTTCTTTTTCACTATATAAAATGTCACCTCATTTTAGAAAATGAAAGACACTAAGGAAAATTACTGTTTTGTGTTAAGAAAAACTACATAGTACAGAAGGTTATTTATTTCCAGTTCCTTATTCAAAAAGAAAAAGAATACAGCAGAGGAGAAATAACTTTAAAATTAGAATACAAATAATGAAGCCCCTCGACAGATTATTTTTAATGACAAAAAGTGTAAGTTCTCAAGTTCTTCTTTTCAACATAAAAAGGCCACCAGTCATTGCTGGTAATGAATGAGGAATCAAAGCATTACAGAACTATAGTTTGTGGGGAAACTTTGCCAACTGCACATATAAAAATACAAATATTATTCAGACTGCAAACCCAGGTTCCTTAATTAACCCTTTGCCAGACTGGTGAAGTCGAAGGACATCTCAGAATGTTTTTAAACACATAAAATAGTAGTATACCTAGGATCACAATGGAAATCAATGATATAAAATAAAAAGTTACCAAAATATTTTAAAAACCAATATATGGCCATGAGGTTACTCCACTATAGAACAAGCTCTTGTTGTGAGTCCACACTGTTGTTCTATCACTTTCAAAAAATAAATGTAATAGAAACGAAAATCTTGGCCTAATTATATGAGGTAGGTTTTAATTCAAATTTATGCTAAGGAAGATATAGAAAAAGCATAGATCAACTAAGAGAGCACTGAAGTACCTAATCCCCAGAAAATGGGGATCCTTCAAGCACTGGTTTCCTCCAAAAGAATATAATGGGCAACAGAAATAATTTGACACCTTTACTTCCCTTATTTCTTCTATTACCTGTTTTCCGGTATTTTTTTTTGCTTAACTTGACTCACACACGTCCTTAAACCTTTAGGGGCTATACAACATTTTAAATCATTTGTTTCCTGTTCTGCACAGCATAAATATGCTGACAAAACAAGCTGACAAAAAAGGTAAAAAGATTGTTTTAAAAAGATTGCAGTTCCATTTTTTGGAGCCCAGCTGAATTTGCTTTTACATATTTTGGGGCCATTAACAAGTGAAATTAAGATGAAATACTAAACTGTTCAAGCTATAAAGGTTACAAGAATTTCTTTTGTTATGCCACTTAGGAAATCACTTCTGCCACAAACTCTGAGCAGGCTGAGTTATATACAGTAACACCTTGAAAGACAGAATGCTTCATCACAAAGTGTGAATAATTTCTTAAAACAAGTCCACAAAAAATCTCACTTCACTATTAATTTCTCTTTATGTCTCCCACCAAATTTTAATAATACATGCATTTGAAAAGTACAGTTTTGTTCCACAAAAGCTATGAAAAGATTGGAAAATTTTCACAATAGTGAGATAATATGAAACGTCTTTATTATAATTCATTTTAAGTCCTTTGATAACGTAGTAAGTAAAGATCCTATCAAACCAGATATAGTGATCTACACACAATGACTACTGAAAAAGTGTTTGCTGAATCAATGTGCAATGAATGAACTCTCTTAGGAAAAAGAAAAGCTGTCCTTTCTTCAAAAAAATAGTTTCTAGTTCACAGATTATTTGTAAATGCTACCTATTGGTCCTGAGAATAATATTTATTCAATATATAAAAGATGGCCTTATTATCTGAGGATAAGGGATGTTGGAAAAAGGTCACAAAGAGAATACGCTTTAAAAAGGGACAAATATTTAAAAATTAACATTGGGGAGTGAGGGGTGAATAGGTGGGGGAAGGGAGGTTTAATTGGGCCTTATTGCTGAAACATGAAACTAAAATTAAAAAATAAATATTTTATGCTATATTTAGTAAAATGTAGGCTATAACTGTGTTAATACTTAGAATGCTGAATCATGTTGATTTTTTCCTGTTTTTTTTTCCAAAATTCAATTACAGTACCAATCCTTTACTTTATAATCTACTTTCTTACAAAATCATAGGGGGTCATTGTTGCAAAATATTTGAGGGCTTCGTCAATTTTGCCCAAGAGCCTCTCAATCTTTTGAAACTCAGATTATTCACTTCTGCAGCAATTACTGACAATCAGCAAAAAACTGACCTATAAAACTCAAAGGAAAGGGGAGAAAGGGTCGTGAGGAGTTATGTTTTGAGCAGAGATTATTTATTTCAGCTCAGTAATGAATATTTCTATGTTATGATTACTTCTGCCTCCCACTGTAGCAGCCTAGTGATATAGCATGGTGTAATGAGTAGAAAAGAATAGTTAGTTGCCAATCTTCATTGGTAGGAAAAGGTCAAAATCAATGAAATCACAGGACCAAACCAAAATAAAATCCCAATTCTGTCTACGGGCCTAATACAGTGGGATATTTGGATAACAAGTACTTGAATGATTCAATAAAATCAATTTTCTTCCCATAAAGTATAATTTAGAAATTATTTCATTTCCACATCTGACATCTTTAAATAGTAGTAGCTCCTAATACTTAAAATTAAGCATCTCTCAACTGCCCTAGGTTCCATCAAGAAATTTATGAAATGAACAATGAAATTCATTGAAGGAATTTATTATTAAAAAGATTTCACAGTACCTTCTCCAGTAAAACAACCATGTTTTCATTACAAATAACTATACCTAATTATTGTTTGCCAGGTTTGGGCTTTCCTTTATAAAATTTAAAAAGGAGATACATCGGTGCATATGTGTATGTATATTTTTTCTTCTATAAATACACCTTATATATAAAGAGGTTTGGATTTACATCATGTCACTCTACCTTTGTTATTACTACATAAAAGCAGTTTTAAACACTTATTCCAGGAGACAAAGCAGTATAAAGTCCTGCTACATGACATGGTACAAGCACAGTGATTCAAGTTCTGTTTTTTCCACACATTCGCAAACATAGCTTTACATTATAATAAGATGTAGTGGCAAATAAAAACATACAGGTTTTTTTTAAGAATGGCCAAAAGAGCAAAATTCACATAATTTAACCAGCAAAATAAAATTTACATTTCGAAACTATGAAATGTTGGAATTATAGTGCAAACGTCATAGAAAAAATTGGCCATAATATAGATATATTTTCTAAATGTTCCATATATTTTACTACAGGAAACTGCAATTTTTATAATAAAGATCTACACTTGGGAATGCAAAAAACAAAATTAAAAAAACAAGGCCAAGGTGCCCTGTTCAGGGTGGGTTTAGCTGTCCCTGTTCACCGATTGGTGCTTCTTCCATAAGAGATGGGTCCCTAGGTAAGTTATCCTCTTTGCAGGAGCTGATTGGAGCACTGCATGTGAAATTCAAGAGTCTTCAGGAAGAACTAAATAACGTAGACACAATAACAGGAGAACCTGAAAAAAAGGGTAGATGTCATAGAAAAAAATCATTACATATTCCTCTCCAAATCTTCTGATATGATGGGTAAATGGGCCTAACTTTCCAAATTAGTGCTCCTATAACTACAAAGGCTAAGCAAAAAAAAAGGTTCAGTGAAGAACACTGTTATTTCTTAGAGAAAATTCTGATAATACATTGCAGTATGTTTAGTCTATAATTGGGGGAGGGGGGGAAGTCGGGTGTTTAATTTCAGATCTCAAAATTTTAGGATAATGTTCTATTACTTTAGATAGTATAATAAAGCTTATTTGATTATCGTCCTTTACATATCTGACTCAGAAATGCTACAAAGTAACAAAAAAAACTCGAAAAAGCATTCATCCAGACAATGGGCACAAAAAGCAGTTCTTGTAATAAGGTATAGAAGAAAAAAAACTACTCAATTATGATGCAACTATAATAACAAGCAAAAAAAGAGGCTTGGATTTAAGACTTAATATAAATATATGTATACATACGCATATAAAAATCGAAAGGTAGATTTTTTTAAAAAAATATTTTAAAATTTTGTTTAGATTCAATGACCTAATGCTTTATTTCATAAGTGATTAAAGCATATTAAGTGGAATATATTTTTACAAACAACGCATATGGATATGGCCTCTTTTTAAATTAAATCCATGCAGGCAACAAGTTCTCTATGGCGAGAACATCACCTTCAGGCCCATGAAGCCAAGCCCTCCTCTGTTGCAGTGAACCCACATCAAGTGACGGGAAGGACAAGTGACTTCTAAGCTCCCTATGATGACCAAGAGCAGCTCAGAGACAGAAAGGCCAACTAAACGTACTTCTGACTACAATTTTCTTATTATCTTGCTATGATACCATGAAGCTGTCAAACGAAGTCCTATATAAAACATATGTGCTACTTTATCACTCCTCTTTGCTCAGAGGCAAAGAACAAAGCATTACCTAAAATTAAAAATTCCTATTTTAAATGTAAGACAAATTTAAGTATTAACACTGAATATATGCAACATATATGCTTCAAAAACAAATGGGCTTGATAAGCTTTCTGACTCTATGCCTTAATTTTCAAATAGATCTGTTTTTTACATGTTTTTCCACTGAATATTTTCATGACATCTTAATTTAAAGAATCAGAGTTACAGAACTCATTTTTCTTAAGTCCTATTGTCAACCATTTTTTTCCTGTACTCAGTTCATTGCTCTGATTTCCTTTTAATGAAGGGACACTGACACAACATGACATAATAGGAAGAGTTATAGATTTGAAGTCAGAAGAAATAACCTAGGTTTAAATCCTAGTTGCCAGCTCTGTGACCTTGGGCAAGTCACAATCACTCCCAAATTCAATTACCTTATGTTTAAGATGGGAATGATAATACCTATAGTGTTATTTTGAGGATTAAATGTATGTGTGTATGTGTGTCTGTCTGTCTGTCTGTCTAAGATGCTTTGCAAACGTTAAGGCATGATAAAATTACCAGTAATCATCATAGAAAGTAGGAGAGGTATCGTCTCACAGCATAAAGAGCACCATGCTGGGTCAGAACACCTAGGTTAATCTTTGCTTAATGGCCACATCTGAACCTCAGTTTCTCTATCTGCTAAATCATGATAATTACTCTTATGTGCCTACTGCACTGGATTGCTATGGAGAGAGCAATCAGTAAATGCCAAGTGCTAGATAAACATGTGCTGCAATCATAAACACAGGATTGAACACTATCCAGAGAGTGTTCAAATACTTTGGCACATGGAGCCTCATAATAATAGTAAAAGAATCCGAAGATCATTGGGTTCTAGAACTAAAAGGGGCCTCAGAGGGCATCTGGTCGAATCTTGACATATAAGAAAACTGACTTTCTGACTGGGTGGGTGACCTGCCCAACAAGGTCACAGTACACATCTTCTGACTTCAGGGCTAGTACTCCTTCCATTGCATGACACTACCTCCCAAAGCAGTGAACACCTCCGCAAGCTGTTGGTATGACATGAATTTTAACATAATCTAAAATAAGTAATATTTACCTAAATTTCAACAGTCTCCCACATTTTACAAAATACTTGCTGCTAAACATTTCTAGGGAAAGATTCAGAATATTTCAATATGTTAAGCACTGCTTCAAAATTCAGAAGACAAAATAAACTAGGGCAAAGAAAACACCTTGTTACTGTAAATACTAGAGATGTATTGGGAATTGAAAAAATGCTTACTGAAAAGCAACACCTATCCTTACATGGAAAATATGTTACAAGTGAAATACACATATGATAATATATAAAAAGATACTATCTTCCTCTTTGGAATAAAAAGGAAAAAATATGCCTACAAAGAACAATTGTGGATCTATCCATTTCCACCATGCCAATTTGCAAAGACTACATCATAAACAAGCCTTAAAAATACTTTTTTCAAACTGTGTTTATAGAACAATCTGGTTATTCCTCACTCTCTCAGGAGACATATGCATTGATATAATTTGTAAGAATACCTCCTAGTGGAACAGGCAATCCAACCATTTCTCAAGTCGTGATTGGTTAGAGACATTTCTGTGCTTCAACCAGATCATAAGTCTTTCTGAAAAACATGCCACAAATTTGGACCAATCAATCAATAGAGCATTTGGTCAAAGCGTTTCATCTGAAAATTGTAGATGTCAATCAAAAGGGTTAGAAAGAAGTTTCCAAAAACAGGTTTACCCAAAAGTCTTTACAAGTAGTAATTATCTTATGTGAACGTAAAGTCATGTCTAGCCAAAAATTATTTCCCTAAATTATAAATAAAATCATAGCATTTGTGAGCTGGAAGGAACATCTGAGATAGATTTCAAAACCTTCATTTTACAGAAAAGCAAACTGAGGCCAAGAAAAAAATTAAGCTATTCTAATTTAAAAGGTAATTTTGTAAGAAAGGAAAAAGAGTATTCCATAACTTATTATACCTTATTTCAAATGTATGACAAAAAAGTTTAACTCTACTCCTTTAAATAACTCAGTAGTCTGTCCAAACTTATAAGGGGACAAGTCTTTCAGATTTACCAACAATTAAAATATCTTTATTAAGTACTTGTCAAGCACTATGGATACAAATATTAAAAATGGAAATGTCCTGCCTTCAGAGAGTTGGAGGGTGGGGGGACATTAGTGAGAAGAGACCTTACGTAGATGGAACTTGTGCTGAGCTGTGAAGAAAACCAGATTCCAAGAGGCACTGGTGAGGAGGCAGGGAATTTCAGGTAGCTAAGATGTCTGTAGAAAGGCAAGATGGACTGTTGTATTTAAGAGCCTGCAAGTGGGCTATCTATCAGTCTAGCTTATACCTAAGTTTCACAATAACTGGTGATTATCCAGATTTTTGCTGAAAATGCCAAGTTAAGGGAAACATACTATATGCTAAGAAAGATCAGTCTCCCCTCCTGCCATTGCTTCAATCAACATCTCTGAAGAGAGATCTCCCAAATCCCTCTTCACCAGTCATAAGCTTTCTAGGCCTTCATTTCCAACTACCTGCTGAACACCTACATGAATATCCTAGATCAAATTAGATTTTACATATATAAAGCATTTTTCAAATCTTAAAGTGCTTTATAAATGCTAGCAATTTTTATTGTTGTTGCTGTTGTTGTTATATCCTAAACTTTAACATCATGGACACAAATCATGCATACATAGTTGACATTCAATAAATGCTAGTTGGTTAGATTTTGCATTTGGCCTTTCTCATTGAACTGGCTCTGTATCTGCTCCCTTTTAATCTCTCCAAACCCTACACTCAACTCTGATAATCACTGCCTCTCTACCTGGAACTAATGGCTTAAAAATCACAAAATAAAAGAACTTTGAAGCAAAATATGGCCTTAGATGACCGTATAAAGAAACTAAGCCTCAGAATTTAAAGTGACTTCTCTATTATAACAAAGATCACTTGAAGCAGAGCCAAAATTAGAATCATACTTTCCTAACTATCCAGTGCTCTTTAAATAAGACCAGTTCTTCAGTATCAAAGGTTAATACCACTTCCCTAAAGGGGGGGACATTTTTTGTAAATATCTGCCCATTTTAAAAACGATTTATTACATTATATTAAAATATAATAGTTCCAATGCACAGTGTCAGCCACAATCAACCTGAGAGTGCTGAAGAAATAGTTCAGATTTTTCCTCATACACATGTTGGATGTGACTTTGGATGAATCATTTAACTTCTCAGTGCCATACAGTGCCTACAATCTTTAAGATTATAAATTGCATAACAAGTGTTACATTAGTAGACAGATTTTTCTTATGTGAAGTTCTCTTTACCAGAAACCTCAAACTTGCTGCTCAATGTCCACAGTTCTGTCCTAAACAGATTAAAATGTAATTGGTAAACATTTAACAAAATAAAAATAGAATACAAGACAGATACTGTTAACCTGTGGTTTTTTTAATACAGTATGTGACCAGCAGGGTCATTTGAGCTCTGTTTGAGCCTGATGCCGCAGCTCTGTGCCACTTAAATCACAGGTCTGGTTCCCACTCCCCTTTACAGCCTCAACCAAAAAAATATGGGAAAAGGTGACACTACTGAGAACAAAATCTTGATTATCAAGAACGTCTCCTACGTAGACAAAGTAAGTGGTAAGGATATTTATGATTTAAGACTTTAATGTCACAAGGTAACTATCATCCAGGACAGGAAGAACATATAGAAACAGGTGTTATGATATTTTGTTGCAACTGGAATCTACCCACAGTAAAGCAGGCGCAGGTGACACTGCTCCCTTGTTAACTATCAAGATATTTATTAACTGAAATTAAGAACCAAGGAGACAAAAAGAAGACACAACATGCTCCGCTACACGCAGCATGTGCATGGCAAAGGGAAATCCATTTTAAATTAAGAGAAACAAAACCTCAACTAGAGGCAATTAATTCAGAGAATTACTTAAAAGTTTTAACCGTAAAAACATCTGTAAAAGTATCACTCTATAAATTTAATATCTATTGCTGATGTTACACAACAACAGCAACCTGGTATTTTGTCTGAGAATTAATTGTTGAGTAAAAATCCCTAGGATTCAATTTAAGAACAAATGAGTTAAGTGCTAAAGATATAAAGGAAAAAAATCCTTCAAGGAGCTTCTGTTCTCCTGGGAGGAGAATATTTCAAGGCAGCTGGATGGCATCCATATAGAGCGCTAGTCCTAAAGACAGGAAGATCTGAGTTCAAATGCAGCCTCAGAAACTCCCAAGGCTGGGCAAGTCACCTAACCTTTGTCTGCCACTGCCTTCTTAACTGTAAAATGGGGATCAGAGCAGTACCGGCAAGGTTTTTGGGAGGATCAGATGAGATATTCACCTGACATATGGTAGGCACTTCATAAAATCACTCCTTCCTCTACCCTTCCCCAACACGTGCACAAGTAAATACAATGTTAATAAAAAGTAACTTCAAGGGACAGATGATGCCTTTGCAATTGTGTCATGTCAAAGAACATTAAGATGTCAGTCTGGATCTCAACTTCTTCTCATGTAAAATGGGCGACTGATTTGAATTCAATGATGTCTAAGGCTGAATCTATGATGGGCATTCATTTTCAGCAAATGACAGCAAACAATGATAAATATGGTATTTTGCACCTTCTCAAAAAGTTTTATAGCCTGTCCAAAAAGGAGCCCAGTAAGAATTTAAGTTGCTTAATATTAAGCTACTTTAATATCAACCCAACTAAGGTTAGTAGTAATAGTGAATGTTAAGATTACTGAAAGCATTATTAATATTCTTGAGATTATCTCTCTTTTAATTACTTACAAAATCTTTAGTCAACTCTTTCCAAAGTTAATAGGAAACTTTTTCCATATGGCATCATGTTAAATAACATGATATACTAAAAATATTGAAGTGACTAAGCATTACCATTTACAATTCCAAAATGTATATTAGAAGAAGTGAAGTGTTGAGTAGGCCCTTATAAAATACCAATATAACAGAATAACAATAATATGAAACAGAATCTATTGCATAAACTTTGGGCTACTAAGTCTTGAGGATCTTTCATTTTACTCCTCAGTTAAGTCTTCCTCCTAAAATAGGAAGGACGGGAGGGAGAGAAAGAAGGAGGAAGACAGATCAGTTAACCTTAGCTTTATGACTGTGAAATAATGAAACTCCATGAAGGCAGGGACTGTTTCATTGTTGTTGGTCGTTTGTACTTAACCAACTGAACTGAGGAGAGCTCGTTGTTGTAAACCAACCCTGGACTTGAACCTGCGTCTTATCTTAAAGCAATGGGTTTTAATTCAATAGTAGCTGAACAAACGGAGTTAACCTGAATGAGAAAGGAAATACATTATCTAATAATTGATCTTCCCATAAAAGCATCTGGTGTTTATTTATAAAGCCCTAAGGTCAGAAAGTTTACAAAATTAAATTAATTCCAAATTGTAGAAATCAACTAATTTTTTTCTCAGTATATTTCTACAGGAAAATATGACAAAATGTTTTCTGAAAAAAAGAAATGTTTTTAAAATGACTCAATTCTTTACTTCTGAAACTGCCTTATAATGCATATATAGTCTAATTTAAATAAATATTCCACAGAGTGATACATGTGTTCACACTGTCTTGTTTCAAATGAAAAAAGGCTTTGAAAGACACACTTTACTTCGTCCAGGACTAGGCTTAGTCAAAATAGATCTAAAATTTATATCCAATTTTATATTTTTTCAAAAAAATCGAAGGGTATATTTGTAGGTTTCTTCAGCAATTTATAAAGGGATCAACAAAAAAGACAGTGCATAACAATATGCCCTAACATACCGCTTGTGAAAATCAACTCATAATTATAGAGTAATCAACTGATTAAACTACAAAGCAAAATACAACTCATGAAATAAAATCTCCCCTCTACTTTCTAATCAAAATATACAAAGATAATGTATCCACAAATTCAATTGAAGTACAATAACAAAAAAACCCCAAAACAACCCAAAATTCCACACAGAGCAGAATTCAGTTTGTGACTGAAAAGACTGGGGGGAGGAAGGCACAAGACAGAAAGCTGAAAAGGATTTGATATTTTTCTGAATTTGCCAATAAAAATTCAAACATATTAATTAAATCATAAAGATTATCCAAATTGCTATTTTCTACTTTTAAATGTGGAAATGCTAGCCTTTCATTAAAAATCATTATAAATTTTTACATTTCTTCGCAGCAAATAGCACAAAAAGAAACAAATATGCTTGTAGAATTTTAATACATGACTTTATTATGTTATTAGATTTGTTGTTAAAATGCATTATAAACTACCTCAACTTGAAACAAAAACCTAAATTATTTAAATTTTTAATCCTGTTTTCACTTCCTAAAAAAAAATGCATACTTTTTTCTCCTAATTAGTAATAAAATAACTCAAATTCAAAATTAACTTTTTTCTTTCCTCTAAACCTTATTCAGAACTGAAAACCTTTCAGCAGAGCCTTACATATTACATACATACAGTTTGTCCCTATAAATTTGACCTAATATGTTTCACACCTTAGCAGCAAGACATAATGTACTCCAGTCATAAAAGAAATTCCTAATGTACACACAGAGAAATTCAAAATTAAAGTATCTAAAATATATTTTCCAGCTACACCATTTAGTACTTCATACAAAATGTGTCAAATATCTTTGAAATATTTTAAATACATGATAATATATAAAAACCAAAACAAACATATCTTGAAAAATCTACATAAAATCGTACTTAAAATTATGCAAAGAATACATTAAACACATTAAAGATCTCCAACACACAGAATGAAACATCTGAAACAACTTTATATAACAATATGTTTAAAAGGACACAAAAAAAAACATACAGCTACTACATTCATAGACATCTCAGGATTAGCTTTCTCATTGAGATAGAATTTTGGTCTTAAGTTCTTTCAGTAACTAAACCTCTTTGGATGAGATCCAATTGGGTCTGACCACCTGATCATGCTAAAAAAAAAAAATGAGTAGCATTCTATTAAGATATCAGCAAAACCCTACACAAAATTCAACCTTTTGTAAAAAATTTCCCTTGTGTCATATAATAAATTATGCCATTCTGGCTATCCCCTGACCCTCCACAATGTTCAGCTGCCAAATAAGTGAGGTCATTGCCAATGTTAAATTATTATGTCAGATTGCCTTCAGAATAACTAAATAGCAATGAAAAAGTTATTTATGAAATATAAACTTATGTATTTTTTAAAACTGATGAACTACTTGGAGACTGACATGTTCCTTATACTACATCTCGCCCTAAAAATATACCAAATGTCACTAAATACAATTTGAGTATTTTTTTGAAACACTTGTCTTGACATCAATGGTACAGTACTGTCTACAAAGTTAGATGCCCAAATCTACATGACTGATAGTTTTCTATGAAATACATGTGCTTATTATATAAAAGAAAAGTTTAAAATTTAAGACCATTAACATTGTGGGTATCTTAGAAAGAATTCAGAAGGAGAAAAAATGTACTTTGTTCACTAATGATCTTTAGAGAAATGAGAGTTTAAACTTTATAGCAAGTCTTCTAAATATTTCTAACTAGGCAAATTATTTCAGTGTTTTTAAAACTTTTCCTATCCCATACTGATTCGTAAAATTCCAATAATTTTTGAAACAGCAGTGAATGAAGGTTATTAACACAATTCTTTAAAAAGCTGCAAACCACAATCTTTTTTAACATTATACTTTAGTGATATAAATAGTGTACTGTTTGAAAATGAAAAATTAATATATTAAAACAATAAATTTTTGTTCCAAAAACACATTTGCTTCTTTTACCCATTTTTATTATAATGGCCATCAAAGTAGATAAGGTTCACAAAAGAGGTTTCTGTATCTTAAACATAGCTTGGAGGTCTATCAATTCTCACAGTGTATTAATTACGTAGAAGTATATGTTTCAATACTACTTTTCTGAATTTTCTTCAAACACATATCTAACATGTATTCTCCCTAACAAAATGATTGAAATTTTTCTTCTGAAGATCTAAAAATTGTCAAGTAATCATTTGTTTTTAATATTTCATTAATTTTCAGTCTGAAGACTGGTCACAATTTTTAATAGTTATGTTTTACCAAGTTTTAAAAACTGATAGTTACGATATAGCATATGGTACAAAAATGTACTAACTTTAAGGTTTAAATATCTTAAACTTACCCAAAGAACAAAGTATGCAAAACTTTCAAAACTCTCTAAGTCACATATTGATTTGTTGATTACAATGTATAATCTATAAGTCAGAACTGAAAGCATGTTCTAAAAATCAATATGTGAAACCTGACTTACTTCACACAAAGAGAATGGAATTTATTACAGAGTAGAAATTCAATCAAGTAGAAAAATTTAAGTAATCAAACACAGAAACGTCTTAGAAAGACTACTGTGTACATTTCTAGGAATTAATGTCATATTTTCATTCCTAAATCACCAGTCTAGCATGAAACTGTATTAACCTTGTTTTTAACAGAATGTCCATTTGAGAGAAGGAAAAAAAAGTTTACACAAAAATGACATAAAATATTTACTTCTTACTAAAATTTGCTACAATGGTCACCAAATTTTTTATATTTCTAAAATCGACTATATGGATGGATACCTTCCATTGAAAATATACAAAGTGTTGCTATAATAGTTTTAATCTGATCTTTAACTCTCATTTTTCAATTAATTTGTAACAAATTAGACTTTGCTTTGAATATATCTAATTCAGTATCAGCACAAACGCAGCTCAAAATATAGTTAGGTTTTCAATTTTCTTGCTAGATCTGTGCAATAGCCAAGTAGTAAGATTCCCTCTACATGTCAAGCACTTAAATAATTTGGTCACAAATTACTAAAAGCAAGCAATTAAGTACTGTCTGGTAAATGAAAAACAGAGGACATAGGCACATTTTATAACAATTTGATGTTTTTAAAATGTGAATAACCGGGACTAACATTATGAAGCAGAAAAATACATACAAAATATTTCCCTTGATCATAAAATATTTATGTTATTGCAGGTCATATAACCCTAAGTCCTAAAATAAACAAATGGTACCTGTTAAAGCAATATTCCACTATACCACAAACAGTTATCTATTTATTATTAGACATAGGTGTTGGAGTTATTTGCTAATTTTTAGAAGTTTGCATCCTCTAAATTTCTAAATTCACATGGAAATTAATTATTACCTAATTATTAAACAAAACTACAGATCATTCCAAACCCCACAGGCCAAATCCAATTACAAGTTGTCTGACATCTGGAAATTTCTGTTCCTTTCCCCAAAGTCAACACAGTGGCACAGAGGCTTACCATCTAATGGTGGTTTTCTTGTATACTTGCATCCTCACCCTTTAAGTCCTTCTTCAACTAGCATCATCACTCAACCTCCCCACAAACAAAAAACAGCTTTGGAAAGCAGATTACAAGCAATATAGAGGCTTTGCCAGAAGCCTAAAAATATAATGAGCAAAGAATATAGACTGGGAGAAATAACAGGCACATCTCTAGCATTTACATGTTAAAATCTGAATGAAAGAATATAAAGGTTAAGAAAAATGTCACTTCCCTTCATTTTTTTCTCTTGAAAAAGAAGGGTTCTAACTATATAATTTTGTTCTATATGAACACTGATAAGTGGATAAAAAAATCCAAGAGAGAGAAAAAGAAACATATTTACATTATAAACAATATTCAGAAAAAAATCTATGTATATCAACCAAATGGAATTCATATTTGTGCATCTGTTTGCATACAGAAGCTGTTGATATATCACATATACACAAACATACGGATATTTTAATCACTGCCTAGTGATTAAACTGTGATTATCACAGTTAATCAAAAAGATATCTAATTACTTGCTATTTCAGGATTACTAATGTTTTTAATTCCATTAGCATTTGTGTAACTATATATCATTTTTGAGACTTCCTTTTAAAAACTAATAGTATTTCAAAAATCTTAGTGGGCCTTAGTATGATGAGTATAGGTAACTAGATCCACTTGAGCAGAACATGCATGACATAATTCTTTAGGTTACTTTAGCACAACCGTGCTTCTAAGTTTAAAAAAAAAATCATTTCCAGCTCTTAAGCAGTCTCAATTTTGGCTAAATTATAAAAATATCAAAAGGACTAACTAATTATATAAAACAAACAGGCAAGAAGCAACCAAAAAAACCTGAGTCCAATTAATTTAAGAATTTACAAAGTTTAAATATTCAAGACAAATATGTACAGAATTTACTTTAATGAAAGATAATGAAATAAAAATTATAAAAAAATTGAAACTCCTATAGGATTTGTTCCTTACATTTTGTAAAAAGGCAAATATAAGCTATTTTTAAGTTAATCATCTTAATATACATTGAGGATGATAAAAATATGTATCTTCTAACAAATATAATAACAGTAGTAATATATTTTTATATGAGAAAATATATATTTGGGACCAATCTTCCAGAATAACTAATTCACTTAATTCTTAATTCCAAATGTTACCTTTCATTACAAATTATGCAACTTTATTCCAGTCTTAATCTCTAAAAAGTTGCATGTTTTTATATTTATTCTATAATGGCAACCTCTTTTTCTTAATCTAATCAGAAGAACTAGCTCAGTTAGCAATGAAAAAAATCAAAATGATAATTTCTCCGAATTTAGAGCTGTAATCATTGTCTACGTATGTAATACATATGTATCAAAAAACCAACTACAAATAAAATTGATTCCTAGGTGCTAGAAATAATCTATTGGCCTATAGATATGTTTCTTCAAGAAATTTTCTTTTCCAAATATATTTTTTGAAAATCCATTACCTTAGATATATTTTCTCAGCATTACAACATTCTTCTACTTTATACAACATAAAAGTCAAACTATCCCAATGACATTTAGAACGGAAGCAATCTTAATCCATCTCATTTCTACCCTAAACCTAGAACATTTAAAACAAAATCCCACTTGGTACTGTACTCCTACCTTGGATTTCGCTTCTCTTTTCTAGTTTCCTATCATGCCCTTCTCTGTTTTTATCATTTCATTTCACTCTCTTTTAGCCAGCAGCTTATGAAGCTGGAGTGGCCAGTGTAGCCACATCAGAGAAAAGAGAAACAATTCTTACTATTAAAAAAAGAAAGAAAGAAAAAAAAGAAACCAGTTATCTGAGAAAGCATGAAGGGGGCTTTAACCCAACAGACAAGCCTGCCCAATAAAATCCAGACTCAAATCAAGTGATTATAACTTCTGATGCACACACATAAAGACAGCTCTTGGAAAGCATCCAAAAACTTTTTTTTCTTTTTCTTAGTTTCCTTTCTGCAGCCTACAAAGGAGCTATAAGGAATTCAAGTGTGATATAATAATTCAGATTACTGTGAATATTCAGTAAGACAATACTGTAAATGAAACCATTTTACATACAAGCACAAATGAAAAATTTTCATGTTTTTTAAAGATGTTTCAGTTTTAAAAAATATTAAGCCCAAGGAAAATTTCTATTTTATTCCCCCAATTTTAATTACCATTTATGCTAACATCGTCACAAATATTGCATTCTATTTTTCCTAACTGTAATAACAAAAGTAGCTGAAATCATTCTGAACATCTCTTAAGCCTGGCTTGCTCCAACATACTGTCATACTTGTTACCTTCACCAAATATGATTATTACATAGGCTGACATTTTCAAGATGGTAACTATAATTTCCATCAAAGGTATATGAATGTTATTTATAAAAAAGCATGTCTGAAAGCACTGAGTGCACTCAGGCGATGGTAGGTGCTATATAAAGCAAGTTAATGTTCCCTAAATTCTAAACTAAGAATTATCTCTAGAAGTAGTACCATGCTTAACATGAAAGATATCCATTGATGAAAGTCACTTTAACATTATGTAATCTCAAGACAAAGTCTGTTGTAACATTTTACATACAACTGAATACAGCACACCTCCATCTGGAGTGGCTCAAAATCCACTGGAACACACAATACACATAAATATATTCCTACTGGATACACTATATGGAACACATTTAACAGGGACAAGTTCAAAACTACACATTTTTCCTTAGTGGATCAGAAAAGTGGAAGGAGAAGGTTATCTTATCCTCTAGTGAAGGGGACATTTCTTATACAAAGTCACTGCTAAAGGGACACTGTCCCTTCTATACCTTCCTCATACAAAAAATGCTTTTTAGCTTTTATCCATTAATGAAACTTGGTACCGTTTACAATTTTGTGCCACTGATTGTATATTAACATCAATGCTGTAAAGTGCTCCCATTTCTAAGTGTTACATAGGAAAAGAAACAACATCTATTCTTTATTTCATTAAGTCAGCACCTTCTCTGCAACTTACGAGTCTGAGAGTGGGTGCCTAGAAGCAGCCAAAGGATGAATGACTTCCCAGGGTCATATAGCTAATATATTGGATGCAAACCTTGAAGTCTTGGCTTCAAGACTGGAAGCCAAGCCTCTAAAGACTGAGTCTAAACCATGCTGCTTCACTGAATGATACATGCCCAGTCTGCACTGTTACACAAAGGCTTATGCTTTTGCTATGTCATCTTACGTTATGTTTTTTTTGTTCAAGGGTTACCTGGTATCATCCAAATTAATTTACTAACTACCTGCTGCACTCTAGTAGATCGTAAGCTTCTTAAAGATAAGCATTACTTTCATTTTTGCCTTTGTTTCCCCAGTTCCTAGCCCACATCCAAATACAGCAGCATTGTAGAAATAAAAGTAATGTTATAGAGCTATTTAGTTGTACTTACTGAATAGGCATAGGGTGCAAGGTACAGATTCTAAAACCTTTAAGTAATTTTTTCTAGGTATTGGCTCATCTGTACATAGGTAAAATGTTAAAATATGCTAGGATCACCAGGCATACTTATATGTTCAATTAAAACCAACAGATGGATAATATATACATAGAAGAGTATTTATTATGCATTTACTATGTGCCTGGAACTGCACTAAGCACTGGAGATACAAATACAAGCAACCAAGACAATCCTTGCCCTCAAGAAGTTTATATTCTAATAGGAAGGAATAATACATATATAGGAGTGCCCAACATGGAGGGAAAGGAGTAGTACCTGCTCAAGGGCAATATGGCAGGCACAGAGAGGAAGGTGAAGACAGGAAAAAGTAGAAGAGTGGGATAAAGCAGAACTGGGGTCCTTCCTAAAATAGTGGTCCCTCCCAGGGAGAAAGTGACCAATTGGGAAATAAGAGCATGAAAAGACAGTCGGGAAAGAGCTCATTCTAGATTGAGGTGGAAATGGAAAGATGATTCCTTCTCATGCTCTTTTCATCAAGTAGAAATCAAAATGTAGTATTTGGCACCCACTCTATGCTGTTCCTGTACTATGCATAGCCCTTAACCAACAGAATGAAATGACAAGCAAATACACATAACACAATTAGTTTGAAAGATAAATCAAGGAGAGAATGAAAGCATGAAGACTAGGTAGAAAGTTCTTTTAATGAATGAAACTTAAGGTAAACAGGGTTAGAGCGATGTGAAGGGATAGGTATGGATGAAAGGCCCTTTAGGAGGAAGATTCAAAAGGCCTTGGTGAGATATCTAACTTGAGGATGAAAGCAGAAGCAGCATGAAAGGGACACCAGGTTACTGACCCAGATGGTAAGAATAAAATCTATCACTGATGTAAATTATATAGAAGAGAAAGGAGTCTAAAGTAGGTGGGAAGAGAGTTGCAAAAAAAAGATGCCTGATTTTCAACAAAATGAATTACAGAGGTATCCTTTAGGAAGGAAATAGATAAGTTGTATAACATCCAAAAGGCAAGTAAGAATGATGAAAGATCTAGGATCATGCCACATAAGGACTGACTGAAGGAAATAGGCAAGCTGAGCCTGAAGAGATGATTTAGCTATCTTAAAATATTTGAAAGGATGTCAAGTGGAAGAGGGATTACACTACTTCTAATGGCCATTAAGTTGCAAAAAGGCAAGTATGGGCTGGATGAAACAATCAGTCAGGGGAAGGTGGAAAGCGCAATTTTGAGAGGTAGAGGATTCTCATTCTTTGAAAGTCTTCAAGCATAAGATGGATGACTTATTAGAGATGTTCTATAACAAAATGATTTCTTATTCATGTAAAGGTTAAAACAGGTAGACTCTGAGATACTTCTTAACTGAGTACTAGCAAGATAATCAGGATTACATTTTATACAGAACAAGGAGTGAGGCTGAAACCCATGGGAAAGGGCAAGCCCAGAAATGTCACTGTAAGCTTTGCCAGCTAAAAAGCAGTAAAGGCCATGAAAACGCATTAGCTCCCTGAAGGAGGAAGTTTTTAAAAATGAGATAACACAAAAGACGTAGACTGAAGGGATGTCCACTATCTGAATACCGAAGAAGTGGAAGAGCCCTGGATTTGTCGACAGAATAACTTAAACAGTCTATTAGTCTCTTCTCTGCCCCTCCATGTTGTTATCCCTACACTGAAGTTAACCTATATCAGGGGTTCTTAACCCAGCATCCATGAAGCTGTTTTAATATTTGTTGCTTAATATTTAATATAATAATATTACATTTTATTTATTTTGATATTTAATTGTTGTTTGATATCGGTTGAGATACAGTTATTTTAACTGTATTTCCATAAAACTGCTTTTCTCTGCAATCCGATGTAATTTATTTCACGCACTTTAAAATATTATTCTGATAAGGGGTCCAGAGACTTCAGTAGACCACCAGGCCTATGAACTAAGGCAGGAACAGTTAAAGAAACAAGTAAGAAAAGTATTCCAGTTCAGTGACAAAGCAGTCAAAAAGAAAAAAGTTTCAAAAAGGAAACAGTTTACCAATAGAGTCAAATCTCAGAGATAAATGAGAGCGGCAGAGAAACGGCACTTGAGTTTTGCAGTAAGAAACATAATATCCAACAGGCTTTGCTCATCCCTGTTCCAAGGCTGGGCTTCCAGATGCCCTCAGGACCCAGCCATGGTGCCAGACACTAGATCAGGGAGCTGAAGGCTCAGAGGTCTGATCCCTGGACTCAAGATACAGAACGAAAATATACATTTCTGGGCACTGAGCTTTCTATTGGATACCTCAAACTAGATGCCTCCAAAGTAACACAAACTCAACTTGTCTGAAACAAAGAATTCATTATCTTTGTAACCAAACTCTTCCTTCTTCCAAACTTCCTTAAAACTGTCAAGGACATCGCCAGGCTCCAAGTCACTCTCTAAATGTCATCCTCAAATTCCTCACTCACACTTACTCCACATGTACAATCTGCTGCCAAGTCTTGGTATTTCTACCTTTAGATGTCTCATATAAGACCCCTTCTCTCATCTGACAGCTAGCATGCTGGTTAAAGACCTCATGACTTCATACCTAGATTACGTAAAGTCTCTATCCCTGTTCCAAGTCATCCTCTCCTTGGCTGCCACAGTGATCTTCCTGAGTGCAAGTCTGAGTCAGTGTCTCTCTCTTTCTCTCTCTCTCTCACCCTCCCCCTGATCAAATACAGATCAAATATTTGGCTTTTAAAGTACCTTGTAACCTGGTTCCTTCCCACCTTCCCAGTCTTAACTTTATTCCTCTCTATACAGTCTAAAATCTAGTGACATGGCCATATTGCTCCTCCTCCTCCTCAAGGGCAATCCATCTCCGGACTCCCAACTCTGGACCTTTCCACTGTCTGTCTGAAATGTCTGGAATACTCCCCCTCCTCACCATCACCTCCTGGCTTAAGGACTCACATCAAATCCTACTTCCTGCAGGAGGCTTTCTCTGTCTTCCTCAATACTAGTGCCTTCACTCTGAAACAACCCTCCAATTTGCACCGTACATATATGTGTGTATGTGTGTATGTGTATATGTATTTGTGTATATGTAGTTGTTTGGATGCTCTCTTAATTAGAAAGTGAAATCCTTGAAGGTAACGAATATTTCTGCCTTTTTTTGCATCTCCAGTACTTAGCTAGGTCCCCGGGACATGGCAAACGCTTAGTAAGTGCTTACTGACTTGATTTGTTGAGATGACTGATGTAGAACTTTGTTATGTTTGACCATATGTATTTCTTACAAGGATTTTGTTTTTTCTCACCAATTAGAAGGGATGGTGGAATAATTAATTGAAAACATATAAAAGTTGCAATAGAAAAACCTTTTAATCATTTGCCCAATCAGAGGATTATCTGCTAATACTCAATTTCCAATGCATAGTAGGTCTCGCCTCCTCTTACGCATCTGGTAACACTTTCTCTTCAATAGTAAAAGAACCTCAATTCCCTCAAGTAAAGCTGTGTTCCTTAATTTCCATTTATCTCCACTGTATCCCTTTACTATCTCACTCCAAATGTATCTACTGCCTTCCACTGTACACTCAGGAATTCATGGTCAATAAGCAATATATTTCCTTTCAGGTTTTTTTGGAGGCTATAGGAGTTAAGTGACTTGTCCAGGGTCACACATCTAGTAAGTATCTGAGGCCAGATTTTAACTCAGATCCTCCTAACTCCTGGGCCAGTGCTTTATTCACTGTGCCACTCAGCTGCCTCATTTCCTTTCATTTTAGATATTTTCCTTTTGCTCCTTCCATCTTCTGGCACTGAAACCTGGCTCTACCTGGAAAACACTGCATTCCTAGTGATCTTTTCCAATACTGGAAAGACCTGCACTTTAGGAAAAGTCACTCTGACTAGAGTGGGGAGAGACCTGTTGGCAAAGACAGCAATCAACAGATGACTGCAATATTCTAGGCATAAAGTGAATGTCACGGGAGATAAAGGGGCACATGGGAGAGATGTTACAGAGACAGAAACTGACAGGCCTTAGCACCAGAATGGCTACAGGGAGAGCAAGGTGCTCAGGATGACATTTAGGCTCTGAACTGAGAGGTCTGAAAAGATGGTGGTGCCTCTGACAATAACAGGGAAGTTAGGAAGAGAGTAAGGTTGGAGGGGAAAGATGGTTCAGTTCAAGTTTTGGATATTTGGGTTCAAGATGCCTCCAGGACATCCAGTTTGAGATGTCTGATAGGCAGTTGGAGATGAGAGACTGGAGGTCAGCAGAGAGGTTAGGGTTAGATAAGGAGATCTGAGCATCACAGGGATAGATATTATAATTGAATCAATGGGAACCAACCTCCAGAACACTCTCTACTAGCTGTTAGGCAATTTCCTTTCTCATTAATCTTTTTGTTTTTCCCCAATGAATTTGATGCCTGGCTCACAGACTCCCTCTCCATCTTAATTCCTACATTCATAATAGGAGACTTGAATACACACCAAAGTTCCTTCAAATATTCTAACCTGCAGTTCCTAAATGTCATTATCCGCATTTTCCCACTCCACCTCAAGTATACACAGGGATGCCACATTCTGGCACATCAGGCACAATGTGCTCTACTTTCATTATGAAGAACTCTAAGATTCCCTTATTTAATCATAATCTCCTATTATCCCATCTCACCCTGTACTCAGACTTAATCCTTGTCCTCACTGTGATTTTCAGTCCTCTCCATAACTTCATATTTTCCCAGGCCATAAACCACACTCTGGTGACACTCTCCCCTCTTTCTAATCTTGACCTCTTGGTTCAGAGTTCCACTCCATGTTGTCCTCTCAAATTCCTGGCACCTTTGTCCTATCCTATTGTCATGTCTTATCAAACTAAAACCCTGGATCACTCCCAACACCTGCCTCCTTCCTTCCCACTCACAGGTTACTGAATAAAGCTGGAGGAAGTCCAAAACCACGTTGACTAAATCCGCTACAAATTTATGCTATCTCTTGGATGTTTCTGGGAGCTTTCTCTTCTTCCTCTAATTTATTCTCTTAACTACTCACCATAGCATCTGTTCTAAGACTTCTCTCCTCAAGCCTCCTAAGACTATAAATTGCACAGAAGGTACTAACTTGTACTGGAAGAGGGAATTTCCTTGCCTGGAAGTTGCCTAAATCAATGAAATCACTGGTCAATTCCCTGTCTCCACATACATTGCTAGGTACATACTATCACACTCATTAGAATATAAGTTCCTTGATGGAAGAAATTTGTTTTGCATTTTCTTTATATCCCTAACACTTAGCACCACATTTGGCTAGTAAATTCTTAATAAGTGTTTGTGGACTGAAGTTAATTATAGCCTTTCAGAGAAGAATTTCAATAGTTGTAGCAAAAGTCAGATTTCAAGTAGCTAAATAAAAAAGGGAGACAGGAAAAAGCAGAGAGCTGTAAAACTAAAGAACAGCTCAAGTCACAGGATGGAGAGAAGTTTTTATAGAGGTTTATGAGTAGGTTTTAAGAGATCAGAACACTAAAAAATTGAGAAGCTGTATGAAAGGTTTAAGAAAAAAAGAATAATTATAGGAATAAAATCCTACATCAGATGAGAAGAATATATTCAAAAGACAGGTGGAGGAGTTCGCTATAGGGAAAACAAATTTTTCTCTGAGATTGAGAGACATATGACCCAGTTTTAAAACAAAGATAAAAGGTTCATTTAGTCTTGATTTTCTCTAAAAAGCAGAAAAGGAAATCATCAGCTGAGAATAACAAAGGGAAAAAAATTAGCTATTTACAAATGGAGGAGAAAGTTTAGATTTATAGCACTTCTTAAACTGTGGGTCACACATACAGGATGCGGGAAAACTGGCAACAGTAAAAGGTTTCTGAACGCGTAATGACCAAAAATTAATTCAAAATCAAATGTGTAATGAATCTGAAGTGTTTCTGGCAGAGCATACCCATGTGGCATCATCAGGCAACTTCACTGCAGCCTTGGTTCTGAACACAAAGCATGCACACTTTACACTATGCATGCCCTCGGGCCATGCAATGCCAACAAAGCTGCCAACAGGCAAAAAGGAGTCATGAGTAGTAAACGTTTAAGAAGCCCTGGTCTAGAATTAATGTTGTGGGGAAAAAATTAGAAAGAAGAGAAGTGGAAGTCAAGGCCAGCACAAATCTTTTAATAGGACAAGTCTATGAAGTAACGAACAGATAACATACAAAGGACTTTAAAGTTTACAAAGTCTTCCACACATGCAGGATGTTCCAAACATCCAGAAACCATACTGATTTGTAATACCCTGTATTCCAAATTTAAAACAATTTATTTCATCCTCCCAAAAAACATGTAAGTTAAATGCTATTATTATCTTCACTGTACAGATGAGAATGTAAGGATGAAAGGGGTTAAGTGACTTTCCCAGGGTCACACAACTAGTATCCAAGTCAGAATTCAACTTAGGTCAAATATCCTGTTGATTTGACCACCTCCCTCCTATTCTCCCTTCCTCAAGCAGTCTTAGGAGCAGAACACACAATGGGATCAAACTTAGGGTTAGCATTGATATGGCAGACTCAGTGATGCATCAGAGAAATGAGATTCTAAAATATTAGAAGAAAAAACTTTCTTTGCTTTGTTTTTTAAACTTGGCAACTTTTGATTGTAACAAAAATTTGTCAAGCACCTACTACTTATGAGAGGAAGAAGAACTATTTTCATTTAATGTTAAATATCATTAAGATTAGGCTAAAAAAAATTTGCTTGTATCAATCTCTGATTCCTCTATAACCCAATGATTCCAAGGCCAGAGCTGTGGTCTGTTCTTTCTACTGGCTCAAGGAAACCAAATAAGAATTGGAATTCCAATAGAAAACAGCTACCAATCTCATATTCTAGAACTGACACAACAATTGTCACCCTATTTACTTATATGATTTTCTTTATTTTTTTCCAAACCTAATATTTTCAATATAAAACAGCAACAAAGTATTAGGGTATGAACTCTGCCAGGATTCTGGTCCACTACTACTTTGGGCTTTCTGGTTGGAAAATACATTAAGTGGAAAATTGTAATCTCAAGATCCATATGGAAAGGTATCACTTTGAATAACCAAGCAAATTTTCAAAAAGGAAATCATATAATTTGCAATATAACTAAAAAGAGTATTCATATTTAGCATTTCTTCTCCTTTCAATTTTGATACTTAAAAGATTTTCCCTAGAAGGAGAAGAAGCACGCAGCAGCTATAAGGACAATTCAATGCTGAAGTCCAGTGTCATTAGGAATCATTACTTACTTTTTCTCCTCAACCAAGAAATTAACAGTCTACCCTCACTCAAGCATTAACCCTGATAATCAAAGGGAGAGAGGAAAAGAAAGATGAGACAGAAAATAACAAAGAAAAGCAACTGGGAATATCAAAGGTATTTATCAAGTACTTCCTACAGGCTACACCAAGGATAAAAGGGAGGGAGGGGGATGAGAGGAAACAGTCCCTGCCCCCAAGGAGCTTATGTTCTAATGGCAGACAACATATGGACAGATAATCAAACACAGAATTTATACAAAATAAAAGCTGATTTTGTGAGGGAAGCAATACTAACAACTAAGAGAATCAGCAATGTTCCCATAAAGACGGCAGTACTTGAATCATGCCGTTGCAGGGAAGGAGGAGGTCCAAAATACCCAAGTACGCTCCTTCTGAGGATAGGAAATGACTGTGCAAAGGCACAGAAGCAGAAAATAGAATGTCATGTATGGGAAAGAGCCAAGAAAGTCAGTTTGGGTAGAAGATGGTATCTAAGGGCATCTGACATAAAGGATAATCAATCTACAGGGCAGATTAGAATCTTGTGTTGTCTTCAAATGCCAGAAGAGTTTGTATGTGATCACAGAGACAATGAGGAACATGAAAGCTTCCGAATCAGGGGAATGACATCTACACTTTTAAGAATGCCCATTTGGCAGCTGTGTGGAAAAACGGATTAGAGAAGTGTAAGAATAAATATCATGAAACAAATTAGGAAGCTAAGGTCTGAGTATGAGGATCAAAGTAGCTAAACTAGCCAGTCAGTCAATTTATTAATTAAATTAGTCAAATTCGTTAAATAAGAATTTACTAAGAGAGGAACAGGGAAAAACCTCTTGCAAAAAGTGGAATTACAGCTGAGCCCTGGAGGTAGCCAGAGAAGGAAGAAGGCAGAAGTGAAGGAGAGCATTCCAGACACAGAGGACAGCCAGTGAAGTCTGAAGTCAAATCAATAAGCACATATTAAGCATCTCTGGGCTGGCTGTCATGTTCTCTGTTCTGTCCTGTATACACCATGTACCGGGTGGCTGTTGTCCTTCGTTCTCCAAGACAACCAAAATATCATCTCTATGTCAGAGTCAAGGAGCTCGGAATATCCTACCACAGGTTGGGAACAGAGTCCGTGTGAACATGTGGGAGGGGAATCTCTGAATCTGCACATCTCGGGTTTCTTCTGTTCTGCTCAAAGAGCACGGCACCTTCTCTGACACGGGCACCATGCCAGGCAATCCTGCACCAGGGTCTCCCACATCACACGATGAATTCCAAAGCTCTTAGGAGAAATCTCGAGTGTCCTTGTGTCACTTCCTCTGACCACCATGTGAGTGCTCCATGAAATAGTCTTTTCGGCAAGCACACATTTGGCATTAAACAACATGAACCAGCACACGCTTAATGCACACTGATTTAACCCCAGACATCACTGGCTGTCTCCTGGCTGCTGTGAAGGACAGAATAACCTATCGTTTAAGGTGGAGTGAAAACAATGAGGCTTGTTGTCGGTGAGGGCCCAGCTGATACAATGTAACCAGTCTGTAGGTTGCTCAGTCACCGTGGTTTCATGGTCTTCTACAGTGCTACTCCACATCAGTGAGGAGAAGCAAAGGTAGCAGATGACAGAAGTAATCCATGTGTTGAGACATGTTTGGCAATAGGATATGGGGGCTAGAGACTCAAGTATAGAGCTGAACTGACTCATAAAAGGGTTGAGATAAAGAACAACGAACAATACAGCTAGTGCAGAGACAATAGCCTGGGGATCAAGGGGAAGCTGAAGATCAGGGTTGGTCAAGTCATGAGAAAGAGAAAAACAGAATAACAGATTATGATCAAATAATGGAAATTCATGCTCATAAACATGGAAGTGGAATACTTGGGAGTAATGCCAAGATAAAGCATATGTGTAGCTGAAGTGATAAGTCATGGCAATTAAGGAGATTAAGGGAAGTTAATATATTGTAAGGAGTAGGCTGAAGTCCCTTAGTGTGAGGGTAGAAGTTGAATGGAAAGACTATGAGTCAAACACTGAACTCAATGAGGAAAGAAGGATAAATCTGGATGGGAATGAAGCTCAAAGAAGGAGAGGTGACTAAGTGGTAGAGGGAGAATCTGGAAATGGCAGTGGGGGACAAGGAGTATTCTGACTCCCTCCCCACAATCAGAAAGAAGAGGATAGAATGGCAGGTGGAACTGACAAAACTTGGCTACTAACTGTTTGTCCTCTGTTCTAGAAGAGGACCTCACCTCCCCATCCCCAAATGGTTGTTGGGGGATGAGAGAAAGAGATGAGTTAAAGAGTCAAAGACTCCTACGTTGCAAATCTGGGTGACTGAAAGAAATGATGGTGCTCTTAAAAGGCATAGGGAAGTTAGGAGGAAAAGCGAATGGGGGAGAAAGGGAGGAATAGGGGGAAGAATATACCAAGAAGTCTATGGTAACAGAAAACAGCAAGTTAGCTAGGTGCTAGTCTGATCTTTTAACCCTTTTTCTGACATGGTACAAAATTCTAGGAAAAAATACTCCCAAATGACAGAAATTAATTTCAAATGTTAAGAAAGCACATTAAGTAAGGAATCATCATATTCTTCATTCAGTTTCAAAGGCAAAGGCAGAGATGTTTTTATTTTCTCCAAGGAACTGCTACCAGTAGCCATAACTGCTATTTCAAAGCAGAAAAAAAAAATGAAAGAATAGTACGTAAAGAAAAATGTTGTTTCTTTTTGTTTTCTTCACAAAACTACAATAAGGGGGAAAATACTTGTATACAAATAGCAATTTTCCATAACTAGTTATTAATAGAGCTGATTAGTTTTTGCTATTGATTGATGATTTCAAAAGTTATTTATAATAGCTGTCTCTCAAGACTATTTCTCTCACATATTCTCTAATAGAGTGGATAACTGTCTCCCATCTTTCATCCACAGCTTTGCTAAAACTGTGCACCCCCCTATGAAAAAAGTCATGTCTTTTCCTTTCAAGTTCCAACTCTCAAGATTCTATAAAAGGAAGAAGTTCCTAACAATCAAAGCTATCTAAAAGTGAAAGGAGCTATAGTTGTAGGTAACTGATCTAATCACCAAAGTTCTTTTTTTTTTTTCATCAAATTTCTTAAAGCTGAAAAAATGAAGACTTATCAGGAATGATGCAGAGGGAATTTCTTTGGGGCTACAAGTTGAACTCGATTCCTTCCTGTTGATATACTGTGATTCCGTAGACTTGCCAATGATAAATAGTACATACAATTAGCCTGATGCTAAGTACTAAAGGAAAAGTTAAGTTCAAAATAAAAAGAATAAAGGCCTGATGAAACAATACCAGGGACTGACATAGAAACGCATAAAATCTGAATAAGGAAAAAAATTCATAACAATGCATTTATCACTGTTTGCTTTACTTAATCATTTGAGTGAATCTGTACCCTTGCAATTCTCATAAATTTCTGTATTATAAAAAATACTTGAATAGATCCATTTAGTATATATATTTCTTTCCCAGAGGAGACTGAAATCCCTCCAATTACTCACATTCAGTGTCACTGCTCCAACTCTTTCCATAAATCATTTAATGAGTCTCAGTTTCCTCAACTATAAAATGGTAATAATTATCACTTACCTCATAGATGTGGTATGAGGATCTAAGGTGATACTGTATATGAAGTGCTTTGCAAAACCTTCCATTACTATATAAATGTTAGCAATTAAATATAATCAAATGATTCTCTGACAGGCATTGAAGTATCAGAAATTAATGATGGTGCATACCAGTGATCAATATGTTTTAAGGTGTTAGATCACTCAGGAGAAACTCACTCTGCAGGAAACTTAAAAGGGGCTGAGGCATTATTTCCATGTTGTAAATCTTAAAGGAATTCAATTCAACAAACATCTGTTAAGCACCTAGTATATGAACAGAATGAGAGCAGAGGACATACATAGAACATCCACCCCCACTCCTGCTGCCATCAAAAAAAAAGGGAAAGGAGAGGAAAAGGAAACAGTCTCTTCCCAAACGTAGCTTACATTTGACTGGGGTAGGGGAACAATATACACATAAATAAGTAAATACAAAGTATACAGTACTAAACTGAGGGGAAACCGAAAAGGTGCACAATATAAGACAATTAAGCTGAGCACTGAAAGAAGCTAGAGATCATACAGAGGAGAAGTATAGAAGGAATCACAGAATCACAGAAGTTGAGGCTTAGAAGGTGCCACAGTGACCATCTAAATCCAACCCATACACCAAGTCTTCCCCCAGTATAACATACTCAAACAGTTGCTGTCCAATCTTTGCTTGACAAGCTATATAAAGAAGGAACCACTTCCTTTTGAAGCAACTCACTTTGAGAGTACAGTACATGAGAGATTTTCTGGTAAGGAAGTAAGAGATGGAAAACATCCTTGCATGGTAATTCAGTCTAACAACAAGCAGTAATTATCACCATAGGCTAGGTACTGGATTTACAAAGATGGAAATTAAACAGTTTCTATTAGAACTCAAGAAGCTTCCATTCTACCAAACGGATAAAATATATATACACAAAGAAAGAGAGCTAAAATACTTTGGGGAGACAGAAAATACCACTATCTGAGAATACTAGGGAAGGTTTCACAATGAAGATACAAACAAGGAGGTAGAAATTGAAAGAATGTATATAAACGTGACCTGCATGAAGGCACAGACAGGAAATGGGATGTTAAAGTTGTTCAGTTGAGCTGCAATATTTAAGAGTTTGAGAAGGAAAGTACTTGAAAGGTAAGGTGAAATCAGACTGGTGAAGTCCTTAAATGCCAGGCTAAAGGGTTTGTATTTTACCCTCGAAGAAATAGAGAGCTTCCAAAGGATCTCTGATGAGTAAAACATGAGTAGAGAGGCAAATTTGCCATCAGGAACAGCAAAAAGAGGATGGAAAAGAAAAGACACAATATTTAATAAAACTAGAGATAGTCACACACAGGTATATATCATTGGATATTGGTATATACACACACACACACACCATTAAATTGTAGAACTATTCTGTTACTTTATAGTACCACTCTTTTCCATGTGTTTCAATTCAAATATCAATTATCCTTCAGCTTTCTAAGATTCTCTATTTCTTCATTTTCCAAATACACTCTCCTCGGTTTCAACTCCATGAACACCTTGCCCTTCCATGCTTTCAGTCCTGCCTTACTGTCACTGACCCACTTCTCAGCTTCCTTCCCTTACTAGACTGTAAGGTCTTTGAAGGCAGGGATGGTCTTTCTAATTTGTATCTTAGCTCAGTGCCTGGTATATAATAATAGGAGTCTATTAATATTAAGTTGCTTTCTTCAGTTAGATGGCAGGGCAAAACATGGGAATTCTGAAAAATATAGTACAAAAAAAAGGAAAAGTGTATCTCCTTCCATGTCCCTCTATTACACCTACTATTTACTGCCAATTACCTAAGTATTTCTAAGCCCTTCATATACTTTTCTGAAGGGACAGCTATAAAACATAACTCAAACTTTCTAACCTTGACTGTAATTTCTATGCACTATTTCAGTAAATTCCATTAAAATGCAGTGAACTTAATGTCCCCTGAAATCTGTTAAAACAGGCTTCCCTAAATTTACATTTGTCAAAAAAACCAGTTTGCATTAACTAAAGAGCGTAGTAGAAAATTTCTGTCACATTCTAACAAGGCCATTAGTGTTCTACTTCTTCTTCAGTTGAGCAGAATGCAACACTATGATCCACAAAAACATGAGGAAAGCCTTCCTGAGAAGAATTATGTCTAAGGCAGAGCTTCTAAAAGTTCTATTCTAGACCCTTGACACCACGTCACAACAGAACATTTTTTAAGGTAACAGAGTAACCAAGAACCTATTGTGAACAGTCTTCTAAGAACATCTTTGAAGTATCAATAACCCGTGTCCTAAGAAAGAATGAATGAAAAAGTAACTATCTTCCTAAGACCTCTCAAAGCATTTAACCTTGCTCCATACTTATAGAGCTTCTGTGTATCTTATCTCCCTAAGGAGGCTTTAAATTCCTTGAGATCATATCATACACTTCCTTGTGTCCCTAAAAGTTCCTAGCACAGAGTCAGTCAGTCAGTCAATAAATATCTATTGAGCATCTACTAGGTGCCAGGCAATGTGCTAGGAACTGAGAATACAAAGAATGATCAAAGACAGTCCCACCCCTTGAATCTAATGGAGGAGACAACAAACAACGAGGTACAAACAAGTTATATACAGGACAAACTGGAAATAATCAACAGAAGGAAGGTGTTAGAATTAAGGGGGATTAGTAACACTGCCTATAAAAAGTGGCATCTTAGCTAGGGTTTGAAGGAAGCCGAGAAGTATACGGAAGGAGAGTATTCCATCTTGAGGTACAGCCAGGAAGTATCTTACTCAAGGAACAGCAAGGATGCCAGAGTCACTGAATCAAAGGGTACCTGAAGGCGTGCGAGGTACAGAAGACTGGAAAAGGGATAGGGCAAAGGGGACTCACAACATACATGAACTGCTCTGAACAGCAAGCAGATAATTTTACATTTGCATAAGTTTTTTTAGTAGAAAGTATGACATGGTGAGATCTGAACTTAAGGAAGAAAACTCTGACAGCTTACCAGAGGGGCAGAAATAGACCAATCTGCTAGCTATTGCAATAGTCTGGGCACCAGGGTAGGGGGAATGTCACAGGAGAGAAGGGGGTACAGGGGAGAGATGTTACAGAGGTTAAACTGACAGGTCTTAGCAATAGATTGGATAGGGTGGCTAGGAGTGAAGAGGCAAGGATGACACCTAGCTCATGAGCTTGGGTGACTGGAACAATGGTGGTGCCCTCAAAAATAAAAGTGAAGTTTGAAAAAGAGGGGAGTTTGGGGAAAGGATGAGTTCCTCAGTTTATTCACTGGATAAGTTTTACAGCAACCAATTTAAATGAGTTTAGTTTTGGACATGCTCTCTACAGCACATCCAGTCTGAAATGTCTAATATGCAGTTGGAGACGGGAGACTGGAGGGCAACAGGGTAGTTGAGTCTTAAGGGCTAGAAAAGTAGACATGAGGATCATTCACATAGAACTACATAAACCCATGGATTTCACCCAGTGAAATATTATAGAGGGAGAAAAGAAGAAACATCTACAGTTAAGAGGACATGACCTGGATGAAGGCCCAGCAAACAAGACTGAAAAGAAAAGGTCAAACAAGGAGGAAAACCAGGAGGAATGTCCGGAAAATCTAGACAGGAGGAACAAGAGGAGGGAGATCTGACGTGTCAGAGGTGGCAGAGAGCTCAAGAAGGATGAGGACTGACAACAGGTTTGGTAATCAAGAAACTGCTGCTAACTCTGGCAGTAAGTTTGTACATAACAGTTATTTAAAGAAACATATGCTAATTGAGTCCAATCTATTTTTTAAGAGAATGAGAAATTCCCCAATTGTGAACTTTAAAGGACAAAAAAAATCAATTAATAAAAGATGAAAGGTTCTTTTGAGTTTCATTTTCCAGAAACAACATTAAGCTACTTGACTTACTTCTTAGTAAAGTAATAGGAAGAAATTATTTTGAGAGAATCCAATCTGGAAGCTGAGCAACGGCAGAAGCACAGACTGACAGACCCAACAAGGCAAAATAATTTAAGGTCTGAAATTCATTTCCACACCAAACCAGTAAAAGGTTATATTTCCTAGAACAAGCCTGGGGCACAAAAACTTAAGAGTTTAAAATGGAATTTTCTGTTTACTATTTCTAACACTATTTTAAATATGACAGTGTAAGGCTAAGAAGTGTATGTCTAGAGGAACAATCTTAAGTTAAAGTTTTATGATGACAAACTAAATTATTTGCTAAGTATTACTGCGCTTAGTTATGACACAAATACCAGCTCAAAACTGGCTTGTAGAAAATAATCTCTCCCCACAACATTAATAATGTAATACACATCATGATGACTATGAATAAATGACTGGTCAGTTTTTATAGCAACCAACTGAACAAAAACCAAAATTTCATTTTTTCCTTTAGGAAAACAGAAATTTCCTAAAGTACATTAATAGCTTTTCTTCTATTTCATTTTTGCTTTTTAAAATCAAACCCAATCTTTTACCCCTCCACCCCCATGGAAGATTAGAAAGTCAGCTCTCCCTCAGAAGACCAACAGTCAAGGGAATATTATTCTCTAAACTGAACTGGAACAGTGCCAACTCTGCATCTTGATTCCCACTTTGTAATGTCATGGACAGAATGATCATCTATTAAAATAGGGTTCTTAATCTGAGATTCACAGATCCCAAAAGGACAGACAACAGAATTCAAGGAGATTTGAACCTGATTGGGAAAAATTATATCTTTATTTCACTAAGTGAAATTTAACATTTCTTTAAATTATGAGGTTTTAAAACTCTGAAAAGGAGTTCGTAGCCATCACATAGCCATCATTCATAGCCATGAAACCCCAAAAAAAAGGTTATGACGGCTGTATCTGAATATGAAATCAAGTTTAGAGAAAATTATATAAAGAGTAAATAGATATTTTAAGTAGCTTTTTCCATGTTTTCAAAAAATTTCAAAATAAATTATCTGGAACAATCCTATTCCCATATAAAATATTTTTTTTCAAATAGGACAGGTACATACCTATGATTTTTGTTTAAAATATATTACTAAAATGGCCTTCTAGATTAATGTACCATGGAACAGAAAAATTCATTCAACAAGCATTTTTCAAGTGCCTACTTTGTACTAGGCGAAATACAAAGGTAAAACAAAAATTAAGCAAATCTATATAGTACTCCATAGTTTTTTAGGTGCAATTTATTTGAAAACAAACAAAAAAACCCATGAAATTAAAATCTTTTTGAAAAAATGTTGAGTTTGGAACTTTATTTGTAAAATAAACAAGCTAAATAATTCATTTTAACTGAAAGTATTTTTCCACACATGAACCCACTTGTTTAGTGCGTAGGTGAGTGTATATGTGTACATACGTACAGAATGGTGACATTTTGTTGTGAAGAAGCAAAATCTGAAATATCATTCTAAGAGTAACTAAGAAGGAATGAATGATTTTTTTCAATTCCCAATGCTACAGTGGTCACTAAAATTCTGGCAGTTCATGCAAAGATGAGCAGATAGACAGAGAAAAACATCTTACGGAAACACGAAAGCATCTTGAAAAACCAATGCTCAGACCACTTTTTATAAGATTTAAATATATATGTTAGGCTAAATTTTTAAAATATTTAATTGCCTAAGAGTTTGCATTGAAATTCAATAATCTGAACCACCTAATGCATATACACATTGCTAATATTAAGCACCTTCACATCAGAATCCTTCCTTCCCACATAAAACACAGTAACTACATCTGAAAGCTATTTTTTAATGGCCCAGAGGCCAATTTATCACTATGTTAAATAGAGACACAATTGCTATACTTTTCCTGAACAATTTCAATTACGTAGTTTTAAGAACAATGAAATCACATAAAGCATGTATAGATAAAATATTACCACAATTTAAACTTTTTAAGTTTGAGCATAAAGAAGAGTAATATGGACAATTTAATAAAAATTATCCTACTGAGTGAAGTCATAGTTAGTACTCAGTATACAGTAAAAATTAATCTGCTGTCAGATAATTGCAACAAATCATTCAATTTTTTCTTAAGTCATACTTCATAGCAATTTGTTTATTATTACCTTTGATTATTGGCAACAGCCAATGTTAGCATGAGTATATTTGCCTCACAAATGGAATTGTTTTTTGGAACCTCTGATTAAAGTCAAAATAATGAGTTGATTACTCAAAAAACTAGGAAATCAACATTTTATGTATTCCAGTTAAGCTTCCATTTCTATTTCTTATTCACTGTACATCAAAGAAAATCAACTCACCCTGACACGCAAGGACTATTCCCCTCAGTGATCAGACAGGTGTCGAGGCCAGAAAGAGAGCTTATTTTCCACAGCCCTTTACCTTGTTTGATCACTGGTTACTTTTGATCTGACACTGCCCTCTCTCTAGTAATGACTTTCCCCTCACAGACCCTACCTCACATCTGTCAGAAAGAATAAAGGGTATCAAACTGAGCCCTGACAATGCCTATGGGCCTTGAGATGTGCTGCCAAGAGTAGAGTCCCCAGCTCCCACAATTTCTAATTCAGTTCCTTTTGTTCTGGTGGGTATCGGGTTAGGGTACCAATGACAATAGAAAGGATTAGACATCAACTGTGAAGCCAAGCCTTCTTTATCTCCGCTTCTTCATCCCCTTAAATGCTGTGCACTTCATGGCGGTTACTATGAAATACATATTCAACAAGTCCAATAGAAAGTTTGTTTACATCTTCTGTCCTGAGGAGGGGGGGAAGGTCATAATGTGTTGTATTTCTGCCATAAAGCTTTACTAACCTTACAACAGATAAAGGCTAGATGGTAAACTCTATTTTAGCAACAAATAAAATCATGAAGGTTTTTGTTATTCCACTAAACTTGAATACATTTGCAGTTTATTCAGTTCAGAGAATGATGGTTCCTCAAACTGTATAAATACAAATGAGATAAAATTTTAACTGCTTAATAAACAGTTCTATGAGCTAATTAAATGACAATCTTTGCTAAATGAAAATAGAAACTATGCTATTATATTTTTATATTCAAAAAAAGTAACAAATATTTCAAAACCTTTCAAAGGTGCTAATTTTTTTTGGCACTAATCCATCTGAAATACTACTGGAAATAACTATCTCTAATCAATGAAATATCTCTATAACACAAGATGAAACATACTTCCCACCTCCCTGGCTAAGAGGTGATGGAGTAGGTGTACAGTCATTTGTTTCCACACATGTTTCTAGACCAACATATGAATTTGCTTTGTTAAATTACACTAAATAGCTAAACGGAAATGATTTTATTTTGAGGAAGGGATACGAGAGAAGGAGGACTGGAGATAGTGACAGTTATCCAAAACAAAAGAGAAAGGAGCTTCAATGAAATATTTTTTACAGATACAGAAGAGAGCAGAAGGAAGTTCAGAAATAAACAAGCAGGACAGTGTTAATACTAAGTGCCAAATTCAATATAGTCTTTTTAAAAAGTTGTGTGATAACAGATTCATAGTTTTACATGCAATTCGTTCTGTTCTTTGTATATGGAAATTTTCATGTTTGTTGACTCCATTAAATTCACAATAAAATAATGAAGAAAAGAAACTATTTTTAAATATTATACCAATATCCTACAAATGAAGAATTCTTCATGTTTTAATAGTACATTTCCATGGGACTTTGACCATGCAGTCATAAACAATCCAGAAAAAACAGACAAAAGAATAATCCTAGAAACCTGAGCAATATCTTTCCTGTGATCCCCCTTGTACCAGTTTCTTGATTATTTAGTAATACACTGTTAGACAAAGCAAAGCGTTACAAAAGAAATGACTGTGGGAGGAAAGAAACCTTTCTAACCAGTCTTTTCAAAATGGAAGATATATATTTCTAATATACTATATACATACTTTACAAGTGACCACAGGTAACAGAAGCATAAACTTAGGCTAGGAGGCAAAAACTGAAGAATTCAAAGGGGAGAGGAAGTAAGGCTCCATAGTAAATGATATTCTATAGTCAGAAATGTAAAGAGAAGTGGGACATGGCTTCATGGAAAGAGCAACAGAAAGTACATGATTAGGTAAGTGCATCCCAGTAACCAATCAACAAGCATTTTATTCCACACCTAATATATTCCGGGCACAGGGCTGGGTATGAGGGATACAAATACAAAACTTAACAGTCCCTGCTCCTCAAAGGGCTTAAAGTTTTAAAACAAATTTTGAAACTGAGTTGTCGATTAAAGTAAATCTTCACACCCTTACTATGTAATACTACTGTATATGGGAAAGCAAGGAAGAAAAGAGAAAATATGATTACGAAATTAAATTTCATTAAAATAATAAGTTATGATTTTTAAAATGGAAATACAAATTCCTCTAGCACAGATCTAGACTCAAAGCAAATGTTTTGTAAATGCCTGCTAATCAACTATTTGATTTTCAAAGATATTATCTTTTTTTTTTTAACTCTTACAATATTGGAAGTAACTATTCCTCTTTCCCCTCCTATAAATCATATATAACATTTTCTAGAATTTTTTTCAGGGGGACACTGAAGCTGGCGTCCTTTCACTGCTAGATTCCACTCTGAGTTCAGTAGAAGAAGTCACTGTAGGGTTTCCTTGCGTTTATCACTATTCAGTGATTTATGAATTTCAGCTTCTTAATGGAGTTGGTACGTCAAAGCTAAGCAGCCCGCCTCCATTCAGAAAGCCATCAAATCTGCTTTTTAAACTCTAATTGGATCATTGTCTTCTTCCTTTCTCCATGCAACCATCTTCCGTTCTCCATTATCCTTCAAGAGTTAAATCTCTCTTCCGAAATCTCAACTACTTTTTTATCCCATTGAAGCCTTACTTCTGTTTCCTTTAAGAACTCTTCATTTTCTCTAACAACCTGGAGTACAGAGAAATGTTCCTTGAGTCCCTTCGCCTTCGCCAGGAGGTGGATCAGGCTATAATTACAATACAGATAAATCATGTGGCAGAAATTCAATCACAGCATACTAAATGCAAGTCGCTACAGTTTTCCCTATTTTCCATAATGGTTGTTTACTGAAAATGCTTGTGGGTATTTACCTTTCAATTCCTAAACACCTCATTACAACTTTTTAAAGACTCCAAATTTCTTTCCTATGTCTGAACAACAGGAACCCATCACCTCATCTTCAGACTTTCAAATACAATTTAACCAATTTGGCCCTATCTATCACTTACTACCATTTGGCTTAACCTTCTTACCTTTCCTTGCCATATTTTGCCAACTACCTTCTCTCTTTATCTTTTCTAAGATTTTGTTGTCTAAACCTCCCTGACCTTTCTTAATCCTCAATCCTTCTATACTCAAATGAATCTGGGATGCCTTAGTTTTAGGTGTTTCCTCCAACAATGCCAATTTAAACCCATCACTATATGCCCATTCTATGTGGCTCTTGTCCGTATTCTCCCAAAAGTTCTCTACAGGAGGTCTGCCTAATATGCTGGAAACCTTCCCCACTTTCTCATGACATCCATTGTCTTCATCATCGTCATCATCACTATCATTTATAGAGCACTTTAAGCTTTGCAAAACATTTTACAAATATTATCTCATTTTATCCCCATCACCTCTCATCTAAAATAACCTTCCATTTTGTCCCTCTGTCTCTCTCATCTCTCCCATCCAATTCAATTTAATAAACACCTTTTAAGCATCTATTATGTGCCAGAGACTGTGTGAAGTAAGCTCCAGGGATACAGAAGAGGCAGAAGATGGTCCCTGCTCCTCCTCCACGAAACTACCCAAATGGTTTTCCTAAGTCACAGGGTCAGCTTATTTACTGAAGCACCTGTCATCCCTCACTTGGCTACTGGAGCACCACCCTCCTTCTCGTAAGGACACTTTAGTCTTACGGAAAACTCCTCATTAGTTAGTCACATGGTGCAGCTACTCCAAACCCACCATGTAGCTTTCCACTGCCTTCTGGGAAAGGTTCACCTTCAGTTCTTCAGAAGTCATCTCACTGCCAGGCCTCACTGCCATGCGGCATCATGAGTAAAATGTTTATAATCAGACTGTCACTGAATAGAGTTATTTGTGTTATGCCTTTCAATGTATACTGAATGATCTGGATATATGATCTTTTGTTGTAAAAGAGCCTACAAAAGAACATTTGGTTCAAAACCAAATGCTTTTTCCTAATAAATAAATTCAGTGTGATTTTATATTATTTACATCTTTTAGTCAACTGGGAGATTGGGAAGAGAAAAGGAAAAGAAATAAACATTTCATAGCACCTCTCCTGTGCTAAGAGCTTTACAGGTATTATCTCATTTGCTGCCCACAACAAGCCTGTGAAGTAGGCTACCATTGTCTACAATTCACAGATGAACATACTGAGATCAAGAGATGCTAACTGACTTCTCCAGAGTCACACAGCTCATGAGTGCCTGAAGCTGGAGCAGAACTCGGGTCCTCCAGCCTTCAGGCCCAGCACTCTATGCACTGCACCACTTAGCTGCCTCTATGAGAAATATGTGGTCCCTCTGCTGATTACTATTTTGGAAAACGTTCTTGTTTCCTACGAATACCTTTATAACGGATGTCCTCCATTCCTGCTAGGATGACCTTCAAAGATTTCATACAGAAGGAAGTACAGGCAGATAGGATAAGTGGTTGATGTTCTCTCATTAACCTTTTAGGGGGATAAATATGGCCAAAAGAGCTTTCCATGCCCTTGGTATCTCTTCTCCTTTAAATACCTTGCAAAATCAGTCCTGCAATGTCCTCCCAACGACATAAAATCCTTTTCTAACCTCTTTAATGATCGTTCTCGATACTATTCTCTTAACCCAGAAGTAAAAACTACACTAGTATTCAGACCTGAAGATTCATCTTCAAACTTTCCACCATTTCTCCAAAATTCAGCCTGTGATCTGCCTCCCTGGTCCAAACACCTCCCAGTCACCTATTATATAACTGTACGTAGCTTTCTCCCATACAAAACTGAAACAGAGTTCTTCCAGTCACTAGGGTTTATAATCTCAAAGTCTTCCCTGACTCCTCACTCTAACCTTATATATACAATCAGCTGCCAAATATTCTAATTCCTATCTCCCCAACCTCTTCTGAATATGTTCCCTTCTCTCCCCTTACACAGTGACCACCTTGATTCAGGCCCTCATTATCTCTTACCTAGAATATTGTAATAACCTATTTGGTTCCCCTACCTCTAACATCTCTCCCAGCCCTAATCTATCTTCTATATAGCTGCCCAAATTCTCCTTTGTTGTAACCATGTCACCTCCCTCTCCTCTTTAATGAGCTTCAGCGGCTACCTTTAAAGTCCTTCAAAACCTGACCCCCCACCTACCCTTCCAGTTAGCTCACGTATACATTACAGCCTCACGTACACTCTACAGTTCAGCCATGACAGCTCTGGAGGGGAAAGTGAGGTTGGTGACCTTGCCGAGCCTTCCCTCAAAACAAAGCCAAGTATAAGTCATGTCATCATTTCTCTGATAGCATGGTCTTCTTTGTCAAAGAAGGACAAATACAACAGTTCGGCTTTACTGGCTTACTCTTTCTTACACATTAACACTCCATCTCCCCTCTCTGGGCCTCTTTTTTTTTGCCTATCCCCAGGCCTAAAATATCCTACCTCCTCTTTCCCATCTGCTGGAATTTCTGGTTGCCTTTAAAACTCAATTACCTTCTCCATGAAGGCTTTTCCGAACACTCAAAAGAATAGTAACACTCCATTCCCACAGAGAGAAAGGAAGAAAGCATAGAGCCACAAGCAAGAAACAAAATAAAAACAAGAAAAATCAACAATGGGAATTCGACAACTTGCATCCACCTCAGGAGCTGGAGAAGCTTTCCAGGAAATTCCACAACCAAACTGAAGTGGACCACAGAAGGCAGGCAAAAGACACTGATCTGGACTGACAGGTATAACGGCATATACAGTCTTTAAAAATAATTACAAAAGCTAACAACCAGAGGAAGTTAGGTTGAAGCAGAGAAATTTGAAAACCCTGACTGTAAAGGGAGATGTAAGCTAGAGGTTCTTCCCAAATTCAAGCAACTGATTTCACCTTTTGGGAAACAGAAGGAATAAATATCTGAAAGCATGAGTGCAACCTCTATCCTCAACTCAGCAGGGTCATCTGGCCCACCAGCAGCCCAGAACCGGCAAATGGGTTTAGCAGGGAGAAATTGTCCAAGAGAGGTATTTCTCCTTGCGCATGCCAATGAAGACAAAGAATTTCCTAATTTCTACCTGAATCTTAAATTACTCACTCTTGCTCACCCCACATAAAATTCTTATTCAAATGGATTTGTAGATCTTATCTGTTTGAATATTCCTTCCAGCAATATAGATATAAAGTACAACTCACGCCTGGTGGTTGTCCTCCCAAACGTTCATCAACTGACAGTTCACACAACATGCTAGGGCCTCCCTTGCCTTTTTCTTGGATACCAGTAAAACACTGGGGCTATGCACCTGTTAATGTTCATGCTGGTCCCATGATCAGCCCATCTTCTTTCATGCCATGACCATCTCTCTTTAAGCAGTTCTACCGAATTGTTAGCCTCCTCTTCACAACTGCCACAAGCACACGGCTTGCCTTCTCTATAATATTTCTTTTTTATTCCTCTGAGACTGTTGTGTTAAAGTCACTAACATCATCCACAAAATAATAGCATTTAAACTCTGAGCCCCTGGGAGAGATGTGACCTCACTAAAAGGAATTCTGCCACTTTTGTGACGGCAGTCCAGCCCACTCCCCTCCTCTTACCATGTCCCAGTGGTATATATCTAACATCATTTACTAATGAATGAGTTCCACAGGCTTACCCTAATTGCATAACATAACCTGGATAACATACATTCTTTGTTTTCCTTATGGCGAGGTCACATTATTAGTCACAGAGATCCTCCAGAAGGTTTTGCAGCATTCAGGAGTAAATGCAACCAGAATTTCATTCACTATCAGGATTGCCTGGAGGACCTTACCATCAACACAAAATTAACTTGGACTCTGAAAGGATCTCATTTATGGTGGTAACAAACACCTTTTGTAAATACACATCATTCTGTGTCAGTGGACCTGGCCTGATTCATGATTAGAGGGTAAAATCAAGATTATCTGTTCTATCTTTCAAAGAAAAACTGAATTAATTTTGATATCTGAATAAGACACACATTATTGTAAGCTCCTTTAGGAAAGTATTTTTCTCTTCCAAATAAAATGTTTTGTGTTTTGTTTTTTAATTATCAACACAGTTAAAGTCAATATACACATATTTGTTCCTCGAGATGTATTTGTCTTTAGCCTTGTAGTCTAAGTATCTAAGTGATACTTACATCATTCAAAAGAGAGAAGCAAAACACCAGAACATTAGAAGAAAGCATATTCACTATTGATCGAGAAAACAAGATGCACAGAAGCAACTGAAGGAGCACACGTTGTCCGGAAGAACGTAAAAGAACAAAGACCCTTACCTCCATAAAGAAGAAAATAATGGAACTGCAGTAGGTTCTGAACGTATACATAGATATAAGATTCCAATGGAAAGAATTCACAGATTGCTTCCAGAAAAAAATCCAAGGCTACAAATTCCAAGACACATAATGGTTAAATTTAACATTTCAATTCAGAACCAAATTCTTTAAGCAATCCGAAGAAATATTGCAAATAGAATGGAAAGAACATTCCAATAATGTAAGACTATTTTGTTTCCATTAGGTAACACATGGAGGAAACGCAACAGTGTGTTCCAAAGAACAAGTGCACTCAGGCTACAGCCCAGAGTGACCTACCCTATAATCTGAGCTTAACCAAGCTGGAAAATAGATGGACATTTAACAATAAAGAGTCATTTAAAACATTTTTACAAAGAAATTCAGGACTGAAGAGACTATATGCTTCTGGAACACCCCAATTAACAGCAATGAAGAAGTGAGTGTCCTTGCAGCTACCAAGACCAGTGAGATATTTCTTTCTTAAAATACACAGAGACGGGGAGGAGTCAGAAGTCTGACAAACATAACAGAGAAGAAACAGACATAAGGATGGTAAAAACGGAATCTGTCTACGGTAAATGTTTTTAAAATTATATGCATGGCACTACATTCTAATATGAGAGTACATGAAGGGGAAAGAGAAGTAGACAACAAAGAGGAGTGCATGATGTGCTCAGGTCAAATCAGGCACCTAGCAATAAGGGGAAGGTGACATCTGAGGTCTCACAAAGAGAAAAGCCAACGGGGAGCAGGGAGAAAAAGAAGGCCTTACTTCAATAGTGGGAAGGTGTTCCACTGATGGGGGAACCTTAAACTGAGGGGGATTTGGTGCTTGAAAAGTCCACTCATCTCATAAAGAACACTGAGAGCCCCTAGGGGCCAAATGCATGTGGGAAGTGGGAAGAAGAGACCCAGGGAGCAGACTGAGACAAATGTACCTGGGGAGGGTACAGTAATGGGCTGTATAATCATGGATATGGTGTATTTACTCCTATGGGGCACTGTCCTGACACCTGAAAAACTCACATCATCCTGCAGGTGAGGCACAATGGGAAAGTTCAACAAGGCAATAGCAGAAAACATCTAGAAGGACAGCCCAAAATGGATATGGTGGAAGCTTTGATTGCAGAGAAAGGAAAACGACTCAAGAGTTATAGGAACCATGAACCACAGAAGAACGGTTAGTAGACAGAAGAAATGAAAATGGGTAATAAAAAGAAAAATACCTTCTGGAAAGGGGTGCAAAATGAAATTTAAAAAATTAAAGAACAGGCCCAGTTGAAGGGAAGGAGAGACAAAAGGGGAATCTAACTGACTGACTCAGAGGACAAAGGGGGGGGCAGAATTATATAACCAGATAAAAGAGAAAGGAACCGAGAAACAAACACCCAAAAGAAATGTGGTAAAATGAGAGGATGGGATCGAGAATAAGGGGGAAGAGAACCAGCAGAAAAGATCAAAGTAACTGATGGGATATCTGAATAAATGAAAAATAATATCTTTATAAATAAATATTTAACAAACTGGAAAAAGTGAGGACTAATGAACTGTTTATACTGAAAGGAGAAAAAAAAAATCATAACCTGCAAAAAAAAATGAACTAAGAGTAAAGAAAGATGAAGGAAGATACCCCCCACATCCTCATAATTTTAAAGATAAATGGATCAAACAATACAACAAAACAAAAGAGTGACAGAGCAGATAAGGAAACAAAGTCCTTATCTGTCACAAAAAAAGAAACATTCAAAAAAAAGATATACATAAAGTAAACAAAAAGAATGGGGGAAGAAAAGGACTATGTATCAAGTGAACCCCAAAAATTCAGCGGTTAAAAATCATGCTCTGACCTAAAAAAATAAAAATTCAAAAATAAAAAAAGAAACTATATTATGCTGAAAAGACCCAAAGAAAACAAACCAGCATCATTGCTTGAGCATCCAAATTCATAAAGGAACATTAACTAAGTTTCAAGGAGATGCAGACAGTAAATAGACATGAGACTTCAATATCCCTCTCTCACATTTGGATAAGCCTGACAGAAAAATAAACAAAAGAAAAAATATAGAACTGAACAAATTGCTAGAGAAATCAGAGTTAAAAGGCTTACAGCATTTTCTAAATGGGACAGCAAAATACACACATTTCTCAGCACCACAAAAACTGACCACACACTATGGCACAGAGACATTTCAAAAAATGTAAAAAGACAGAAAGAGTTAATATATCTTTTAGAGGAGACGTAACAATGAAATCTCAAGTAACAAGTGGGTCAAAGAATAAATCAGAGAAACTATACTATGCAAATAAAAATTATACTGGTAAAACAACATACCAAAATTTCTGGGATGCAGCTAAAGCAGTCCTCAGAAGAAAAAAAAAATCATAATAAACTGAAAATGTTGTTTTTTTTTTTTAGAAAATCAGAAAGCCAGTTTTCAAAAGTTAAAATAGGCACAGAAAAAGAGATATTAAAAATTAGTGGGAAAACATATAAATTGCAAAAAAATAGAAATGATAAAACTAAAAGCTAATTCTTTGAAAAACTAATGAAACTGATCAACCATTAATTAATCTGATTACAAAGAAGAAAGTTGAAAAAAAAGCTGAAAATTCTATCAATAAGATATCAAGTGAGCAAGGTTAAATCATAGCAAAAACTAGAGAAATAAAAAGAATAAGCAAAACATAATATACACAGTCATATGGTAACAAAACTGAGAAAACAAAATAAATTCCTTAAAAATATTAAATATCCAAATTATCAGAAGCCCAGAAAAAGTAACCCAATTTCAGAAAAAAAAAAAAAGATAAAGCTAAAATAGATTTAATTAAAAGAGATAAGCAGGGAAACCAAATTATGTTAAAAGGTAATCTCCATCTCCTTTGGCCTGAATCACACTAAAGCGTAATTGGATAATGTTGAACAAAATAAACAAAAACACAACAATGTTAATTTGCAGAGGAAGTGGGGGGATTTTCCTCTAAGATTTGCTTCTTCCTGGCTTCTCTATCCATAGTTGACATTCTTCAGAGCTGTGTTCTGTACTGATTCCCTAGAGACAGTATACTGTAAAGGGCTGCCAAGAGCCTGAGCCATCCCTTGCCCAGTTTCACTGTGTTTTTTTCAGGTGTAAAGAAGTTCTCACCGTATAGATCTTTTTTGTTCTTTAAGATTTTAACAGCTCACAGCCTCTGTTATTTGTTATTTCATCTACTGCTACTGAGGAAAAATTAACTGATCCAGAATCCACTGGTCAATCCCCTCACTATACATTTTGTATGTACCTGAGGGCAGGAATTGTTTTAATTCTGTCTTCTGTTTAATTTCATCCCCAGCACCTGGCATAGGCAGGCCCTTCATAAATGCTTGTTTGATGGGGGCAGTCAGTCACTGAGTATTGCAGAGCTTACCATGATGACTGAAGGAGCCTTTTTGTGGCAGCACAGAACCAGACATGGGGCAGCTATGTTGCTCAGTGGGTAGAGTGCCAGGCCTGGAGCCAGGAAGACCTGAGATCAAATCCAGGCTCAGACACTAGCTGTGTGATCCTGGGCAAGTCACTTAACCCTATTTGGCTCAGTTTCTTCATCTGTAAATTAAGCTGGAGAAGGAAATGGCAAACCATGCCAAGAAAACCCCAAATGGGGTCACAGAGTCAGACATTACTGAAACAACTAAACAACAACCAAAGAACTGGAAACAAGATATAGATATATAGAGATAGATATATACACACCTCTTAATTGTGGAATGTTTAAATTATGGTACATAAATGTAATAGAATATTAAGTCTTAAAAAAAAGGAAAGATTTACATGAATTGATAATAGGATAAAATGAGCAGAGCCAAGAAAACAATATGGAGAATGACTACAACAATGTACATGAAGAAAATGAAACTTTTATTACATAATTTTATTAACTAATTGTAAGTGATGGGGTTGGGAAGGTGGGGGGGATCCAGGGACCCCTCAAGGACCAGAGCACTGGACAGGGTTGTCTGGAAGGAATTCACAGATTCAAGCATCCTTGAAGTCAAACTGGCAAAGATGTGTTATACTTTTCAGTGGGCAAGAGTTCTTAGAGAACTTGCCACCTTAGAAGAATACAGTTAAAATTTATATATGATAAACTACAGTAAACAATGTGCCAAATACGCTAACTAGGTGACTCAGGGCAGGATGATGGAGTGGTTAAGGAGTGGTCAGTTCTTAAAGGAAAATAAACATTTAGAATTTACTACAAAGGCATTGTACCCAGATTTCATCAGAATATAGTCCAAGGGAGGGCCTACATGGAGTTGTGGTTTTAGGCGTGCAACATCACTAAGTCACCTAGTGGTCAGGACTGACTAAGGAATGACCAGTCTGTCACTCATCAATGTCTTGTTTGAAAAGATAGATTTAGGGAATATACATATGTCTAAAGTCTAGGATACAGATCATGAGGGGTCCAGGACACATATACTGAGGTAGGGAAATAGCAAATATAGTCCAGTGGGTACAAAATATCTTTATGAGCCAGGACATAGCCAGTTCAAACTAATAAATTCTATAGGTGCAGTACACTACAGTATCAGAAAGAGAGAGAAATGTTTTACTAGGGCATACTGTCCTTGGACGGAGCGGGGAGAGGGCGGGGAGAAATGCGATTTTGGAATTGGGGTCAAACACCCCATTCTACTGGCTACACTTGGCCTGGGAAGAGACGAGAAAGGGAAAAAGAAGGTTCAGTGGAACAGACTAGAGAGAAACCAAAAACAAGTGAATGTAATGACTCAGTATTCAAGAAACACCCAAATATATATTAGCTGGGGAGGACAACCTCCTTACTTGATAAAAACTGCTGGGGAAAGTGAAAAGCAGTGTGGCAGAAATGAGGCCTACGCCAATCCTGTACCATATTCTACAATAAATTCAAGTTACATACCTAACATGAATATAATAGTTGTACTATTAAAGACCAGTAGAGAAGCAAATCATATCCTTTTCAAGGCTAAGGTTAATGGATAAATTTCTAATGTAACAAGGGATAGAGGCAATTATTAAAAAAAAAAAAAAGATGACTTTATATGAAATTGAAAGGCTTTTGCACAATCAAAACTAATACATCTAGGATAACCAAAGTGGTTAACAGGGGTGAGACGTAAATCTTTGTATCCCATTTCTCAGATAAGAATTAGGTATATAATATATATAGACATTTATGTAAGACCAAAAATTATTCCCCAAATCGATAAACAGTTAAAGGAGATAAACAGTTCTCAAAAGAATTGCAAATTATTAATACCCACATGAAAGAATTTTCTAAATCATTAATAATAAAAGGAAAATCAAAACAATCCTAATATCTCATCTCATATCCAACAAAGTGACAAAGATGACCCATAAAAGAGATAATATTGGATGGTTTCTGGAAAAATATGCCCATTAAAGTATTTCTGGTCAAGCTATAAATCATTACAAACTTTCTGGAAAGCATATGGAATTATTTAAATAAAGTGACAAAAATGTCAAAACTCTTTGGTTACTAACAAAAAAAAAAGGTTTTATATTTACCAAAAGATTTATAGCTACACTTTTTGTGGAAATAAAAAACTAGAAACAAATTCAATAAACATTAACTGAGGAAGGTCTAAAAAAACACAACTGCTTCTTACTATACTGTAAAAAAAGGCAAGCCTGAAGAATACAAGAATGCATTAGACAGGATAACACGGTGAGGACAAGCACAGTTCGGAGACATTTGTGGGTTCAATTCCAGACCACTATAATGAAGTGAATGTCAAAATAAATTGAGTCACATGAATTCTTTTATTTCCCAAATCATTTAACAGTTATGTTTACACAATAGTCTATTAAATGTGCAATAGCATCAGGTGTAAAAAAAAAAAAATGTACACAGCTTAATTTAAAAGTATCTTATTGCTAAAAAATGCTAACTATCGCCTGTTCCTTCAGTATACTGCAATCTTTCTGCTGGTGGAGGATCTTGTCTCAATGTCAACTGCTGTCTGGTCTGGGTGGTGGCTGCTGAAGGCTGGGGTGGCTGTAGCAATTTCTTAAGACAACAAGAAACTGCTCCATCAACTGACTCTTCCTTTCACTTGAATACTTAAGAGGCCATTGAGGGTTATTAATTGGCCTAATTTCAATATTGCTATGTCTCAGGGAAGAGAGAGGCCCAAAGAGAGCGAGAGAAACAGCAGAACAACTGGCTGGTGGAGCAGTCAGAACACACAAAACATGTACTGTTTACACTGGCCATCTTACATATGCAAAATTCATGGTGCCCAAAAACAATTAAGATAATAACATCAAAGATCGCTGATCACAGATCACTATAATACATATAATAATGAAAAACTTTAAAATATTTTGAGAATTACCCAAATGTGACACACAGACATGATGTGAATACACAATGATGGAAACATGGCACTGATGGACTTGTTCAATGCAGAGTTGCCACAAACCTATTTGTAAAAAATGCAGTATCTGTGAAGAATAAAGCAAAGCACTGAAACGAGATGTGCCTGTAAACAGAGCCGGAAAAACGGTATTATTCAATGCCTACAACAACGTAAATGGAAAGAGAACCACCATAAAAGAGAATAAAAACTGAACCTGTGAAACTATTACAAACAAGCTTGCCCCTAAAGACATCTACCCCATTCCTCTGCACAAGTATGAAATACCATATACAACGTCAGTTTTTTCTGATGTGCAGAATGGCTTTTCTGATTTTTTTCACCCTCTTCTTGTAAAAAAAAAAAATCTTATAACAGAAACAATAGTTTTCGGGGGTGGGGGTGGGCATGTACCTGATAGGATACAAGGAGAAACATAAGTGATGTAAAAACAAAAACAATAAAAATGTATTTTTAAAAAGATACTAAACCAAAAGACTTAATATCTGCCAAGGGAAAATGCATTCCAAAGATGGTTCTCAATAATTTTTACATTATCCACTATTTTAGATTATTTGCACCAGTGCTTACCTTCTAACGGCACTCAAGTATTGTCTTCCCATCTACTTATACATATATGTGGATGTGTATATGTGTGTATACATATATACATACACACACAGCACAAAAGTCAGTGCATGAGAAAACTATACAACTCTATAGCCTCCTACCATTTTTTTTACTTGATATATCTGAATTTTCTTCAAGTACTTCAAAAGTTTGACTTTAATTTACATAAAAATATTAAATCTGTAGCTTCTGGTTCACATTCCAGAAATAATTTAGCACACATTGGTCAATTTCAACCAAACACCTTATTTTTGAAAAGCCATCTCAAATTTCCTGAGTTTCCTCCCATAGCTGTATAATCATTTCTTTATACCCATGAAATAAAAAATTATATTTGCTTCAAAACTTATATGTTCCAAGAATGCTTATGTTTGAACTGCTCAAATCATCTATAGAAATCAGTTTCTATTTGTAACAGATACAATAGATTTTGGTTAGAGAAAAAAATTGGGTGGTGGAGGGAGGGTGTACAAAATCATTCTCTTAACGTACTCTTCGCAAAACTTATGTTCTAATCCAATATTTATTAAGTACTTACTGGATGCAAACTGTACTAGGTGCCTGAAGAGGCAAAAGACATATAAGACAGACTATCCCTGCACTCAATCTACTAATTTATTCAAATGAGGTTTCCAAAATATCCTCCCTACTACCTTCCCAATGAAGAAGAAAAGTAGGTATAGCATTGGTTAGGAGTAAATGGTTAGGAATAAATGAGAAAAATGTGCAAAGCTACATTAATCAATTAACAAGATTTTTAAATATGGTGTTTGTTTTAAAATAACTTCAATAGAATTGAAGCAAATCTATTTCAAAGATTCATATCTGATACATAAAGAATATAATTAATACATCAACTACATACAAGAAACATTTATTTGGGTACAAAAATTTGTACCTATTAAGACTAAACTGTCTGGTATTTTGGGCCTTTTATTTACATACCCACATTTCCCTTTTTGGAATAAAATTTCCTCAAAATATTTGAAAAAAAGATTTTTAAAAATATTTAACTCAGCAGGAACCCGTAAGAATTTCTATTTGAACTATCAAGCAAAAATGAAATGTTATGTTCTATGTATAGACTGTATTAAAAATGATAAAATGTAGTATAAATTATAATAAAGATACGGTATTGTATGCTGTTAGGGGTAGCTAGGTAACACAGTACTGGGCCTGGAGTCAGAAGGACCTGAGTTCAAATGTGATCTCAGAGACTACAAGTGTGACCCTGGGCAAGTCACTTAACCCTGTTTGTCTCAGTTTCTCATCTGTGAAATAAGCTGGAAAAAGAAATGGCAAACTATTCCAGTAGCTTTGTCAAGAGAATCCCAGAAAATGTCATGAAGTCTGAAAACCAATTAAATAACAACCACCACAAAAGGTATAGAGGTTAAGAAATGCCAGTTTTGTACTTGGGAGTTAGGTTCAAGCCCCTGCTCTACTACTTAATACCCACAGCACTGTAGCCAAATCATCTATAAAATGAAGGAGCTGGACTAAATCAGGGGTGTGGAGCCTGTGACCTTGAGGGCAACATGTGGCCTTCTAGGTCCTTGGGTGCAGCCTTTTGACTGAGTCCAAGTTTTACAGAACAAATCCTTTTATTAAGGGGATGTGTTCTGCGAAGTCTGGATTCAATCAAAGGGCCCCACTTGAGGACCTAGAGGACCACATGTGGCCTTGAGGCCCCAGGGTTCCCACTCTTGGAGTATATATAATCCAATGTTCTTTCCTATTCTAAATAACAACACCATTTTGCAAAATAACGAAGTTATAATGTTTTATACCACCATAGAATTTTTGTTTCATTATTCATACATTCATTTTAAGCAATCTGGATATTGGATAATGGAGCCAGAAAGGGGCAGGCGAAACATCATTCACCACTAAATGATGCAGACATAAAAAAGAGCTTAGTGACAGAGCAGCATAAACGTTTTGAGGCAAAGGGCTTTGGTTTAAGTCCTAGCTCTGATGTCAACTACCTTACAACATTTCACTCTCCAGCACTCTAGAGTATTGGAGTTGTACTAAATGATCTTCAGGGCCCTTCTGGGTGTAATGAGGATGTATGATACATTCACTGTGAACATCAAGACATTCTAGTGCTGTCCCAGAAATGCCTGTTCTATCTAGTATTTTCCACTAATTAGTTATGTAACTTTGGCTTAGTCACTTGATTTCCATCAGCTACAACTTTAAAAAAACTTATAATAAATGATTTCCAAGTTCTAATTCTAAACCTCTGACTCTATAGCCAGCTTCTTTTAAATTACAACATTGCCTCTCAAACTCACCATGACACAGGCCAAAAAACATATGGTTGCAATTAAATTAAATGCCCTAATAAAAGTTGACTCAGATGGAGGATGAAGTGGGAAGAGGGGACCTCAGAATTAGGATTTCATCAATGTAGGGAACCCCTGATATATTTTTAAAGATCCTACTTAAACCACACTACTTAAACTTATCTCCCTCCACCAATGCAGCTACCCTTTCACAGAGGTGCCTGGGACACCAACTTGGCCATGATCACACCACTAATAGCAGAACTTGAACCCAGATACCACTGACACTAAGGCTGATCGTCTATCCCTGTGTCATGATGCTTGCAACAGCAAGTAAGATTTTGGGAATGACATCTGTCTTCAAATATTTCCGTTAATATTTTAAAATACTTAGCCCTCAATTACAACTCCTCAAAAGCACTATACCAGCATACAGCCCTGAACATTTCTGATAACACTCTATGATCCTCTCTCTGAGGCTGCTCAGAGTCAAAACATGAAGAGATCTCATGAATATGTAATCCAGATTATAAACCAGGTTGTAAGACTGTTCTATGAGCCATTTCTTGTTTTTACTGTATTTTACCATTTAGACTACATACAAAATAACTTAGTAATACAGTAAATGAATTAAAGATGATTAGCCAAATATTTTGATTGTATCACTAAATATACCACATGTGAATTGCTGAACTACCATTAACCTAAATTATATTGAATAGAATTTCATTCAGACTTTAGAGGATCGAACAACATATCAAAGGATGGTACAATGGAATGTCACAACTACTAGAGAATATTCAGTGCAAATAAGTAGGCCCTATTTCTGTGGCCTACATGTTAGGGCACGCAGTAGACACAGTACTGGACCTGAGGTCAGGAAGACCCAAGTTCAAGATGTAGCCTCAGAGAGTTCTGCAACCCTGGGGCGAGTCACTTAACCTCTCTGGGAGTCACAATAGCACCTACTGCGCAGAGTTGTTGTGAAGATGAAATGAGAGATTTATAAAGCACTTAGCACGGTACCTGGTACACAGCAGGCACAATACAAATGCTTACTCCCTTCTATCATTTGAATATTTGACTTTTTTTTTTAACAGCTTAATTGACTTACTGTTAAATTTTTAAAAGGGTTTTTTTGGCTTGTATTATACTATCAGAAGGAAAGAAAAAATCTTCTATATCAGAAATCTTTTAAAGTAATATCCCAATGCCTTTGTCCTTAAAGAATACCAAAAGACAAAAATAGTCTCACCAGCTTTCAAAATCTACAAGCTGAAGGAGAAAAGCTTAATCAGATGCTGACTCTATCAAGCAGAGAAAAACTACTGTGCTCACTGGCTCTCCAAAAGGTGACTCGAGCAGACGCTGGAGGGCTGACACAACTTACCCAGACACCCCTCATGACAGTCCTGAATACCATCTATGGACTACGATGTTGAGAGGCAGCCTCTCCTTTAGATTAACAAACATGGTAACTTGTCATAATATGCTTCTGTAACACAAGCACTTTAAAACGCTACCTTGGCATTGCACACACAAGAAGTCTTAAACCCTGTCTTTCCATTCCATGAGAGCGGTGACTATTGTCTTATCGAAACATTTCATGTCCCCCAAGATGCTGACTGGAGTTCTGCATACAGAATGTTTGTAAAATGTGAAAACTGAAATTAGTTTTCAAATAACCAGAAAGCTGAATTTTTGCAAAGAAAAGGCATGGCAATGTAGCTGGTTTTACTTTTAAGAAGAAACATCACCATCTTGTGGAATTTTAAGATACTGTCTCCTGAGACTATTTTTGCCATGTTGCATTTTCTCAATTACTGGGATAAAGAAGCTTAATTAGCTCTGATTAACAGAGTTGCAAATGGCAGAATGCCATATAACAGAATTTATGGTTATTAACACAAAATGACCCCAAGAATACTTCAGAACAGAATGCAAAAAGGTACTAAAGACAGTTATCTAATAATTCTTTCAACACACAAGCTGCACGGCATCGTGGAAAAAAGTCTCTAAGCCAGGAGACTTAAGCTCAAGTCCTATTTTCAACCCTTCCCAGTTAAGTGACCATGGGCAAGTCAGTTTCTCTGAGCTTCCGTGGAATGGTGACAATCCTAAAACAGTTACAGACAACAATGGGAAGAAGCATGTAGTCTAAAAAAATGACTATATTTTGGGTCAAAGGATTTGGATTCAAGACTAACTGTTCTACTTCTTACCTCTGTTATCCTGGACAAATCACTATACTTTACTTAACCTTTCTGGGCCTCAGTGTCCTCATCTGTAAAGTAAGGGAGAGCTGGACCAAATGACCCCTTATTCTGTGATACTGATATACTCTATATAACAATATAAGCAATTTAAAAAAAATAGCATTTAACACTATGCTACTTAATCCAAAACACCTTAATCACCAAAGGCCATCCTTGTCTTTCTTATCTCACTTTCTTTAATTCCTGATTTCTGATTCCTTCCATCCATTCAATCTTCAGACATTTTATATTTGCCTTACTAATAACAACTTAAATGTGAAATTCAAAATCTGGAAGAATAATTTTAAAAATTTAAATACTTAAAATAAGAATTCTCCCAAACTGCTTACTAATTCAACGAATCTAATCAAATGTGATGTTATTACAGCAATAGTATACATGTCTATATACACATACCTAATTTCCAAAAAAAAGCTTGCTATCATTATTCAAAAAAGCATAAAAAGCCATACTATATACAAATAACTAATTAAACACCGATTAACCGGAGTGCTCAGTGATCCAGTTAACTAAATGATTTGACTAAGCAGAAAATCTTTCTTGCTTCAATCTCAGTTTTTGTAATTTTATCATATTAAGGCTATTTTGAACATCAGTTCACCTTTTTTTTTAAACAATTTAGAATTTTCCAAGATATTAAAGTTATATATAAAGCAAAGAAATTGTGCTGACTACAGAATGCATCCCAAGTTGTTTTTAAATATAATAATAAAATCACTAAATTAGGATTGGAAGGAATCTTACAGATCATTGAGTCCAACTGCCTTATTACATCAGATGAGGTAAAGAAATGAAATTTGGCTTCTTAAAAGTTATGGCTAACTGAGATTTTAGTACAATCTTGCTATAAACAGTTTTGAAACAAAATATTAAAATAACAAATACTAACCAAAATGATTAAACATACCTTTATGAAAAGTATAAAATAAGTGACCAAAGAATCGTATTGAGGTAAGGGAAGTATGTGATGTACTAACACTTCAGAATAGTTTAATCCCTCAAACATCTTTCTACACCATGCAGCTCAGTACGGTAGTTTTGTAGCCAATGCTGTGATCTACTCTCTGCTTCTCTTTCAAAAATTATCATGAGGTAGTAAATTTTATCTTTCAGTAAGTAGTATGTCTCCTACAGAGATACAAATTCTACCTCATCCTTGTCAGGGTTTACTCCTGAAAATTTATATCACTTTTCTCATTCCACCTGAATGAGAGAGACCATTTCAATTCACATAAAAACAGGCTTCCCCCTCCACTAAAATCTTCTTTTATTTTAATCAATAATTCTAATCAGTATGATTCCTTAGACCCACATACAATATATACTGTAAAAAAAAAAAAAAAAAAAAAGCACATTTGAGACTTATTGGATTCCAGTTGATGATATTTTGAGTTACAAAAATACAGATAAAAATCTTGTGAAGGATATAGGTAACTTACTTTAGCATGCACATAAATACTTTAAAACTGTACCTCTGCTTTTCTTCATTGATATAACAAGGAAACAAAAGCTGTTTCAGTGGAATATTTAAAGACAATACTGCCATCTAAAGGCAAAGCTATGGAAAATGCAGATTCTGCTTTTATCGATGTATCACTTATAAAAGTGATTAGTAAATAGTAGTTTTAAATAATAATTTCAGTTAATTTTTATTTTAAAATAAATAATATAACTACTTCTTAACAACATAATGAAATTCCCTCATATTACATGCTGACTTAGGCAAACTAGAAAAGAGTAGTTAATTTTCACGGTTACAAATTACAATTGGTAGCCTTCAGAAACATCAATTTCTCTAAGTACTTTTATTTGGTGCCAGTTTAAAATATCTAAACTCCAAGCATCAAATCAGTGTAATATTAAAAAAGTGTTAGTAAAATGTCACTATCTGTTTCATAAAGTAAATGACTGAAAACAAAAAATTTATTTTAAAAAATTAACAGAAAAGTCAGTAGTAGAATGAAAAAATCAAACTTTCAAATGTACATCATTCTATTACCATAATAATTCAAAAGTGAACATTAAACTTTAGAACTTAACTTTAATGGCTTCAAAATGCTCAAAAGACCACAGCCAAATTATCAAACTACGTTAAACTTTTACTCCTCAAAAAGAATTCTAACATAACTGTATTACCACACTTTGCAAGAAAGCAAGCATTTGCCATATTCCATACTGCGAGAGTAAGGAAAAGATAAGGAAGAATTGTTTTAATCTCCATCATCTTCAGCAAAAGAAAGCTCAAAATCGTACCTACAGCCCAAGGGTAAAATATTTATGACGCTTTACAAACTAAATCTTAGCATTCTTTCCAAGTTTTTCAAAAATGTACATTTAGCTGTCAAATCCAATCTAATAAGACTTAATATCTGATTAAAAGTCAGAATTTTCAATTTAGAACTCTGAAAAATGGCCTCACTTTAATACAGGAATTTAGTTTAAAACTATATAGTTATTTTTCTTCACAAATATATTACTCTTTCAGAATCCATTCACTAATAATGTCAAATGCTCTTTTTGGTCCAAACCTAAGAATACCTAAAAGATAACACTGACAATATTTTATGTTGTCAATCTCCATTCTGTCAACATTCCTTTCTCCTCCCAAAAAAATATTAAATAGCCTAGAACCTAGCATAAACATCAAACTTAAGTGAATTACATTAAAGAGCATAATTTGCTTCCTCGAAGCTTTGAAATCAACACAAATTATGAAGGTGTTTTTATTCTGAATAACTAATAATTTTCTTACCATAACAGGAATTCTGAGATTTTCCTTAAAGGTTTAATAAGCAAGCATTGTCAAGACAATTTTCAGTATTGAACCAAGTATCTAAATATATAAGCAGTAGGTAAGCAAAATATTGGCACTAAGGCTTGCAACTTCACAGTTTTTTTTTTTAGTTGACCACATCTAGCCAGATGAGTTTAGAGTAAATGGCTCATGATCTCTTAATGTTAAAACACTATATATCAGCATCTTTGAATTACATGCTTACTTTTATAAATCAATATTTGAAAAGATTCTTAGTTTTGATTATACAGTATTTCCCTCATTTACAAAAATAAGCAACATTATGAATAGAGTTCAGATAATTAAAAATTTATAAAAACTGTAATTAAAAAAGTTTTCAATCATACACATAGTACGTATACTTACAAATTTGTTTTCCTGCATGTATATTTTTTGCAACTTCAGACAGCCCTTAGCTATAACAATCATTCCTTCATCTGAGATCTTGTAACACTGGCCGAAATGAATATCTTTCAGATGTTTGCACTTTGAACCCAGCTGTAAAGAAAAAGATTCAGTTGAATGCGTATGTGTGTTGGTTTGTTTTGGAGTTTTGTTTGGTGTTTTCTGATGTTTTTGAGGAGATGGATTTGTAGTAATGTAGATGTAACTAGCAGCATTTCTATATAATTTCTTGCATACAACCAGCAACCTATCCTAAGTTTTAAAATGTGCCAGAGAAAGAATTATTTCTAAATTTTTTTAAGAAAATAAAATCTGTATGCTATCATTCAAGAAACCAACGTTTTTCAATACATCCATTCTATAACTCCTTTCTAACCCCTTGCAGAACATTTATGTGCCAATAGAATTCAGTCTTCACTTTGTTTCACTTAGTCTTCAACATGAGTTATAATTAACATAAGTTTGGAGCTGAGCACACAGGAAAATTTAAAGTCATCCATATTACTGAAGTTTGATGAGAAAAAAATTATTCAACTGAATCAGAAAAGGCAAAACTAAGGATCAGAAGTGATTCTTCAAAGACAGATGAGCCACAGAACACTGAAATATCAGGAGACCACGGCCTTTTGGACGTAATGTTGAATCATTTCTAAGCAGACCTTTGCTTCCCCAGAAAAACAGATATATGACTACCACGTCCCCTAGAACAAGCTTCCTAGGATGCTGTCGTGGCTAGCAAACAGCAGCACATTTCTGTATTGTCATCTGAGAACAAACAGCTGGCAATCCCCAGAGAAGCAATGAAGAAAACACAAACAGTAAGTATCACAGGAACGTTTAGAGTAAACAATTTCTCATATGAAGCAATAAGAAAAGAATAAAATGTATTTTGTATCACACTCACTAGAAAGGAATTACCTATTTGTAGAAAAAGGACAGAAAAATGTTACCATGATTAGTATTACCTAAAGAATAATTAAAAAAAAAACCAGGTCCCTCTTCACGCTAGAAAATGCTGCTACTCTGCCATCAGAAAGACATACACCCATACTTCTCGCTAGAGCCGAGATGTCTCGAGCCCTATCTGTTCCCCTTTTACCCAGACACCAATGATAAATGTTCAAAAAGGTCAGCCAAGATTGAGGGGAGTATAGTTTATGATTCTGGAAGAGTTCTCTGTACAAAATGAACCCACATAGGAAAAGCTCTAACGTAAAGTCTAGTGTCACATAATCAAACTTCCAAATGATTACTTTATAGAACCAGACAAAATACTAACAAATTCATATGAAGGAATCATCAGTCAAGAATCACAAGGGAAACAAAGGACTTAAGATGATTTGATCATTGGAAAATATGACAAAAGACAATAATAGGTCTACAAGAGGACATCACTCCTGAGGGTGCTGTGAATTGGTCCAATTTTTCTGAAAAAAAAAAATGATCTGAAATTATACCAAGAATCAATAAACTATATATGCACTTTGAACCAAAGCACTTACTCCTGGGCACATTCCATGTTCACAAAAAAAGAGTGGCAGATTTCACATACACAAAAACATGGCTGCATTTTTTATAGCAGTAAAGAAATGGAAACAAAGTCACTACCCATTAAGTAGAGGATGACTGAATAAATGATGGTATATGAATGTGGTAGGCTATTACTGCACTCTAAAAAAAGAGATAAACGTGAAGAGCTGTTCCTCACACACAGCATTCTTGTCTCCTTGTCCCTGAACCTCTACGTTGGCTACCATCTCTGCCTAAAGTGCTCCCCCTTCACCTCCACATCTCAGATTCTATAGCATCCTTTAAAATGTGACTCAAATACCACCTTCTACAGGAGCCTCTTCCCAAGACTCCCACCTCCTAGCATCTTCCTGTTACCTTCCACCTACTCTATGAATTTTGTATTTTCATGTTATCTCCAGCAGAATGTAAGCTTCATGAAGGTATGAATTATTTGTGTTTTTCTCTTTATATCCCCAGTAGCACAACACCTGGTATGAAGTAAATGCTTCATAAATGCTTGCTGATTTATCTATTTCATTCCACTGTCAACCTTAGAAAGATGTATATGAACTGACACAGAGAGAAGAACGATTTACAGGATAACAACACTAAAACTGCATGAATAAGCAGAACTTAAGAAGACTGATGGTAGAACACACCTCCTGTCTTTCAGGACAGGTATAGAATGGAATAGAAACAGTTAGGAGCCAAAGTGTTGAACTGTTTTTCTTGACCATACCTATTGCAAGGAAAGTTTCTACAAGATGGGAGGAGTCATCTGGAAGTGACAGTGAGGAAAATGGAAAATAAATCAATAAAACTTTAAGAGCATAGTGATCATGTGATCAGGTAATCCAATTACCCCATAAAAAGTAAAGACCTTCTCCAATAATACACAAAACAAGACAAGGAGCTATAATACACTCCCCCTTCCTGCCAATCAAACAATAAATATAGAAAACACTTCTTTTCAGAGACTCTCAGACTCTTAACAAAATGTTGAGCTAATCAGAACAGGATTATGAGGTTATAAAAGGGAACTGCCTTCAGTTTTTTGGTTGCTTACACAAAATTATTTTCAATTTTATAGCACTAAAAAATATAAATGCTCATTTGGTTGTCATGGAGACCATAAGCTCGACAGGCAAGGAGGAAATTTCAACTGTCTACTGTTAATAAACAAGTATTTATTGAACATCTATTATGTTGCAAGATATACAACAATGTGTTACAGCAATACAAAGAAATAACACTGACCAATAGGTATGCTTATTTATCTGTATTTAATGTTTCAGAAGTTAAGGTGGTAATAGAGTTGAGAAAAATGAAGCATTCTAGGGCACAGAGGATCCAAGACTCATCACAAACACTCCATCAGGGGTTAGAAATGCACTAGGAAGAAATTACTTCTAGATTCTCCCAATGCAGGGGGGAGCCCCACTATTCTACAGAGATCTCAGGATGGAAAGTCACAGATTAAGTACAAAGGGCAGGCCCCTAGAGGCTTCAAGGAAGATTCAGTACCACTGACTACTCAGATGCACAACCAAGATGTGTGCTTCAGGAGTCGAAGTAGGGAGAGCAATTTTAACACTTCCAGACATTTCAGGCGGGTCCAGCTTGGCACTCCCTGACTGAGCTAAACAGAACTGGAGCTAATCTCAAGCACTTGCCAAGATCATGGATGCAAGAACCTAGCTTGAAAAAGCCTCAAGGTCTATGGGGAGAGTCCATACCAGCACTTCAGGCCCGAAGCCAAAGAAAGCCTGAGCCAGGTCCAAAAGAGCCACAGTTAAGCACAGAGAGCATCTTCCAAGCATTCCAGATAGGGTTCCAAGCAGGGTTCCAAGCATACTACTAAGAGAAAGGTCCAAGAGTCCCTGAAGCCTGCGGTAGGAACCCAGCACAGAATAGTCCCTGACAGGGAAAGGGGGAAGCTGAGGGAAGACCCCAGGCAGAACCTACAGCAGAGAGAGAAGGTCTTTGAAGGAGTTATATACCACTATAGCCAAGACCACACCGGCCCTGACAATATGAATACTGCAAGGACTGACTCAACCATATACCCTTCAACCTATGTACGGAGGCAAATAAGACGAGAAAACCAAGGAAAACACCAATATCATGAGGAAATACCTTGGTCTGAGAGATACCAGGGGGTAAAACCCAAAGAGGATAGTGACTCCACAATAACTCCAAGTAAAATATCAGATAAAAAAAGTGTCCTGGTCACAAGACCACAGAAGTACCTAGAAGAAAAAAAAAAGAGATACAGAATGGAAAATCCAAGAATGAAAGAACGGCAAGGAAGATTGACACCTTATAAGAAAAAAAAAACCTCCTTGAATGTCCCCAAAATCAGAACAGGCCAGACAGAAAATAATTTGATGAGATCGCAAGAAACAATAAAAATAAAATCAAAAGACTGAAAAAAGCAGAATAAATTCTAAGAAATAATACATCAAAAACAAGTGACCTGAAAAGCAAGTCAAAGGGAAATAATCTAAGAATTATCCAAACATCTGAAAGTCATGAGCAAAAAAGAACTCTGACACCCTGTCTCCAGAAATCAGAAATCAAAACAGCCCAGAGCTCTTAGAGTCACAGAGTAAAGTAAACACGTAAAGAATCCAACGGTCACCTCCAGAAAGAAACCCCAGGATGGAAACTCCCAGGAACACACCAGCCAAAACCACCAAGTCCAGATGGAAGGAAAAAGGAGACAAAGCAACGGCCGCTCTAAGGAGACGAGTTCTTGAGCAAAGAGATAACTAGGAGAGCGATTTATAATAAGGAGATAGTTATAAAGAAAAATCATCCCTAAAAGACTTATCATTCTTGATCGATGCAATACATCATGGGTTCCAAAGAATGAAAATGAAACAAGCAACTCACTTCCTGACAGTTAATTCATCACTTTAACTTTCATCAACTTTAATTGTCTATTTCTGATAAGAATAACACAATTCAGAAAGAAAAGAAGTTATCCAGTCCAACCACACTACCAGTTACTAAACCATAACAGGAGACAGAATTAACATTTATGTCTCAAACATCTACTCTGATACATACAACAACATACTATCCCCTGCCAATATCCTTCTGGCTCAGTACTGACCCAAAACAGGGTGGAACAGTGTAATATTTCAAGACACTGCTAATGACTAAGAAACTATGATATCTTACATTTCCATTATTTTGAAAGAAAAACAGCAAGGGTTTGATTAAAGTCAAAGAACAGACCTAAGTGAACTTTAATATATCTCACCTCTGTCATCCATGTTCTCATTCATTATCTGGCTTACAGCAAAAATCTGGGCTAAGACTATGAGTTAGAGAAGAGCTACCTATCTGAATTGATGGAAGAAGTTTCCACACTAGAAGCTCCTCATTCCAATAACGTCACAGACCAGCAACTCAACCCAACTCAACCAAAAAAATTAATTTTACCAAAGTACATAATTATCCAAACTATTAGCTGCAAGTACTCGTGTGTGTGTGTGTGTGTGCGCGCACGCAGTTTCTGTTGTTTATTTGCTAATCTGGTTTCCTGGGAGTATACTTTACATTTTGTACATACATATGCATGTGTCTGTCTGTCCTGGCAGTGCTAAATTTATCAACAACAAAAGGAAATGAAATTCCTCACTTACTAAGCATTATGAGAGAAAGTCTGAATAAATATGAGAGGATTAACATTTCAAGACAAAACTGTTGTATTCCTAGTAATACCTGATACATTATTTGCATGAATGAATATACATAAATATGTACTTACGTAAATACACTTATTTAACAATGCTTAAGTAAATGTTATAAATGAAAACAAAAATACAACAGAAAAACATTCTAAAGTATCTTAGATGCAACTGTATTCTAATTATTTTGGGGGGAGATATAACACATTAAATTTTTAGTTTCTGACACCTATATACATAACATTAAAATTGGTCAACGTATTCTTACACACACCAAATTTGTTCATACACTAAACATAAAGATATGTTCTTGTGAAATGCCATGAGGCAATTTTGCCAATTCTTAACTTTTTAAATAGAATCTTACCCTTGATAATTTGTCCAGAATAAGATGTTTTAAGACATCTGTTTATGTAATGTCATTTTTCTAGTTAAGTGGTTCAAAACATATACTTGAAAAAATGAACATCTGAAAACACAATTTGGTAATCACTGGAATAAAAATAAAATTAACTCTTTCATCTTATATACCAGGAAGGATGTTCAAACCAAACGTACAGAATTATTTTAAAGTTTTGCGAATGGTGTCTTTAGTAGAAAAGAACAGTAATTCTATATTTCCATACCCAAAATATTATTGGTGCAACTGCTACCTACATATGAAAGAAAACCTGAAATTAAACCTAATCATTCTGTTTTCAAACTACACCAGGTAAAATTTTCACATTAAATTGTACAACTACAAAAATCATTTTATTATTTGATCCAAAAAACAAAATTGTATTCATGAGTTCAATAGTTCCTTTATTTACCTTACAACAAAGAGAATATGAAGGAAAAATGTAAAACCAAGTGCTTCAAAATATTTAACAGCTCTCTCTCTCCCTCTCTATATGAATATATATTTCCATGTACATATATACAGACATAGAATGTATATATATATATATACATATATATATATATATATATGCACATATCATTTGATGACAACATGAATCCTGTTCCTAGCATTATACTGTCCTAGAATCCAGCTTCACCCTAATACATTACATGACTGACTGAGTATACTACAAACTGATCTTAGCTTATCTCCCTGGGGCTCTCACTACAGCAACGCAATCCTTTTATTCCTCCCTTGACTATCCCACTCCCCAAAAGCAGCTATACTCAAATTTTTTTTCCTCTCAAGGTCCCAAACCACACTCTTCTTTCATCTTGTAGATGGCCTTCCTTCACTTACTGTGGAAATGGAAGCCATTTGCCATTAACAAGCCAAACTCCATGAAAAATCTATCTACTTTGTCTTTTCCCGTCATTCATTTCTCAACCCTTTGCAGTCTAGCTTCTGACCATCAACAGACTGAAAGTGCTTCCTACAAAGTTATTAATGATTCTCTTGTCAAATCTCCTCCTTTTTTACCTCTCTGTAGCAAACTACCTTTCCTTGAATAACCTCCATTGAGAAAACTGAACTACCAAGCACTCAAACTCTGCTGCAAAGAGAGCAACTCTGATGGGCCAGCCACATCTGCCTAAAAGACTTCCACAGAGAACTCACACAAGGCGAGTGCTCACGTAGAGGTGAGAAGAAGCATTATAAGGACGCTGCCAGGAGACAAGGGAGACGCTGCACCACCCAGCATGATATGCCCACATCGAAGAAGGCACTGTGCTGTATAAGCAAAGAATTGCAGTAGCTAAAAAGAAATGTGAGATGCGCAAATGTAGACATCTCCACTCCAAATATTCATGTGCACCATTTGTGCCCCACCTGTGGTAGAGCTGGTCTGATCAGCCACAGTCAGACATGCTGTACCTTGACCCCAACATAGTGACATCACTTCAGTCCTCTTCAAGAATGAAAGACAACAACCAACCAACCAATCAGTCTTCTGAATGTTCTCCACTCTGGGATCTGATAAGACTGTTCTCATCCTACTTGACTCACCGCTCATTGTCAATTTCCTTTTACAGATTATCCTCCATATATCCCCCAAAACTATGGCTGTTCCCCAAGGCTCTGTCCTGAATACTCTCCTCTCTCTGTACTCTCTTGATGACCTCAAAGTATATTATTTCCAACCCTAGTTTCTCTACTGGGCTCCAGTTTCATCATAAACTGCCCAATGGATATTGTGAACTGGTTCCCACAGGAATCTTACATGCAACATATTCCAAACTGAACTTAATTAAAACCCATGCCTTCTCCAAACATTACTATTTCTCTTGAGAGCACCAAGTCACCAAGGTTCACAACCTCTGACTTACCATCAATATTTCATACTCCCTATCATCCTACATATACAATCAATTGTCAGATCTTATTTCTACTTCCTTTACCATCTCTCAGATATGCCTCTTCTCTGTACTCACAGAAAAAAAACTAATTCATCAGGACTTCATCACCTCTTAACTGGACTATTTTGCAATAGACTAATGGGTCTCACTTTCACAAGTCTCTTCTCTCTCTAATTCATCATTCACACAGCTGTCAAAGGGATAACCCTAAAGTACACATCTAACCACACCATCCCCCTCCTCAAACTCTCGTAGTTCCCTCTTGCCTCTAGGATCAAATACAAATTCTCCTGGCTGGCATTTAAAGCTCATCACAGCCTAACCTACCCTTCCAGCCATATTGGCCTTCTTCCTACTTTTCATATGCAATATTTCATCTCTTGATCTCACATTTCTTGAACACTTCCAAGTGCCAGACCAGGCACTATGAGGGGCATTGCAGATACAAGCACAAAGAATTAAATAATATCTATCATAATAGAAGACAGCAAAGATACAAAGAAACAGCATAAGCATAAAGTAAATATACACAATACAGACATCAAATACAAACCATTGGTAGTTGGCGAATCAGGAAAGGCTTCATGCATAAGATAGTTCCTAAGCTGTATTTTGAAAGATGAGATGAACTCTAGGAGGCAAAAGCAGCACATTCCAGGCACAGGGGACAACCAGGGTAAAGGCACAGAGATGAGAAATGGAGTACTATAAGTGAGGGATAAGAGAGAAAGCTATGCTGGTTAGATTGCAAAGTGCCAGAGGAAACCATCCAAAGAAAAACGGCTTGTGGTCAGACTCTGAGGCTGTAGAAGTTAAAGGCAGTCACTGATGGTGGCTGAATAGGGAAGTCACAAGGTCAGATGTGTTTAAGAAAAGCTATTTTGGCATCAGAAGACTGGACCTCTTTAGGCTGGAGTCTGAAGGCACCTGAAGTAGAGATCAATAAGAATCCACTGCAATGATCTAGGCAAGAGTTAATAAGGGCCTGAGCTAAGGTGATAGATTTGTGAGAAAGGGTTGGACTTGAAAGATGTTGTGAAGGTTGAAATAGCAGGATTTAACAACTGACACGGGGTGAAGGAGATCCAGGATAATGCCGAGTTTATGAACCTGAGACACTGGCAAGATGATGATTCCTTTGAGAGAGACATTTAGAACAGGGAAGGGCATCCGTTTTGTGCATGCTGTGTTTAGGATGTTTCCAGGATATCTACTTTGAAATGTTCAATTAGTGATCTTAGTGATTCAGGCAATCTTGAGGGAGAAAGCGGGACTGAATCTACAAATGAGAAATACAGAGATAAGAATTAAACCAATGGGAACTAAAGAGGCTGCTAAAAAAGACAGTTAGGATGCAGAAGAGAAAGCCTAGGACAGAACCTTGTTTTCTTTTCTCCACAGTTTTACACAAACTCTCTCTCATGTCTAGAAGGCTCTCTTATTACCCTTCACCTTTTATGAACACTGTTGTCTTCAGTCATTCAGTAGTGCCCCACTCTTCATGACTCCATGGACACCAATACTGTCCATGGGGTTCCTCAGCAAAGACACCGGAGTGGTTTGCTATTTCCTTCTCCAGTGTTAAGGCAGAGGTTATGCGACTTGCTGCTCATGATCACACAGCTAGTAAGTGTCTGAGGCTGAATTTGAACTCGGGTCATCCTGATTCCAGGACTAGTGCTGTATCAACTGAGCCATCTAGCTGCCGTGATCATTTTATGATTTTATAATCCGTAGCTTCCTTTAAAATTTAGCTCAAGCACCATCTCCTACATGAGGCCATTACTAATTTCCCCAAAAATGTTAGTTCCTCCTCACCAAAATTATCTTATATATACTTTCTATTACCATGTAGAGATATATCTTATCGATTACTCTGTGTGAGTGTATGTTATTAGATATATATGTGCTTTTCCTCCACAGAACTTAAACTCCTTAAGAACAGGAGCCATTTTATTTTTTACTTTGTATTTCCAGAGCCAGGACAGTGCCTGATACATAGTAAATGTTTAATAAATATTTATTGATTAAATATAGACAGTATCTTATATCACTGTGAAATATCTTAAACCTCTAAAATAAGAACATATCTACTAGAAAAAAGGTTTAAAATTAGTTTTTGTGATACATTAATCATCTAGGTTCAATTAACAAGCTTTAAAACAAGTTTACTATTTCATCTCAATTTCACTTAAAGAAAGAATAATTTTCCTTTGTCCCAGAAAAAAAATACATACATATGTAATATATAATATATACATAGCCTTACCCAAATTTCCCAAATGTGTATGATGATGAGAAGATCCCAAGACTTAGAACCAGATGATCTGAGTTCCAGTCCTAAACCACTACACATTCGTGTGCCGTGAGAAGCAAGTGAAAGGGATTTGGGGCACTAGCGCTAGAAAGTGCCTGGGTTCAAATCACCATTTTGATATTTAGAACTTGTGTGACCTTCAGTGAACATTCGTATTAGCAACAATAATATCACCATCAACAGTCTCTGACACTGACACAACATTTTAAAGCTTTCAGAGCATCTCATATACATTATCCCACTGAAGAAGCCTTACAGCAATCCTAGGAGGTAATTACTAAAGGTATTGTTAACCCCATTTAACAAATCAGAGAAATGAAATCAGTTAACCACAATCAACTAAACTAACAAACAATGGAGGCAGAATTCAAACCCAGCCTTTCCTGATTCCACTGTATTTAAAATGCCTTAAATAACGGCATAGTAAGCCACAATCCCACTGGGATTTTCTTTCCTCAGTTATAAAATGAAAATAATCTCTAAGGCCCCCGTCAGCTGTAAATTCTATGAACCCCCTGCTCCCACCTTCAATTTCCTCAAATTTATGAGAATAACAATACTTGCAATGGTAACAGGGTGGCTGAAATATAAGTATTTTGTAAAACTGTAACACATTATACAAAAGACTTATTATTACATTTCCATTCTTAACCTTGGTAATTAAGTAAATTTTAAAAAATAAGCACTATGGTCAGGTACATAAAACAGTTATTTGTCAAGACTACAAAATGAACTTAATTGAACATGTGCAATCTGATATGGCAACAAATACTTTGGTTCTTATTGTATTTCCATCTCGGATTCCAAACTGCTTCTTATTTAAGAGGAAGGTGGTCACTGTTCTTGAACTTTTCCTACAGTTATTTTCTCAAATACCCAAGTGCTCTGACTTCCTGCTTCTTGCTACCTGCAAAGGAATGAGTAATGAGCAGTTGCCTGGTAAACTGAATAAATCACGTTAAATATGTGACACTGTAGGAGATGCCATCCCTAAGCCTCATAAGGACCCACATCGTAGGTGATAGGAAGAAGGAAGTCTAGCAATGAAGTCCTTTGGGAAAAAAACAAGACAGATTTGTTCTATACTAAATGTTAACGTGTGATAGATTATGCTGTCATGTGCCTACGTTGCAAGTTACTGGCTAGAAATATGATAAACTTTGTAAACAAGAATGGTAGTGGAATGGGACTGCCTTCTTATTAAATACTATGGTTGCAAAATAGTATCTGAGAATTAGAATAAAATCAAATATACTTCAAGAGGCAGTGCAGCCTCTTGAGGAGAGCTAGACTTGGGAATCAGGAAGACCTGGAGTCAAGTCCCAACTATTTAACCTCTCAGTGCCCCAAGGAATTTCCTTAGACTACAAGTTTCAGAGAAGGTGCCAATCTGCATTGGTTGAAGACTTTTCTCACTGGGAGCTTCCTTCTCAAACATTTAACACAAACTATACTATAGGGAATATAATTTAATCTGCATCAAGTTACAAGGCACTTGTGGATTTTAAAGTGCCATGTCAATGTCACAAGCAATTATACTGTGGAACATGGAAAATACTTTTAGGTAATAGAGTTATCAGGTAAAACTGGCTACAGTTAAAGCTAATTTAAAAAGTTAAAATCAGTGTTCCACATAACTGAACACGTTACCATTGTTCCAAGTTTTAATTTGTGAAGAAATTTGAAACAATTATTCACATATACTTCTCCACTAAACTTCCAAAACCATCTGACATGGAATTTCAGTGATTACACCTCATTAGAGCTGCAAATCTGAAAGACTTTTGGTAATTGCTTCAGGTCATTAACAAATGTACAGTCCATATGGAAAAATATACAAAAACTGCATCTGCTACAACTAGTTAAGAAAATCAGTTTTCTGGTCAGACTATGTAACATGACTTCTGCTCTTTACACGAAAGAAACATTACACATTATTTTAAAATATTCCATTTTGTAACAAACTTTATAATCTCATTTCCTCCAAATTAAAAAATAAGGGCTACAAAGATTGCACTGTACAATGTTCATCAAAATGAAATTCAAGGGTAATTGAAATTCAATTCAAATTCAAGAGAAGAAAGTTCCTATGGAGTAAGGGGTGGGGGGATTAGGGTTAGGGTAACATTTCTACTGATTGGTCACATCTATAGTCTACCTAAATCACACTGCCCAAGTCACAAAGAACGAAACTCCGAAGCAATTAGGTCAATTTGAATAACATAAATCTATGGACCTCTGGGGAAATCAAATTTTTCAGGACCATCACTAAGAGTTTAAAAACTGATAGTTTATATTAAATTTGTGCCACCTAACTTGTCAAGTATGATTGGTAGAGATCAGGTTTCAAGAGGTTTCACTTCATACCCATCAAATCAGCAAAGATGATAAAAAAAGGGAAATGACAATTCTTGTAGGGATTATGAAAAGACAGGCATATTAGTGCATCAATATAAGTCAAGTTCAGAACAACCAAAAGCAAAATGTTAAATTTTTAAAAAGAGAAAGAACTGGTCTCAGAAAGTCAAGCTGAACAGGGTTCCACTCTTGCTCTGACACATCCTGGCTGTGTGACCCTGGGCAAGTACTTAACCTCTCAGTATCCCTGGCACTTCTATAAAACTTCTCCATCTACACTGGAAGCTCCTCCCTAAGATCACTCTCCACTAATGAAATCACAGGCCTTCTCCCTGACAAGGCTTCCCAAAGCTCTACTCTCATCACGCCATGCCAATCATAGTATTTTATAAAATGCTTCTCCCTGGGACACAAGCCCACAATCCAGAGGCAAGAAAAAATGAAGCCCTAAGGCCAGAAGAATGATTCTAAGCCTCCCTTCTTGCCACAAGGTCATTTACTGAGAGAAGAAATTCATACAAGAAGAATTCATTCCCTTAAAAGTGGTAAAAGGATAAGAGAACAAATTTTCTACGAACAACTATATGAAAACATGCTCCAAATCACTACTGGTCAAAGAAATACCAATTAAAACAGAGTTTTCACCTCACTTCCCTGTAAATTGTAGAGATTATGGAACAGTCTCTACTGAAAGGGTTGTGGAAGAAACAGAGACACAAACACTTAGGGGAGAGTTGTAAAGGAGTTCAACCACTGTGGATTTCTATTGGGAATTAGGCAAGAAAAGTGATTAAAATGTCTACTTCCTTTGACCCAGTAATTCAGATACCAGGCAAAACCTAAAGAAGTCAAAGGCAGAAAATTTCCGAATACACAAAAATATTTACTTACAGCAGCACTTTTTATAGTGGAAAGGAACTAGAAACAAAGTGGGTAGTCAATAACTGGGGAATGGCTGAAAAGACTATGTTATATGAATATAAAGAAATATTATTGTGAAGATAATACAAAGAATTCAGATATTTTAAGAAACCCGAATTGATACGAAGAGAAAAAAGCAGAACCTAAAACACAGTGACCACAATAATACATGAAAAGATTACCAAATGGAAGCTGAGATCTAAGTAATGGAAAAAATGAATCAGGGTCCCAGAGAAGAGAAAATGACACATGCCTCTTCCCTCACATTAGGGAAAGGGAGGAGACCTCCAGAAGAGAATTTTATATACATGCTCAAAGTGACAATATTATATATTTTTTGCTTGTTTCTCTTTATCACAAAAGAAGGTTTAGTCAGTATGAAAGGGTGACAGAAATGACAGATGTACATATAAAAGATAAGCCTTTTCCCCCAAGAATATTTCAAACTTCCCTGTATTAAATCTGAAGAGACCTGAGATACTCAAATTATCCTTCACAAACCCTTCCCAATTCTAAGGCAGCAAACAAATTGTTAAATCTTAAATATTTGTTACAGTTAGTACTTTATGTCAAATTTATGACAAAGTAATGTTCTATGTTTATGTTCTATATGAACAATTTATAATATAATGGCATAATTAATGTTACAAACATTATTTATATATTTATATAGATTTATTTACATATAATATATAGTTATATAATGTTACAAACATAATTAATGTACAAACAAGATGCTATACACAGATTGAGAAACCTTAAAATATTATTATTATGCCTTTCTGATAGTAGTAGAACCAAATGAAATTGTTACACAAACATACGCCATTTGTACTTCTGCTTTCATGACATTAGACCTTGGACAAAAAAAAACAAAAGCAATCTTCAAATAAAAGTGTTGCTTATGGGTAAATATGATCGGCGTGACAATCTGCATCATAACAGTTTCCAGGAATATATTAAAGTGAAAAGTCTGGTCGCCTATATGAATGGAAAAATAACAGTCATACCCTTATCCAGGCTCCCTTTCAACCAACATTTGTTTGCAAGATGACTAGTAAGCATTGAAAATAAGAGCTGCGACACCAAACAAAGCAAAAACTTGCATAAAAATTAGATGAACTGATCTAACCAGTAAAAAACAAATATCTATGGATAAATATGGAAGAGTCTACATTTTAATGTTTGGCCACAATAAGAAATTTCATTCTTCTACCCTCCAATGTATTATTTTCAAATTACTGCTGTAAAAAAATATTTTTGAGTTAATATCACTAACTTCATTTTATCAAAGAGAATGATTACCTGCTTGAGTCCTTCATCAGTTAATTTGTCCTGGTTGCCTACGTGTACTTTCTGAAGTAAAGGACAATGAGAGGCAACTGCAACGATAGAGGTGTCAGAAAGCTGTTTGCACCTGTAGGCTGTATACCTAAGTAGTCCAGGACACTTAAATGCTAGAACACACACTCCAGTATCAGACATACTTCGACAATCAGAAATGTTGATTTCAGTTATATTTTGACTCCTTGATGCAATTTTTTCCAATAGTTCATCAGTGACCTGCAAAACAAAAAAAAATTAAAATTTTAATTTCTGTCAACGTGGACTTATTATTGTCAATTTTTTTGTTATCTTCCTCCTTTCTCTCTATTTCAATAGATGATCTAGCAACCAAGGGGAAAAAAAGTGCAAGGGAGTAAAAAGTGCTGGATTCGGGGTCAGAGTACCTAGGTTCAAACCCTGGCTCTTCCTTTTGGTACTTGACTTTTTGGCTAGTCACTTAAGCTCTCGAGGCCTAAATTTCTTAAACAGTCAAACAAGAAAGTTAAACTAGATGGCCCAGAAGGTTCCTTTCCACTCTAACACTGCCATTCTACTGGGCAGGAGTGGAGAGATGTGTGCATGTAGATGATCAGTAAAAATTGAGAATCTACTCTACTAAGAAGATTAAAATTGATTCTTTCTCATTTTTAATCGATCTTATTTACAAGAAATTGATTTTTGTTCTGTAACTGCTTAAGGCAGTTCTTAGTTCAGAATTCAGCTAGCCTATAATGTGCTAACTTTAGACATCCAGTTCCCTTGCTAATCACTGTTCTTTTCTTGACTCAATGAATTCTGCTACCCTTGGGGCATCAGGTCGTCTATCATTACACCATCAAACCATCCTCCAAAGACACCTGGGCCATTATCTTTGGCACTTTGCTCAGTCACAGGAGGGAAGGAGGAGGCTGCTGCCAGCCCCTCATTTTCAACTTTCAATAACCTCATTGTTCTCAATGCCTCAAAGATGTAGCCAGTCATGCTGCCCTCAGCCCCATGACATCACTCACCCTGTTCTACTCTTTCTTCTGTTCTGTTCTCCCAAGACCTATAAAAAGGAAACTATCTTTTGCTCAGAGCCTTTGGCTAAAAACTGAGGCAGCCACTGATCCATCTTATTCTCAGGTTTCACACACTATGAATAAAATGTTATCTTGCCTTAGCCTACCTTTCTGTTCAATTTCACTTATGACACCATCAAATGAATACATAAGAAGTATATTCTTTCTTGACAAATGGTCTAAGAATATGCATAATTTCAAAAGAAGGATGTAAGATATCAATAACCCAAAAAAGGTCAAAATGTTAACAGAAGAAAAGCAAAACAACCCTGATGTATCACCTTACAACCATCAAATTTGCACAAGGCAAAAATAAAGGAAAAAGAAAATTTTATTGTTGGAGGGACTGAGTGGAAAAAGAGAAATCCTAATTCACTACTCTCAGAGCTATGAAATTGGTTTTGAGAACTATTTGGACCATACAATAAAAATTACTAAATTATTCCTAATTTGATCCAGAGATTCCCCTCCTAGAACTACTCCCCCCCCCCCCCCAAGGAAGGTAACAATAAGAAAAGGCTGACATGCAAAAATACTCGTAGCGGTCTCATGAAAATAAAAAGCTGGAAACAAAATATGAGCTACTCCAATGGGAGATGGCTAGCTGAACAACAAACTGTGGTATGCAGAGGTGTGTGTGTTCATCCTTTGTTGCCAAAGAAGACCAAAGAAATGATGACATGACTTGCACTTGACTTTGTTTTTGAGTGAGGGAGGTCTATGCTGGAAACCAGCCTCACTTCTCCTCCAGAGTCACATGAATCCAGTGACCAGATATCCATCAGGATGACTGGAGATGACTCAGGATGAGTTAAGTGACTTGCCCAAGGTCACACAGCTAGTGAGTGTCAAGTGTCTGAGGTGACATTTGAACTCAGGTCCTCCTGACTCCTGCACTGGTGCTTTATCCACTGCACCACCTAGCTGCCCCTTATACAAAGGTAATGCACAGCAAAGATAACAAAAGATGAAAATGTACTAATGCTGGAGCTATGAACTGATCCAACCATGCTGTATAAGGCCACTGTGTATGGAAACTGAATTACAACTTATCAATGAATAAATTTCCAAAAGTACCAAAGATAATTAAAATAACTTCCCAAATTCCCTAACTTCCTCTCAAGACCATACTGTATATGGCACAGTGGATGGAGAGCCAGACATGAAGTCAGGAAGACCTAACTTTACATCTTGCCTCAGATACTATCTATGTGATCTTTCGATAAGTCACTTATCTCCAGACACCCCAAGTTCCTCCTCTGGGGTTAATAAGAGTATTTACCTCCCAGGACTGTTGTGAGAATTAAGTAAGAAAATATTTGTAAAGTATATACACACACACACACACACACACACACACACACACACACACACGTGTATATATACACATGTATACACATACATATATATACCAACCTTAGATCACTATGTAAATGCTACCTATTATTACCTTTAAATATATTTACAGACCAAAAAAATGGCATTACTTATATAGTGAAAATGGGTTGTGTTTAACCCAAAAGTATGGGAAACACAACACATGAGATTTCTGAATGTTCTGAAAGCACATAATTCTCAGAATTATACATCATACCTGTTGACGATTACTAAGGTCCAACTGCTTCCAAAACTGAAAGTCTAAACAGAGGTCACGCCAATATTTGCAAACTAAGGATGCAGAAAGGCAACGTTCATCCAGGGACAAATTAGAAAATATCTGTGAAGGAAAAAGGCAAAAACAGAAATAAACAGGGAAATACTTTTTTAGCTGTAAATGCAACAGTGATTTCTTTTATTGTTGGTTTCTCTGGTCAAAGGGACATTGCTATTGATGAGGATGACTAGCTCATGGAATTACAATTTCCCCATTTCTCTTTCTGCTGCCTCCAGACTCGGTTATATGATGTTGAGAAACTGGTTTCCTCCATTCCTGGGTTACTGATTTATTAAGTAACTACATAAGCTACAAAGTGTACAAAACAAGTCTGATTATTTAAATATGACAAACTCATCATTGGCTTTAAAACATAACTTTCAGATGTTGGGCAATGTAGTTCTTGAAAAGCAGTTTGTCCACTTCTCAAGTATCTGACAACTACCCCCAGTGCTTCATTTCACTCCCTCTGAGAAAGAGGCAATATTGGGAGCCACGGGAGATTCAAAACTGACAGGATTTTGAGAGTCACAGTGATTACAGAGATAAGCAGAAGTAATGCAAGTGAAATGAATGGTAATACCTGGAATATTACACTAAGTCTGCTGCAAGCCTTCCAAAGCATGGTAAGACATCCTAGAGGAAGAAATCAAAATCATGTGGAAACATGATGAAGCATATACATCATCACCATCATTCTCCTGTCTGATACTGGAATTGCTTTCAATGAGCCTGAAGATGATGAGTTTACATCTTTATACTTAAAACATTCAATAACAAGAAGTCCTTTTATCTGCCTTTATGACAATCCAAAAAAAACAAAACAAAACAAAACACCCAAACAACATTAAATGCAAGAGACAGCAACCTGCCCTAAGACAATTTCAATCTGAAAGGCTCTAATAAAAAAATCAGACCAAAGGAAACAAGAACAGTAACTATCCCAGGTGGCATTTCTACAGAGCTTGAAGGTTTCCTAAGCTCTTTACATACATCTCACTTGACCCTCACTTTGTGAAGTGTATGAGGAAACTGAGGGAAGGTAAGTGATTTATTCAGAATTATGCCACTAGCAAATGTCACAAGCAAAATTTTAATACAAATCTTCCTGGATGCTAGGTCTACCTACTAAAACAAGTAAGTAGAGAAATGTGCATTCGTCCTTCATTGCCAAAGAACACCATGCCATCAGAGAAATAATGACATGACTTGCACTTGACTTTGTTTTGAGTGAGGGAGGGCTGTGCAGGTCACCAGCCTCACTTCTCCTCCAGAGCCATCTGAATCCAGTGACCAGATATCCATCAGAATGACTGGAGATGACTCAGGATGAGGCAATTGTGGTTAAGTGACTTGCCCAAGGTCACACAGCTAATGAGTGTCAAGTGTCTGAGGTGAGATTTGAACTCAGGTCCTCCTGACTCTGTACTGGCCACCTAGCTACCCCAAGTAGAGAAATATATGAATAACCAACCACCACCACAACAAAAAGAACTGATAGGCCCCTCGAGAGGAAGTAAGGGTAACAGAGATAGATTAAAGTCAAACACTCAAGCCAACAGAAAGGGGAGATGTGTTATAGCTACCAGAAAATCTAGAAAGAAATAAATGAGGTTGAGACAAAAAAAAAAGCCAACTCAGAAGTAAAAAAATAAAATAAAATCTGAGGTAACTGTAACCAATGAAGTCCTATTCCAGTGTTTTACGTGTAATAGAAGTTAACCTGAATCCTCAAAGACTATGTCAATGGAAGACAGCATATCTTGCTATACTGGAAAGGTTTCAAGTAGAGGCCTAGTGACAGACTATCTGGTGTCAAAAGACCATGTAGACTATAGGTAATGAGGCTCATCAAAAGAAGTTTGGTCCCCAAGTGATATGTTGCCACAGCAACCCTTGAAGGCAGCATAGGAAAGGTGGTGCTCTGCAAAAGTCACCACACTGATGAAATATCAGTTCCTCCAAGTGTAAATTATTAAACAATCAAGTATTAATTAAGCCATATTAACTCATGTGGGTGAAGAGCAAATTTATCCAGACTATAAAGTCATTTCATACTTATTTGGAGATTTCTTTTCTATAGAATCCTCCTTCTCACATGTCTGTAATGAATTATTTCTATTTTACATATGAAAGATGGGCAAATATTATAAGCAATCTATCCAAGAGTAGGGAAAAAAACTGAAACATAATTATTGATCTTTTACTTGCTGTCTATCATAGCTCTATATTATTAAGCATACAAATTTAAAATGAAAAATTTAAATATTCGTCATGATAAGCTCTCCCCTTTTCCTTAACAACTGCCACAGTGTCCCAAGTTCAATTACAAGAAAAAAGGAAAAATTTTAAATCCTAAAGTAGTATTACGTATTGTTGTTATTACTTGAATTATGTGTGTATTTAAGCTTTGAAAGGCTAGATCAAAGCATCTTGGCAAAAAGTATATATGAGACATATATACATATATATATATATAAAATTTCCCAATTCTCACAACTATGTCATCTATTTCTTTAAATAATAAAAATTCTATACAGCCAAGAATTTGAACTTGAGTTCAGTTTAACGGAATTTTATCTATATAAACAGTTCCTAATTTACAAGTTCATTTCCAGGTCAAGTGATTGAATTCCAACCTTTTTACAAATAAATAACTGTTAGGTTCCCAAAGTCAGCCTGCAAAACCAAAAAGGATTTTAAAATTTGTCACCCTTCTCAAAAGACAGCCTTGAAGAGGCAGGATTTTCCTAGAGAATAAACAAGCCAACCTCTAGGTCACACATAGTTTTGGCCTCTTGGAATAAGACTGATAAACAGCATGACAAAAATAGGTGGCTAGAAAAGGCACGTGGATCCAGTGTGAAAAAAAAACCAGGCTCTGGGGATGAGGGCATATAGAGATAATGAAATTATTAAGAGGATAATGAAAGTATTGCTAAGTAAAGTGGTGAAAAGAACAACCAAGGGACAGGAAATGAGCTTAAATAACCTCTGTACTGTGTCTAAGAACTCAGCTGGGCTAACGCAGCCTCAAAACGGGAAAGAGGCCACCTCCAGAAGCCTACAGAAGAATAATTCCTAGCTTAATATTTTTTAAATGCCAATATTTAAATCATCGCAGTAAACAGACTAATAGGCTTTAAGGGTATAATCAAAACAATGAAGATTATACCCTGGTAACAAAATAAAAACAAATAAATCGTAGTACACTGAATTGGGGGGAGTGGGGGAGGTAGGAAATGGTTTGTTTAAAATCCATTTACAACCAAAACTGCAAAATGTAGGTTGTCCTGCTACTGCTATCATGTTTGTGGTAACTGACTTTCTGATGATTTCAAAATATTAAGCAGACCACTCTTTATCTATTATACTTTCATTTACTTCTTTGTGCCAAGTGTTCAGTCATGATTTTGTATCTTAAATATTCAATTCAGATAGAACCACAAAATTAACATTCGTTACATTCCATGCCAAATTTTTTCTTTTGCTCTGAATCTGATTTCATTCCTGCTACAAATGTGGAAACTCCTCCACCAAAATAGACTAACATAGCTTTACTATTCATCTGCCACACACTACTATGGCTGTCTCCCACATTCTATTTTTCTCCCTATCCATGTTATTATTAATCAATCGCTGGCCACGTGGAGGCAATCGATCATTAATTCGCCTCCTGTTCTCCCATCCCTATTCTCCTCAACCCCATCCCACTCATGTTATACACCAACCCTAGCCACCTTCTTTTACTCAGCCCTCTGGAATTCCCATTTGATAGTGAACAAAATTCCCTTCATCATGGACCTCTTTCTCTCACACTGGCTTCACAAGGATGACATTGAAACCCTAGCCATTCTCTCATACAAACATGCCCTGGAGGGAGAGTCAGAACACTCTGCTCCTCAGTGACATTTCCAACATCTCCACAACCTCTCCCCTCCTTTGAGGTCACTCAGTAAAGAATACAAAATTCCCAACTGTGGTGAACGTTGCTTTCCCAACACCAAGGTCATTTTTTTTCTTTTTCAGAGTTCAAACACCTGGCTCATTCACTGCTCTCTCCTCCCCAGCTCTTTTGCTTCTACCAGGAATCCAACTTTCACACTGGCATTCCCTCAAACTTCTTAATCTCCCAGTTCCCTAAATCCTTCAGCCTATTCCTTGACTCCACATCAGCTGCCCATATGGATAACACTTGGAGTTCACCATGAACCACATGGGTTTCACTCCTCAACCAAAACTCTTCCCTCTCCTCTAGCTCACCACAGACGGTTCCATCTCTCCCCTAGCCTTCATCTTCACCGGTACCTCCAATTCCTCCAACTCTGGGTACTGCTCCAGGACATTAACCCTGATCTGATTTCACTTTCCTCTCTTTCCAGTGAAGACACAAGGGTCATTAAATTAACTATTTCAACTATGCACTGGGCTCTGCTCTAGAGCTGCTCAGCCCCCTTCCCTGCTCATCTTCTGACAAACCTCAGACCAGGATTATTTCCAGTGTCACCTTTTCTGCTCCCATTCACCAGCTGCTTAACTAAGCAGGTGTTGTCTCTCACCTTTGTAGACAGGATATATTAGAAATTCAAAATGTTATCCAACCTCAAATAGGCTCTAGATGCATCAAGACAATTCTTCTATTCTTACCTAATTAATTCCATATCTCATTCCTCACAAAAGCTATTCCAAATCTCTTCCCTCTTCAATCCTTCTACACCTACTCCTTCCCAACTTCTCTGTTAGTCTTTGACTTTAATGAGAAAATAGGATTGTTACATGAACCCATTCTCCCCCTCTTTTTTGTCTGAAAACTCCTTGACATCACCATGACTCCCTTTTTCTTTCCTCAAGACTGACAAAAAGATGACCCTTCTTCTTGCCAACACTGCTGATGACCCACCCTAATTTCTTGGATTTGCCTCTCTGATGTTTCACAATAGTGCTTGATCCTGGTCCACCTCCTACCTGTCTGGCTACTCCTGAGGCTCCTTTACTAATTTATCAACTACATTGTACCCCCAATGGTGGGCACTCCCTAAGGTTTTATCTTGGACTCTGTTCTCCTTGGTAACCTCCTCAGTTCCTGTGTGTTTAACTGTCATCTCAACTCCAATGATTTCACATCAACATATCCAGGTCTAGGCCCTCCCTGAACTGCTCATTGGACATTTCAGGCTGGATATTACAGAGACTTACATACCTGTACAAAAGTGAACTCATCATCTTTCTACCTAAATCCTTTTCACTTCAACAATTTCTTTTTCTGTCAAAGGTACAACCATCTTTCCAATTTCACTTTCCTTCACCACTTGTGTCCAGTCAGTTGTCAAATCTTACTGTTTCTCTCCTGACAACACTCCTCTCTACTCACACAGACACCACCTAAATTCAGGCCTTCACCCTCTCTTACCTAGATCACTGGAATAGTCTTGGTCTCTGCCTCAAGTTTCATCCCGTAAAAGTCCATTCCATCTCACCCACTGCAGCCAAAGTAACTTCCTAAAGCACAGGTCTGAGCAAGTGACTCCCCTAGTCCACCAACTCCAGAACTTCCTGCGGAATTTTCACTGACTGCCCCCATGCCTGGAATTCTCTCCCTCCTTATCTCCTTCGCCAGCTTCCTTTAACTCTCAGCTACAATCCATCAGTAAGAAGCCTCTCCTGGGTCATCAACCTTGAGGGTCCTCCCTCTGAGATTATCTCCACTTTATCTTGTATACAACTTGCTTGTACATAGCTGTCTAGAAGTTTCAGGGCAGAGACAGCTTTTGCCTTTTTTTTTGTATTCACAGCATTTAGCACAATGCTTGGCACTTAAAAGGCATTTAATAAACACTAGTTCACCGGACTTCTGCAGGCAGCCAACTGCTAGCGCCACTCCTCCAAAACTGCACTGGAATTAATAATTGGCAATTATATAGAATACATACATGCAGTTGCACTAGCTACAAAACAAGCGTGTGCAGTTCCGGTTCCTAACTTCAGGCACAAATTGCGGTCGACTGAAATTGACTGAGGAGGGGAAGACGACAGACGAGTCACCAGGGTCTCGCCAATACCTCCCGCAATGACAAAAATGTAACCAGTGGGCCGTCCCTCCCAACGAGGCAGAAGTTTCCATTGCCTAGCAACAGTAACCTCACGGACTCATCCCTCATCTCCCTCCCGGCCCGTCTCTAAACATTCCCACCACTGGTTTTCCAAGAGTTTTCCCGGCGAAGTCTCCCTACGACAAAGACTCGCCCCGGGCACCTGCGGCCAAGCTCCCGGGTGGAATGGCAGCCCCTTGAGGGCAAGAGCCGTTTCCTGGAGCTTTTTATGAGTTCTCTCGTCGTTTTCCCCAATAGCTTCCAGAGCGGGAACCCGGTAATACCATCCTGTCTCGGCTGTCGTTTTTCTGGCACCCCTTCCCCTCCACACCGGGACCACACGTGGGCTAAGGGGGTCTCCTCCCGGGAGCGGGGTGCCCTCGGTGTCCCGTCTCCCTCCTCCCCGCCCCCCCGAGACCCACCTTGAGCAGGATGGAGGGCGGCAGCTGATTGATGCCAGCCGTCTCGGGGGTCGGCTCTCGGCAGCCGTCGCTGGAGTGGTCGGGGGCGTCCAGGGAGTCCGGGTCGCCGCCCTCTGGCCGCGGCGGGGCGGACGCCGGGCCGGCTCCCGGGTCCCTCCGCAAAGCGGCGCCCGCGCAGTCCGAAGAGCCGCAGGCCGCGGGCCGCTCGGGGCTCTGGCGGCCGCCCGCCTCGGGGGGCCGGGGAGGCGACGCACCGCCCCCTCCGCCTTTGCCTCCGCCCCCCCCGCAGCCCCCGCCGCCGCAGCGGGGCTGTTTGCAGGGGGTGCACGCGGGGACCCCAGCCCCCTTCCGCTTACACACCATCTCGGGCAGGCCGGGGGGCTCGGCCGCCGGCTGCCCCCGGAAGAGCTGGAAGGGAGGCGGCGGCGGCCCCAGGAAGCGGATGGGCCCCACGCCGGGAAAGAAGAGGCTCCGGCCCTGCTGCTGCTCCCAGGCGGCGGCGGCCGCGGCGGCGGCCAGGCCCAGCTCCTTGCAGCAGGACGCGGACGACGCGGAGCCGGCGGCCGCGGCCGACGACAGCAGGAAGCGGCGGGCGGCGGCGGCGCAGTCCTCGGCCACCCTGCGGTGCGCCAGGCGCTGCGAGGCGGCGGCGTAGGCCCGGTCCCGGTCCTCCTCTAGGCCGGCGGCCGCGGCGGGGGCGGGCGCGCTGGGGCTGTGCACGATGAAGCAGAGCATGCAGGGCCCGCGGAGCAGACAGTCCCGGCTCCGGGGCGGCGGCGAAGGGGCGGCCTTGGCCGGGGGCAGGCGGGGCGGCCGCAGGAGGCGGCGCTGGCGCCGGCGGCGGCACCAGCAGCAGCAGCAGCGGGGGCCCCTCCGGCTGTGACGGTTACGCGGCACCTTCGACAGGAGGTGGCCCATATAGAAGGCCCCGAGGAGGGAGCCGGGCGGAGCGGGGGGAAGAGAGGGAGAGGCGAGCGCCCTCCCCCCGCCGGCCGCGGCGGCGAGGCACGCGCGCACACGCGCACCGCCGCTCGTTCACGGCCCGGCCCGGGAGCGGGGGTCAGCTGCGGCGGGCGCCGGCGCCGGCCCGGGGCCTCATGCCGCGGCCGGGGAGCGGTGGAGAGCGCCGGCTAGGCCGCCTGCGGGGCGGCCCGGCCGCGGGGCAAGGAGCGGCGGGGGGAGGAGCGGCGGGCTCCGGCTCCGGCCATTTTAACCGAAGAGCGTCCGGCGCGCGCGCCCGCGCCCGCGGCTCCGACGCCAAGGGAGAAGCTGGCACCGGGAGGGGCGGGGGCGGGGCGGCGCCGCGGGGGGGGGGGGGGGTGCTGCCGCTCCCGGCCGGGCCTGGGGGGCTCCGCCGCTGCGGCCGCCTCTGGAGCGGTGGGATTTGGCCGAGATTGGAGCACTTATCTCCCGGGTGGAGACTTCACCGAGCGAATGGAGGGACGCTGCCCCGCCCTGCGGGCCTTATCGGCACCTTGACCTCGGGTTGGCAGCCGGTGCGGGACGGTTGGCATGGAGAGCGGGCCGCGGCCCCCGGCTGTAGGAGCGGGACTTCCGGCTGCCCTCCGGCGTGTGGGGGCACACACTGGGCCGGGTGCCCGCCCTCCGCCCGTGCCAGGCCCTTTGAGGCCCCTCGGGCCGAGGTGGGGTTGGACTCAGGCTGTGCTGCCAGTCACCTCCCCAGTGTTTGTTCTGCTTAAAATAGAGATAACTTAGATAATCACTTGGTGCTGAACGTATTTCCTGTTTGGATGAAGATCCCTCAGAAAATCAGCTTTCTGCTGTATATAGCTAAACTTTAAAATAACGTATTTTTACTAAGTGAAATTCGTAGTGCATTTGGCTCATTTTTATCGTTAAATAATTTGCTTATCATGAGCATGCCTTTATTTAGACCCCCTTCTATTTGAAAAAACAGTTCAAGTCTTTAAACTTGCATAAAAAGTTGCTTTACTTAACTCACTGGGTTGTTGTGTTATCCAATTTTTTTTTCTGCTGGATTTCATGAACACTTTTCCTACTGAAAGAAATTCACAGAGTCCTCTCCAGCACAGGGCATGCACAATGTGCAGAAACATGATTTTCATGGCAAATCCCTTTTCTCCTGTTGACAAGGGGACTTGGGCAGTTTTACTTGTGAGTTGTGCCAGCAGACTTCACCAATGAATGGTCCGTGTGCCCCACTGATACCCTCGGGAGGTCAAGACAGATAAGAAGGTCCCTTGGCTTACGTTTATGGAAGCACGGATTGGCAGGCCTGGTTGGATTACAGTTTGCATCATTGAAGGCAAGACCCACGTGGAAGAGATCACAGATCCATTTTTGTATCTCCTTCCTTTACAAAAGGAATCAAACCTCACCTCTGTAACCCCTTTGAGGAAGTCATTTAACTTCTCTAGGACTCAGTTTCCTCCTCTATGAAATTAGAAGGGTCGAATAAGTGGACCTTTATAGTACTAGATCTATGATTCTAAAATATCATTTGTATGTTTCAGAAATTGTTCTATAAATATGTCTACCAGTATGCGATTCAAAAATATTTGCCAAATGACCTCTTTGTGAATTAATGTTTTGGATTAACGATTCTAGGTTTAGCTCATTGAGTCCAATACTACGGATGAAGAAACCTGAAGGACTGAGTATTTATCCAGGACAACACAACTATTAAATATCTGCGGTAATGCCCTATTAAAGACTTGCCTGAAAATGCATACCTTTCTTCTCTTTTTTTGGTAAAGATTTTGTCGTCCTTATCTCTATTAAACAATTCATGTATTTTTTATTTGATTATTAGATATAATAATTTGAAATTTAAATCACATTCTTGGGGTTGGTTGATGACAAAGCCATAGAAAGTTGTTGATTCTCATACCAAACTTAGTTCAATAAGATGGTAGCTACCAGAACTGTGCAGTAGGACCTAAGTTTGCCAAACATTTTATGAAACGCTTAAAATTAGCTCCTGTTTTCATAAGCATTGTGAAGAGATACAAATGAGTATAATACAGGGTCTTAGAATCCTATTTACAATTCCATTTGAGAGACTATAAAATAACAAGAAAAACAGTGGAAAGTGTCACATGATATATGATTAAAGTGCTTTATTTCTAGTCTTACAACCTTGGTTTTACTGTTTTAATATCAGGAAGTTTGTTTACCCTTAACTTTCCCTATCTTCAACATCATTTATTCCATAGAATTGTACAAAATGACTATGGTATTAAATTGAAAAAAGTATTTGAATGAATGTTACTGTGCCAGTAGTTCATTAGACAAATCTGCAAAGCAAAATGTGAAACTTTTTTAATTTACATATCTGAAGGAGTACTATGCTGACCTTCTATATGGTTGTTTACAGCAGTAGCCTACAAATCAAGGAACATGTTATATGATGACACAAGATAAATGAACTCATTCTGTAGAACCTCAACACTCCCTCTGACCCTTATGAGATATGTGACTTTGGACTAACTAAATCTCATAACCTAAGTTTCCTCATCTCTTAAGTGGAGAAAATAATACCAACAGTACGTACCTTACAGACTTGGTACAAGGCTTAAATGAGAAAATGTGTGAAAAGCTCTTTACCAAATTTAATGTGATAATATAAATGTCATTCTATAAGAAGATTGTCTTGTCTTTCAGTCCTGTATAGTTTTGGGTTTTTTTTCTATACTCTGTACTGTTGTGCCCACCTGGATGTATGGATCCTCCTAATCCAATTTCTGAAGACATAGTGGGAAGGAGGAGGAAGAGAAAAATTTTTCCCCTTATTCATTTAGGGCTCCTAGGTGGTGCCATGGATATAACACTGGGCCTGGAGTCAAATCCAAAGCAGAGCAAGTCTTTGCCAAGAAAACCCCAAAGTGGGCTCATGAAGAGTTAGACATGACCCAAGGGGTTCCCTTTTAGGGACTTGGCTCAAATTGGAATCATCTGAACTGGATCTGAAATGCCTATAGGCCAACATATGAAGCCTAATCTTTTCTAAATTCTAGTGACAAATTTCCAGTTGCCTCCCAGACATTTCCACCAAAATGTCCTGTAGGCATTTCAAATGTAGTTCCTGTCTGACTTTTCATTTTACAGATAGAGAAACAGATGAGTCAAACAGGGGTAAGTGACTTGCCCAGGGGCGGATTTGAACCACTACTCTATACCAGTCCCCCTAGAGAAGAGGTGGAGGCTATCTGCAGCAGATAAAAGCAGCTCTGCAAAGAAGCAACAAACCTGCTCAATGTAGAAGTCCCCTAGCAGCAGCCTCAGGAGTAAAAGGGTATCCTAACTAGGACACATCCAGGCACTAGTGTAAAGTGGTGTTTCTCAAAATATGGCCTAGAAATGAAACCTTTTCAGGGGGACCATGAGATCAAAACTATTTTCATAATAATACTCAGATATTTTCATTTCTAATACAGTAATTAATGAATATAACCCACATAAATAAAAACTTTCTGGGAATCTTCAATAATTTTTAAAAGTGTAGAATGGTCCTAGAACCAAAAAGTATGAAAACTATTGGTACAGAAGAGTCCTGGTGAGGAAACTTCTTTCAGTGAAGATTGGCAACTGTCCTGCAGTTTATAATGTTATCAAGATCTTAGGAGACACCCTGTTTTCCCAGAGCTAAGGCCCAGCAAGCAAGCTGTGCCCTGAGTTTGGTATAACAGTAATCCTTTGCACTCTGAAACTGGGACTGCATTGGGGCCCTGCCTGAGAGCTCCTTTGGACCCTCCTAGCTTCAGAGTGATTATCAATAGTCACTGTTGCTGTTTCCCTCCCAGCCTGATGTCTTCTTTTTTCTTGACCTCATTAAAGGGGCCATGCCCTGGCTACTTTTTAAACAGGCCTATTCAGTGAATGGGTATTGCTTCACCTTAAGTGAGTACCTGCAAAGACCTTGGCCTAAAGGGCCCAAGGTCTCCCAGTGCATCCTGGGTCATCTCCAGTCGTCCTGAGGAATATCAGGTATCTGGATTCACATGGAGCTGGAGAAGTGAGGCTGGTGACCTGCACAGCTCTTCCTCACTCAAAACAAAGTCAAGTGCAAGCCATGTCATCATTTCTCTGATGGCATGGTCTTCTTCGACAATGAAGGACAAACTCAACCCTTTGCACTCACCCTCTGGATGATCTCAACCACAGCAAAATCCCAGAATTGTTTCATATAATTAATGTATTGTTTTGATCAGCACCAGGTATTCTCTGAGCTCAGACAGGCACCTGCTGCATCCATGTTCTGGTCATGAAGCCCTGATAGGAATCAAACTTGTCACGCTGTTATTCGTCATTGTCAGGGCTACAGCTCACTGCATAGCCATAAAGGTATAAATACTGAGATCTGCTTGCACTAAAGCAGTCCCCTGCCCGCCCTAACTAGGAAGAAGGGCTCCAGAATGTGTTGCAAGTTGTTCCCCTCTCTCTGAAATTAAACTTGTGTTTGATTCCTGACTCCTGTGTCTCCTATCTGCTCCATTCTGCTGCAGCCATCCACAGTTAGAGGCCATTTCCATCTGGTTGATGAATTTTAGAAAGTTGTCTGACACATAGAGGGGTTAAGTGATTTGCCCAAAGCCAAGCAATCTATGTGTCAAAGGTAGGTCTTAAATTGATGTCTTCCTTTTTCTGAGACTAGATCTCTAATCTAGACGACTAAATGATAAGTAAATACAGTACAGAATCTAGAGTCAGAAAGACCTGAGTTCAAATGTGACCTCAGATACTTATTAGCTGTGTGACCATGCGCAAATCAGTTAACCTCTCTTAGTCTTACCATTTGTAAAATAGGGATAACACCTTTAATATTTATATTATAAATAATTCCTGAGGCGGTTGTAAGGATCAAATGAGGTAATATTTATAAAGTACTTTGTAAATAGTAAAACCTTATATAAATGTTAGCTATTTATTTCTACCCATTAAACTATATTTCTCAACCTATATTTGGGTTGGGATGAGTAAATTCCTTCTGATTCCAGTCATGTCCCAGTTAATTAGTACCAGGGTCATGCACATTTACTCTCTAGTTTCATTTTGCAGCAACAAAGGGACTACAGCATCCTAGATCTGTGATTCCTTATGCCTGAAATGCTTTCCCTTCTCTACCCTAGTTACTAACCTCTCTGGCTTCCTTTTTTGTTGTTCAGTCATTTTGTCTTGTTTTTTCACTTGTACCCAACTCTTTGTAACGCCATTTGGGTTTTTCTTGGCAAAGATATCAGAGTGGTTTGCCATTTCCTTCCCCAGCTCATTTTACAGATGAGGAAACTGAGGCAAACAGGCTGAAGTGACTTGCCCAGGGTCACACAGCTAGTAAGTGAGGACAGATTTGAAGTCAGGAAGGTGAATCTTCCTGATTCTAGGCCAAGCACTCTATCTGCTGTGCCACCTAGTTGCCCCCTAGCTTCCTTTACGTCCCAACTAAATCCACCATCTCCAAGAACCCTTACTCAACCCCTCTTAATTCTAGTGCCTTCTCTCCATTTATCCTGTATACAGCACAATTTATGTGTATTTATTAGTATGTTGTCTCCTCTCTGAGATTGTAGCTCCTGGAGGGCAAAGCCTGTCATTTACCTCTTTTTGTATCTCCTGTGTTTAGCACAGGCCTGACACACAGTAAGCACTTAGTAATTGTTGACTGAGATCTAGGACTGAAAGAAACCTCAGGAACCACATCTGCCAGACTTCTCATTTTACGAATGAGGAAATTGAGGCCCAGGAATGCCAAGTAATTTGCCCATGGTTGCATAAGGATTAAGTGTCAAAGATGGGACTTGATCTCAGGTCTCCAGTTCCAAAATTAGCAATCTTTGCACTTGAGATCTGATAACCTTGGCACTTTATTACTTACATGCACTCAGGCCACTGGCCTCTTTACTCACATATAGCCATAGGGTAATTGCAATCCCCTCTAAAAACTTTTTCAGGAAAAAACATTGCCCTTTTCCTACCCATGAAAACATCTCTCCTGAGTAGCTCTTGTTTAGGGTTGCACAAGCATGCTCTTGACTCATAGTGCTTAAGGGTCCACAGATGAATGAATGAATGAATGATCATTTAAGTGATTATTAGGACTAAAGTACTATGTTAATAACTGGGAATGCACATAGAATGGCAAGGTAGTTTCTGATCTAAAAGGAGAAGACAACACATCCAGTAAGTTTCCACTGTAAGTCAGATGAAAAGGTGAAGTGATGCCCTTAGGGTAAATAAAACTTGTGATTCCCCCTTTAACTTTGCACCTATCCTATTGACATAATATATGTTCATTGGCTACACATGTAACAATTGTGCCATACTAGGCACTAGAACTTCAAAAATTACTAGTAAAGTATAAACCTTATTCTCAAAGACCTAACATTCTAATTGTACTCCAGTGGGTATGAATTTTTACCGTTCATTCATTTATCCATCAAGCATTTATTGTCAGATAACAGAGGGGAGAAAAATTAAAAGAATCCCTGCCCTCCAGTTTACATTCTGTTTATTATTATTTCCTGTTACCAATTAAGTGCCAACTTTTAACTTCTCTGCCTACATTTTTATTATAATATGTGCTGGTTATGATAGTTTAAACATTGTCTACCAGAGTTCTCCTCTGACCCTTAACTTAGCTTTCTATCCCACTAATTCTGTTATCTCTGAATCTTACAATACCACAAAATTCTAACCTTGAAGTAAACTATAAATTGACCTCAATTTTTAAGTTGCTTATTGAATTGAATTGACTTACCCTTTCATTATTCCTGGACCTATTGTTCATTCTCCTTTGCTTGGAACTTAGATTCTCAAAGAATGAGCTTGGGGGAAAGGGGAACCTTCCTCGTTTGATAAGTTAATAAATTCTCCCAGCAATTTCCTGCTGTTCCCATGTACTTAACAGTATCGTTATCGAAAAATATGGAGAGATAAAGAGACAAACCTTACAGTAATAGGAGCTGGCACAGTATGTAAACAGCAAGGAAGGTTTGTCACCCTTTTGTTCAGAGATCCATTGCGTGATCAACAAGATAAAGGACTAGATATATTCTCTGATTCTCATGACTTCTCCAAAATAGAAATAAAATAATTTCAGTTATTTCCATGGTGCTGGGCACCAAGAACCCAAAGAAAGTAAAAACTCCAAGAACTAATGGACAGCTCAGGCTCATTCAGCACCCTTTCCCCCTTTGCCCAAGGATACACAAACAAACTTGACCCGCAGGTTCTCAGCAAAATGCAACATTCCCACCACCAGCAGCTCTTTCCAGTGCCTGGTGATCCATATTTGAAAGTGCAGAAAGTTGCTGAGACTCAGATAGCCAGCAGTGTGGCAGTGTTCCAATCTGCAACCAAGCTCTCTAGAATGGAAGGGTGGGACACATGACTGGGCTTGTATTAGAGTTCAAATCTATAAACTGACCCTTGCCTCCTGTCAGAGCTATGGAGAGCCAAACTCCAAATTGCAGTATGGCAACATTCACTACTGCTGGACTAGAGAGATCTGAAAAATGGAAGGAATGAGGCAGGACACTTGGGAGGAGGAGTAGAGAGAAGGGGGCCTTGTGACATACCACTAAGCTTTACGGAAACGGCCTAGTATCCAGCTGAAGACAGTTCTGTCCTCCCAAAAGTCACTTGTAGTAGAGACCTGGAGTGGTAAACCACGAACGCTCAATACGAAAGGAGGCTAAGAGACTTTGACTTCTAGTCCCCAGGAAAATCAAGAAAATCAGAGAGGAAAGAATCGGAAAGTAAGCAATAGGGGGAAATAAGGGGGTTGAAGACCAAAATTACCTGAGGTTACAGAAAGAAGAAAACTCAAAGACTTGGAGCATAAGCAAATAAAATAACAAGGAAGCCAACACCAGAAAGAAATATGGCCTCTAGATCTAGGAAACCAGTTCAGGCATCTATGAGTACTGCAATACAAAGGAAAATTATTCAACTGTTATTCAGGTAGAAGAACATTTGGATTTTGAAGAGATCATGGGACTACAACATGCTATTCCTGAGTGGTTTAAAAGAGAAATGAAAATTGTGAGAGGAGAACTTATGACTAGGCCATCAAAAATAATTGGCAGAATAGAAAAGCTTGAATCCATAGTGGCAAGTCTCACCACCAAAGCAAAAGAGAGAAAAACTGATTGAGAATACAAATACATGAAAGTGAAGGACAATCAGGAAGGATGGAAGCAAAACATAATAACATTAAGAAAATGTTCTCCATAAAAGAAATAGAATACATGGAGACAGCAGCAATTTGAGGATTATGGATTGTTCTCTCAGAAAACCAGTTAAAAAACTTGACTTGCATTTTGCAAGAACTAAAGCAAGAATACTACCCAGAGCTTCTTCACATAGAAAGCAAGGTACCAATCAAAAGAATTACCAGGAAACCTCTAGATAGGAAAAAGAATACCAAGGTTGTAAAGTCCAAGACACACAGGGTTAAATTTAACAATTTCATTGAGAAAAACAAGTTCAGCTAGCCACCAGGAAAAAGACTTGCAAATACAAAGGAAAGGAAATTCAAATAAAAAAAGACTATTCTGTACTCACCAGAAAATGTAGGAGGGTATAGAATAATGTATTCTGAAGAGTAAAGGTTCTCCACCTGGGACCCAAGGTGAACTGTTCTGCAGATCTGAGCTTAACCATAAATGAAAAAAGATGGCTGTTCAGTTATTAAAGAGACATTTGAAGTAATCCTAGAAAGAAAACCAGACCTGAAGAGATTATAAGCTTCTTGAACACCCCAGAAAATAGAAGTGCAGAAGGGGTGAACTAATGTAGCAGATAGTACAGAAAGCATTAAGAGACTTCTTTCTAAATATATATAAGATAAAGGTGAGTGCAGACGTCAGGTGGCAATGGTGGATGGTGTCATGCATTATGAACTGAATCTAATGTTAGAGACAAAGAGGAAAATAAAAACCTGGTTCATAACTTTAAATGTAAATGGATTAAGCAATCCCATAAAATGAAAAGGTCACATTTTATAAGAAAATCCCATGATCTGTTGCTTAGAAGAAATACTTTTTTAAAAAGACATAAAGACAATAAAACAGGGGAGGGGGCCCATATGAATCATTAATTTATGGAATTACTAATTTATTTTGACCCAGATAAGGGCAAAATTCTCCTGGTTTGAGAACTTGAGGTTCATCTGTGTACCCTTCCTTTCTACCAAGGTAGTCTTTGTGCCCTGCTTATTCACAGTAGAGGTGGTTGTAAGCAGAGTAGAGTCTCAGTCCTGGTGCTACTAGTTTACAAACTAAAGAGGAAATACAATGGGGTCCCTTTGGGTAAAAAGGAACAGATAACACCTGTTTCTTTGGATACTCTCTGGGAAAGAACACAGTGGCAATGAGAAGGGAATAATGCTTCCATCACACTTTCATAATAAGGCAGAGAGAGAGTACAGAGGTAACCAGCGCAAGTATTACAGAGGGAGAGAGCGTGGGGACAGAATGAGGTGCTGGAGAGAGAGAGGTAGCAATGTGGAAGAGAATGGGGAGGGAGAGGAACATGGTATTGTCATGGAACTGTGGATCAGAGTAGGGAGCACTTAGGTAGCATAGACCCACGGCAGGTGAAAAAGTGGGGGATAAGAGATTGGGATCCTGTTTTATAGACTTTGGGTGGGGCATAACTCATACATCATAGGCTTAGTTCATTAATATATCCACATCATCTCAAAGCTGTCAGTAATACCTTAGGGTTAGTTCATTAGCATAATGCTTTGCTGGTGTTCTGCTGGTCTCACTGCCCATGTCTAGAGCTTATTAGAAGCTTACATACTAAAGGCAGTTAGCAAGACCTATAAGCCATTACATTAAAACCTAACTAGCTTCCCTAAATTTAGCACATAGTCTCAGGATGTGGCCTTAGTTAATTTATTAAACAATTTCCAGTAGCCCTATGCTCCCCTAATTTATGAGACAATTTACAGGTAACTTATGCTCTTTTAATTTGTGGGATAGTTTGTAAGTAACTTGGAAGTTCCCTTTTGCAATATTACTTTCTACACCAGTGCAGGAGTCAGGAGAAACTAAGTTCAAATCTCACCTCAGACACTTGACACTCATTAGCTGTGTGACCTTGGGCAAGTCACTTAACCTCAATTGCCTCATCCTGGGTCATCTCCACTCATCCTGATGAATACCTGGTCACTGGATTCAGATGGCTCTGGAGGAGAAGTGAGGCTGGTGACCTGCACAGCCCTCCCTCACTCAAAACAAAGTCAAGTGCAAGTCATGTCATTGTTTCTCTGATGGCATGGTCTTCTTTGGCAACGAAGGATGAACACACACGTTACTTTCTACTATGAAATTGAAAATTGATACTCCACTTTATTCTGTATTAATTATTGCAGACTCTGTATTGATTGTTAGTTATCTAGTCACTGGAATAAGTGCTTGGGAATTAGTTTGATTTAAAAAGATAGTTTGACTTCTCAACATTAGAGTCTATAAAATAGTTTGACTTCTTTGTAAGACTTTAATTTTTCTGTTTCTCTGGGCTGTAGCCTGGACTCAATCCATCTTACCCCGGAAAGGAGGGTAGAGGAGTCAACGTGATTATAAAATATTTTGCCTTGTCATAAGCCTAGCCATTCTGGTGTACGGGGGGTCACAGAACAGGACATTCCAGAGGATATTGACTGTGTTTTAGCCTTAGCATGGACTTTGCAAGTCAGTATGATTATGCCAAATGTAAGCCCACTCTTACTTCTGATACAGACCAATCATAGTCTTAGTTTAGTTCGTATCACTGGACATTATGTAACGAAATGTATAAAAAGCTTCTCTGATTGTCAGGTATATCCCTGGCCTTTGTGATCTTATAGACAACTAATTGCTAATAGAATGATCTTGCCCAGAACTTTGTGCCTCAGTTTCTCTTCATCTTAGATTTTTATTGTAACACTACTATTGTAACTTTATGGTAGCTACTTACAAGCTTACTGTATCAGCTGGGGTAAGAGGTAATTAGGGGAACCAGAACAATATATAATTTCAAGAATAAGTGATAAACAGGGAAGTTTGTTATGCTGAAATAAATTGTGGATAACAAACTAATATCAGTAGTCAGTTGATAAACATTTATTAAGCTCCTACTACATGCCAGTCACTCTGCTAAGCACTGGGAAAAATGAAAAGGGAAAGAAAGATTGTCCCTGCCCACAAGGAACTCACAATCCAGTGGGAGGGGGGGAGAGTAGAAGTGAGACATGGACCTATTTGTAGGTGGTACAAGAAAAGCCAATAGATGGAGTGGTTAAAAATAAGTGAGAGAATAAGGGTGACAAAGGGAACAGTCTGTTGGAGGAGATGGAATGGGATCCCTTGATCTACCCCAAGTAGAGAGGTTAGACGCCATAAGGAGTAAAGCCATTTCTTTTTGAGAAATGGGTGGAGGAGATCGTGGGAGAAGGTAAACAAATGGTATGAGATGAGGATGAGGGGAGAAAAGGAGCTAACAGTGAATGGTCTCAATTTTTTTTATAAGATATTAGGGGTGGTTCTCAGCAGAGAAGGTGGAAGGAGGGAGAGCCATAGCAGGTTTAAGGAGGGATGAAAATATCTAGAAGAGCCACTGTGGAGAGTGGGAATTGATGAGGGAGTTATAGTAGGATTGCCTAGCAGCAGGGAGGGCCTAGTTGAGGCTGCGTTACAGTTATCTGTATCAAATTTATGTTCTGCAAAAGCCTTGGCATCCAAATTTCCAAAAGAAACCCTAAGCTACAAGATAACATAGACATTTAACACAATTAGTGATGGGAGATTTCAGTGTCTCAAGTTGGAATAATTGTAACAAAATATACAAAAGGGAAAATACAGAAGCTGGAGAAACTAGAGTTAAAAGAGCTATAGTTTTCTAAATGCAACTACAAAGGATTGTACATACACAGCACATTTTGTGATAGCAAAGGAATGGAAACAAAATAGGTGCCCATCATTTGAGAAGTAGCTAAAGAAATTATGGTACATAAATGTAATAGAATATTATTGTGCTGTAAGAAATATTGTGTGACAAATGCAGAGAAGCATGGAAAGATCTACATAAAACTGATGCAGAAAAAAATAAGCAGAGATGAGAAAACGATATACGTACACAATGCCAATACTGTAAACAGAAAGACCACACCAAAAAAATGAAAAGTGAATGCAGCAGAACTATAAAGATTCAGCATAACTCAAATGAAGGGCTATGAGAAGGCACCCATCCCTTTGAGGAGGTAGGAGGTCCCCAGGTATTGCACAGTGCACATGTTTTCAGCCCCCTTTCAATGTATCATTGATTAGCTATACTGATCTTTTCTTTCCTTTTTGTCTTTAAAAAAATATTATTTGTTATTTGTTATATGGCTCTCTGAGGGAAGGAGGAGGGATACTGGAAAAAACTGGGATATTAGAGAAAACTATGATGATGTAAATCAGTGGTGTTAAATTCAAATAAAAAAAAGGATCACCAAATTAGATATAAGGGTCTCTACAGGCTATATATTGGCTATTTTAAAATGTAATATTATCTATGTTTTGTTTTATTTTTATTTTGTGATAAGCATAATCAATCAATACATTGAAAAAGGCTAGATTGTAGAACGCTGAAAATAAATAAAATTAATTTTGAAAAAGGCTGAAAATGTGCAATATGCAACACCTGTGGATTTCCCATCTCCACAAGGGGTGGGGAGGGAGAGGGGAATTTCTGTCCATGTCTTTTAGATTGAGTCATGCTTGATCTTTATAATTTTACTACATTTGCTTTTCATTTTTGTATATGTGGTATAATTTTATGATTATGTTGTGGGCCGTATGTAGCCATTATTTGACCTTTGATATAAATAACAAAAGACATCAATAAAAATTTATTTAAAAAAAAAAAAAGTACATGTAGTGAGTTCCAAAGAACCAGGGACTAAGAGGATGCCCATTAATTGGGGAATGGCTAACCAAATTATAGTATATGAATGTAACAGAATACTACCATACCATAAAAAATTTGGGGGGGGGGGGGGAGAAATGGTTTCAAAGACACCTAGAAAGATTTTTATGAACTAATGCAAAGTAAACCAAAACAACAGTTTATACAGTAACAACAACATGGTGATTAAAAAGTTCAAGAGACGTAATTTCTGAGTTATTTAATCATTTTACTAATAATGTAAGTATTTTCATAAAAGGATGGTCATTTGTTCTCTCTCTCTCTCTCTCTCTCTCTCTCTCTCTCTCTCTCTCTCTCTCTCTCTCTCTCTCTCTCTCTCTCTCTCTCTCTCCAAACAAAGACAATCAGGATAGCACACTCACAGCTTATATGCCTATTGGAAGAGGGGTGTTACCAAGGGTGGCAATCAACTCTGGTTGGTTAACAATTAATGACAGAATGAATATTACAATGAGGAACTGAATGTACTCAAATAACTTTGTGTCATTTACTTCCAAGTTAACCCCAGCCTTGGGCAATCTATTCAAAGACTTTCCCTACCCAAACCTGAGTAGAGCACAATGACTTCTCCACCTGGGTCCTATCTGTATCCAATCTCATTATCAGTAATGTCCTTCAGGAGACTGAACTTTTAAAATCAGTAGTTTAGAAAAAGGAGGGAACTCTGGATCTTCCAAATCATGAGTTACTAACAATCAGCTGTTACTAATAGCAACTTTGGAACCCTTACGAACACTGACCAATACAATGGCCAACCACAGTTCCAGAGGACTGATGATAAAGCATCCTACCCACCTCCTGACAAAGATGGATAGCATGGCCTTGATTCAGAATAAGATGTATTTTTTGGATGTGGTCAGTGCTCTGATTTGCTTTTACTAGAGTATGCATAATTGTTATGAGGAGTGTGTGTGTATGTGTATGTGTGTGTATGTGTGTGTCTGTGTGTATGTGTGTATGTGTGCATGTGTATGTATGTGTGTGTATTTGTATTTATGTGTGTATGTGTGTATGTATGTATGTATGTGTCTATGTGTGTCTATGTGTGTGTGTATGTGTGTGTATGTATGTGTCTATGTGTGTCTATGTGTGTGTGTGTATGTCTATGTGTGTCTGTGTGTGTCTGTGTGTGTGTGTGTATGTGTGTGTGTGTATGTGTATGTGTGTGTGTAAGCATAAGAAACAAAAGTATCTGTCCGATACCTAATTTGTATTATACTTCAGTTATCTTTCTACTCTACTTTGGGGAGATTCTAGGCATGAGCCTTGCTGAGCTATACACAACATTTCCCCAGAGTGAAGAACTTAGTGAGAATGGGAAGACAGGAAGCCTTACCTCTCTGATCGCAGACCAGGATCCCCAAAGCTGAACCTGACCTGATTATGTGGATGGTGTTGGAGAAGATGTCCCTTAGTTGAGAAGGAGTGTGTAGCTCACCAGGCCCTATGATTCTAGCAGTAGTTTTTACTGTTAGATTCTAATTAGTAGTACTGTTTGTCCTTTGTTGCTGAAGAAGACCATGCCATCAGAGAAATGATGACATGACTTGCATTTGACTTTGTTTTGAGTGAGGGAGAGCCGTGCAGGTCACCAGGCTCACTTCTCCTCCACAGCCATCTGAATCCAGTGACCAGATATTCATCAGGATGACTGGAGATGACCTAGGATGAGGCAATTGGGATTAAGCAACTTGCTCAAGGTCACACAGCTGGTGAGTGCCAAGTGTCTGAGGTGAGATTTGAACTCAGGTCCTCCTGACTCCTGCACTGGTGCTCTATCCACTGCACCACCTAGCTGCCCATAGATTCCAATTACATTAAAGGATAATGCAAACAGAAGACATATGTATCTCCAAACCAGGCAACTCTTCCCCATGCCTCACAAGGCAGGATGGCATTTTTGCTTGTTCCCACAATATTTGAAAGGAACAGAAGTTCAGATGCATTATGTGAACCTCCCGACTTCTGGCTCAGGGAGAAGATAACATCAACCTTTCATACAACCATCAGTTGCTGAAATGCAGCAGTGGCTACAGTCCTTGAGTCTTTCCCACTGCTCTCTTTGCATTGCTTCTCATTAGGACACCCTTCAATGCACTATTTATGCTGGTGGCTCAACTGTGTGAAGCTTCTTTTCTAGGATGCAGAGGCAGATGGCTCACCTAGATAGAGGAACTACTATTTGCTATCCTTCCTAATTTTCAGGATTCTCTTCGTCTCTGTCTTCGTCTCTGTCTCCGTCTCCGTCTCTCTCTCTCTCTCTCTCTCTCTCTCTCTCTCTCTCTCTCTCTCTCTCTCTCTCTCTCTCTCTCTCTCAATAGACACATCCATCAATGTCATCTTAGACTTTAAATTGGAAGGGTCTTTTTCCAGTTCTGCAGAAAATAATCTTTTGTTCTCCACAATCTTTAATATATCACTGACAGTGACTCAGCAGTCATATCTGTCAGTCTATCATTACCTGAGGACGTTGTTCATCTTTGCAAGGCTGCTCTAATTCATCAAGGGCAATTAGGTGCCTTCTGATTGCCCTTTATTTATGTTGGTCACCAGCTCCTTATTGGCCACTCTTGATCAGTCCTTCCTCATTCAGAAGTCATTCTCCTTTTCAGATGAAATAGAAGCACAAGGAGAAACAAGCATCTCTGTTTTCTCTGATTCCTGCTCACTGTTCACAGGAAGGAAAGCAAAATACTCCTCGTTCCCATCCACTTTCATCATCTCTCAACCACGTATTCTCCTTTGAGGTTTATTCAATCTGCATTTATCACCTCACTGAGATTCTGGTAGCTGTTATATACTGACCCACAGGTCATTTTCTTTTCTTGATAAGTTCTGTGCCTGACTCAAAGTTTCTCCTTCTACCTCAACACCTGTCCTCCTTTGAGGGGACTTTCATGGATATTCGGTCAAATATCTTAACTTCCCAGTTCCTTAATCTACTTAATTTTCATGACCCTATTCCTTTACTTTACCCCAACCCCACCCAGAGATGGTCGTGCCCTTGATCTTGCATCATCCAAAAGTGCTACATTTCATATTCACGAACCCCAAAATGCACTTACCTAATCACAGTCTTTTATCACTCCATCTTAAGACCTCCTTTTAATCCTTAGCTTCATTCTCCCTACTTCCCTTTTATTTTCCTGCCCTGACAACATTCTCCTCCCTTCCCTATGTTTATTTCTTGGTGAATCAGTTTAATTCTACACTATCTTCTACTCTCAAGTCTTTGTACCATTGTCCTGTCACCGTCTATACCTTGACAAGACCTAACCTTACATTAACTCCCACTATCTGCCTCCTTCATTTGTTTTCTCATACTACTAAATAGCTGGAGAAAAATACAAAACCATGGTGAGTTAGTGCACTACCAATTTATTATATAATCTCAATGGGACCCTCACAGCAGCAGGGCTATTCTGTTAAATCTCCTTAATCTTATCTTCTATCCAACTCACTAGAGAGGCTGTTCCAAGCCTAAAGAGGTATGGAACCTTCTCGAGCTTCCCACAGTACTCTCTATCCCCATCTTCTAAAGCTAGAGCTTCAGCTCATACTTCACAGAAAAAGAATTGTGGCCAATCAACATGAGCTTCCTCTTCTCTCTGCTGCATCATCTCACATCAATCAGATGTCTCCCTCACCATCACTTTCTTCACCCTTAAGTCACATGAAGAAATGTCACTTTTGGACAAAGCAAATTTTTGTTTGCACACATAACCCTTTGATCCCATCTTATCCTGTCTTCTCCACCTGATTGCCCCCTTGATCATCCCTACTCTCTTTTTAATATTCAATTTCTCCCTATCTCTGGTTTCTTAGCTGATGCTTACAAACATATTCAGGTCTCCCCCAAACTTATATGATTCCTGTCTTTCTTGGCTAAATTCCTTGAGAAAGCAGATTTTTTTCAAGGTCAAACTGGATCATTTAATTACCTTGGATTTAATTTAAAGATTTAATTACCTTTAGTCTCCCAACTCCTTTATTGCATTCTTCAAGATGTTTATTATTATCTTATTAGTAACAACATTGTCTACTTCAAATATCAATTATCCTATGAATGTTAATTCCATAAAAGAACAACACTTTAAAAATACTCTTGCCATATCTTTCCAATATTGATCCATGATTTGTCCACTTACCAAAGAAAATAGTATTTACCAATCTATACCATATAAGCACTAGAAATCGATACCCTAGGACAATTGACATGACAAAGGGCAGCAACAAATTATGTAAATTAGAAACACCAATTAGCACCCCAATTATATAACTATTCACTTGGGTAGAATCAAAGAACATGCCTTCATATGCAGATGCAAAATAGAATACAAAAGACTGAATGACTTGCAAATGTCTCATTTCATTTCAATGTTCCTAAATGTTCCTGAAACCAGCCCAGCCCAGAAAATCTGGCATAGTCATGAAAGACTGCATCAGAATGATCTCACTGAAGTGTGGGAGGGACCCTCCAGAGAAAGGTGAGCCCAGACTGGTCCCCATGTTTCTGATACAGCTTCTTGTGATGACTCCAGAGATCCATGAGGCATCTTTCACCCCTAGGAAATTAGAAAGTAAACTGTCAGTGACCATTCAGCAAGGAAAGATCAGTGTGGATATCATCTGTGCCATTAAGAACTCTATCCTGAAGAAAACTGTGGCAAATTCTTGTTGGTTGATTTTGTATAATTTCTTGTATTTAGCAGGTGCTAGTTGTCTCTAGGATTACCAGCTGGCAAGCCTAGACCTGGACCAAGGTCCGCTCCTCACCCACGTGCTCCTAAACTGAAAAATTGTGCTGAAGGAAATGCTTGAGACTTCTTAGGTAGTATTTGGAAAGAAATGGAGAAGCTTTGGAAATTGTTTGATTCTTCCCAGGAACCCAGAGACCTTTCTAGAAATGGGAATCTAGACAAATGTGCCAATTGCATTTCAATTGATTTGCTGAGGACAGGGGGTCCTGCCTCACTTTAAAAAAGTGAGACAGATTCTACTCTTTCTTCTGGATTATGTACATTCTCTCTCTCTGTCTCTCTCTCTCTGTCTCTCTCTCTCTCTCTCTCTTTCTCTCTCTCTCTTTCTCTCTCTCTCTTTCTCTCTCTCTCTCTCCCCCTCTCCCCTCTCTCCTCTCATGCCCTCTCCTCCCCTCCCCTCTCCTCTCCTCTTCCTTTGCCTCTCTTACTTCTTCCAGTGAGGTGGTCTTGTAGCACTTAGGAACCAAGGCACCCTCTCCTACACTGGCAGAAATGACTATTGCTTCCCAGGGTATAAATAGTCAATCCTGACATAAATGATTCTGGGTGTTAATGGCAAACCTGTGAATTTGAGATGTTCGGAGTAACAAGGCCCCCCCAGTAGGGGCTGACTGGCAACAGAAACAATTTTCTGCATTGGATAGGAGGACCACCTACAGGAAGAAAAAAATCAAACCTTGCCATTGTCAGCCAGAATTTCTTGGAGTTGCATCCATTAACTCTGCCAGCTGTGATAGACCAGCCAAAGGTAACAACACTTTCTCTTGAAGCACCTAGCCCTGCTTGGGAAGCAGGAGCAGGGCTCTGCGGTGGGAGTGGAGATGGGGAGGGAGTGAAGCCTAAGGACAGTTAGGCCCAAGCATAGGGAGGCAACATTTGTCATAGCAAAGGGGATAAAATCAGGTCTCTTGGTAAACACAGTGCTTTTGCCTCAGCTCTGGGGGGGAAGTGGCCACATATACCCCAACATAAGGGGCCAGAATCAGGCTCAGGTGTTGGGCCCCAACATGAGACTGTGGAGTTAGGCCCCCACAGTGGCATCACCCAAAATAATGCCTATGACCAGGATAGCAGAATAACATTTGATCTTGGTAGAGTAGGCTGTGAGGTAGATGTCACCCAAACTAGCATTGATCCTTGGTGGCAGTTATAGTGGTTAGTGGACTGACCCTGGAAGCAATGATAATAGCAATGGTAACAAACATCAAAGCTGAACCCAGGGGCAATAGAATGGACAGAAATATTGGCCTCAGTAGAGTAGGCAATGACAAAACCAGGTTCTTTATAGCCTTTTGTTTGTATGTATGTTCATCCTTCATTGCCGAAGAAGACCATGCCATCAGAGAAATAATGACATGACTTGCACTTGACTTTGTTTTGAGTGAGGAAGGGCTATGCAGGTCACTAGCCTCACTTCTCCTCCAGAGCCATCTGAATCCAGTGACCAGGTAATCATCAGGATGAGTGGAGATAACCCAGGATGAGGCAATTGGGGTTAAGTGATTTGCCCAAGGTCACACAGCTAGTGAGTGTGTGAGGTGAGATTTGAACTCAGGTCCTCCTGACTCCTGCACTGGTGCTCTATCTACTGCACCACCTAGCTCCCCCAACCCTTTGTTTAATCTAGGATTGATTGGCTCCTTCACATTGTTAACAGTGGCTATTGTACAACTCCACAATACCCAGTGGTCATTGAACTCCTTCCCTGGGAAGGTTTGGAGGACCAAGGGATGACAATGCTGGGAGATGACTGGCCTTCTTGCAACAAGAAAGAGGTGAAAGTATTTACTAAGCCTTCAAATGAAAAGGGGGAGTCCCTCAGAGTCCTCTTCTGGGGCAATGATTTGTTATTCCACCTCCTCAGACTTGTAGAGGTCTCAGACTGGTGGGCCAGGGAACACTAGGAGGGTGGTGGCGATACGAGGTGGTGCTTCCTAACTTGTGATAAACATCAGATGAACAACGCTCTCATATTTTCCCAGTCACTAATGGAGGGAAGTAGGGCTATGTGCTGGCTCCCATGCTTTTGAGCATGATGTTTTTAGCAATGTTGTTGAATGCCTTCAAGAATACAAAAGCAACGTTAAGACCAGTTGCTTCATTGACAGTGAATGATTTAACTTGTAAAGGCTACAAGCCAAGACCTAAGAGAGTTGGTGTGTGACTTTTTGTTTGCAGATGATTGTGCATTCAGTGCCGCCTCTGTGACTGAGATACAACAAAGTATGGATCAGTTCTCTGCTATTTGTGCTCATTTTGGCCTAACAATTACCAAGAAAACACAAGTTATCCACCAGCCAGCACCATAACATCTATATGTGGAACCATTGGTTACAGCAAATGGAGAAATTTTGAATGTTATGGATAAGTTGACTTACCTTGGCAATGTAGACATAGATGATGTTGACACATGCATTGCCAGAACTAGCCCAGTGTTGGGGATGCTCTGAAGGAAAGTAAGAGAGAGAAGAGATATTAGGCTGTCTACCAAATTGAAGATGAACAGAGCAGTGGTGCTGACCCCACTGGTGTATTACTGTGCAACTTGCGCAGTCTATCAGCACCATAGCAGGAAACTGAATTGCTTCCATGTGAATTGTCTTAAGAAGATTCTGAAGATCACCAGGTAGGATAAGGTACCAGACATTGAGGTCCTTTCTTCAGTTGAACTGCCAAGCATTCAAATTCCGCTGCAGAATGTGCAACTCTGATGGGGTGGCCACATTGTTTGAATGCCAAACACACAAGGCCAAGACAATTTTATGGAGAACTCACATAAGGCAAGTGCACACAAAGAGGTCAGAAGAAGCAATACAAGGACACTCTCCTGGTCTCTCTGAAAAGCTTGGGAATTGATTGCATGACATGGGAGACACTGACACAGGACCACCCAGCAAGATGCTGTGCTCCATGAGCAGAGTTACAATAGCTCATGTGAGATGTGCAATTTTAGAGACATCTCCACTCCAAATGTTCATGTCCATCATTTGTTCCCAAGTTGTTGTAGAGTCTTCCAAGCTTGTATTGGTCTGATCAGCCAGACCCCAACATAGTGATGTTATTTTGGTACTTTGGTCCTCTTGGAAAATGAACAAGCAGTGATGAGGACCAGTGACTATACAGAAAGTGTCATTATCTTCTGGGTAGCGTGGATGTTCCTGTTCCTGCTCTTTTCATTATTACCTCTTTACATTTAGAGACCCACTGTGAACTGCAAAGAGTTAACCTCATCTACCACAGGGTCTTGGTCCTTCCAAAGTGGTTGAGGGAGGGCAGGGATGTTAGGACATGAAGCTTGAAATTTCTGATCTCCATTATCTCATATTCAGTTACTCCTTTGAGGAACTGATATATTGTTTTGTTTCTGTCATCTTAAGTTTTTCTTTTCATCCTTCATTGATTACATTTCTAGCATTTTTTCCCTTAAGGAAAAATATTTTTAATATCTCCTTTTGTGTGTTTATTTAGGCTTGTTTATTTGTTGGATTTCTAATTTTTAAAAAAATGCATAATCAATTTATGCCTTCCTTTTCTGTTTTGTTTGTGTTTTCTCCTAAGGACTACTTTAGCTAAATCATAGACATTTGGGGTATGTTGTTTTTATCATTATTTTTTTTCACATAATCATTAATTGTTCCTATGATTTGTTCTTTCACCCACTTATTATTTAGGATTTCATCATTAACTCTTCATTTAGGTCTGTGTTCTTTGTATTTCCTGAAATAATTACTATTTTCTTTTCATTATGTTCTAAAAAGGATGTGTTTTTTATTTTGGCCTTCTTACATTTATTTTCAATATGCCTGTGCTCTAACACATGGTTAGTATTTGTAAAAGTTCCATGTGGCACTGAGTAGTATCCTGTAGCAGTACAATTTGGAAGATGTCATAAGTCTTTTAGCTCTAATTTTTCCAGCAATTTGTTCAACTATATATTTTCCCTTTTGTTTACTTTCTGTTAGATTTGTCTATAACTGAGACAGGGGCATAGAAATTTTATGCCAGTATTGTATTACTATGTGTTCTTGTTACTCAGTTAATTTTTCTTTTATTAATTTATCTGCAAAGGCAATTTGAAGTATATACTTCATATTAATGGGCTTTTATCTATGGTTCCTTTTTTAGCATAATGTAGTTTCCATGTTTGTCTCTGTGAAAGGAATTATGACTTTTATAATAATCAATATGATATATGTAATGAATGAATTTATAGATTAGATTTTTCAGAATTGCCTCTCTTGTGAGCCAACTCGTAATGTAGCTTGAAACAATCAAACTTTTACAATGCTCACAATCACCGGCATCTTTGTGTCTGTGTGCCTGAAGTGAAGCAAATCAAAGACTGTAGAACCTGTTCCCTTCACAGAACTCTGGTCCTATGACCAAGTAAGTAATGACCCCCAAATACTTGACTCCAGAATTGTTGCATTGCGGCATTTGTGGATTTTTCATGGGAAATCACTAAATGATTGTTTGTAATCTACCTTCCCCCCTCCTTTTCCACTTGTGATTTATGCATTTAATATCTGTCTTCACTTCAGCAAGGTGGAATTCTGATCAGAATTCCTGATTTGCGAATCTGTTCCTCATAATGAAGCTAATTAATTAAATAACTACTTGATTACTGGCACTTTGTCTCTGACCTACTCAGGTTAGAGACTGGTTCAGTAAAATCTTGTTGACATCTCTCTCTTTTTTTAAAAATTTATTTATTTAACTTTTAACATTCATTTTAACAAAATTTTGGGTACAAATTTTCTCTGCATTTGTCCTCTCTCCCCACTCCAAAACACTGAGCATTCTGACTGCCCCTATCACCAATCTGCCCTCTCTTCTATCATCCCTCCCTTCCCTTGTTCCCATCTTCTCTTTTGTCCTGTAGGGCCAGATAACTTTCTATACCCCATTACCTGTATTTCTTATTTCCTAGTAGCAAGAACAGTACTTGACAGTTGTTCCTATAACTTTGAGTTCCAACTTCTCTTCATCCCTCCCTCCCCACCCATTCTCTTTGGGAAGGCAAGCAATTCAATATAGGCCATATCTGTGTAGTTTTGCAAATGACTTCCATAATAGTTGTATTGTGTAAGACTAACTATATTTCCCTCCATCTTATTCTGCTCCCCATTGTTCCTACTCTCTCTTTTGATCCTGTCCCTCCCCAAGAGTGTTGACTTCAGATTGCTCCCTCCTCCCATTGCCCTCCCTTCCATCATCCCCCCCACCCTGCTTATCCCTTTCTCCCCCAATTTCCTATATTGTAACATAAGTTTTCATACGAAAATGACTGTGTATTTTATTCCTTCCTTGAGTCAAGTGTGATGAGAGTAAACTTCATGTTTTTCTCTCATCTCCCCTCTTTTTCCCTCCACTAAAAAGTCTTTTGCCTTCCTCTTTTATGAGAGATAATTTGCCCCATTCCATTTCTCCCTTTCTCCTCCCAATATATTTTTCTCTCACCGCTTAATTTCATTTTTTTAAAGATATGATCCCATCCTATTCCATTCACTCTGTGTTCTCTGTCTCTGTATGTGCATGTGTACGTGTGTGTGTGTGTGTGTGTGTGTGTATGTAATCTCACCAACTACCCAGATACTGTAAAGTTTCAAGAGTTACAAATATTGTCTTTCCATGTAGGAATGTAAACAGTTCAACTTTAGTAAAGTCCCTTATGACTTCTCTTTGCTGTTTACCTTTTCATGCTTCTCTTGATTCTTGTGTTTGAATTTCAGCTCTGGTCTTTTCATCAAGAATGCTTGGAAGTCCTTGATTTCATTGAAGGACCATTTTTTCCCCTGAAGTATTATACTCAGTTTTGCTGGGTAGGTGATTCTTGGTTTTAGTCCTAGTTCCTTTGACTTCTGGAATATCCTACTCCACGCCCTTCAATCCCTTAATGTAGAAGCTGCTAGATCTTGTGTTATCCTGATTGTATTTCCACAATACTTGAATTATTTCTTTCTAGCTGCTTGCAATATTTTCTCCTTGACCTGGGAACTCTGGAATTTGGCCACAATGTTCCTAGGAGTTTCTCTTTTTGGATCTCTTTCAGGTGGTGATTGGTGGATTCCTTGAATACTTATTTTGTCCTCTGGTTCTAGAATCTCAGGGCAGTTTTCCTTGATAATTTCATGAAAGATGATGTCTAGGCTCTTCTTTTGATCATGGCTTTCAGGTAGTCCCATAATTTTTAAATTGTCTCTCCTGGATCTATTTTCCAAGTCAGTTGTTTTTCCAATGAGATATTTCACATTATCCTCCATTTTGTCATTCTTTTGGTTTTGTTTTGTGATTTCTTGGTTTCTCCTCAAGACATTAGCCTCCATCTGTTCCATTCTAATTTTGAAAGAACTATTTTCTTCAGTGAGCTTTTGAACCTCCTTTTCCATTTGGCTAATTCTGCTTTTGAAAGCATTCTTCTCCTCATTGGCTTTTTGAACCTCTTTTGTCAATTGAGTTAGCCTATTTTTCAAGGTGTTATTTTCTTCAGCATTTTTTGGGTCTCCTGTAGCAAGGTGTTGACCTGCTTTTCATGCTTTTCTTTCATCTCTCTCATTTCTCTTCCCAGTTTTTCCTCCACCTCTCTAACTTGATTTTCAAAATCCTTTTTGAGCTCTTCCATGGCCTGAGTCCATGGAATATTTATTTTGGATGTGTGGGATACAGAAGCCTTGACTTCTGTGTCTTTCCCTGATGGTAAGCATTGTTCTTCCTCATCTGAAAGGAAGGGAGGAATTATCTATTCACCAAGAAAGTAACCTTCTATAGTTTTATTTTTTTTCCCCTTTTCTGGGCTTTTTCCCAGCCAGTGACTTGACTTCTGAGTTTTCTTTCCACACCCACCTCACCTCCAGATCTGCCCAACCGGTGCTAGGGGTCTGAGATTCAAATGCTGCTTCCCAGCCTCAGGGCTTTGGGCGGAGGCAGGGCTTCTATTCAGTGTGAGATTAAGTTTAGGTGTTCAGGTGGGGGCAGGGCCACCTCACAGGGCTCAGTTCCCTCAGGGGTTTTATGTGGAGACCTTCATAAATGGATCTGAGCTCCTGCCTGCTTTGGGAGCCCCTGTCCCCTGCTGCCTCCGCTGCTGCCTCCACTGCTGCCTCCTGAGGGGGCCTGAGTTATGGGGACACCCCACTCCCCTCTCGACCAGCCAAAGAGACCCTCTCACTGACCTTTAGCACCTGTGGGTGGAAGGACGTGCACTGTCATTGGAGATTCTGTCCCTGGAGCCTGCTTGAATCTGCTCCTCTAAGTGCTGCACGGTCAAGGCAGGGCTGGGCTCTGCTCTGGGTCCAGTGGGCGACGGACCTTTCACTTCAGCTTTTCAGGTCTCTCTGGAACAGAAATCTCCTCCACTCTGTTGTTCCGTGGCTTCTGCTGCTCCAGAATTTGTTGGGAGTTCTTCTTTACAGGTATTTTATGGGCTGTGGGTTTCGGAGCTAGCATATGTGTCTTTCTATTCCGCCATCTTGGCTCCTCCCCAACATCTCTTTTTGTGTTGTGAATTTTTGTTTTTGTTTTGTCTGACAACATGATTACAACTCCTGATTTTTTGGACTCACCTGATAGTTAGGAAATTGGGTTACAGGGCCTGCTTTTGATTCAGTATATGTCTTTCCTTCTTAAGTGTGTTTCTTGTAAACAATAAATTATATAAAATATAAATTATCCAGGTTGAAAGAAGAAGAAATAAAATGCTTAATCCAGTCTTAGAAAAAGAAATTGAACAAGCCACTACTTAACTTCCTAAGAAAAATCCCCAGGACCAGATGGAGTCACAAGTGAATTCTACCAAACATTTGAAGAACAACTAATCCCAATACTGCATAAACTATTTGGAAAAATAAGCAAAGAAGGAGTCCTACCAAATTCCTTTTACAACACAAATATGGTGCTGATACCCAAACCAGGAAGAGCTAAAACAGAGAAAGAAAATTATAGATCAATTTCCCTAATGAATATTGATGCAAAAATTTAAATAAAATACTAGCAAAGCGATTACAGCAATGTATCACAAGAATCATACCCTATAACAAGGTGGGATATATAGAAATATAGGACTGGTTGAATATTTGAAAAACTCAGCATAACTGACCATATCAATAACAAAATTAATAGAAATCATATTATTATCTCAATAGATTCAGAAAAAGCTTTTGATAAAATGCAGCACCCATTCCTATTAAAAATACTAGAGAGCATAAAAATAAGCAGAGCTTACCTTAAAATGATAAGTGATATTTATTTAAAACCATCAGCAAGCATTATCTGTAAGGAGGATGAGCTAGAAGCCTTCCCAATACAATCAGGGGTGAAGGGTGTCCATTGTCACTTCCACTGTACTAGAAATGTTAGCTATAGCAATAAGAGAAGAAAAGAAATTAAAGGAATTAGAATAGGCAATGAGGAAAAAAAACTATCCTTATTTGCAGATGATAAAATTTCAGGATACAAAAATAAACCCACATAAATCATTAGCATTGCTATATATTACCAACAAAATCTGACAGCAAGAAATAGAAATAGAAATTCCATTTAAAATAACTGTAGACCATATAAAATCCTTGGAAGTCTACCTGCCAAGACAAATCCAAGAACTATATCAACACAGCTTTATATATGAACTATATGAGCACTTTTCACACAGATAAAGTCAGATCTAAATAACTGAAAAATATTCATTGCTCATGGGTAGGATTAGCTAATATAATAAAAAATAACAGTTGTACCTAAATTAATCTATTTTAATCTAAATTGATCAAATATTTGATAGAGCAAGAAAAAATAATAACAAAATTCATCTAGAAGAACAAACGCTCAAAGATATCAAGGGAATCAATGAAAACAAATGTGAAAGAAGGTGGTCTAGCCATACCAGATCTCAAACTGTATTATAAACTGATACTTATGAAAATAATCTGCTACTGGCTAAGATATATAGTGGTGCATCAGTGTAACAGATTAGGTACAAATTACATTATAGTAAATGACCACAGTAATCTAGTATATGATAAACCTAAAGAGCAAGCTTTTGGAACAAAAAACCTCATTATTTGACAAAGACTAATGAAAAAACTGGAAAACAGTATGGCAGAAACTAGGTAGAGACCAATATCTCACACCATATACCAAGATAAGGTCAAAATGGACATATGATTTATATATAAAAGAAGATACTATAAGCAAATTGAGAAAGGCTGAAGTAGTTTCTCAGAAAGAATTTAGAACAAAAGAAGATATAGAGAGCATTACAGGATGTAAAATAGATAATTCTGATTATATAAAATTAAAAAGTTTTTTGCACAAACAAAACCAATGCAACCAAAATTATAAGAAAGGCCAAAAACTTTGCGGGGGAGGGATTTTGCAACAAGAATCTCTGATAAAGGCCTTATTTCTCAAATATATAAACAACTGAGTCAAATTTATAAAATTACAAGTCATTCTCTAATTGACAAATGATCAAAGGATATGAACAGGCCGTTTTGAGAGAAAGAAATCAAAGTGATCTATAGCTATATTTTAAAAAAATTTCTAAGTCACTATTAATCAGAAAAAGGCAAATTAAAACAACTCTGAGGTACCACCTCATACCTATCAGAGTGGATAATATGACAAAAAAGGAAAATGTTGGATGTTGGAGGGGAGATGGGAAAACTGAGGCACTAATGTACTGTTGGTGGAGCTGTGAACTGATCCAATCATTCTGGGGAGCAATTTGGAACTATGTACATACATATCTTTTGATCCAGCAATACCACTGGTAGGTCTATATCCTAAGACATCAAAAAAGAGAAAAGAACCTATATGTACAAAAATATTTATAGTAGCTCTTTTTGTGGTGGCTAAGAAATGGAAATTGAAGGGATGCCCATTAATTAGGAAATGGCTAAATAAGCTCTGGTATATGATTATAATAGAATATTATTGTGCTCTAAGAAATGACAGGCAGGATGATTTTAGAAAAACCTGAAAAGACTTACATGAACTGATGCATAGTGAAGTGAACAGAACCAGAAGAACTTTGTACACAGTAACAGCAACATTGTATCATGAAGAACTATGAATGACTTAGATACTATTCTCAGCATTGCAACAATCCAAAACAATCCCAAAAGATTAATGATGAAGCATACTATCTGGCTCCAGAGAAAGAAATAATATTGTTTGAATACAGACTGAAGCATGTCATTTTTCACTTTATTTAATTTTTTGTTTTGTTCGAGTCTTCTGGTACAAAATGACCAATATGGAAATGTTTTACATAATTGTGCATGTATAACATGATCGTTCATCATCTCAGGGAGGGGGAGGGGAGGGAGGAAGAGAAATAGAATTTGGAACTCAAAACTTTAAATAACAATGTTAAAATTGGAAAAAACATGTTTTTAAATGTTCAAATGAGGAAAAAGTAAAACTCTTCTAATTAAATAACAAACTACATAATAAGCCTATGGCAAGCTGTTCTATCAGATACCACCGAGATAATAAAAGAACTCAAAATAACCTGTATAGGCATAAAGTTCATGAGATTTTTTTCTGATTGGTTGATGGCAATAATATGATTGAAAGAAATTAAAGACTTTTCTTAAAGTAGGATAGATTCACAGAATTTTAGAGATTTAAGAAACTGAATCTAGGATGGGTGACCTTGGGCTATCAATCAATTTATTAAGAACCTACTGTGCTAAGCATAGAAGATAAAAATACAAAAGTCAAAAAGTCTTTGCTCTACATTCTATAGGGTAAACAGGTACAATGTATAATATACATATATATATATATATACATACATACAAGAGATGCAAAGTAATTTTTTGTGAGAAATATAATCAGGTGGGGCAGCATAGTCAAGACAGGATTCATGCAATAACGAATTTCTTATTTATTATTATCATTTATGATCTCTTAAATGGTAGTAAGAATCTTCCTGATATTTCTCCAATTTAGTCTTATATAGGAATCACCCTCAGTCCCAACAGGAATGATATCAACACTCTTGGGATCCATTGGTGAATAGAAATTGCCTAGTGCTAATCTACTGAACCCCTGGAAGTCTTAGTTCCTCCCATTTCTAAGGGAAGTGGAGGAAAAGGACAAGAAGTTATGTGAGAGGATCAAGTCTGGGTTAATTATGTCAGAAGGTTACTGCAAGGAGCAAGATGGCTGTGATTATGTTGGGGCTTCTAGGGAAACCAGGACACTTTGGCTTCTGGGCTGGTGATTAGTTTATGGAAGTCAGTGTGGCCTAGACAGAAAATACACTGGCACTAATACCATATGTGAATTGATAGGCATGAATGACAAGATACCAAGACAAGTACTGTTATTGAGTTGCATGGAAACCACATGGAACACAATGTCTGGAGCTGTTCATGGTGCTGAGAACAGAACTTAAAATCTACATTTTGTAATCCTTTCCTCCACTCCCTTTCTCATTGTTTTTCCCTGGAGCAAGATACAATATTTTCCCACTCCATGTTGTTTTTTTTAAATTATGTTACAACTGTTATCATTCTCTCTACTGCTTTGTACTGAACAATAAAAAACCTGAATAAAAATTAAAACCTTCATCACAAATATATATAGTCCAGTAAAATAAACTCCCATGTTGGTCACAGCCAAAAAATGCATTTCTCATTCTTTATTTTAAGTTAGTCACTTCTAGCAGAGGGGCCTGGGGCCTTCATCTTCATCATAGTTTATGACTATATTGATCAGAGATCCAAGAGTTTCAAGTTTTCAAGTTTTTTTCTCTATAAAGTTTATTCAAATTGTTTTCTTAGTTTTCACTTTGCTCTGTATTAGTTCACAAAGATCTTTCAACTTTTATCTGAAACTGTCTAATTCATCATTTCTTATGGCACAACAATATTCTATTACATTCACTTATCATAGTTTAATCCATCATTCCGCAATAGATGGGCACATCTGTATTTTCTATTTTGGGGCTACTATGAAAAAAGCTGCTAAAAATATTTTTATACATGTATATTCTTTTCCTATTTCTTTGATCTCTCTGAGTTATAAACTCAGTAGTGATATAACTGAATCAAAGAGAATAGATAGTTTAGTGACTTTTGAGGTATAGTTCCATTTGTTTCTCCAGAAAGGTTGAAGCCATACTCTTCTCCACCAAAAGTACATCAATGTAAGAGAAATGATTAATAAATAACCAATTATTGGGGAGATCCATGTTTTTTTACCTTCCTAAATTCTCATTGTCTACTAGGTCAAGCCAGCATCTGAAGGACATTGTTGATGAATGAAATTGCCTAAATCCCCATTGTACTCGCCTTTCAGTCCTGGGTAGAAGCTGTTGCCACACCCAACTAGAAAACCTTACAAAGAATCTAATCTAAGGCAAATCCAGCCCATTGTGTTCCACTCCCACAGGTTTTGACCTCCTTTGTCTGAGGTAACAAAGCGCAAGTCATGTAGGTAGGTGTGCTTCTCACTCAAACATGTAAATTCTATAGCATCATTCCTGGTGGATTTGTATGCATGTACTAGAAATGACACATATTGATTTCACTGAGCTTTCTGTTCAGATCAAAGTTCCCAGCATATTTAACAGAGATCAGTTAAAATCTTCTTGAGGATGGGAAAGAGTTGTCCTGTACTTTTTTGATACTTGCCAAGGCCAATATTTTCTTAAGTAGCTTCATCTCAAGGTCTCTACCTGGGCCAGAATGAATCCAGGGAATCCATACACTGAAACATTTTTTCCACAACTCTTTAGCTACAGTAGTTGCTTTCTAATTTCTGGTTGTGTCTGCTTGGTCATGCCTGGGGAAATGATCCATCACCATCAAGATTTGACTCATTTGTTTACTTTCTATTTCGGGAGATGGAAAGTCAATATAGACAAGTTCCAAAGTCTCATATTCAAATAAGCAGTGTGAGTAGATAGCATCAAGCACATATTTCACACTTCCGGTGACATCTGCATCCATCTTAGGTCAGTAAAATTTGTTTCTTACAAGTAGCACCAGATGCTTCCTGATTTCATGATTGGATCAGTCACAGACTGATACAACTCTCCATTGCACAGCTCCAACTTCTGTCATTCACTGAGCAGTAAGGTGACTTTTGCTGTCTGAAACTTAAGATATGTAGGGTTGTTAATAAGCTTTTGAGATCATATCACTTCTCTTAGTCCTTCATTAGCCATCTGTTCTCACTGCCAGTCACCTGCAGATAACTGTGGTAAGGAAGATTGATCAATGATACAAACTGCATATGCATTTTGGCTTTCTGTCTGGTGAAAGTCCCTGATGTCACTCAAGGGGAAGTCCCCCCAAATCTCTAGGAAAGCAAATTGAGAAGAGGGAAATATTGAGATGCCAGCTCCTTTATATTTTGGTTTCTTCTCAGAGTCTCTCTCCCTTTCTCTTCCCTGAAGACAAAGTGGAACCACATATGTCCTTTCCCAAAGCCAGAAGCCAGAAGAGGAATGTATCTTTTCTCCTAAGTTTCCACAAACTCTGCCCTTCATTCTCTACTAATGAGGAGAGTCTGAGACCTGGATTATATTCCTAAAGAGGAGATTTGGCTCACAGTTTAGCTCAATTCCTACATAGCATTTGTCCTTCAAGCTCAAGTCCAAAGCTTCAGTGGGCCAGCATGGAGGTTTCTTGTTCCTTAGGGCTTTGCTTCCAGGTTGGCTGTGATACCTGGCCTGAAATCCCGGACACCCAGATTTCTGTAGCTCAGTCTCTCTAGTCAGGGATTCCATTTCCTGCCCCTAGAACTAAAAAGGGTAAATAAAATAAGACCAAAACTCCAAGCTCATTTCTCTGAGTCAACTGGCTGGGAGGGGGCTGGTGGGAGCCATGGGAAATCGTCCTCAGCTCTTCCTCCTCCTCCATAGCATTTGCTTTGAAGGAATCCTTTACTGTAGAATAGAATGAAGGGGGAAAGGTACAGTTCAGTCTCTCAGGTAGTTTGGGAGATGCAGAGAGTTTTGACTCTTTTAGCAAAGGGGGAAAAGGCTGCTCCCAATCCATGGTAGGGCATTGCAGAAGGCATCAGTTCCCCTATCTCAGTGGCAAGTCCCTAGTATGTCCCATGTAGGTGACTTCATCTTAGATGATTTATGTATGTGCTGAATTTCTGTTATACCAGTTGCTTCCTTTGTAATTTTTACTACGTTTGTGTAAAAAGTTTTAAAATTTGAATAGGCGGAAGGAGCCAAGATGGCAGAGTAGAAAGATACACATATGCTAGCTCTTACCCCACAGCCCATAAAATACCTGTAAAGAACTCTCAACAAATTCTAGAGCAGCAGAAGCCACAGAACAATGGAGTGGAGGAGATTTCCATCTCAGAGAGACCGGAAAAACTGATGGGAAAGGTCTGTCACACACTGGACAGATGTGGAGCAGAGCCCAGCCCCGCTTTGGCCACATGGCACAGAGAGGAACAGATCTGAGCAGGCTTCAGGGACAGAATCTCCAGCTGCAGTGCAGATCCCTCAACTCACAGGTGCCAAAGGTCAGTGAGAGGGTCTTTTTGGCTGGCTGAGAGGAGATCGAGGTGTCCCCATAACTCAGGTCCCCTCAGGAGGCAGCAGTATAGGCAGCAGTGGACAAGGCTCCCAAAGCAGGCAGTAGCTCACATCCATTGTTGAAGGTCTCATCATAAACCCCCTGAGGGAAGTGAGCCCTGTGTAGTGGCCCTGCCCCCTCCTGAGTAGTTGATCTTAATCTCACACTGAATAGTGGCCCTGTCCCCACCTAAATCCCCTGAGGGACTGGAGCAGCTCTTCTGAATCTCAACCCCCAATGCTAGCTTGGCAGAACTGGAGGCAAGGTGGTTGTGGAGAGGAAACTCAGAAGTCAAGTAACTGACTGGGAAAATGCTCCAAAAAGGGAAGAAAAATAAGAACATAAAAGGTTACTTTCTTGGGGAACATGTGTCTCCCCCCATCCTTTCAGATGAGGAAGAACAAGGCATACTGTCAGAGGAAGTCAAGGCCTCTGCCTCCAAAGGGAACTTAAACTGGGCTCAGGCAATAGAAGACCTTAAAAAACAAGTTAGCAGCTTACTAAAGGAGAACCAAAAAAATGTTGAGGAAAATAACAGCTTTAAAAAGAAGCTAACTCAATTGGAAAAAGAGATCCAAAAAAGCCAATGAGGAGAATGAGGTTTTAAAAAGCAGAATTAGCCAAATGGAGGAGAAGGTTCAAAAGCTCACTGAACAAAATAATTCGTTGAAAGAGAGAACTGAGTGCAGGGAAATGAATGACTTGAGTTAAACCAAGCAGTTAGTAAACAAAACCAAAATTTGAAAAAAATGGAGGATAATGTGAAACAACTCATTGGAAAAACAACTTACCTGGAAAAGAGATCCAGGAGAAGCAATTTAAAAATTATAGGATTACCTGAAAGCCATGATCAAAAAAAGAGCCTAGACATTATCTTCCACGAAATTATCAAGGAAAATTGCCCTGATTTTCTAGAATCAGAGGGCAAAATAAATACCGAAAGAATTCACTGATCACCTCCTGAAAGAGACCCAAACAGAGAAACTCCTAGGAATATTGTGGCCAAATTTCAGAGTTCCCAGAACAAGGAAAAAATACTGCAAGCAGCTAGAAAGAAACAATATGAGTACTGTGGAAATGCAATCAGGATAACACAGGATCTGGCAGCTTCAACATTAAGAGATCGAAAGGCTTGGAATGGGATATATCAGAGGTCAAAGGAACTGGGATTGAAACCAAGAATCACCTACCCAGCAAATCTGAGTATAATACTTCAAGGGAAAAAATGATCATTCAATGATATAGATGACTTTCAATCATTCATGTTGAGGAAAATACCAGATCTGTATATAAAAATTTGACTTCCCAAGACAAGAATCAAGAGAAGCATGAAAAGGTAAACAGGAAAGAAAAATCATAAAAGACTCTCTAAAGCTGAACTGTTTACATTACTTCATGGAAAGAAAATATTTATTTTATTTTATTTTTATTTTTATTTTTTTATTTATTTAACTTTTAACATTCATTTTAACAAAATTTTGGGTTCCAATTTTTTCTCCCCTTTTGTCCCCTCCCTCCACCCCAAAACACTGAGCATTCTAATTGCCCCTATCACCCATCTGCCCTCTCTTCTATCATCCCTCCCTTCCCTTGTCCCCATCTTCTCTTTTGTCCTGTAGGGCCAGATAACTTTCTATACCCCTTTACCTGTATTTCTTGTTTCCTAGTGGCAAGAACAGTACTCAGCAGTTGTTCCTAAAACTTTGAGTTCCAACTTCTTTACCTCCCTCCCTCCCCACCCCTTCCCTTTGGAAGGCAAGCAATTCAATATAGGCCAAATCTGTGTAGTTTTGCAAATGACTTCCATAATAATCGTGTTGTGTAAGACTAACTATATTTTCCTCCATCCTATCCTGCCCCCCATTACTTATAATCTCTCTTTTGATCCTGTCCCTCCCCATGAGTGTGGACCTCAAATTGCTCCCTCCTCCCCATGCCCTCCCTTCCATCATCCCCCCCACCCTACTTATCCCCTTCTCCCCCACTTTCCTGTATTGTGAGATAGGTTTTCATACCAAAATGAGTGTGCATTTTATTCCTTCCTTTAGTGGGATGTGATGAGAGTAAACTTCATGTTTTTCTCTCACCTCCCCTCTTTATCCCTCCACTAATAAGTCTTTTGATTGCCTCTTTTATGAAAGATAATTTGCCCCATTCCATTTCTCCCTTTCTCCTCCCAATATATTTCTCTCTCACTGCTTAATTTCATTTTTTTAAGATATGATCCCATCCTCTTCAATTCACTCTGTGCACTCTGTCTCTATATGTGTGTATGTGTGCGTGTGAATGTGTGTGTGTAATCCCACCCAGTACCCAGATACTGAAAAGTTTCAAGAGTTACAAATATTGTCTTTCCATGTAGGAATGTAAACAGTTCAACTTTAGTAAGTCCCTTATGACTTCTCTTTGCTGTTTACCTTTTCATGCTTCTCTTGATTCTTGTGTTTGAAAGTCAAATTTTCTTTTCAGCTCTGGTCTTTTCATCAAGAATGCTTGAAAGTCCTTGTTTCATTGAAAGACCAATTTTTCCCCTGAAGTATTATACTCAGTTTTGCTGGGTAAGTGATTCTTGGTTTTAGTCCTAGTTCCTTTGACTTCTGGAATATCCTATTCCATGTCCTTTGATCCCTTAATGTAGAAGCTGCTAGATCTTGTGTTATCCTGATTGTATTTCCACAATACTTGAATTGTTTCTTTCTAGCTGCTTGCAATATTTTCTCTTTCACCTGGGAGTTCTGGAATTTGGCCACAATGTTCCTAGGAGTTTCTCTTTTTGGATCTCTTTCAGGCGGTGTTCTGTGGATTCCTTGAATATTTATTTTGCCCTCTGGTTCTAGAATCTCAGGGCAGTTTTTCTTGATAATTTCATGAAAGATGATGTCTAGGCTCTTTTTTTGATCATGGCTTTCAGGTAGTCCCATAATTTTTAAATTGTCTCTCCTGGATCTATTTTCCAGGTCAGTTGTTTTTCCAATGAGATATTTCACATTATCCTCCATTTTGTCATTCTTTTGGTTTTGTTTTGTGATTTCTTAGTTTCTCCTCAAGACATTAGCCTCCATCTGTTCCATTCTAATTTTGAAAGAACTATTTTCTTCAGTGAGCTTTTGAACCTCCTTTTCCATTTGGCTAATTCTGCTTTTGAAAGCATTCTTCTCCTCATTGGCTTTTTGAACCTCTTTTGTCAATTGAGTTAGCCTATTTTTCAAGGTGTTATTTTCTTCAGCATTTTTTGGGTCTCCTTTAGCAAGGTGTTGACCTGCTTTTTATGCTTTTCTTGCATCTCTCTCATTTCTCTTCCCAGTTTTTCCTCCACCTCTCTAACTTGATTTTCAAAATCCTTTTTGAGCTCTTCCATGGCCTGAGCCCATGGAATATTTATTCTGGATGTTTGAGATACAGAAGCCTTGACTTCTGTGTCTTTCCCTGATGGTAAGCATTGTTCTTCCTCATCAGAAAGGAAGGGAGGAAATGCCTGTTCACCAAGAAAGTAACCTTCTATAGTCTTATTTCTTTTCCCTTTTCTGGGCATTTTCCCAGCCAGTGACTTGACTTCTGAATATTCTCTTCACACCCACTTTGCCTCCGGATCCTCCCAGCCAGTGCTTGGGGTCTGAGATTCAAATGCTGCTCCCCAGCATCAGGGCTTTGGGCAGGGGTAGGGCTGCTATTCAGTGTGAGATTAAGTTCAGGTGCTCAGGTTTGGGCAGGGCTGCCTCATGGGCTCAGTTCCCTCAGGGGGTTTATGCAGAGACCTTCAACAGTGTATCTGGGCTCTTGCCTGCTTGGGGAGCCCCTGTCCGCCACCACCCCTGCTGCTGCCTCCTGAGGGGGCCTGAGTTATGGGGGCACCCCACTCCCCTCTCAACCCGCCAAAGAGACCCTCTCACCAACCCCCATCACCTGTGGGTGGAGGTACCCACGCAGCCACTGGAGATTCTGTCCCCGAAGCCCGCTTGGATCAGATCCTCTTGGTGCCTCCTGGCCAAGGCAGGGCTGGGCTCAGCTCCGCATCCGCAGTGCGAAGGACCTTTGTGAGAGGTTTTCAGGCTCTCTGGAACAGAAATCTCCTGTGCTCCACCATTCTGTGGCCTCTGCTGCTCCAGAATTCACCAGGAGTTCTTTTTTACAGATATTCTATGGGCTGTGGGTTCGGAGCTAGTGTATGTGCATCTTTCTACTCTGCCATCTTGGCTCCGCCCCCCAAATATTTTTAACTCTTGAATCTTTTCTCAGTATTTGGGTAGATGGAGAGATTATACACACACACACACACACACACACACACACACACATAGATAGAGAGCACAGGGTGTGTTATATCAGAGGAGATGATATCCACACACAAGTATAAAATAAAATAAAAATCAAGGGATGAAGGAGGAAAATTCTGGAAAGAGAAAGGGAGTAATGGAACGGGGCAGGCTATAACTCACAAAAGAGATAAGAAAAATCTTATTCAATGAAGGAAATAAGGGAGAAGGGGAGAGGAGAAAAATAAAGCTACTCTCTCCACATGTGGTTGAAGGAGAGAATAACATGCTCACTAAATCTGATATGAAAATTTATATCACAGCACAGGAAAGTAGGAGAGGAGGCAAGTGGGGTGAGGGGTTGTTAGAAGGGAGGGCAAATGTTAGAAGGGAGTCACTAGAAATAAACACTTTTGAGAAAGGACAAGGTCAATTGTAAGGGGAAAAAGGAGGGATAGAGTAAGACAGAGGGCAATATAATTAGTATTACACAACATGATTATTATGGAAGTCTTTTGAAAAAGAACACATATTTAGTCTGTATTGAATTGCTTGCCTTCTCAGTGGGGGTGGGGAAGGAGAGAAGTTGGAATTCAAAGTATTCGAAACGAATGTTGAGAATTTTTATTGCATATAATTGGGAAATAAGAACTACAGGAAATTTATCTTGCCCTAAAAGAAAAGAGAGAAGATGGGGATAAAGGAAGGGGGTATGTGTGATAGAAGGGAGGGTACATTGAGGGAAGGAATAATCAGAATGCAAGGCATTAGGAAGCAGGGGGAGGGGAGTGATGGGGAGAAAAATTGGACATGTTACAAAGTGAGGTAAAAGCATTTAGTATTAAAACAATTGACTGAATTAATTACTGAGAATAAATCAATGACATCTTTAGTTTGGGGAAAATAATTTCAGTCTAAATTTCCCAGAGGAAGGTATCCTTGGGCAAAATTTGGCATTGATGGAAAAGTTAAGGTTTTAATGGTAAATTTGATTTTATGATTGCTATTTAATCAAGAACTAGAACATGTATAGACATGTAAACCACTTACAACTTGCCTCAAAAGAGGTTCCTTAGGCAAAGTGAAATTATAATCATATTTGAAACCTGGTTATTGGAAGTTGCCATTTTTAGATGCTATGGGATTATTAAGTGACTGTTCTTCTGAGTCTAACTCCAGCCATACGAAGCAAGAAAGGCGATCTGAGCCTCCAATCCATGGTGCTAGTAAGCTGGTGAGATGCCGGTATGAATTGCATAAGGTAATCTCATGGGATGGGTGGGAGAGCAGCTGTTCAGCCTGGGCTGAGGTAGGATTCTCCTGACTCAATTTCCTCACTGACACCTGGCAGACTTTAAGCCTGACTCCATGCAAGTGGATAATCCAGTCCTGCCTGGAATTAACATGAAGTTGGGGAGTTATTATATCCCTGCAATATCCCTACTCTTGGTGGCAATTTCCTATAGTCAAAAGGTTTGTAAGCTTAGTACCAGACCTATTCAATTATAGATTATTAGTAGGGGAACATCCAAGATTAAGTCTCAAATTAAGCTATTAGGCATAGGACTTTAGACCAACAACAATAAGTTAGGGTCCTTTAATACTTAGTAATACTGTGGAGACAATTAGGTCAAGAACTTGTGAAGTTAGCAACATAAATATTACTTGTGTCTCAGTTGGTTTAAAATATTTAAAACAGTTTTAAAAAATATTCTTTTGTGGTCCATACTATAAATGCCTTAAAAAGAAGTATCATCTGACCAAAAGTTTGAATTGTTTTATCTGTTATAAACTATGTTAAAAATAAAAATTAAAAAAATAAATAATAAATAAATAATAAAAAAAAGTTTTAAAATTTATATGGAAACAACTGCTCATTTTATCTTTTGTAATCCTGTCTACCTCTTGTTTAGTCTTACACTCTTTCCATAGTTATATATCTGAATGGTAAATTCTTTGCTCCTCTAATTTGCTAATATCACCTTTGATTTTTAAGTTATGTATCCATTTGTATAGTTGTGTATCTTTGTAGATACATTAAAAAATATTGTTCTGGACCCATTTTCTGAAAAACTGCATTTCAATTTTCTCAACAGTTTTTGTCAACCACTGAATCTTTCCCTCAGTAACTGAGACCTTTCTATGTTACACATATGTAATGTTAATGAGTTAAAGATCTTAGTAGGCCTCAAGTAGAGCCCATTAAGGGAGGCTTGTTGTGTAGGAAGGCCCACACTTTTTGTTAATTTCTAATGAGGCACTGGATCATGAGGGCTGTGATGCCCTCCAGCTCTGAAAGTGTGCATCCACTCTGAAGTGAGGTTTTGCTTTGGGGTTTACTCTTTGGCAGAAGGTTTGTATGGCAGATGAGACTCTGGGTAGCTGTTAAGGAGCCCCCCTCCCCTGGCCCTGTTTTGAGAACCCAGATGTTGGTACTGCTCTCTCTGGTAACTATGTATGTATGCAATGCTTAGACAGCTGGATCGGTCTGTTGATCTCTGGTGTATGTATTGCTTATGGTTAGATAGTTAGAAACCCTGTCTGTTGGTCTTTATCTCTCTGCTTATATTTTCTCTGCTGGTACATGTGATTAAAGAAGATTGCTTATGCCTCCAAAGTTGTTTTCCTTTTAGAAAAGCAGATCTAAGAACCCATGCTAGCAGATCATACTGGATGTGTCAGGGTGCTTGATGCTATGACATGACAGGAAGAAAGGTATGGGGGGTGAGACAGAGACAGACAAAGAGAGAAGAGGAAGAGGAGTGGAGCAAGGGACAGAGAAAGAGAGAAGAAAGAAGATGAGAAAGGAGAGGGAAAGAGAAAGAAAGGGAGGGAGATAAAGAAAGGAAAGTAGAGAGGGAAGAAGAAAGTATGAGAGAAATAGTGAGGGAGAGAGAGGGAGGGAGAGGACGGAGACAGAGAAAGGGAGACACAAAAAGAGAGAGAGAACAAAGAGGGGGAGAGGGAGGAGAGAGAGAAAGATGAGAGAGTGAAAAAGAAAAGAAAGGGAAAGGGAGAAATGAGAGTGAGTGTGAGGAAAAGGGGGAAAAATGGCAGGAGAGAGGAGAGAGGAACATGGGGGGTGGGGAGAGAAGAAGGTGATTGTGCAGGAGAAGGAGGAGGGAAGAGAACAGAAGAGAGATTATTTTCTGGGATCTTCTCAGCTTTGTGTAAAGCTAAAAAAAAAAAAAAGAATTATTGATCCCTGTTTTTATGGTTTCCCCAAAGCAGATAAAAATACGTGAATATGAACTAGTACTTGGGGCACAAAATGAGTGAAACATCCTGGTGGTGAGAAGGCTTGGAATGAGCTTCAGTGAGCCTTTAGGAGGCATTCACCTCAGGCACTTCCTCTTCTATCATGTTTCTGAGTCAAATTTGAAAAGAAAGGACTAGTGCCACCCATATAACCCGAACTAAGAGGCATTAACTAATTCCCTGCTCACCTTACCAAGCACCTTCCACTGGACACCACTCACATCTACAGAGGGATGAACATCACAGATTTTCTAGATGAAAGATACCCTGTTCTGCTCCTTTTCCTCAGTGGAAGTAACCTATTGAAAACAATAGCTGAAGCAGACCAGTGAGTAAACAGAGCATCAGAGAATGGTCAGGGAAAGGAGGGCTCCAGGGAAAGTCCTTCCTTTCTCATTTTTCATGTTTCATGTTCAGTTCATGGTCTCCCTCTTGTGGGTGAATTGGGATCCTCATCCTTTAAACAAGCACAGGAAAGAGCATGAGCCAGCAAGCACAGAAAAAAGACTGAATTTTCAGCTCCCTGTATTCTGTATCTGATGCTCTGCCTGGTTTCAACTTCATGGAACAAGATACCCCTTAGTCCCCCCACCTTTCCTACATCCTTTTGTGCATAATCTTTCCTCTCTCACTCCTCTCCCCCAATTATACTGTAAGCTCATTGAGGGCAGGGATGGTCTTAATTAATTGTATCCCCAGTGTTTAGCACAGTGCCTAGCACATAGGAGTTTAATAAATGTTTTTTGGATTTGGATTAAATGGAATTAGGGTGCAGAAGGTCACCCCCTACAACTGAAGGAATAACTTCAATGGGGGCTAGTACTATCTTCAGAGAACATAGACATCCTCTCTCAATACCTTCCAGGATGCTGGAAAACCCTGGAAGGGGAATAAAATGGAACCTGTCTAGACTCCCAGGTAATGAGGGCCAGGATAATAAGTGTTACACCTGCAACAGAAGCTCCAAGGGAATGTGATACAAAGCTTTACCCAGGAGTTCCAAGCAACACTGTCTAAAACCTAGCAAGCTACAATGCTGGCACATTGGCCTGGCAGGGTAAGGAAGAAGCAAAACAAGTCAGCTAGCTGGGTAATAAACATGACATACAACAGAGGCAAACAGGCAGAGGCAGCAGATGTGACTGGAAACCATAAGAGCATGTCAGCAAGTTGAATAAAATGCATCAGTGAGATCTAAGGGAATCATCATGAAAACACAGTCCAAGCTTGACTTCACAGAAATCAGAATCCAACAAGGTTTAGGTCTGAGCCAAGAGAATTTATATTTGCATCATTCATTACATTTAGTGAGGTAAGCATGATGGGAAAACTTAAAGGATAATTGACTTGCCCATGGTTATCTAGATGCAGGGTCAGACCTGGCATTGCAACCAAGATCTCCTGACTGAATCCGATTCTCTTTTCCCAATACAATCTGCCTCTTCTTAATGAAATTGAACTGTCAACAATTCCTGGCTGGTGCTAGTTTTGCTTGCATAGAAAATAGCTATGTTGGAATGGAAATGGCCAAGCTTCCTCTTTCTACTTCTCATATCAGGAGGAAGTCATTGGCTGGGGAAGAGAGACCTAGGTGATTCTGCATTGGGCAACCCAAAGGCAGATGGAGTGAAAGAGGAAAATGTAAGCATTTGAGAGGAGGGATCTGTAATCAGCAGAACGGAACCAAAATGGAGGAGCAAGAGAAGCTTATTTCTGGCTTTATATTCATAGTAAAGTCAAAAATATGACTAGACAAGAAGAATACAGTGATCTTTCTCCCTAGGTTTAATATTTGTATTTTTTCCCATCCATTTCTCCCTTCTACTCATTTATATGGAAGAAGAAAAAATATTGAGAGGTTAAGAAATTTATTGTTTCAGTCATGTCTGACTCTTCATGAGCCCATTTGGGGTTTTCTTTGCAAAGATGCTAGAGTGGCTTGCTATTTTCTTCTCCAGGTCATTTTACAGATGAGGAAGCTGAGGCAAACATGGTTAAATGACTTGCCTAGTAAGTATCTGAGGCTAGATTTGAACTCAGAAAGATGAGTCTTTCTGATTCCAGGACCAGCATTCTATCCACTGTGCCACTTAGCTGTCCCAGTTAAGAAATTAGAGGCCTCCAAACCGAAAGAACCTTCGTAGGTTTTTTGGAAGGGTAGCATTTAAGCAGATACTGACTGGCAGTAGGTTAATAATTAGAAAATAAGCAGAGTTAAATGTACTTTCTGATGCTGTCAGACAGACTCCTTATAGAGATACTGCCATTGGTGATGAGGAAATAGAGTTTAAAAATAGACTTAAGCCTTAAGTTAGTCATTAGCTGAAAAAGTTCTAATTCTAAGAAGCTTGATCTGGGGAGAAGAATTTCTTTCTGGAAAGGAAATACTTATTCCCATCAAGATTTTGAGAAAGCTAGAGTCTCAAGCCCAGTAGAGACACTAAACCACATGAGAAGGACCAGTCCAGTGGCAACACCATGATGAAATCACTAGGAATAGCACAGCCAAGATGACAGAGAAAAGACAAGAAGTCGCCTGAGCTCTCCCCAATTTCCCTTGAAACAACTTTAGATCATACCTCAAAAGGAATTCTGGAGTGATGGAACCCACAAAAAGATGGAGTGAAACAATTTTTTAGCCCAAGATAACTTAGAAGGATTGCAGAAAAGGTCTATTTCACTTGGGTAAAAGGGGAACATAGCCAAAAGCAGTTGATGTCCAGGCAATCCAGCAAAAGGCACTTAGCTCCACACAGTTCAGCAACCAAGGCCCCATGGCCCCAGCTCAATGGGCCAGTAACACAGTCAGCCAGCTATGAGGCTTTCAGCCTGGCACAGCAGGCTGCTGATCAAGCCCAGCAGACCCAGAGGCCCCAATACAGCAGGGTAGACTAGACCAGGCAACCCTCATGCATTAAGTAAGCTGCCACCCTAGAGATCCCAGCACAGAGTGCCAGTGGCCAGGTCCCTGGTCCCTGGCACAAAAAACTTGAGACAGTGCCCCTTGTACTCCAGGAGTAGAACCCAACTTCAAATGTCACAAAATAGGCTGGAAAACAAGGAAAAATAGAACAAAACAAAACAAGCCCTAATCATAGGAAGCTAACAGGGAAGATCAAAACAGACTCAGAAATAATGTCAAAATGCCTATGTGCAAAGCCTCAATGAGAAATGTGAATTGATTTCTTGCCCAAAAAGTCCTCCTGGAAGAGCTCAAAAAAGAGAGGTAGAAGAAAAAAGAAATGAGAGTGATACAAGAGAAACATAAATAAAAGAGTCAAGATCTTGGTAAAGGAGGCACAAAAAATAGAAAAAGATGTGCAAAAATTCACTGAAGAAAACAACTCTTCAAAAAGTAGCATTGGCCATATGGAAAAGGAGGTACAATACTAATATTGAAAGATGAGACTTTGTTTCCTAGGAAGCCTGGGGTCAGAAAAGAGCTTTCCAGTTTCCAAGAAGCCATACATTCTATTCTCCTCTTGCCATTTAACTTTGGATCCTGCTTGCTGCCTACCCATAGAGGCATCTGGTTGGCACAGTAGATAGTTCTCTCCATCATCATTTTTTCATTATTAATAAAGACCAAAATATTTTGTGCACCTTTGATATCTTCCCTTCCAGATACCTTGTATATCAGTCTCTCAATAACCTTGCAATGATTTCTCCTCACACAGATCTCCTCTGTATATCCATGCCCAATCTGGCTGCATTTTCTGTGTTTGTTATCATTAGTGACATTTCCACCTCCTCTATGAATACATTTGGACCCTAGCAGATGTTTGCTGACTTCTAATTTAGGCAATAGAACACATAAGCATAAAGGGACTCTGACTTGGGAATGAGATTAAATCTCAGCCCTACCAGGGAGAGGATAATCTCTTCCAAGGGTCTACTTTTGATAGTCTCCGAGTACTAGGAATTAAGGGATCTATTAGCTGCCACACTTTTCTTAATTTCCTGAAGCTATGGAGAGATCTTGCCAAGTAAATCCCACTCCTCTTATTTCACCTCTGCATCTTTCTCTCTGAAGCCTCTAAATCAATTGGAAGTCACATCCCCTTCCACTAAGCAGGACTAGTAAGACAAAGCACCATGTTAAATTTAAAAAAAAAAAACAAACCCTGTGAACTGTTAAAATGGAAGAAACCCCAGGTCCAAAAGGGGGGACTTGGAATGAACCAAAGGCAATCACAGTTTATACATATTATAAATGCATTTATTGCCTGAGGTGGAGCTTGCAAGTTGGAACAGTGAGTCAGTGTTCTCTCATCTGTTCAGAAAGGAGTTGGAAAGAGTGAAGCATTTATACCGTATAAATAAAGGAAGACAGAGAAATAGAGAAGCAAAGGTGGGAATTTGGGCTGATACTAGAAGAAAATGAGGCAAGAAGCCCTATTACCAAGGGGAGGGGGAGATCCAAGGAAGAGGAGGAATGAGGAATTCCAGGTGTCAGAGCTGTGGTCCTTTGATACACAAATCAAAAGGCACTCTTGGTGATAAGCAGTCCACAGTTCAAGCTTGAGCACAATAAGATAAGGGGATATCTCCAAAAAACATAAAATAGGATGTTTCTGAGAACCCCATAATCAACAGTTAGGGGAATCTCTGAAGATAAGGATATCTCTTGAAGTTCCATAAACCACCAAATGTCTCAGGCTCTGCTTCAAAGCTGATACGGGTTTAATTGGCTTTAGAGTTGATGATTTTTTTGCATATCCAGATGGGTTTACTGTAGGTCACCATGAAGGATTATACCTTATAAATAAAGGAAGACAGAGAAATAGAGGAGAAAAGGTGGGAATTTGTGCAGATACTAGTATGTTGAGCAAGCCTGGGTGGGCGTCAGAAGTTCTGATTGTCTAGATGCGTTGCTATTCCATTGTCTGATTCCTCTGTGAAAAAGGGAATCTCCAACATATTTAATCAATCAGTACAAGCATTACAGAGACCATGTTCACAATGTTTTAGGGATAAGCCTTGGGTCTATAGGTTATTCCCACTTATCTAGGGGTAGGGCTACATCATATACATAATAATAAAAATCATTATTCCCATTTGTATGAAGCTTTGCAAATTAATTTCCTTATAATCTTGTGAGATCAGTGATTCAAATTTCATTATCCTCATATTACAGCTTCAGAAACTGACTCGCTGACTGGTTGTACCTTCTTCAGGTAAGATTTAAGAGGGAATTAAAATTCCAGGTCCCATGCTCTATCCGTTGTACCTCACTGCTTATAATGATGCTAAGAAAATTGTAAGTAATAAAATATAAACTGTATATAATTATGTTCTGAAAATCAGGGAAATGAACAGTATGGGTTGAGATTAATAAGAAAAATCTCTTGGAGAATATATCCATATCTTTTAAAATACTGATCTATTTATATTCAAAAGTTCTTCATGACATTTTTTAGTTGTCTATTTTGCTTATAGAAACCTGGTGTAGAGAAGAAAGAAATTTTCTTCTAGGCTGGCATCCTCTAGATGACAGTATTTTGCTTTGGAAAGAGATTTTATCCATTCAGACTGTCCTATTTTATATTCATAATATAATACAAGTGACAGACTGTCTGTCGAATGGAAAAGAGATCTCAGAGAAAGGGTATGGTACATGTTTCAAAATATTCTGACCTGTCATAATTTTCCCTAATTCATAATCTACAAAGAGCCTCTGTAACTGGCAATGCTGTTCAGCAAAATGTCTGCCGATGTTATAGAAACAGGGATGCTCTACCAGACCAAGCTGAGTCACAGTAGCTGAATAGTTGGTATTTTGTTTCTACTATACAGAAACATACCACATAACATATATGTATATACCACACACACATACACCATATATAAAACTCACACAATGCACACAAACATATATACATATGCAGTTTTAATTTCTCACTTTGGAAAAATTTCAGTAAACCCTCAAAGACACAACTATATCTGTATCTCTACAACCAAGGCAGAATCAGCTAGGACCATAGGGCTCCATCAGTTGGATTTGCTGCCAAGCTCCATTCATCCTACAACATTGTGTGAGGGGACTCTGGAGATACCAGTAGCACCTCTAATAGAGGAATTTTGAGTGGTAAAGCTCATGGACTTCATTTTTTCAGAAAAGTCTGACTGCTAATGCAGGTGGATCAGTGGGTACATGGGTCTTGGATCCAGCCTCTGACACTTACTAGCCGGGTAACCCTGGGAAAGTCACTGAGACTCTCTCAGACTCAGTTTCTTCATTTGTAAAATAAGGAAATTGCATTCAATAATCTCTAAGATCCCTTCCATTTCTGAATCTAAAATCCTATGATTCTATAAAAAGAACTATAGAATTAGATTTAAATTAGTCTGTAACTGAATTGTAAGGTAACTGAAATTCATTTCACAAGAACTGTACAAGTCATAAAAATAAACTTGTTGCTATTGACAAAAGAAATTGTCTGCTTTAGTAATCCTAGACAACATGTCATCTGAAGAACAATTCAATTTCCAGAACATTCAGCCTGTGCATGCATTAACTTCACTAACAACATAAGGGAGATATAATCGAGATTTATATTCCTTTGCATTTGATGTGAGAATATAGTAGTACCCAAAAAGGTGTTTTACTTCAGAACTAAGGTTGCATCAAAATACAATTATAAAACAGTAAATTTCTGTGGTTCTTAGCCTAGGAAGCATCAAAATGAGGAGGATATGATTTTGAATCTGCTACATCTGGACATCTTTACTATAATTGTATATTGTGGCAGCTAGTGGATAAAGGAATAAGGAAGACCTGAGTTCAGATTGGTTCTCAGACACTTATTAACTGTGTGACCATGGCCCAAGTCACTTAACCCTTTTTTGATTTTATTTCCTCATCTATAAAATGAGATGGAGAGGCAAATGTAAACCATTCCAGTCTCTTTGCCAAGAAAACCCCAAATGAGGTTACACAAAATCAGACGCAACTGAAATGATACAGTGACATGGCATATTATAGCTATTTGTTCTTGTGTAAAATTCCCCTGAGACTGTAAATTCCATGAAAGTAGAAAATCTGTTTTATCTGCCTAGCACTTGCACAGTATTCTGCACATGAAAGGCACATCAAAATGTTTGTTGATCATGGGTTCATAGATTTAGTGCTGGGAGGGTACTCAGTAGCCATCTAGGGCAACCCTCTCATTTCACAGATGAGGGACCAGAAGTCCAGGGAGGTCACAGAGAGCAAAAACATCCGAGACAGAATTTGAACCCAGATTCTCTACTCCAGAACTAGCCGCCTCTTCTCTTTACATAGTATTTTAATTTTTAAAAAATCTTCCCCAGTCCTGAGTAAGCATTGGCTCGACTATGACCCAGGTTTTCCCTTGAGCTGGCAGGAGCAGATGTTAATTGTGCTGCCTCATACTTGGAATATGAAAATAAATGTAAAACAATGAGAATGGACAAAAATGAAATGTTCCTTGTAAACAATGAGAATGGACAAAAATGAAATGTTCCTTGCCCTAAAGGAGATTACTTGCCATGAAAAATGGGGATGGAGAAATAGAACATGTAAATAGAATAAGCAACGGTAACAAGGGGGAAGGAGGGAGCCTGGAAGACAGCTCCTGAAATGAACCATTAATGAGAATAAGTCCACAGAGAGACAGAAGGGAGGTGTGAGTGCCACCAACTACAGGAGCAGAGGTTCAGAATTCAATGTAGTCCCAATACATACCATGTCAGCAAACATAGGCACCATAACATTCCACAGTTGTCTATGATTTAGAAATAGTCAACAGATATTGGGTGATGAATTTTAATTTTCACAAATAAAATTTTTTAAATTAATTTATTTTTAGTTTTCAACATTCACTTTTATAAGATTTTGAGTTTTAAATTTCCCCCCCTCTTTCCCTTTTCCCTTCCCCAAGACAGAATGCAATCTGATATAGTCTATATATCTATGATAATATTAAGCATATTTCCACATTAGTCATGTTGTGAAAGAATCAGAATAAAAAGGGGGAAAACTATGAGAAACAAAAAAGCGAAAATAGTATGCTTCAATCTGAATTGACTCTATGGTACTTTATTTGGATGTCAATAGCCTGTTCCGTCATGAATATTTTGTAATTGTCTTAGATCATTGACTTGCTCAGAAGACTAAGTCCAACTAAGTCAGTCATTGAACAATGTTGCTGTTACTTTCTACGGTGTTCTCCTGGTTCTGCTCACTTCACTCAGCATCAGTTCATCTAAGTCTTTCCAGGCTTTTCTGAAGTCCATCTGTTCACCATTTCTTATGGAACAATAATATTCCATTACAATCATATACCATAACTTGTTCAGCCATTCCCCAGTTGATTGGCATCCCCTCAATTTCCAATTCTTTGCCACCACAAAAAGAGGTGCTATAAATATTTTTGTACATGTGAGTCCTTTTCCGTTTTTTATGATCTGTTTGGGATACAGCCCTAATAGTGGTATGGCTGGACCAAAGTGTATGCAGTTTCATAGCCCTTTGGGCATAGTTCCAAATTGTTCTCTAGAACGATTGGATCAGTTAACAACTCCACCAACAATGCATTAAATTTCCATTTTCCCCTCATCTTCTCTAGCATTTATAATATTCCTATTTTGCAGTGTTAGCCAATCTGATAGTTGTAATGTGGTACCAGAGAGTTGTATATATAAAAAATTTTTAAATATGTAAGCCAAGGGTATGAATTATGTAAATCTGTATGATAGGACATGGTATATTTTTTAATAATTATACAGTATAATATGCATCAAGAAGGCTAGGACTATGGTTAAAATGCTACCAATTTTAAAAAACAAACAAACAAATGCACATATAATATCTAAATAGGACTATAGATCTGGGAGAGAGCCAAGATATTACCTAGTATAATCTTCTCATCCTATACATGAAAAAAGAGAGTCAAAAAGATGAAGTGACTTGTACAAAATCCAAGAGCCAGAATTCAAACCCAAGTACTCAGACTCCAATTTTTTTCAAAGAATTTCCATTCTTTGCACTCCATCAGAATGGTACCATGAAAAGTCTGCTGGGTATGGAGTCAGAAGACCTGGGCTTAACTCACTTAATTCCTTTTGTCCTCAGTGCCTCATCTGTTAAATAAAGGCATTGAACTCTACCTGAATTAAAACGTAATTTGTCCTTCTGATTTGATAATTTAGGAATTTCTCTAAGTAGTGAGGATTGGGAGGGTGATAGTAGATCCCCCTTCCCCTGCCAATAGAGTGCTGAGCCTATGCCCTGGTATGCTCCTCTCTGGGATAACTCAACAAAATCAGAGTGGTCCTTTGATACCCAGACCTTTGATAGCTAAAGTGGAGGTGGAGGTGAGAGAATGTTGAGTCACAGTAGACTTAGTATTTTCCTTAAAAGCCTAGATGAAAGGCCAATTCACTGAATCTTAAATGAAGTGACTAGATTTCTCTTTTTGTTTGCTGATCAGAGCAAAATTCTCAGTCTCTCCCTGGAGATATGACAGAGGGACATTTTGCCTTCCTCTTCCCATCGCGATAGAAATGTCTAATGACTGACATGACATACATAGGGAACTTAAGACTAGATCTTTTCTTCTGCTTTGTGTTTCTTTCCTGGATACATGTGATCCAGAGATGGATATTCTAGCCCTAGAGTCTATCTTATGAATTGGAGAGATTGAAAGCTCCTTAGCTGGTGCTGCTTGCAATCTGGAAGGAGCTCCCAGCAAATACTCCAGCAATTTTTTGAGAAATGACAGACAGCAAGAGAATAAGCCCAAATTCTGACTGACTTACCAGAAGAAATTGATCAGGAGGGACTTTTTTGGACAGTGATGTGCAGAGGCAAAGATGAAATGCCTATTCAGGAGTACAATGAAATATTTCATGGTGTGGTGTTTTAAGCATTAACTCCCAAGAGAGTATAGCAATAGTTGTGTTATTGCTGCTTGGTTGTCTTTGTTAATATACAATTATGAGTTTCTTTGTGTTAAGAATTTTTTGTTTAGAAGAAATAACTGCCATCCCTCATTTTATATTATCCAGTAAATACCTTTCTTTTTTAGCCACCACCGCCCTTTGGGGCAGGAGCAAAATCTAAGCTTTAGGTGATTTTTCCTGAGGCAACTGTGATGAGTAAGAGAATTTGATGCCTCTCTCCAGAGGCCAAGATCCTCCATGTGTCTGGGTCCAAAATTAAGGAGAAAGCCATTAGTAAAGATGGATAATGCAAATACCTCATCCCTTGTGGTCCCAGAAATACTTATTATCCTTATATTTAAAAATGGATTTGAGGGTAAATGGGTATGAAAAGATAATATTCTTCATCTAATTAAATTTTGGATAAATATAGCTAAATATCTTTTTAAAGGATATTTCTAAAAGAAATTTGAAATTAAATTTTTAAAAGAAAAGGTATCTTCAGTTGAGGAGGTGGTAAAACATACACAACAACATGCAGCTGATATATAAATTCAACAAACATGTATTTCAAGGGAAAAAGGAAAGAAATATTTCTCTTCTTTGATTTTATGTTTTTTCCCCACTTAATCGTATTTTATTTTTTCCAATTACACGTAACAATAGTTTTCAACATTTACTTTTAAAGATTTTGAGGTCCAATTTTTTTCTCTCCCTCCTCTCCTGCTCCCTCCCCAAGATGGCAAGCAAGCTGATATAGGATATACATGTACAATCATATTAAACATATTTCCACATTAGTCATGTTTTGAAAGAAGAATCAGAACAGAAGGGGAAACCCACAAGAAAGAAAAAGAGAAAATAGTATGCTTCCATCTGCATTCAGACTCCTTAGTTTGTTTTTTCTCATAGTTCTTTCTCTGGATTTGATTAGCATTTTCCATCATGAGTTTTTTGGAGTTCTTAGATCATTATATAGATCATTAGATCACTGCTGAGAAGAGCTAAATCTATCTATTGTAGCACACTGTGGCTGTTACGGTATATGATGTTCTCCTGGTTCTGCTCACTTCACTCAGCATCAGTTCATGTAAGTCTTTCCAGGTTTTTCTGAAGTTTGCCTGTTCATCATTTCTTATAGCACAACAGTATTCTGTTACATTCATACACCACAACTTGTTCAGCTAGTTCCCGATTGACGGGCATCCCCTCAATTTCCAATTCTTTGCCACCACAAAAAGAGCTGCTGTAAGTACATATGGGTCTTTTCCCCTTTTTTATGATCTCTTTGGATACAGACCTAGTAGTGGTATTTCTGAATCAAAGGGTACGCACAGTTTTATAGGCTTTGGGGCATAGAAGAAATAAATATTTCAATCTCTTAATCACCCAGGAAATGACGCAGCTCCAAAACTATCTATCATCATAACTTTCTGGTATTTAATAAGAATAAGTCTTACTAAAATGTTCTCAATATTATTATAGTATCAGTAACTCTCTAGGACGCTGTCTTGAGGAGGGCTGAATTTATTCCGTGATTTCCCATATAATCATTAATTGGGGAGGGAAACATGAAGATCCTTCTGGAAATGGATGCAACTTTAATAAATTCAGATACTTCTCCAAATTTTCTCAGAGGTAATCTTTGTGGTCTAAATTGAGTTTTGGGTCAATTCTTGTTAGTAAAGTCTTGGATTTTTTTCCAGTTTTTTCCTATATTTTTCCTATATATTTCCTATATTCCTATATATATTCCTACATTTTCCTATATTTCCTATATTTTCATATATATATATGCTTTTATGTTTTTTACTTTAGATATCTGTACTACATTAAGCCTTTTCTGATCTGCTTACTCATTAGTACCTTCCCTCCCTCCCACTTGCCTTGTATATCTCTATCTCTACATATCATACTTCCTAATAATGAGTGTATCCTAAACCTCCATCCTGGGCCACTTACTCCCTCTATACTCTCTTTGTGACATCATAAGTTCTGAATTACAGTCCTACATCACCAACTGCCTATTGCACATTTCAAACTGGATATCCTGAAAACATCTCAATCTCAACATGTCCAAAATAAAACTCATTATATTTCCTCCTGAATCCACTCCTTCTCCAAATTTCTCTATTTTCATGGAGGACACTACCATTCTTTCAGTCTCCCACAGTCATAACCTCAGTATTGTCCTCAACTCCTTACTCTCTCTCCCTCCACATATCCTGTTGCCAGGTTTTGCCATGTCTCCTTTCACATTTTTCTCAGCTCACCTCTGTCTTTCTTTCATTCATACACCTTAATTCAAGCCCTCATTATCTCTTTCCTGGATTATTGCAGTTATCCTAATTGGTTTTCCTACTTCAAATCCTTCATGAAGCTGCCAGAGTGATTTTCCTTAAGGTTAGATTGGATCATGCAACTCCTCTAATCAATAACTCCAGAGGGGTTCTCTATTGCCTCTAGGATCAACCTTTCTCTGGCACTTAAAGTTCTTCATGACCTGGCCCCAACCTATCCTTCCATTATCATTATGCATTATGCCCAGTCTCTACAGGTCCAGCCAAACTGTCCTGTTCTCTGTTCCCTACATATGACATTCCATCTCCACCCCCATGCCTTTGTTCTGACTTTCCTCATGCTTAGGATTCACTCCTTCTTACCTCCACCTCATAGAGTCCTTCATTTCCTTTAAGACTAGGTCTTGATGACCAACTCTGATAGCCTTGGCTCTTCTTAGCAATATAATGATCTAAGGCAATTCCAAAAGCCTCATGATGGAAAGTATCCACATCCAGAGAAAGAACCATGGCATCTGAATGCAGATCGAAGCATATTATTTTCTCTTTTTTGTTGTTTTTTTTTCTCGTGGTTTTTCCCTTTTGTTCTGATTCTTCTTTTACAACATGACTAATGTGGAAATATGTTCAATATGACCATGCATGTATAGTCTATATCAGATTGCAGGCTGTCTTGGGGAGGGGGAAAGAGAAGAAGGGGGAAATTTAGAAATAAAATCTTATAAAAGGGATTTTTGAAAACTTTAACTAACTAAATAAAGTTAATTTTTGAAAAAGACTAGGACTTAAAATCTTCCCTGATCCTCCCAAAGGCTAAGGTCCTCCTTCTTCTCTCAAACTACCTAGTATTTAAATACTTTATAGTGATTTCATTCATATTTAAGTTATATATACTCATATATGCATATGTTGCCTCCTCCACAAAATATTAGTTCCTTGAGAACGAGGAATATTTTATATTTCTCTTTGCAATCCCAAGACCCAGCATATACTACACAGTTAATAAATGCTTTTTAATTGATTGATTTTTTCCTATGGTATTTATCATGCATAAGACTCTACAAAGGTCTTAACTAATGCTTATTTAGGAACACAGGATGGTCTATAAAATTCTTTTTTTTTCTTTTGCAAATGTCCTGGAGGTAAGAGCATAAGATGACCCAGGTAAATAATAAGAGAGAACTGTAGCGAAAAGACTTGGGAATCAGAATACACATCTTTAACATCTGTTAGGTGTATGGGGCATAGGGGATTCATGGAAGATCAGTACCGTTGATGTGAGGGCTGCCAAGCTCTTTTCAGGGTTGCTTTTCCACCTTTGGTGTCCACCTGATTCACCCAGTTCTCATCTATGGTTCTAAGAAGTTGTAACACACACAGCAACCACACCATAGTAAACTATTTCTGTAGACAGGCTAAACCAGGTTGAGGGTAACAAAGGGATCTCAAACCTGTTGGTGAATTTGGGCAGTATCTACTCCAAGCATGTGAAGACTTCCCCTGAGGAATGAGTAGATAAGAACAATTTATTCCAGTGACCATGAAGGAAGCTGAAGCAGATAATGTGAATAACTTAGAGCTTGGTTAAACAATGAAGGCACATTGCATCTCAAGCCTTTACCAGTCATCTTGAATTTGTCTTGCCACTGGAGTTCGATGAAACTGAAAGATTGAGGCCAATGATTTTGTACAACTCTGCCTCACTTAAATCCAATTTATGCTTGAGTCAAAAGATATCACCCATGCCATTTGGCCATTTTTACCTACCACAAAATCCTATGGTGACAGGCAAGTGATGAAGCAGCAGGTGCAGCAGGTACAAATATATTGGGAGCTATAATCACAACACTGCACACAGGTGGCCCAAGCCATGGAGGACAGTGGGATTCAACTGCTCCCTTGGTGTCTGAGCAGTCTTTTTGAAAGATTGCTCCCTTCCTGGCATGAGAAAGGGGCTAGAAAGGTGCCCCAAAATTTGACTGCTTTATTCATCCCTGGTCTGTGTTCTGCAGCAGGCAGGGATCCCACCCTGTGGTTGAAACATGAAAAAAATGTACAAAAACTTTTGTGAAGATGAATCTGCTCATCATCAGTACCTGGAATGTGTGCACATGGTAGACAACACAAAATTCAGAAACAAGACTGGCAAATAAAGGCCAGGTCACCAAAATCACAGATGAAGGCACATGTTTTGGAGTGGCCGCAGTGAAGGGGAGCACCATGAAGCTGGTGTAGGTTTTGCAAACAAAACTAATCTAGTCAACAAACTTGAATGCTTACCAAATGGAGTGAATGACAAGCAATGTTATCACTCTCAGGAAAGTGCCATGCCACCTTTGTCAGTACCTATGCTCCCACCACAGCAAGCCCTGATGAGGTCAAAGAAAAATGTTATGAAGACCTTGAGACCCTTATCATCCGTGTGCCAAAATAAGACAAGCATATAGTTCTGGGTGACTTTAATGCCACAGACATGGCAGAGAGTCCTTGGGAAAAATGAAGTTGGAAACAGCAACAGCAATAGTCACTTACTACTGGAGACTTGCACATTTCATCACCAACACTATCTTCCATTTACCTAAACATTGTGAACACACCCTCTCAGCAAGCATTAGCATTTAATAAATTTTGTTATTCTAAGGAGAAGAAAGAGATAAGGATGTAAGAGCAATGAGGGTGATATGTAGTGTAGAGTGCTGGACCGATCACAGCCAAACGTTCACATTCAACAAGAGTGGTGGCCCCAAAGAAAGATGACTGCCAGAAGATTTAATGTCAATAGATTAGTTCTGAGCCAACATACAGTTGGCAACAATTGGAGCAGAAAAAGAGTGGATAGTTTTCAGAAAGCTGATGTATGGTGTCATCAAAACTGGTTCAATAAAAATTATTATGGTGAAATTCAGATGCTGCTATTTGAAAGATGAGAACTCCACAGGGTTTACCAGAAGGATAGTTCATCCATCTCTAAGAAGGCAGTGTTTAACTCCATCAAAAAAGAGTGCAAGAGAAGCTTAGAGAGATGTAGGGTTGTTGGCTCAGTAAGAAGGCAGGTGAAATTCAGTTTCATAATGATGGTAACAATCCAAAGTGCTTTTATGATGCCCTGAAGGCAACCTATGGTTCATCTCAAATTCTCAGTGTTGATGGAACCACATTGATTAGTGATAAGGATATAATCCTAGAAAGATGAGCTGAACATTTCCACAGTGTTCTCAACAGATCATCAATCAACACTGGAGGCATTGACCATATACCTCAGGTTGAAATCATTTCTTCTCTACCCAAACTTCCAATTGAAGAAGAGGTTTTGAATACCATTAAACTGTTGTGTGGCAAAGCACCTAGTGCTGATTCTGTTCCAGCTGAGATCCACAAGACAGGGGGTCCAGTACTTATATAAAAGCTGACTGAAATCTGGGCTATGTGGCAAAAAGAAGTTATCCCCCAGAAATTCAAGGATGCCTCCATTGTCCATCTCTATAAAGGAAAAGGAAATAGATTGCCCTGTGATGATCACCAGGGTGAGGGGGTCATTAATCATTCCTGGCAAGATTCTTGCCAGAGTCCTCCTCCTCCTCTTCCTCCTTCTCTTCTCCTAAGCGGGGAGAGAAGGAGGATTTCAGGGGACATTTTAATAAAAGAGAGGAGGAGGAGAAAGAGGAATTGGAGGTTGATCCTTTCACTGGAAGATGGTCATTTACCTGAGAGCCACTGTGACTTCAGAAAGGGCCGAGAAATAGTCAATATGGTATTTCCTGTCTGACAACTCCAGGAGAAATGCCATGAGCAGAACAGAGTATCTGTACACATTTGTAGATCTGACCAAGGCTTTTGATACTGAGTCAGTCATGAGGGCTTATGGAAAATTATGTCAAAATCTGATTGCCTGGAGAAGTTCAACAGTATTGCACATTGTTTCATGACAACATGTTTGCATGGATTCAAAGATAATGGATGATGCTCTGGAGCTTGCCCAGTCACCAATGGAGTGAAACAGGGCTGTGTGCTGGCTCCCCTGCTTCTGAGCATGATGTTTTCAGCAATGTTGCCAGATGCCATCAATGATGACAAAAACAGTATCAAAATCAATTACTGCACTGATGGTAAATTATTTAATTTGAGCAGGCTGCAAGCCATGACAAAAGTGTAGAGAGAGGTGTTAGATGACCTTTTTGTTTGCAGATGATTGTGTACTCAATGCAGCTTCTGAGGCTAAGATGCCACAAAACATGGGTCAATTGTGCTAATTTGGGCCTGACAATTAACACAAAGAAAACAGAGGTTCTTCACCATCCATATGTGGAACCATTGGTTACAGCAAATGGAGAAATTCTGAATACTGTGAATAAGTTCACTTACCTTGGCAGAATAATTTCCAAGGATGTGCACATAGATGAAGAAGTTGATGAATGCATTGCCAGAGTGAGCTCAATGTTTGGGAGGTTCTGAAGGAAAGTATGGGACAGAACTGAAGGTCAACAGAGACATTTTTCTGACCTTATTGTTATATTCCTGTGAAACCAGGACAGTCTATCAGAACCATACCAGGAAAAAGAATTGATTCCACTTGAATTGTCTTAGGTAGATACTGAGGATCACTTAGTAAGATAAAGAACCAGACACTGAGGTCCTTTCTCAAGCTGAACTGCATTCAAACTCTACTGTAGAGGGAACAACTCTGATGAACTGGCCATGTTAATGCCAAAAGTATATTAGCATAAAAAACTATTTTATGGAGCACTCACACAAGGCAAGCACAGACATAGAGGTCAGAAGAAACAATATAAGGACATTCTCAAGGTCTCACTGAAGAATTTTGGAATTGATTGTAAAATATAGGAGACACTGGCATAAGACCACTGAGCATGGCATGACCATAGCAAAGAAGGCACTGTGCTTTATGAGCAAAGCAGAATTGCAGTAGCTCTTAAGAAATGTGAGATGCACAAATTTAGAGTCATCTCTACTCCAAATGTTTGAATGGACTGTTAGTGCCCCACTTGTGGTAGAGCCTTCTGAGTTTGTATTAAAGGATGGTTCAACATTAGAAAAATAATCAACATAGTTATTCATATTAAAAATTAAAACATTCAAAATCATGACTATCTCAATAGATACAGAAAAAACTGACAAAATACCACACTCTTTTATGCTAAAAACCCTACAAAATATGGGAATAGGAGTCTCTTTTTTTTAATTCATGAAAAGCATCTATCAAAACCAAAGCAAGCATCATATCCAATAGGGATTCCCTAGAACCTTTTCTAATCTCTATTTCTAATCTTATTAGTTCTGAAAATACTAGCAATAGCAATAAAATGAGGAAGGAATTAAAGGAATAAAGATAAATAGAAGGTAAACCATCCCTGTTTCCTGACGATATGATGGTTTACTCAGAAAAACCCAAGGGAATCAGCAAAGATACTAACTGAGACAATAGCTTTAGCAAAGTTGCAGACTACAAAATAAATTCTCAAAAGTCAACAGTATTTCTGTATAATAACAACAAGATACAAGAAACAACAATAGAAAGGGAAATTCCATTCCAAATAGCTACAAAATGCATAAAATATCTAGGGATAAACCTCCCAAAGCACACAAAAAACTTTAGATTCAATTAAAAATTACAAAATGCTCCTTCAAGAAATAAAGAATATCTTAAGTAGCAAGAGAAATATTTAGTGCTCATGTCTAGAGTGTACCAATATGATAAAAATGACAATACCACTGAAGTTAATTTATGCTCTTAATGTTATACCAATCAAGTTACCAAGGGGATATTTACAGACCTTGATAAAATAATAAGAAAATTCATTAGGAAAAACCAAAGATCTTGAATATCAACGGAAATTATGGGCAAATAGCAAATCTAAACCTCAAATTATAACATAAAGCAGCAGTCAGCAAAACCACCTAGTATTGGTATAAGAATAAAGAGATAGATCAGTGGAAAAGATGAAACAAGGGAGATTCAAAAATAATAGAAACTCAATAACACAGTGTTTGATAAAATAGAAAAATGTAAATTACCTAGAGAAAACAAAACTCCCTGATTGCAAAAAAACTGCTGGCAAAATAGGAAAGCTATTTGGCAGACATTAGACTTAGATCAAATGTTACATCATATTCCACAATATATTCTAAATGGATGTGTAACCTTATTATTGAAAATCATACTAAATTGGAAAAGAAACAGACCACATCTCTAACAGATATGGCTAAGAGATGTATTCTTAACCAAATAAGAGTTAGAGACAATAAAAGAAAAGAAAATAGATAGCTGATTACTTGAAACTGAAAAGCTTCTGCACAGACATTAATGCATCTAGAATAAGAAGGGAAAAGAAATGATCAAATGGCAGAACATCTTTGTATCAAATTTCTCTGGTAAGGGTTTGGTATCCAAGATATATAAACAATTAATGAGTATATGTAAGACTAACAATCGCTGCTCAATAGGTTAGTGGTCAAAGGATAATGGTTCTCAAAAAAAAAAAACCAGTCATAAAGTATTCACAACTACATGAAAAAATGCTCTAAATCACTAATAATAAGAGAAATGCAAGTCAAAATAACTCTGAGGTTTTGCCTCACACTCTGACAATTGGCAAAAAAATATCAAAAAATGGAATTAATACTTAGGTACACTAATACATTGTCAGTGGCCCTTAGAGAGTGGTACAACAATTTTGGAAAGCAATTTGGAACTATTAGAAGCAATTAGAATTTAGAAAGCAAATAAGGGGACTAAAATGTCCATACCTTTTGAACCAGAGACTTCATTACTGGGCTTATACCCCAAGGAAACCATCAATAAGAAAAAGGTTCCCATATACTCTAAAATATTTATAGTATCACTTTTGGTGATAGCTAAGACTTGGAAACAAAGTAGATGTCCATCAATTGAGGAACAACTAAACACATTGTAGGTGCTATTGTGGAAGGGCTATTGAAATGGTCTAAGTATGAGGTGATGAGGGTCTATGCCAAGATGGTGGCAGTGTCACAGCACAAGAGAGAAAAGGAGTATATGTGAGAGACATTACAATGGCATTACATGAATGTAATGGAATACTAGTGTGTCATAAGAAATGATGTGTGTGATAAATGTAGAGAAGCATGGAAAGACCTGAAAAACTGAGGCAGAGGTAAGTAATTAGAGACAAGAAGGTAATATGCACAATAACTACCCCAGTGTCAATGGAAAGAATGATAATGCACCAAAAAAATCAAAAGCAAATGTATCAAAAGGACAAAAATCAAGTCTTGAATGAAGGGCTCAGATCAAGTACTTGGATAACAAGAAATGAGAAGATACCCCCGAACTTCTCTCATGTGGAAGTGGGAGGCTCACAGGTTTTATATGTTGCACATGTTTTTGGACTTCTTCAGTGTTTTGATCAGTTATGCTTTTTTTCTCTACAAGAATACTGCTTATCATATGAGATGAATGATGGGGAAAGTTGGAGCAAGAATACATGGGACACTATGGTGATGTAAAAAACCAGAAAATATCAATAAGAACTTAAAAAAAAACCAAACTCTTTAGATGTACACCTTACATAAGAGTAAGTAAGGGATACATGTAAGGCATAGAAGAGTTCAATGTGCCTCCTAGCACAAGAAAGTCCACTGAGATTATCCAAATCCTTAGGACACCGTTAAAAATTGCCAAAAAATTGGTTTTCTTATTTCCCAAGACCCAGGTATATTGGGATCCTAATCAAAGTCAGGAGAATTTCTGCCATACAAAGCCTGTATAAACAACACATGTGGTCATGGGATAGGGCATCGAGGTCTGCATCTGTGGATTGGAGTGAAAGTGTGAAAGAGCTCAGCTCAGATCTTATCCTGAAAAGGTAAAATAAAATTCCATCAAAATAAAATCAAGTGGATGGAAGCATAGAAGCTATTTCTAATCTTCACATTGCTAAGTAACACTTCTCTGTATTTCTGAATAAAGGTAGCAATGCGTTATGGTAGAAAGATTCCTGGACTTTGAGGCAAGAAAGACCTAGATTTGAATCCTACCTTGTTCACTTACTTATGTAACTATGGACATTACTGAACATACAAAATGGGAATAATTCTTTTAGCACTTAGCTCATAATGTTGTCACACATAAATGTGAGAGTGAATGTAAAAAGTGATTGGTGAACATTGAGAGCTACATAAATATTGGTTATTATAATCTTTCCACATTTAAATATTTGAATTATATTCAATTAATAAACATTTTGTAAACACTAGATAGTCAATAAACATTTGTTAAGTAGCTACCATGTGCCAGATACTATGCTAAGCACTTTACACATACTGTTTTCTTACAACAGCCCCAGGAATCCCCATTTTGCAATTGAGGAAACTGGGACAAACAGACGTTATTTACCCAGGGTCACATAGCTCGTAAGTGCTAAAACCAGAATTGAATTCCAGTCTTCTTTATTCCAGGCCAACTCTCTCTCCATTTTGCCACCTAAATGGAGGGAGACATCATGAAGACAACTATGTACAAACAAACTATATAAAGGATAATTGTAAATAATAAACAGAGGGAAATCACTAGCATTAAAGTGCATCAGGAAAAGTTTCCTAGAGAAAGTAGGATTTTAGTTGAGACTCGAAGGAAGCCAGAGAAGTCATGGTGGAAGGAGGATGAGGAGGAGGGAGAGCTTTCTAGTCATGGGAGACAGAGAGTGAAAATATCTAGATTTGGGAAACAAAGTATCTTGGAGGAACCGCAAAGAGACCAGTATCACCATTAAAGAGTAAGGTACAAGGAGACTGGAAAGGTAAGCAGGGGCTAGGGTATGAAGGGCTTGGGATGTCAAATAGAGGATTTTGTTTGATCACAAAGGCTATAGAGAGCTACTTGAATTTATTGGGTAGGGGAAGGTGACATGGTAACTTGTCGCCTTGGAAAGACAACTTTGACAGCTACGTGGAGGATAGGTGGAGAGATTCTTGTGAAAGGGCTATTGAAACAGCCCAGGTATGAGGTAATGAGGGTCTACACGAAGATGGTGGCAGTGTCAAAGCACAAGAGAGAAAGGGGGTATATATGAGAGACGTTACAATGGCAAAACTGACAGGTCTTGGCCACAGATTGAATGGGGGGAAGGAGGGGTATAAAAGAGAATGAAGAGTTAAGGACGACTCCTGGGCTATGAGCCTAAGAGACTGGAAGGACAACAGTGCTCTCAACAGTAATAGGGAAGTTGGAAAGTGGGGAGGGTTTCTCAGGTTGGGAGGAAGATAATGAGTTCAGTTTTTGAATATGTTAAGTTTAAGATGTCTACAGGATATCTAGTTTGAAATATCCATTGGGAAGTTGGAGATGTTTAACTGGAGGCCATCAGAGAGGTCAGAAGGGATAAGTGGATATAAGAATCATTGGCAGAGAGATGCAGAGAGATGACGATTAACTCCATGATAGCTGATGATATCACTAAGTAGCATATTATACAGCAAGAGTGGAGGGAGAAAGAAAGCATTCACTGTCTGTTATGTGCTAGACACCGTATCAAGCACTTGACAGCTATTATCTCATTTCACCTTCACACCAGCCTTCTGAAGATCATACTATTTTACAGTTGAGGTAACTGAGGCAGCAGTTAAGAGACTTGTCAAGGATCACACACTAGAAAGCCTGTGAAGCTGGATTTGAACTCAGGTCTTCCTAACTTCAGGCTTCACACCCTATACACTGTGCCACCTAGTTGCCTCAGAAGAGAAGAGGTTCCAGAACAGAGCCCTAGAGGAAATTCATGGTTAGTGGGTAGATGAAGAGTCAGCAAAGGAGGCTGAGAAGGATTGGTTTGGACCTTTAGGTGGTAAACCAGGATAGAGTACCATGTCCCAAAAACTTAGAAGAGAGTATCAAGAAGATGTTGTTTTGGGTGAATGCTGAGTCAGAAGTCAGTCTATAGAGAATTAAGAATGTGAACAAAGGAAATTCAGGCTCCTATTCAAGGAGATCAGACACAAGAGAGGAGAGATATGGGATGAAAGCTACAGGGACTGGGTGGGTCAAGGAGAGATTTTTGAGGATGAGGAACATATGGGATGTTTGTAGCAGGAGGTAAACATCCAACAGAAAGGGAGAAATTAAAGATAAGTGAAAGAGGGGATGATAAAGAGGGCAATCTAAAGAAAGCAAGATGGAATGGGATCACTTGCATATGAACAGGGATTTGCCTTGACATGGAGAAGGGGCACCTCATTATGTGAGACTGAGGAGCTGGAGGAGATGATGAAAGACAGATAGCATCTGGGTGATATGAGAGGAGAGGAAGAGGAAGAGGAGAGAAGAAGGAGCTTTCAATGGATGGCCTCAAATTTTTCAGTAAAATATGAAGCAAGGTTTTTAGCAGAGATAATGGAGGGAGAGACAGCCATGTGAGGTGTGATAAACAATGAGGGTTTAGAAGAGCTGTTGTGGTGAGTAATTAGAGAGATTTGAGAGGATTACCTAGCAGCAGTGAGAGCTTAGATGAGGTTATATAACATAAATGTGCAGTGGTCCCAGTCAGCATGGTTTTAGCATTGTCTTCAGCTTTGTCCTGCAGCAAATGTGTAGGGGCAAAGGCAGTGGATGGCGGGCGTGGTCCAAGGCTGAGACTTGGCCAATTATCAGTAAAGGGATAAAGTACTCAAGAGAAAAAAAACAGTGTAGAATTGAACTCATTCACCAAGAGGTCAAGATATGGAATGAAGGAGAATGTAGGTAGTACAGGAATGAAGGCTTTGATAGGAACTAAGGAATTAAAGGATTGGAGGTTGTGGTGAGGATGAAGAATAGGGCTAGGGGTTGCATGGCAGAAGGAGAGGTAGAACGACAAGAGATTGTGATTAGATGAAGGAATTTCAAAGTTACTGAAAGTGGGAGTGGTGCATTTGTGGGTAATGACAAGATCAAGGCTATAACCATCTTTGTGTATGGCTGAGTGTGGAAGAGGAGCAGGTCATGGAAAATGAGTACATTGAAGAACTGGGAGGTTAGGATGTTTAAAGGAGTATCGATATGCATGTTGAATTAATTGAGGAAAGAAGGGGAGTATTCTGGAGGTTGGGTAAACAACATATACCAGAATTTTAATTGGTTGGTAAATATGGACTGAGTGACCCTCAAAAGAGGAGAGTTTACTGAGTGATGGAGTGATGGTGGTAGGAGGAAAGCCAGAGATGACAATGGAGAGCAATGAGTATTCCAACTCCCCCTTCAACCAGTGAGTCAGGGAGAATGAGTGAAAGTTCAGCCAGTTCTGGAGAGGGTGACCAGGGAGGCTTGCTCAGGAGGGAGCTGGGTCTCAGGAGAGTCAGAAGGTGGACTCTGTGCAAAACACCAGGAATACAAAGTAAAAATAAATTAAAATGTCCTCTGTCATCAAGGAACTTTTAAGGATATAACTGTGCTTCATTACAAGTGGAGCCCTGTTTCAGACAACTGATGTTAAAACACAATTCCTTTCTCTTTAGGGTTGGCTTATTTACTTTTTAGGGGGAGGAGTGAGATAGGGAGATGGGGCATACCTGTGATGTCATGGATATAGAGAACTGGTAAGGAAATTCCCTGAACCAAATACAGATCTGTACCTGATCCTGTAGTCAAAGTGAGTTGTCTGGAGCACAGTGAGGTTCCATGAATGCCCAGGGTCACACAGCCAGTGTGTGTCAGAGGTGAGTCTGAAAAGAGTTATCTATCCATTCTATCACACTCTCTATTAAGAAAGGGTAAATCATAAATAAGGAGTGTTAAATGTTCTACCACTTGCAATGTATACATCACATGGTTTTACTTACATTTTTTAAAAAAATAAAAATATTTTTTTAAGGAGTAATTACTGAGGAGTAGATGATTATTGGATCACAGCAACGAATCTTTGTTAAAAGAGTAAATAGACTCGGAAGGGCTCCCATAAGCATTAGCGTATAAACTTTGTGATATCAGTTTTGCTTCTAGTTTTCTACACTATCTCCCAGAGAGTTGATACTATCCCTGCCCACATGGGAGCCAAATCACAGTGAAGTCCCTCTTTGTGTATATATCTCAGAAAAAACTTAATACAGACTCACAATTATGTCTAGGGAAATTGATCTAATTCTGAACTTCCTTTTTGTCCTTGTCTCTCGCTTTAATGAAATAAAAATCAGCATATTTTTATCTGGAGACAAAACTCATTAAAATGCACAAAACCAAATGAACTTTAAAGAGAACAGATAATTCCAGAAGGTATGTGATGCTAGTTTCAAGGCATCTCTAAGGCATAGGAAGGGGAAGAAGTGGAGAGTGGATTAATTAACTAGGTCCTATTAGCAGTAAGACAGGCGCAGTCAGAGAAATAGCAAAATTCTGTCTGAGCAGATCACAATTTCAGTAGATCAGTGAGCCAGACAAGGGTCCATCTATGGAAGTTTATATTCATTTTGGGGTAGCAGTGTCTTTCACTTGTAATCAGCTTACTGCTGGTAGGTGCTATACTCCTGGTCCATCTCTATAGAGCTTAAGAGTTCCTACTGAGCTCCCACCTCATTTCACATGATTCTTCTTTAGTTCTGGCTTCTATTTGGGAAAATTACAGTTTCCATCAATTTCCTTATGTTATACCTAAGCACTTTATATAAAAGAGAAGAGCTGTCAAATTCAGGGGGAAAAGATTCTGAACATCTGGATTAGAGAGGTTGGAGCATGAAGTATAGAGCAAAAGGAGGACTGAGCTGTATCAGAGAGAAAGGGAGGGAACAAGCAGGGTCTTTGGTTCAATGAACACGGTGGAAACGAGGATGCAGGTTGATGAAAGTTCCAAGAAAAGGATGCTGTTTCCCCAACTTCCCTCCCTATTTTTCCAGGTCTATGCTTTCACTATGGTAATTAGTTGGGGGTGGGAGAGTTAGGGGAGGAAGAAATCAGGAATGTAAGAGAATTTCAATTACCCTATGTATGACATTGTAACTTTATAGCTAATAAGAACATGATCTCATAGCAGTTGCTGATTGCCAAGGGTTCACTTATCCAAAGATGGTCATTAGCTTAAGTGTTTCATGGCAAAAACATTAAGCTTGTTCATGGCCTGAATTTCTGACTTAATTCTTAACACCTTTGTGCAAGACTCTGAAGCATGCTATAGGTGCAATAAACAGGCTAACATCTACTCAGGACTTGCTAGCAGCAATTACTGGAGACTAGAATAAACCTAACAACAGATGCCTTTATACAATAATGGTCTCCAACACTGCTATAGAGGTCAATTTTAAGTATATATATATATATATATATATATATATATATATATATATATAGGAGAGGTGATTTAGTATGTAATACTAACTTTCCTCTTTGGTGAATGGTCTGCTGTTAGAATGGGCAAACTGTCAGGGTGGCCCTTTTTGTACAACCATCGAGTTCTGGCTTAGCAATCAGTTAGGGAACTCATTATTTTATTTCATTGTGGGTCTCTAAGTCATCAGCATTTCTAGTTCAGCATAGTCAGGGGAATCCTCCTCCTCACATAGCAATTCTTCAGCATTGAGTTGTACATGGACAGAAGAAAGACCCTTTCACCCCAAGCTACTAGACAGTAGACTGGAACCAGAGAGAGAATATCTGCACACAATTTCAGAAAAAAATCCAAGCATTCTCCATAACCTTGTTACACATTCAAGAAAAGATCAAAATCCCTTCTTCGGGCTATTCTGAACATTGAGACAGCAATTCATTTCTGGTTTTGTATACCCAGCCCTTAGCACTATGCCTGGCAGGTAGGTGCTTAGTAAATGTTTCTTGATTGATTGGATTGTGTAACTGGAGATGTGGTCTGCTATAGAGAAGTATTCTGTTCCCATGGTACACTTCCATTCAGGATAACTTGATGTGTGAGTAAACTCTCCTCATAGGATCCTATAAATCCTTGATATATATATTTATGTCAGCTGCTCTTCCAAAATTCATCTTAAATGCCAATTCTTCATCATATAGTGCTCTAGTATGGAGATGTGTAGATATTCTAAAATCTGTCATTCTCAGCACCTTTCACCACTTTTCTACCATGCGAAAGAAATGGTAGATAGTTTTGGATCTAGTAATTTTGTATCTAGTAATAACTCACATTTAGAGAACACTTCAAATTTCGAAAATACTTTTGTCATCTATTATCTCATTTGCTCCTCACAGAAACCCTGTGAGGTAGGTGCTATAGATATAAACCAGAAATTGAGTTGAAAGAATCAAATGTTGTCACCAGGAACCCAGGAGTGTTAGCAAAAACAACAACAAAAGAAAACACCCAAATACTCTGCGGAACAGTCTTAGACTACTTTAAAAAGCTGGAATCTTCAATATCCAGCTAAAAGAGACAAATATTACTACAAGGAACCTAGAAATCAAAGTAGAAAACACTTAAACAATGAGTCAATCTAGAGATGGCTAAAAATAGATAAAAAACAGGAATCCTCCTACCTAAGGAAACCCACTTTTGCCTTTAGAAAACTAGATCTTTTAATTATTAAGCATGTAGGGGAAATCAAAGGAGAAGCTGTACTGAGTCATCTTTCCAGCCCTAGGTCACAAATTCAACATATAGGTAAGTGATGAAGGCAGATACTGTGGAACAGAGGTAAACTAGGATCATAGACTCAGTACCCAGACCTCTGAGCTTGGCCAGCAGTCTATGAATGTGTAGAGTGATCATAGACCCAGCTTCAGGTCCAAAAAAGCAATACAGGGTTTCCCAGAGAGGCTGAAAGCAATGATGTAGTTTCCAGAGCTCTTAGCTAGGCCAGCAGGACTGCACAAGGCAGATTGCTGGAAAAATGGATAAAAAACCAAAAAGATAATGATGCATTATGATGTTGGATTCCCAAGATACTAACCTAGAGTGAAGAATATCTCCAATACACCTACAAGCAAAGCCTCAAAGAAAAACACAAATTGACCACAAAATCAATTAGAATTCATAGAAGAAATTATGCAAGAGTTTTAGAAAGAGGTAAAACAATATTACAAATGAAATGAGGGCAATAGAGGAAAAAAACTGGAAAATCAATAAAAGGCATGGAGGAGAGCCTTGGAAACAGAATTTGTGGCTTAGCATAAGAGATACAAAACTTTTCTGCCTAACAGACTTTGTGAAAATTAGAATGGATCAAATAGAAGTTAACGATTCCATTAGACAACAGGAAACATTAAAACAATCAGGAGATTGAAGGAATAGAAAAAAAAAAGTTAAGATATTTCTTATTTTTAAAATGACTGACCTGGAAAACAGATCAAGGACAGACAATTGAAGAATCATTGGACTACCTGAAATTCTTGATTAAAAAAAATAGCCTGGGGAATAATATTTCAAGGAATCAGCAAAGAAAACTGCTCAGATCTCTTAGAACTAAACGGCAAAACAAATATAGGCAATATCTAGCAGTCCTGAAACCTCCAAATGAAAACTCTCATTGACATCATAGCTAAAATCCAGAGCTTCCAGATCAAAGAAAAAATACCATAAGCAACCAGAGAGAAAGAGTTCGAGGAACTCGGAACCATAGTCAGGATCAGATTTAGTAGCTTCTATTATAAAAGGAGCAGAGAGCATAGAATATGATATTCCAAAAAGCAAAAAAAGAAAAGCTTTCAACCAAGAAAAATTTACCCAGCAAAACTGAGTTGAATAGAAACTTTGGTATACAGTTATGGGAATAAACAGAAAAATAAATGAGAAAAGACTTTATGAGGATAAAGTGTTTGCATTCTAATGGAGAAAGGAGGGATAATATAAAAATCCTCTAAGAAAGTCATCAGGAATAATAGAGTCAAATAAGATGAAAGGCATGGGAGCGTTTTGTCCTTGTTGTTTGTGACACTAGGATGATCATAAAAGAAGAAAGGAAAGTAGGTGGAAAAGGAAACAATAAGGAAGAAAAGAGGGACAGTTGAGACATGGAATAACTTATATAATTGTGTAACTAAAGTAGAAGTTTTTATAAAAAAGAATGGAGGGAAGACCAGGCATTATTCAAACCTCAGTTTCATCTGAACTGGTCAATGAATGGTGGAACACCCACACAACCACACTGAGACTGTTTTGTGTAGAAAAATATTCAACTCAACAGGGAATCAAGAGAAGACAGGGAGAGGAGAAAGGGAAAGTTAGAGGAAAGGAAGAAAGGAATGGTGATAAGGGATTCTGAGATGAACACGTATTTATCATGTTTCTAGACAAGTTGGTTGCAAACTTCTAGTCAGTTTAGTAGCACATGAATAGGAATGTGGTAGGAGTAATCCATAATTGGTGTTTGTCAAGTAATGAGCAGTAAGGCAACAAGGTACTATGGATTTAAGAGTAGAGAGTGGTGTAGTATTGCCCTGGTTACTTAGTTTTAAGATTGGGAAGTCTATAAAGTGAGGTCAGAGCATCATTTGTTATGTATTGGAAACAGAAGTTGGTTATACAAGACTAGAGGTCAGGAGAGAGAAGAAATGGATAGAGAAATATCTAGGTAGGAAACTCTTAAACAATGACACTATAGATATTTCAGAGAGCTTCAGTTGATGTTGTGTTGCTATAAGTAAACAGAACACTGGAAACTTGGAGAAACCCAGTGATATCATTAGCAAGGTAAGTAGAAATCAAATATTCAACTTTATTGTCCCACTACATGACTCCAATTTATGTTGGATTACTCTAAATGCCCTGAATGTTGTATAAGTCATTATAGGATTTGAATATTTCTAAATACAACCCCCTTAGTAAATTCTAGTGGTTCCCTCTTATTTCTAGAATAAAATAGGAAATCCTCTATTTGGGTTTGAAAGCCATTCTCCACCAGATCCTTCTTTCCTTTCCAATCTTCTTATGCTCACTCCCTACCCTCATCAGCTCTGCCATCCAGTGACAGTGGCCTTGCCTCTGTTTGCACAAATATTCCATCTGTTGGATTCGGTGCTTTTGTACTGGCTATCCCTTGCATCTGGGCTCCTCACTTATGCCTTTTGGCTTCTCTGTTTTCCTTCAAGCCCCAATTTATATTCCACTTTCCTCAAGACACCTTTCTGAGTCTTCCTGCTTCTCTTAGTGTCTTTTCTCTGTGATTATCTCCCCTTTACACTGTATGTATATCATACGTACATAGCTGTTTTAATGTTGTCTTCCCCTGTCTGCAGTGTTGATCACAATGCCTGGTACAATACCTATTAAGTGCTTGATCTATCTTCATCGACTGACTTTGAGTTATATGCAATTAGATTGTAACAAGTTCACCTGTACTGATACAAAATGCTTTTCATTATCTTAAATTGGTAAAAGGTTTTAATTCAAGCAGAAGAAATCAAATAGCATCACTAGGAAACTAGGGAACTAAAAGAGCCAACTCCACTTTCAATTCCACAGGACAGGTCCACCTGGGAGGCTCCAGTTACATATTGTCTTGTTAGAACCTCAGAAATCTGACTGAAGAAATAAAATAGTGCTGGTAAAAGCTTGGACATTTAAGTCCATAACTCACAGACAATGAAAGGGCAGTAATTTCACCAATCGGACCCCAATGGTTGTATGTAGTTTAAATACACTAAGTTGAGCTGAAGGAATCAATTATTAGAAAAAGACCTACTCAATACACATTTGCAAAACATCCCACGCAAAAAATGACAATATGTATTGCACTGCTCTATATAATTAGAAAGCTTAATATCTAATTAAGCCTTACTGCTAGGAACGTAGAAATCTAATTAGAAGATACTTATATAGTGGCACTGAATAAATTCACTCAGGGACCTCTGCTGTTGCATTGTTTAAAATAACTATGCTACTAGAAACTCAGATTAAGACACACAATATTATCACTGGAAAGTTATGACCATAACAGGGAAATGTGACAATTACATTGTCAAAGTCCCGCTAGAGATCTCCAGTTCACATTGGATAACTTTAAAGTAAGGCACTAACACAAATATGTTAGGGTAAGAACAATTTATCAATGGATACGTGGTCAATGGATGTAAGTAAACAATCCTCAAAAGAATTGCAAGCTATTAGTAACCATATAAAAGATTGCTTCAACTCACTAATAGTAATAGAAATTCAAATAAAAACAAAACCTATTATGTTTCACCACACATCCAGCAAATGGCAAAGATATTCAGAGCTGGCAATAATCAATACTGGAGGGGTTCTGAAAAGCTATTTACACTAATATTCTATTGGTGGAACTGTGAGTTGGTTTAACCATTCCGGAAAACAATTTGGAATGATGCTTAAAAAGTAATCAGACTGTCCATGAACTTATGACCTGATAAAACCTTAAGGTAACTTCTCAGGTAATAGTACCATAAGGTAAAGCAAAGTCAAACTCAAGATTATTAAATAAGAAAGATGAGATTAGTAATGAAATTAGCAAAGTCTTGAAGAAGACCTGGGAGAGATGAAAAGCTTATGTGAATATTGAATTATTCATGCTCCATTAGAGAATAACTTGATAGGATTTTAACTTTTATTACAGCTTGTGATACCAAATAATTAGTTTTAATTTTAGATGAGTTCATGTGCTCATGTAACTCCATAAAATTTATATTTGGAGATTAACTTTTTCATTTTGACCACTAAAAATTATTTCAGTTTACTTTGAAGTTTATGTGATTATGTTTTTCTTCTTAAGGATTTACTGAAGGTATATATTAAGATGTATAAAACCCCCTTTTTTCATCTTTGTGGTTAATTAAAATCTTTCTTTTCTATATAATGTAGGAAAAGTGCTAAATTATAATAAACTGTCACAATCATTTGTGGAATGGAAGTAATATATCTGTTTCCAACAGGCATTATAATTTTTAAAAAGTCTTCATGGGTTTGTGTATATAAAGAGATGGCCTTGCTTTACTTCTTAAATATATAGAGAACTGAGTCAAATTTATAACAATACAAGTCATTCCCAATTGATAAACGGTCAAAGAATTAGAAATCAAAAGGATTCCCATCATTTGGGGAAAGACTGAACAAGTTGTGGTATATGAATGTGATGGAATACTATTATGCTATAAGAAATGATAAGCGGGAAGATATCAGAAAAACCTAGGAAGACTTACATAAACTGATGCAAAGTCAAGTGAGCAGGACTAGGAGAACATTGTATTCAGTATATGATGACCAATCAAGAATGACCTAACTCTCCTCAGCAATACAATGATCCAAGACAATTCTAAAGAACTCATGCTGAAAAACGCTATCACATTCAGAGTCTGGATAGAGTCCGAATGCAGATTGGACATGTTATTTTCACTTTATTTTTTTTAGTTTTTTTCCCTTTTGGTCTGTTTCTTATTTCACAATATGACTAATATGGAAATATGTTTTACATGAATGAACCTGTATAGCCTATATCAAACTGCTTACTGTCTTGGGGAAGGGGAGATACATGGAAGGAGAAAATTTGGAACTCAATTTTTTTAAATGAATGTTAAAAATTGTCTTGACATGTACTTGGAAAAATTAAATATATTAAAATAAATAAATTACAGAAATTAATATAGATAAATAAATAACTTTTAAAATGGCATCAGGAAGACTTTAGTTTAAATCTTGTGCTTGGCATGTGGCTGTTTCCTGCTATTAATCAGAATATCCAGGATTCAAGACACTAGTGATGACAGTGAACCCACAATAAAATCGGGTTGGCTGACAGGTTAAGTTTCTGCAGTTTGTTAACATATCCAGGGCTAATAGTCTCCTTTCCTGGAATCTTTCACATTATAAAAGGACAAGTGATTGAGGAGAGAAAAGTCAATTTTACTCTTCCATCCACGGGTGTTATTCTTTGATTGCTTACTTTCCATGTTTATTTATGCAGTTTAAACTGAGGAAGTTTAAACTGCATAATGTAACAACCTTCATCAACCTGAGCTTGGCCAGTTGAACACCTGGGGTAAGAGGGAGACATGGAGGTATGCCAAAACACTTAAAAAAAATAGTAGGTAATTTCCCTCAGTAAAATAAAGTGGGATTGAAGCCAGTGAAAGAATCTGTTATTTTCATAACCTTTCTGAAAGCATATGAATCCTAATGCATGTCTTAGACTTATTTCATCTGTTGCATAAATTTCCATGAGAAAGAAAAAGGACCAGCAAGAAAAGCTGTGCCCTGCGAGTAGTATAGCTTCAACGTTCAAGCGGTAGAAAATTGGGGTGGCAGGCTCCTTTACAGTTACCTAACCTGATAGTCTAGGCTGGGGGGCACAGGGAGGCCAAGCGATTTGAGGGCTTTGAGCATCATTCATAAGCTTCATCAGTCTCAATCATCTACTCACCCCATCCCTACCTCATCCTACCAAAACCCAAATTCTCTAAGTTTATCTTTATTGTTATATTTTTCTCCATCTCTCTCTTCCTGCTGTCTACATTCCTACTTCTTTATTTTATCCTTCCTTTTCCCTGTTCAGAATCCTTTCTGCTCTCCCTACCACTACCTGCCGCACATTATCCGTTCCCTCAGTTACAGTGAAATTGATGCCTAATCACTGTTCCAAGAGAAATGTTTTTCTTTCATTTCCTTTCTTACTCTTTTGCCATTCTAGCTTACTCAAGAATTTATTCCCAGGAATGTTAATTCTCAAAAGAGGCAGTAGGACTAGGTCTATACCCTAAAGAGATCAAAGAAAAAGGAAAAGGACCTATATAAACAAAACATTTATAGCAGCTCTTTTCAACGTGACAAAAAACTGGAAATTGAGGGGGATACTTATCAACTGGGGAATGGTGAACAAGTTGTGGTATATGAATGTAATGGAATATTATTGTGCTATAAGAAATGACAAGCAGGATGCTTTCAGAAAAACATGGGAAGACTTACATGAACTGATGCAGAGTGAAGTGAGCAGACCCAGGACAACACTGTACACAGTAAGAGCACTATTATATCATTACCAGCTACGAATGACAGCTATTCTCAGCAAGACATTGATTGAAAACAATTCTAAAGGACTTCCAATGCTATCCACCTCCAAAGAAAGAACTGATAGCATCTGAATGCAGATTGAAACATTTTTTAACTTCATTATTCTTGTTTTTTTGATTTGCATCTTTTTTGCAATATGACTAATATGGAAATCATTTGCATAACTGCATATGTATTAGTCTATATCAAATTATTTACCTTCTTCAAGGATGGGTGAGGGGAGGAAGTGAGGGAGAAAATTTGGAACTCAAAAACAAAAATTTTTAAAATGTTTGTTTACATGTAATTGAGAGAAATAAAATAATGATTAAATGCAAAAAATGTTTTTTTTTAAAAAGAGGCAATGGGGCTCAAAGGGGAGTGTTCTATAAGCTAAGTCTGGGAGGGAGGAGACAGTTCTGATCTTTACTTTTTCCCTTATCGCTGACGACTTTTAATGCTATGCCAAACTCCCTTTGAACCTACACCTTTCATTTCAATCTTTTGGAATCATTAAGGTTAGTCAACACTCAGAAGTACAACCCTAAATTGAAAAAGCTTCCCTCTTAAATGTTCACCCTATTCTTACTTCTACTCCATAGCAAACTGTAAGATATTTGCCTCATCCTCTCCCACTTCTGTGGGATTCTTTGATGCTTGCTTTCCTGAACCTTTTGGCAGCCTCTTGGAGTTGCTCCATAAAATTTCTTTAAGTATTTTCACCTTCATCAGGGGATGTTTACCCAATTTCCATTGCTTCAAAGTATTTATTCATTGAGAAGGCTCTGCTTTTCAATTATTTGTTTATTTCTCCTAAGTCAGCTTTTGTCTACCATTGTTAAATATGCCACTATGTTGTCCTTGTACAGTGCCTGACATAGAGTAAGCACTTAATAAATACTCGTTTCCTTTTTTTCCCTTCTCTTACTGGCACACCTTTCTCTTCTATAAATTTTTTTATCTATTAATTCCATTCCTTCTTCCAGACCATCATAGCTGAGTTTTTTTGTCATTGTGTGTGTGTTTGTGTGTGTGTGTGTGTGTGTGTGTGTGTGTGCTTTTCTCATTTATTTGGAATGGCAAAGAGGAGTTATACCCAAAGTTATTTCTCACCTTGCCATTTTCTCAAGCTTTTATATACCTGCAAATCTCCAATCATTTTAGATGAAAACATAGTATGTGTAACAAAGGCTGTTCATGTAGCATCAGGATGTTATTGTGTGACCCAAGTAAAGGCAGAAAAGACACATCTAGCCTCTTCTCCCCCTGCCCTTCTCCAAAGGAGGCTTTATTTCTTGCTAGGAAGGGAAACAGGAGGTTGGGGCAAGGAGCTTGGCTATTCTGCTTTCCTCAGACAGAGGTGGAACTGGGCTAGAATTATATCTGCCTACTCCCTTAAATATTATTAGTCTAGTCTAGGGAATGTGATTTTCAGATTTAATCTAACTTCTGATTGGAATTTCATTATTGGGGAAAACAGGAGTATCCAAACTTTATAGCTAAGGTTTGATCCCTCTCCCACCAAATACAAGTTATACAATGAACAGTATGTTAGTTAGTCAAGAAACCCGTTTATCCAAATCATAGTAAAACAGAAATCAGAAAAAGTATACATAGAAAAATCTATCTATCTATCTGTCTATCTATCTATCATCTATCTATCTATCTATCATCTATCTATCATCTATCTATCTATCTATCTATCTATCTATCACCTATCTATCTATCTATCATCTATCTATCATCTATCTATCTATCTATCTATCTATCTATCTATCTATCACCTATCTATCTATCTATCACCTATCTATCTATCTATCATCTATCTATCATCTATCTATCTATCATCTATCTATCTATCTATCATCTATCTATCTATCTATCACCTATCTATCTATCATCTATCTATCTATCTATCATCTATCTATCTATCTATCATCTATGTATCTATCTATCATCTATGTATCTATCTATCATCTATCTATCTATCTATCTATCTATCTATCTATCTATCTATCTATCATCTATCTATCTATCATCTATCTATCTATCTATCATCTATCTATCTATCTATCATCTATCTATCTATCATCTATCTATCTATCTATCATCTATCTATCTATCTATCACCTATCTATCTATCATCTATCTATCTATCTATCATCTATCTATCTATCTATCATCTATGTATCTATCTATCATCTATGTATCTATCCATCATCTATCTATCTATCTATCATCTATCTATCTATCTATCTATCATCTATCTATCTATCATCTATCTATCTATCTATCATCTATCTATCTATCTATCATCTATCTATCTATCATCTATCTATCTATCTATCATCTATCTATCTATCTATCATCTATCTATCTATCTATCATCTATCTATCTATCTATCATCTATCTATCTATCTATCATCTATCTATCTATCATCTATCTATCTATCTATCTATCATCTATCTATCTATCATCTATCTATCTATCTATCATCTATCTATCTATCATCTATCTATCTATCTATCATCTATCTATCTATCTATCATCTATCTATCTATCATCTATCTATCTATCTATCATCTATCTATCTATCTATCATCTATCTATCTATCTATCATCTATGTATCTATCTATCATCTATCTATCTATCTATCTATCTATCTATCTATCATCTATCTATCTATCTATCTATCTATCATCTATCTATCTATCTATCACCTATCTATCTATCTATCATCTATCTATCATCTATCTATCTATCTATCATCTATCTATCTATCATCTATCTATCTATCTATCTATCTATCATCTATCTATCTATCTATCATCTATCTATCTATCATCTATCTATCTATCATCTATCTATCTATCATCTATCTATCTATCTATCATCTATCTATCTATCATCTATCTATCTATCTATCATCTATCTATCTATCTATCATCTATCTATCTATCTATCATCTATCTATCTATCTATCTATCTATCTATCTATCTATCTATCTATCTATCTATCATATCTCTATCTATCCTAGATGATACAGAAGGAAGGAGCTCTCTCACTGGGATTGAGGTAACTCAGCTCAACCAAGAGAGAAACCAAGCTCTCACCCAAAGGGAGGTTCCCCAAAATCTCTAGTGAAGCAAGCTGGGGATAGGGACATGATGGCAACTGCCAGTTCTTCCCATGTCAGCTTCTTCCTAGAGATTTTTCCTTCAGCAACCTGAAGAGGGGTTGGCATTGTCCTTCTTCTCTCTTCAAGCACCTGAAACCCAAAGATTTTAGACAGACTTGAAGCTGAAGAGACTGAAGAAACTCTCTCTCACTCTCACCAATTCCACTCCCTCCCTCTGCATCCCAGGCACAGGGAAGAATTTATCTCCACTGATGAGGAAAGAGTCCCATACCAATGGGTTTTAAGCAGTATATATACTGTAAACAATTATATGTATATATTTATATATAAACAATTTTCCTTAAAAGGAAATTGAATAGTGAGTATGGATTCAGGATTACTTTGACATGAGTATGTCTTTCTCAAGCAGATATCACACACACCACTTTGCATGTCATGGAAAAAATGTTTGTCCTTTGGTGGCTAACTTTCTGATGATGAACCTCTCGAATTTTTTTTTTTACTCTCTACTTCAAACTGCAAACACACATACTAAGATTCATTACTTGAATCTTTCCAGTTTAGTAGGATTTGATCAAGCTTATATTCTGTGGGCATAGCCTTTCATTATACAGGTTCACCTTCATATTGTGAGGAGATGTTGCAAAAGGAATTTGGAATAAGAGATCTGAGAATCATAATGAAAAGATGCAGAATTACAGTGTATTAAGGTTTAGATAGAGGTAATATTAAATGAAATTTAGACAACGTACCTTTTTGAATCCTTGAGAAAGTATTTTGAACTAAAATAAGATTTTTGCTGATATTTTTAAAGCCTGACAAATGTAGGGTATGTGTTGAAACCATCTGCTAACTTGTCCATTTTTTTTCTAGGATTAAAAAGAAACGAAATGCAAATCTTAAAACAGAATATGAGTGGTGGTAGACTTGATCTAGAAAGTTTGTAACTGAAAGTATATAACCTCTTCTGATCAACAAGATATTTTAGGACGTGAAAATCTCTTCCCACAGAGTATGCCAAGTAACTTTCCTGTTATGAAATCAAACTTAGATTTAGGGTAGACTGTTAGGAATCTGTGGTATGAATGAGTAGGTATTATATAGTGAAAAGAGACCTGGACTTGGATTTGGAAGAGTTACCTTTGAATTCTCCTTCTGCTATGGAGTACTTGCTTGATTTTAGGCAAGTCATTTCATTTTTAAGGATGACAAATTCCGTACCTATAAAATAAAGGGTTTTAACTAGTCCCCAATATTCTTCCAAAGTCAGAGGTTTAAGCAATGTCTTTCAGATTGCTCACAGCCACCACACTATCTTCCTTGTTTCTTCTGTGATCATTTTCTACCATTCAACAATTAATTCAATAGGTACAATATACATAGATACAATAGGTATAATACACTCTACTAGGCGCTGGGAAGAGAGAGAAAGAAAGGAAATAGTCCCTACCCTCGAAGAGATGACATTTTACTAAGTTGGTAATGGAGCATAGTATAGTAGAAAGACTACTAGATTAGAGTCAGGAGAACTGGGTCTGTTACTTATTAGCTGTTTAACCTTGAGCAAATCCTCAATCTTCCTGAAACTCAGTTTCCTTAAATTACAGGAATTAGGGCATATAAAGATAACCCAGTTTAAGTCCTTCATTTAATCAGTTTAGAAATATAGATCCTTCCAAAATGAAGAAATAAACGTAAGGTCTAACTGAAATTTAGACATCCATCTCATTGTGTTTGCTTAGTGTTTGAAGATCCTTGGATGAAAATCATGTGTAGGAATGTGAGTGTGTGAGAGGAGAGGCTAAGTATAAAAGTTTCCTGATCAATTTAACGTGCTCCCCAATCAACTTAGTGAGCTTACAGAGCAGGGGGTCTTTGGGAGAACTTTGAGGAACCATCTCAAAAAGAGGTGGTAGGCATACTCATTGGCAATTTGTTGAAAAGACAGGGAATGACTCCTTTTGGGATTTCAGGGCCTGGGGCCAGATGATGGAATTTAGAACAATGGACCAAAGGGGCTCCTTCTTCTTGAGGGCCCACATATGGGAGCTAACAGATCTACTCAGAATTTTTTTTGTATTTATTTCCATCTTTTTCAGTTCAGAAGACAGACCAGAACACAGCAAAATGGATTTGTATTCTGGAGAGGAGGGATAAACCTCTGCATTATGCAATCCCTTCTCTCCTAGGAAGGACAACCTTACAAAGAAACCTATGAGAACAGGTCCAAGCAGCTTAAAAGATGTATTATTTTTTAAGCTGCTTGGATCTGTAATTTCAGTGATGTCAGGAATTCCCAGTAAGGAAACTCCCTCTACCAATGTGAATTTGAAGCTTTTCTGCAATTTATACTCTCAGAAAATAATTGAAAGTAACTGAGAAGTTAAAGGACTCGTCCAGAGTGATACAGCCAGTACGTATTAAACCAGGACATCCCGACTCCAAGGCCATTTCTATTATTTCATGACACTTTTTGAGATATTCTAAAGAATTGCCAGTTTGGGGATAGAATTTCATCTGGAACAAACAGTATTAAAAGAGACTAGTCCCAAGCGTGAGTTTGAGCTTGCCAGCACTCAATGGAAGTGATTGCAGGTAACTGTCTTACATGGACCCCTTCCCCACAGCCACACTTACACTAAAGCTTATAATCCTTAAATAATTTTCTTTTGTAGATGAAGGAAGACATACTAAGTACAGAGCTTGTATTGTGTTAAATTACAAGAGAATTGCGAATAAAGAGCATTATCTTTGGCAGAGATGTGAGAACGTAAGGCCATCTGACTGGTAGAAAAATACTAGTGGTAATGAACAACTACCGCCATAGTAAAGAAAGGATATGGTACCTGGTAAATGTTTAACAACCAATTCTTTGAGGGGAAAAAGGTAGGCATGATATACTTTTTAAGTTTAATCTGCATTTTTGATATTCTCTCAATCACTTTCTTAAGTCTAGCCAATCAAAATAATAAATCAAACTTTAATTTGTAGCCTTTGCCAATTTCTGAGGAATCAATGTTCACAGTGAAAAATTTAAAACCAGTTGGAATTGGTGGCAGCACATCCCTGAGTGGCAGGAACATCTATATGCATTGCATTTTAGAGGAGAATATAAAATTGAAAGTCAAGACTGAGAAACATCTTACTGTCCCTGAAGGCAGATTTTGAAGGGAGCTTGTAGGACCTCTAAGGAGGCTTGCTGACCCCATTATCTAGGCATATGTTCTCACCCTCTCTCTGCTTTACTCTCTGGGTGACTTGCAAGATGCCCCCTGTCCCATTTTCCCCCTATATACCCATACCAGGACTCCCAAAGGATGATCTCGGTGATTCTGTTTTACCAGAATATTTTCCCAACAGTTGCTGCTTCTACTCTGTTCCTGCTTTTTTTTTTTTTAATCTCCTTTCTGTATGTCTAGACTTAAGAACATGATGAAGCAAATGTTAATAATGCAGATTTAACTTTAAAGTTTTTTTCAATTTAATTTTAGCTCTGTTCTTCTCATGTGTGAATCTTTTCTGAATGGTAGGTGTTACTGTTAAAAGTTCTTAAAGCTTATGCAAAGTAGTTTTTTGATTCAGCTAATTTATTAATATTGATTTACATATTTTTCTTTAAGCTTCAGTTTTCCCAAAGAGATCTGTGCAGATTTTAATTCTACATCCTTGATAAATCTACACTTCTGTTTTCAACATAAGAGTACTGGATACAATCTACTAAGGTCTAATACTGGAGAATATTGGGCAAGGCTGTACAGGGTTGATCTAGATTTTAGCAAATCATTTGACAAAATCTTTCATTCTTATGAAAAAGATGGCAAGATGGTCTCCAATGGATTACTTCAGGGACTTATGCTTGATACTGTACTGTTTAACATCTTTAACAGCGACAGATATAGGTTTATCAGATTTTCAGATGTTGAGCTGAGTCTAAGTTGATAAAATTTATTATGGATAAATACAAAATCTTACCTTTGGGTTCCAATAATCATATTATTAAATGCAGTGTGAGGAAAACATGGCTAGACAGCAGCTCATCTCAAAAAAATCTGGATGTTTCCATGCCCTGCAAGTTCAATATGAGTTGATGATAAGATAGGGTAGCCAAAACAACTCGTATCATTCCATCAAAACTGCTCTCTCCAAAGTTATCTCTTAGTCACCAAATCCAATGGCCTTGCCAGAATCCTCATTCTCCTTGACCTCTCAGTAGCCTCAGTGACACTACTGATCACTCTCTCCTCCTTGATATACTCTCCACTCTAGGCTTTTGGGGTGCCACACTCTCTTGGTTCTCCTACCTCTCTGATCCTTTTCTGTCTCCTCTTCTAGATCTTCTTCCAGGTTATACCCTCTAATCCTAGGTGCCCCTCAGGGTTCTATCCCAGGTCCTCTTCAGTCCTTGCTCTATACAACTTCACTTGGTGATCTCATCATCTCCAACAATTTAACTACCAGATCTTTGTGGATGATTCTCAAATCCACCTATTTTTCTCTGATCTCTCTGCTGACTTCTCACATTTCCAATTGCTTTTTAGTCTTCCCTATTACTGTAGGAGGCAACGAGTTTCTTAGGCTTGAAATGTAGGAGTCATTTTGACTTCTATGTCTCACTCCACCCCGCCCCCCTCCATATCCAATCTGTTGCCAAAACCCAGTTGCATCTTTGCAATATCTCTCAAATATGTCCCTTTCTCTCCTCTGCCATGCCACCACTTGAGTGTAGACCCTCATCACCTCGTGTCTTGATTGCTGCAATAACCTGCTAGTGAGTCTGCTTCCTTCAAGTCTCTCACCACTCCAACCCATCCTCCATTCAACCACTCAAGTGGTTTACCTAAAATGCTGATCTGATTACACACACACACACACACACACACACACACACACACACACACACACACACACCATTTAATAAATTTCAGTGGCTTCCTACTGCTTACAGGAACAAACACAAAATGCTCTTTGGCATTCAAAGCTCCCTCTTACCCTTCCAGTCTTCTTACACTTTACTCACCAACATATACTTTTCAATCCAGTAATACTTTCCTCCTGACTATTCCATGAAAAAAACATTCCATCTCTCAGTTCTGGGCATTTTCTCTGACTCTCCTCCATTTCTAGAACACTCTTCCTCTTCCATTTTGACTACTGACCTCCCCAGCTTCCTTTAAGTCCTAACAAAAATCCTACCTTCTATAGGAAGCTTTCTCCAACTTTTCTTAATCCCTCTGTTGATTATTTCCTATTTTTCCTGTATACTGGCTTGCTTTGTATATATGTTTGTATGTTGCCTCTCCTATTGAATTTTCAGCTCCTCAAGGACAGGGACGATCTTTTGTGTGATTTTTGTGTTCCTATCACTTAGCACAGTGTCTCATACTTAGTAAGCACTTAATAAATGTCATTCATTGATCAATGTCCTTTGGGACTATATTATGGGAGGTAGAGTACCTACAAATAGGTGATAGTCCCATTAGACTCTGCCCTAGTCAGATGTCACCTAGAGAATTGTGTTCAGTTCCATATTTCAGGAAGTTCACTAATGATATTGAGAGAATCCAAAAGGGGGTGACTAGGATAAAGAAGACACCTAAAGATTATATCACTGAAGGAACTGAGAATGTTTAGAATGGAGAATAGAAGACTCAGAGCAAGAAAACATTCTTGGATTAGGCTTCCAGCTACTTGAAGAGTATCATGTATAAGGCCAAGTTCTGCTTGGTTTCCAAGCACAGATCTGGATTGGTCCTTTCAAGGCCTGGCCTCATGATCCAGATAAAAAGTAGGTTTTTATTTGAGGGGTGGGGTTGATGGCCAACAGTCCTGCCAGGTCCTCATCTTCACCCCAGTCATTATCTCCTTTCCTGGTTCTACTACTACTCCATCCTCCAAACCAGACCACTGGAAACCCTAACTAGGAGGAGCTAAGCCCTTTCCCAGGAGCAGATGTCCTCATCCTCACCTCTGGAGGCATTTTCTGCTTGGCATTGCATTCTCTCCACCCATTCCCCCTCCAGTTGTTACTCTGAAAACCAAGTCAGAACCCCAGCTATGCAAGGAGTCCCACTCTGTCTATACCATTTATGTGCCTATGCTGTCTCTTCACAGAATGAGCTTCTTTAAGGCAGGGATTGTTGTTTTGTGTTTTTGTTTTTATTTTGAGAATCATATATTTTTTATTTTAAAGAATAGTTAGAAGTCAGTAAATTAGTTTTCCTGAAGTTTGCATTTACTTAATGCTGGAATAAACTGGCTTTAAAACTACATTCAGAAACTTATTTACAGGCACAATATGTTTTTCTGTTCCTTTAATTCTTTCTTTGATTCTTTTTATGATACAATAATTTCCCCATATATCACCCTGAACTTTATTTTTTTTACTTTCCTTTTTTATTAATTAGTTTATTTTTTAGTTTTCAACATTCACTTCCACAAGACTTTGAGTTCCAAATTTTCTCCCTATCTGTCCCCTCCACCTACCCCAAGATAACGAGTGTTCCAATTACCCCTTTCTCTAATCTTCGCTCCTCTCCATTTCACTCCTCCCTTCTCTTATCCCCTTCCCCTCTATTTTCTCACAGGGCAAGAAAGATTTCTATACCTCATTGCCTGTATGTCTTATCTCCCAGGGATTGTTTTTGACTTGCTTTGCATCCCTAGTGCTTGGCACAGTGCTTGGCCATTAGTAAGTGCTTAATAAATACCGACTGAAGTACTAAACAAATCAGCATTTCCACTGTCTCTTTAAAGGGTCTGTCAATTGGTGGCCCTATTGTTCTACTAACCATCTTTGTGACTTCCCAGACTCCCTTCTCTGGGCATCATTCACCTCTGTGTATTATCTCCCCATTGTAAGCTCTTGGAGGTCAGGGTAGAATGGGTCAGGTCTCCTCAGGTTTGAGATCGGAATGAAATGAGATATTCGTGGAGACAAAAGGAAATGGGTTTAGCAATCACAGGGTGGGATAGATATGCAGGGCAGAGAAAAGGTATGCAGCAAAAATGTAGCCCTGCATTAGCTGAGCATAGCATGCTTGTGTTGTTGATTTGGCTCCTGGTTTTTGGTCAGAAGCCTGAGGAAGGAGCTGTCCCCCTTTTCTTTTTTCTGTTTCTGTATTTACGCAGCCCAGGAAAGCATATCAATGCTATTTAAGGAAAAACCACCCTAACTAGCATGGATCAAGTCCTCAGAATATTGCTAAAAAACTAGCCTGACTAGCATGAGGCAGCTAGATGGCATAGTGCACATAGTGCTGGGCTTGGAGTCAGAAAGACTTAGATTTCAATCCAGCTTCAGACACTTCCTAGATGTATGACCTTAGACATCACTTAACCTTGTACGCCTCAGTTTCCTCAACTGTAAAATGGGGATAATAATAGTACCTACTGCACAGAATTGTGGTAAGGACCAAATGAGACATTTGTGGAGCTCTTAGCACATCACCTAGCACAGGTGAACATATGGAAAGTGAAATTCACCTCTTCCCATCACCTCCCATGCCATCCTTATTTTCTTGAGGCAGACTGTGCTAAGAGGTGACAATAAACTTCTAAGCCTAAGGAAGTATTTTCTTTAAATAAGGTAGGACCACCCATGACATCAGAGGGTGCCTTGTCAATTCATTGGATGGTCCAATGAACTTTCTTTTTTCAGGCAATTGGGGTTGACTTGCCCAGGGTCACATAACTAGTACATATCTAAGTCCAGATTTGCACTCAGGTGTTTCTGACTCCAGGGCTGGAGTTCTATCCACTGCACCACCTAGCTGCCTTACCAGTGCACTTTCAATCCAGTCCTTCTGCCTTGCTCCTGGAGCTAGGGGCCTTTTGGGCTGAATCTCTTCTCTCCAGATTTGTCTCTCTCTCCTACAACTTCTCTTTTCTCCTCTCTAGAAGAAGAGTCAAGGTAACCTGCTTCTCTGAGGTCATTCCGTCCCTGTTCCCAAGACAGAATGTGATTCTGAAGGGGCCCTGCATCTGGCCCAAAGGTCTTGACAGACTAGAACCTAAGCCAGGACTTAGAGCTCAGGTTGGGTGACACATGGCCTCTATGCTCCCCTTCGTTTTCTCATTTCTCCAGCACTCTCACCACACCATCACTAGGTCTCACTGTCTTTAGCCTTCTTTGTTAGAGGAATGCCAGTGCTATCCACATACCCTGCTCTGAGGCAATGCCCCAGCCTAGGTCAGGGACCCCCTGCTGATGTTCTGGCCTAAGGGCTTTTGTCCTTTGTCTTGGTGTATTGGCTGCCTATGTAATAATGATAATAGCTAACATTTGCATAGTGTTTACTGTATGTTAGGCACTATGCTATTTAGTAATAACTAAATAGTAATTGTTTCTCTTTTACCCAGGAACCCTGAGGGTCTTCCCCTCCCAGTTTGATTTTTTTTTTTTAATTGGGACCATCCCTTGAGTCACTTAAAGAGGTCTATTTATAGAATGGGTGTATCTCACTCAAAGTAAGATTGGGATAAGACCTACGCCTAAAACGGCCAGGATCTCACCTTTCATCCTGGCCATCTCCAGCCGTCCTGATGAATATCAGGCCACTGGACCCAAATGGCTCAGGAGAAGAAAGTGCCCGCCCTCACTCAAATCAGAGTCAACTGCAAGTCATGTCATCATCTTGACGTCACAGTCCTCTTCAAGAAGGAAGGACAAACACAAAACAAGGCACCATGCCAAGCACTTCACAGTTATCCTCTCATTTGATCCTCACATCAACCACCCTACAAAATAGGTGCTATTATTATTCCCATTTTACAGATAAGGCAGCTGGTACAAAGGTACAAATACACTTGCCCAGGGTTCCATAGCTAATAAATGTCTGAGGATGGATTTGAATTCAGGTTTTCCTGACTCCAGGCCCAATGCTCTATCCACTGTGCCACCCAACAGCCCCTAGCAACCTCACTATTTGTGCTCTGGGGTGTAGGGCAGG